>NC_134354.1:122424128-123124128 GCF_048569485.1 Anomaloglossus baeobatrachus
TCTAAAAGGGGTGTAGGGTAAAGTGGGCTACGCCAGAGAAAAGTGAGAGGTTTGTGCAAAATTCCAGATTTCTCATCCCTTCTTACTTACAGTACATAGAACAGACCAAAGTGAGCAAGAAAATACCAGCGATGGACGCCTAGGCGAGCGACCAAGGTATATACTGACTGCTACTGATAAAACAGGCTTCTTATTTATTGACATTAGACGTTAGAGGGGTATACCCATCTCCAAGATCCTATCCCAATATGTAGTAGGTGTAATAATAACATTAGCAAATACCTCCAATTAGAAGTGTAGTATAGTTCTCCTGATTCACTATGTCACTTACCTCAGGTGCAGGGCATTGCAGGACCCTAGATATTCATGGTTACAACCATGCATAGTCACAGTTGTTAATTGCTAGTGGTCATAACCAAGGATACCTAAGGTCCTGCAATGCCCTGAACATGAGGTAAGTGACAAAAGGAATGAGAAGAACTATACTACATTTCTAATTGGAGCTACAGTATTTGCTAATATTATTACTACTACATGACGTAAAGGGGTATTCCCATCTCCAAAATCCTACCCAAATACCTAATATGTACTAGGCGTAAAAATATTTTTTAGCAAATACCTCCAATTAGAAATGTAGTATAGTTCTTCTTATTCCTTAGGTCGCTTACCTCATGTTCAGGGCCTTGCAGGACCTTAGATATCCATGGTTATGACCCCTAGCAACTAACAACTGTGACTATATGCGTGGTTGTAACTATGGATACCTAAAGAACAGGAGGTAAGCGACATAGTGAATCAGGAGAACTATACTATATTTCTAATTAGAGGTATTAGCTAATATATGTAGTAGGTGTATTAATATTAGCTAATACCTCCAATTAGAAATATAGTATAGTTCTCGTGATTCACTATGTCGCTTACCTCCTGTTCAGGGCATTGCAGGCCCTTTAGGTATCCAAAGTTACAACCATGCATATAGTCACAGTTGCTAGTGGTTATAACCAAGTATATCTAAGGTCCATAGATATCCTTAATATTAATTCACCTACTACATATTGGGATAGGAGCTTGAAGATTGCAAATGTATTGTATTGCAAAACACCATGTGTCGTGTCTAAGGGATGGGACAGGTAGCCGAAAACTGGATTTATAATCCCAATCTTCCCTCTAATTCTTGTTCTGCATTATTCTAGGGGTAGAGACTGTCTCACCTATATTACCGTAGATCAAAAGCTCAACAGCACACAATTAGAGACCTAAAAAACAAAGAAAGAATGGGCAATCCCCTAGCAATGAGTGCGAATGTAGACGTCCAACAGCACAGTGCACCCACGAAATCACACACACTATCCACAAAAAGGTGACAATAGAATAAAATATTTATATAATATATATATATATAATATATATATATATATATATATATATATATATATATATATAATATATATATAATATATATATATATATATATATATATATATATATATATATATATATATATATATATATATATATATATATATATATATATATATATATATATATATATATATATATATATATATATATATATATATATATATATATATATATATATATATATATATATATATATATATATTCAGTATGCCAAAAGGATGCCACAAGCTTTCCCTGTCCACCACTACACCAGATCGAAACAATGATGAATACTATAGAAGACTATAGGTCATCAGACTCACAAATCTGTTCATAGATAGAAGAAGTGTATGAATAAATTGACATCTGGGAGTTACCAATTGGGGAGGTCCATGGACCCTCCCACACTATCCAATCAGTGTAGACAGTACCAGACTGAAAGGTCCCCTTTAAGGAGAATGGTAACACCCATTGATGAGCGAGCGCTACCCTCTATACTCGAAATCAGCAGGTCGGACACATGGACAGGCACGACTTGAGTACCAAATATGATGGAAGTCAATGTGAAATTCAAACATTTTCCAGAAGGTCTTCTGGAACAAATGCTTAAATTTCCCATTTAGTGCCATTATATTATACTGTAGTCGCGCTTGTCCAAGCCTCTTCCCTTCATTTCGAGTTTCATCACTAGTAAACACAGTTTTCAACATATTCATACATTTCTTATAAGGATTAACTGAGGAACGGCACAACAGAGGTATAAGATAAGACACTAAACTGAAGTATCAGTAGTTACTAAAACTGATGACACATGAGGGGACAGAAAACAGAAAAACTGTCGCTGACGCAGACATACCTCACACAACAGGCAGGGCTTCAAGAGTTTCACAAGTTTAGTGCAAGATCTTACTAGATGCATACATTAAACGTATTATACCACTAGTGAGCGCAGTATGGAGGTGCCCCCCAAAAACGGATTCTGGCTTACACAGCGCCACCATACTCTGCAGCACCAGACATCAATATCTCCATTGGAGCTCTATCTAAATTCCCTATTCGTTTGTCTTTGGAGAGAACATGTAAACTCCTCAGAGATGTGGCCCTAGGTGGGTTTTGAAGCCAGAACCCCAGTACTTAACGGATACAGGATGATCCACTGAGCCAACATGCTCAACAATGACAGCTCATTTCCAATGCAAGTCAGATTCCCTCTTACAACCCATCCCAATCTAAAAACATACATGTCACTTCAAGGAAACGTATTTAAAATTAAAAATAAATAAATAGACCGGGTTGCATTTTTACTTTTTTCTAGTTCAAGGATTCTGCGCAGGAAGCCATCTTACATGTGCATTTAAAGATATGTTTAAGGGGGAGACCTCTTACACCCAGAAATGCCATTTACCTTCAGATATAGTGGTCATCTGAAGAAAAAGCATTTAATGGGAACCTGTCAGCGGATACACAATGCGCAGCATGTATCAGGCACTGGCTGTACGATCATGGCCAGGTATGTTTCACTCTGGAAAACTGCAACGCTTCATAGAGAAAAAAACCCAAAAACCTTCAATAGGTGTCAGGGACTGAGCTGCACAGGAGATAAGTCTTACAGGTGGGTCACCGTCTGCTGACAGGTTGCTGCCTATCCGTGACGATAGGCAAAGACCTGTCAGTCACTAAGTGGATGGAGAGAAGCCGCCACGGACCCGCCTGTACAGCTTCTCCCACGCAGCTCGGTCCTGGCGGCCACTGAACAATTCTCTCTGAAACGTTGCAGAGTGAAACATACTTGGCAGTGATGGGCAGCATGTATCAGCTTACAGGTTCCCTTTAAAATTCTGACAAACAGCAGCTACAGGGAGAAAATACATTCTTATTCTCCCTGCAGCCTCTCTGTTCCTGTCATTGGCAGTGCAGGAACAATTAGTCACATCTTACTACACACTGAGTCTGCTGTAATCATTCTCAGGAACACGGACTGACAGCCAGCTCTGCACACACATGCTTTAGAGCAAGCTATCAAAGTCCCGGGCTGTACTCGTGTAGTAATTAGTGACTATCCGCACCCTTTGTTGCCTCAATGACTGGAGGTGTGCAGCTGCAGGGAGAATAAACCATTTTCTACCTGTACACGTGCTGCCACTAACTGGCTCCATGGGATTTAAATGCCATTTACCTGCACATTACCCCTATATGTGCAGGTAAATAGCGTTTCTGGACAAGAAGGGTTCCCTTTAATAAGAGCCATATGGATGGTAGGAAACTATAGTCTGAAGATGTTCATGGACATTATGGCAGTGTTATGGACATTATCTGTACATAGGTCAACGTGCAGGGAAAAGCTGAACTGTGATCATCTACTGTGAAGAGTGGATCTTGTGTTATTCATATAAAAAGGTAATTTGTTTTATTTTTAAAGACAACAGCAGTATGAAAATAGGTCACCAGCTTATGGCACATTATTGAAGAAATGTACTCCTACTCCTCCCCCCCACTGTCAATCCAAACCACCACTTTCCTTCGCATTCACAGAGGTGTGGGGCAAATAGCAGGACTTGTTTAGGGTGAAAGGTGACAGTTTACAGTGAGGTGATGGCTGGATGTCATTTACCGGCAGGACATGAGACTGCTGGGATTTCCCGCTGGTATAGAGGGAGAGCGGCTTCATTCACTTGTCACACTACTGTGGTCTCTACGAGAGAGCTCGGTCAGACAGACAGGTCCTGTGGCGGATTATTTCTGACAAAAGGGGGCGGCAATCTGAAATCGGACACTCTAGAACCTTAACTAGCTGGACAATTATCTATGGTGAGCCCCCATACACAGACTGACAGCCAAGTCTGTCGAGATCCTCCAACATTAATCCAATGGGTGTATAGGGGTGTCCGGTGTAGATAAAACGCTGCCTCGTGACTGCTGCAGAGGCCAAAAACCACGAAGAGACTCAGGAGTAGAAGAAAAACTATTATATGGTCATCACAGAGTTCACATATATTCATTAGGTTTGAAGTAAGGTATGAATTTATGGCAGGATTCAATCATTTGGAGTCTATTGACAAGACATCTACAATTGGCAACTCTGCCCTCTATACCTTGCAGTAGCTCCAAATCTGTTGTATTGTGAGGATATCGTCTGTGTACAGCACTTTCTTCACGTCAACACACCGATTTTCACTTGGATTCAGGTCTGGGCCATTCCCTAACCTGGATATTTTACCGAGATGCCATTGATTTGGAGGTTCGATTTAAGTCATCATGCTAAAAGGTGAAATTCCACGTCATTTTTAGTAGAAGTCTGAAGGTTTTGTTACAAAATTGACTGATATTTGGAACTGTTCATAATTCTCATCACCCTGACTAAAGCCCAAAGTTCCAGCTGCTGAAAAATGGCCTCAAAACATAAGGTTTCCTCCACCATGCTTTACTGAGGGCAAGATATTCTTGTGGTACTGAAGAGTGTTCCTTTTTGGAACGATGGCAAAAAATTTCAACTTTAGTCAAATCAGACTATATCATGGTTTCCCACATGCTTTTGGCAAACTTGACATAGGTTTTGACAAAAGCAGCGCTTGCAATGTGTTTCTTTGTAAGGAAAGGCTTTTTTTCTTGCCATCCTACCCCAGAGGTCAGACCTTACCAAACACACTTTTAAAACTCACAGAATTCCCACACCACATATACGTTATACCAGTATTTACCCTCTAGGTCCTGTCAAGCAGTACTAGTGTGTTAATGGACTGATCGGCATAATACAGAAGTCCTTTCCAATTATGACCCCATTTATCAATCCACAGGATGTCGGCTCCGGCAGGGAATCGCCACCTGTACCTCCTCCAAGAGGCGCTGGAAAGTAAGATTTATGGGAGCAGCAGGTTAGAGACTTTATAACCTCCGAAAATCCTCTACACTACAGTAACAGATTAACATTCTCCTTGTTCAGAAATTTCTCCATTAATTCTCAGGTATTGCAAATCAGCGGCACTGAAAAAGGGCTGACCGGCAATATTTCACACAACCCAGCGACAAGTTTATCTCCGTTTCTGTAGAACAGCCTTTTTTTACTAGACAACCCCTTTAAAAACCAACCAAGTCCTTAAAGGGAATCTGTCACCAGGTTTTTGTTCCCCCATCTGAGAGCAGCATAATGTAGAGACCGAGACCCTGATTCCAGCGATGTGTCACTTACTGAGCTGTTCGCTGTCATTTTGATAAAAATCAGTTTTCTCTGCTGTAGATCTAGCAGTTATACAGAGCTCATGAATATGCTGGACTACCTGCAGCACGCCAAGTAGTCCACTAATGATAATGTACTGCTGATTAAACAATGATTATATCAAAACTACACTAAGCACCCCAGTAAGTGACACATTGCTGGAATCAGGATATTATCCCCTACGTTATGCTGCTTTCAGATTAGATGGCAAATGCTTGGTGACAGATTCCCTTTAAAGGAGTTCACTGGGCATATAAGATCAATAGCTTGTCCTTAGGATCAGGTCATTTTCCAGAATAGGAGTTTACCTGTAGCTCTCCGCAGCGACCACTACATATTAGTGCAGCTGCGCAGTGCGTCTCAGTGCCACCACAGGAGCCTATAACAGCTGATTGTGGAGGTGTTGGATGATATTAATGGTCTATAGTGAGGATATATCATCAATATCATAGGCCCAGATCCTGTTTAGGCCAAATCAGGTATGATGATAGTTGATTGTTCTATACTGAGCCTCCTAATGTAAAATACCTAATAAATCAGAAAAGCATCTGGCAGAGCCCATAGGATTGGATTGAAATTAGGGTGTTTGGACTAATCTAAAATCTCCCGACTATGGCAGCATTAGCCCTTCCAGTAATATATACCTCTGAGCGAGCACAATCCGTATTACATTAGATATAATCCGGGGAAAGATGACGGTGATTGTTTGGGTACAATTCATAATTAGAACAAGATACCAAAATAAAATGGTCACAATTATTTCAGAGCATTAAATATTGATGGGGATGGTGTTTATTGCAGTGCGGTTGGAGCTATTGATGGCAGCGTGTCCTTCGCTCCACTTGTAAAATTGCATCCTTTAAAGAACAGAGCGTCTATTTAGACTGAGAACTTCAAAGCCTCTTATACACTGACCTTGCAGATAACCCTCCTGTGATTAAAGCGCTGGGCTCAACACGCCGACATGGTACCGACATGTGACTCCTCATATCTAGATGTAACGCAGGGCCTCAAACGGGACATTTAAAAAGGGAGTCCCCTGGGCATACTTTTCCTCAATTGACTCTGCAACCATTAAGGCTAGAAGCCCTGTCTACGTAAGCAAAATTGGAAACAGGACACCAGTGAGACATAGTGATTTCCCATTAGCTCCCAGTCCAGTAGTCTTGTACAGTATCATATAATCACACGGTGCCGCTTAGGAGAGGGGAAACCCACCACTCCTTACATTCAGTCCTTGCATTATCCCATTGCATAAAATGGTACAGAAGTAGAATAAAATGGGATGTTCAACCTCGGAAAACTTTGTATTTTTAATTTAGATTTCTTCCCTTTTGATACATTTTTCTTTTCCCTATTTATATAAAACGAATGTTGCTATAAATGTTTTTGAACATTCTAAAATAAAGAATTTAAAAAAAAAAAAAGAACGTTTCCGTGTAGCACTGCCCGTTTTTGGCTGCAGAATGTGTTAGGCTAAGTTCACACTTCAGTTGTTTTGCATCAGTCACAATCCATCGCCTTGGGGAATTACGGTATCCTGCAAAATATTTTGCAGGAATCCAGTATTTCCCCATAGACTTCTATTAGTGACGGATTGCGACTGATGACCCTGCGTTGCATCCGCTGCGTCGCGGTCCGTCGTTTTTGACTGACCGCCGAGCGGGGAGCAACGCAGAATGTAACGTTTTTCGGGCCGTCAAAATAAACGCGCCCCGCAGGAATCCGTTGCCATCCGTCAAGCTTGTAATGTATGTCTATGGTGCTGGATTCCGTCGTAATCCGTCTTACGACGGAATCCAGCGCAGGATTCCGTCATGCTCTACTGAGCATGCCCAGCATGTTTGGCACACCCCCTGGGCTGTCCCAAACACAAACGGATCATGACTGATCCGTCAAAAAACGGACACATAACGGATGTAACGGACACAACGGATCAGTTTTTTCACAGGATTCCTGTGAAAGGAATCCTGTAAAAAACACATCCGTTGCATCAGTTGACATCTTGAAAATGACTGATCCGTTGCTAACGGACCTGACGGATTTAAATCAACTGAAGTGTGAACTTAGGCTAAGTTCACACATCCTGTGTTTTGCATCAGTCACAATCCGTCTCCTTGGGGAATTACGGTAACCTGCAAAATATTTTGCAGGAATCCTGTATTTCCCCATAGACTTATATTAGCGACGGATTGCGACTGATGACCCTGCGTTGCATCCGCTGCGTCGCGGTCCGTCGTTTTTGACTGACCGCCGAGCGGGTAGCAACGCAGAATGTAACGTTTTTCGGGCCGTTGAAAACAACGCACCGCGCAGGAATCCGTCGCGATCCGCCAAGCTTGTAATGCATGTCTATGGTGCAGGATTCCGTTGTAATCCGTCTTACAACGGAATCCTGCGCAGGATTCCGTCATGCTCTACTGAGCATGCCCAGCATGTTTGGCACGCCCACTGGGCTGTCCCAAACACAGACGGATCATGACTGATCCGTCAAAAAACGGACGCACAGCGGATGTAACGGACGCAACTGATCAGTTTTTTCACAGGATTCCTGTGAAAGGAATCCTGTGAAAAACACATCAGTTGCATCAGTTGACATCTTGAAAATGACTGATCCGTTGCTGACGGACCTGACGGATTGAAAACACAGGATGTGTGAACTTAGCCTTAGCCTTAACGAAATCCATCAGTGAGCTCCTAATTGTCTGATGAGAGAATTCCAACTCTTGGGCCATGTGCCCATGGGAGCTTGTTTGTGCGGATTTTGCTGCGGAAAACCTGCGGATTTTTCTTGATTTTCCAGATAAATCCGCAGGTTTTATAATGTACAGTCACTCCCCATGTTATCCTATGGGACATGGGGAGTGCTGTGTCCACGCTGCGGAAAGTGCGGCTACCGAATATGCTGCGGATGTCCGCATCCGCATGTATAATTGCATGTCAATTATTCATGCGGAATTACCTGCGGATGTCCCGGCCCTCCGCTATGGAGATAAATGGCCGGGATGTCCGCAGGTAATTCGCATGAATGTCCCTAGGTTTCCCGCAGCTATTCCGCTGTAATCTAGAAGCTAAAAATAGCTGTGGACGCCGGCGGGCAGCTGCGGGAAACATGCGCTTATACCTGCGGATGCATCCGCAGGTACGAGCGCCCGTGGGCACATAGCCTTGGGGGTTTTTTGGAGCTCCTCTCAGCTGATTTATGACCACAAACCACATCAAGATTGAATGCAGGGAAACGAGGAGCTTGCAAAAAGCAACAAACTGCAATATCGGTAAGAAAAAAAAAAAAATTTATTAGCCCAAAATACAGGCATTTAGAGTTATATATATAAAAAAAAAAAAAAAAAAAAAAATTCTTAGATCTTTGATTTCAGCTCATCAAAAATGTTAGCAAAAGTGTTGGGTTTAAATTTTTGTTCCGTAATATAATATATATATATATATATATATATATATATATATATATATCCATGAGCAGCAGCTCTGGTGGACATTCCTGCAGTCAGCAAGCCACTTGTGCCATTAGTGGTATTGTGCTGTATGATAAAACTGCGCACTTTGAGTGGCCTTCTATTGTGGCCAGCCTAAGGCACACCTGTGCAATAATCATGCTGTCTAATCAGAATCTGGACATGCCACACCTGTGGGGTGGATAGATTATTTCAGCAAAGAAGTGCTCACTAACACAGATTTATACAAATTTGTGAACAATATTTCAATAAAAAAAGGCCTTTCGTGTACATAGCAAAAAAATTTTAGATCTTAGAGTTCAGCTCATGAAAAATAGGAGCAAAAGCAAAAGTGTAGGGTTTATACTTTTGTTCGGTCTAAAACGATAGTCTCCAGAATTGACAATGCCATTAAAGGCGACTACTGTGTGATATAAACATTTGGGCATTTAGCATATACCTAACAATTGAATAATGATATGTGAGCGCCCCAGATGTTCTTGGCTCTCCAACTCCGTAGATGCTGAAAATAAGAACACCTCTTCTGCATTACAAAAGGGATGGTCATTAAAGTGCAATGTCAGAATGGCTGTATAATCCTTTCTGAAAGTCTAAACTTCATCATCGCCCATATAGCCTAAATGACAGCTCCTCAGTGTCCCTCCTCTATGCTGCTGAGATCTCAGTATAAGCCGCAGCAGTCAGTCAGGCCCGGTGGGCACAGACTGAATACACCAGGTCATTCTTAAGCTTGAGTCATAAAATGCACATTTGACTATCAGCATTCTATATTCTGAAAAAGTAAGTACATAAGTACCATCAGGTCTAAAGGCCACGTCTCACTAAGAGACATCGCCAGCAACATCGCTGCTGAGTCACGTTTTTTGCGACGCAACAGCGATCTTGCTAGCGCTGTCGTTATGTGTGACATCCAGCAACAACCTGGCCCCTGCTGTGAGGTCGCCGGTCGTTGCTGAATGTCCTAGACCATTTTTTGGACGTTGCTCTCCCGCTGTGAAGCACACATCGCTGTGTGTGATAGCGAGAGAGCAACGATCTGAATGTGCAGGGAGCCGGCTTCTGAAACACTGCGGTAAGCTGTAACCAAGGTAAATATCGGGTAACCAAGCGAAGCGCTTTAATGGTTACAAGATATTTACCTTGGTTACTAGCGTCCGCCGCTCTCAGGCTGCCAGTGCCGGCTCCCTGCACTCGTAGGCAGAGTACACATCGAGTAAATAAGCAAAGCGGTTTGCTTATTAACCCGATGTGTACTCTGGCTATGACTGCAGGGAGCCATCACTAAGCGGTGTGCGCTGGTAACCAAGGTAAATATCGGGTAACCAAGCGCTTGGTTACCCGATATTTACCTTAGTTACCAAGCGCAGCAGCGCTTCCACGCGTCGCTGGTGGCTGGTCACTGGTCGTTGGTGAGATCTGTCTGTTTGACAGCTCACCAGCGACCATGTAGCGACGCTCCAGCGATCCCTGCCAGGTCAGGTTGCTGGTGGGATCGCTGGAGCGTCGCTTAGTGTGACGGTACCTTAAGAGCTCTACTTCCTAATGTATAACGTTTGCATTGTGCAATCATGGTGACAGATCCACTTTAAAAGTGTCTACATATACATAAAAAAAGGAAACCTTCAGAGAAGTACAGGTTAAAGGGTCAAGGATTAAGCCATATTTGGATACAATTTTACAAAACTGGTTTGGATACAAATAAGTCTACTGGGAAACTGATGTGTAAACTACGATGTATACCTAGTAGAGTAGAGCGGCTCTAGAACAGACGGACGGGAGAAGTTTCCTCTATACATAAATATTCCATAAGACCCAGGAAGGAACGAGACTAACCGCACAAGGAGGAAGACACCTGATCTAATACATAGAAGGATGAATGGTCCTACTCATTTCAGAAGGTTTCCATTGAGGAAGTTTTCCACTGTCTACACAATGTCCCCCTCCCCCGACTCTGCCTCCTGTCAATAATCAGGCAACAGACAGGGCTTAAAATCAGAGAATGAGCTGGATAAAAGCAAAAACAGGAGTGAATAAAAAGAGCAAGCAGCCACTATAGACCGTACAGTGAAGGATTGATGGCAGCCGCCGGTGATCCTGTACACGGTGTGGCAGAAGGGTTGTGGGTGGCTTATCCCATCATATCTGGAGTCTGACCCTTGTCTGTCTCATCACTGCAGGAAGAGGAGTTCGCACAAGATCCACAGAAATATGGCGGCGAGCGTCACCACTGAGGAGACTTAGAACATTTCCCCCATTCATTACTGATTCCAATGTCCCAGATTTTCATCTGCATTTTGCCAGTGCATCATGGAAACCTGGCTGTGTTTTTTTTTTGTTTTTTTTTTTAACCCCTATTAATACAAAGTTTCGGATTTCATTAGCAGCCAAAGCAAACTGCTAGAGGACACTTGACTTCTACATTATTTGCCTTATGAATTCCAAGAGTCACCCAATATAAGGAGTCCCTGACAAGACAAACACCAATCACACAGGCACCGAATATGGAGGAGACTGATCTGATCAGGGTTGTTTCAATCCATTGGTTTTCTCCGCATAAATATACTGGCGTTTAGAATGTGGCTGCACTGGTGATTTAGACAACACGTGACCACTGCAGCCAATCACTGTGCTCAGTGGTGATCTCAAATTAAAAAGGATCAGCACAACTGACCTTTGGATGTAGCTACTGTCATATGTTAACATTATATGACCGCTGCAGCCACTCACTAAGTCCAATTGGGCTAATCCGTTTAAATGGAGATCACCACTGAGCACAGTGATTGGCTGCAGCAGTCACATGACCATTGCAGCCACATCCACAAAGATCGGAGGCAGCAGTGACAATTGGTAGGTACAGCGGACTTTTTATTTTTAAGCACAGGAAACAAAAATTAAAGATGGTCCAATTAAACCACCGCTAAAAAGAGCCAAAGACAGAAATCCTATCAAATAAGGGTAATTTCACACTTGCGTTGTTTTCCTTCAGTTGCAATCCGCCGTTTTGGAAAACAGCGGAATCAGTTAACGGATTCCGCTGTTTCCCATAGACTTTTATGGATGACGGATTGTGCCAAAAGTACCTGCATTGCTTCCGCTGGCTGACGCTGCGTTGCTTTCGCTGAGCGGAAGGAACTCAGCATGTAACGTTAATTGCTTGCGTTAAAATGACGCCGAGCGGCGGATTCCGTTACATCCGTCAAAAGTTATAATGGATCCCTATGGTGGCGGATTCCGTGGCAAAGTGCTTTACAACAGAATCCGCCGCTGGATTCCGCTAATTTCTACTGAGCATGCCCAGAATGAAAAAAATGGAAAAAACAAAAAAACGGAGCCGACACATTCCGTTAGATGGACGCTAAACGGATGTGTTATTTCACAGGAATAAGCTAATGGATTCCTGTGAAATAATGGACCCGTTGCATCCGTTGACAACACAAAAATAACGGATGCGCCAAAACGACGCAGCAACAGACCCAGCAGATTCAACCCAACGCAAGTGTGAAACTAGCCTTAGCGTCAAGCTACCGTCACAAGTACCGTACATATGTCGTCATGTATCTGGAGGTTCACAAACTTTGGCACATATGGTAGTGATGATAGGGCAGAATCAGCAGATATTGTTTGGCACTGCCCACCGAGGCTTCTTTGCCCAGAAGGATTAGATTGACAGACGATGTAGACAGAAATCCAGTTTAATATAAGCAGAACAGTCACAAAGCTTCTACAGTCACCGGGTCACGATCAAAAGGAAATCGTCAAGAAAAGCTGCAAAATCATGGGGATTCTGGAGCAGGGACAAAGCCAGATCCAATTCTCTGGGACTCATCTGAGCCCCGATGAGAGCCAAATGGAGGAGACATGAAACAGGGAGACATTTTCACAGACGTGGTCAGGCTGCCAAAATGACTCAGAAATTACAAAATGTCAGATCTAAAGGGCTGCAGGTGTATAACAAGCCACAGCCAGGGAATCAGGGCGAAAAGCACCCAATACCGGGGAGTCACATCAATGCTCTGCTAAAAACGCACCCGCAGGGTTCCCGAGTATCTCAAGCAGTTTGTCTCTCAGATCACCAGATACATCATGTACGTAGCAATGGCTGAAATGGTTACAACCATGGGGCGGGGGGCACTTACTTACAATAGGATCCAATCAGCAAATGTCACAATTCAAACATTAAATATGTATGTTATGTGACCTGATGAGGATGGTGTACTTACTTTGAAAATCCATGTCAGAATGGCTGGATAATCTGGATTCCAAAATGAGCAGGAATCCAGCTACAAAACACTCATTTTAATATGTGGACTTTATAGGCATTCTAACAAGGATTCTCAAAGTAAGTAAACGTACACCAGTCTCATCAGGTCCAAGAGCTATTTAATAATATATAGCATTTTATTTTGAAATCTGGTGACCGATCCGCTTTCCCGCGCAGCTAATATACCATTAGATACATTGTGCGCCTCTGACACTACATTGTGTATAAGAACGCCCGATCAGTTCTCCTGGCGTCTATTTTAGCAATTTGCCATTATAACGATACTGAAACTTTTTTCCCGCAAAACTCCACTTGGTGCGGTCTCTCCGTTATTCCTCCTGGAAATTTATAAATAAATTGACAATCAATTGTTATGCGTGGGGGCGTGTCCCAGTGCAATCACACTGTCCAATCAATGCTTCCCCTTCGCGAATTGTGCAGGGACACACCCTTCTGACAAAGCATGACTGGTAGACAAGTGTCCAGGAGGAATAACAGAGGAACATAACACGAGAAATACAGTGAATTGATAAAACAGACCTGTCCAGAGAGGGGATAGGTCCTTTTTCCATCTGAAGCCTCAGTGTGATGAATACTGACCCCACCAGACCTGAACAATCCGGACTTTCAACACGGCAATAACATTTCACTGACCAATCAAAATGCTGATAAGTGCTATTATGGTAACACAGTGGGGCGGACATCAGCAGAGGGGTTAATGCTCTACATCAGCTCATCCAGATCAATCCTAGAGACCCGCAGAGGCAAAAAAAACAACATCCACAATGAGGAAGCTGCAGCCTCTCATATCAGGAGGTCTTATTAATGAGGCTTATCCATTACCTGCGAGGACTACAAGGCCCAAACACACAGCCATGAAGGAACGACATCCAATACCTGAGCCTCTAATGTCTCTCACACATGTCACGTGTATGGATACATTTCTGGGAATCCGCAGAGAGCAGTGAAGCCGGAGACTGGGATTTCCTGGAGGAGCCACCGCAAGGTGCCTGGAGGAGCCACCGCAAGGTGCCTGGAGGAGCCACCGCAAGGTGCCTGGAGGAGCCACCGCAAGGTGCCTGGAGGAGCCACCGCAAGGTGCCTGGAGGAGCCACCGCAAGGTGCCTGGAGGAGCCACTGCAAGGTGCCTGGAGGAGGCACCGCAAGGTGCCTGGAGGAGCCACCGCAAGGTGCCTGGAGGATTTAGGCCTCTCCTGCCTGTGGAGCTGAAGATTTTGTGATGGATAATACAGAAGCAGATGAGATTCTCTCACCTGTGATCCACTCGCTGCAGAGATTTTCCACCCGGACATTGACCTGCGCTGCAGAGCGTCACCACAGCCTTCACCTTGTCAATTTAGAGGGGTGAAGTCCGCATGTTACACAAGCGGATTATGTTGCAGATTTTCTGCATATAAATACACTCCTTGTGCCCTTCTTAAAGTTTGTGGGGGGATTAACAAAAATGTGGCTAAAGCCAATAAATGAGATAACACAGAACTATTACACATCACTCCCCTCCTCCGATGCACCCTTCCAGTCTCCGGCGCAATCACTTGCTGTCTCCCTATATGACCGCTGCAGACACTTACTGGATGAGTGCTATCCACCTCCGCGTCACTGCAGACACTAGTGATTGGCAGCAGCGGTCACATAAGCAGGTGGCGGGGAGGACCAGCACTGGATTCATTGCATTTACTGCCTTTAGCCAAATTTCGGTTTCTCCAGAAAGCTCACTTATTGTAAATGTCCACAAGACTCAGCCTCTCCCCAAACAAAATAAACCAATACCTTGCCTAAAATTACAGAAGAAAAGACTTTAGGGGATTGTTGATCTTATAGGAAGGTAAAAGAAATAAACACTAAAGTGATTGAAATCCAGGTTGTGCACAGCGTGACACAGGGGAGGGGGATAATTACGTCTTGCCAAAATTATACCAGCCTGTAATAATAAACCTGTTTGCGCTTGGATGTGAGGAACCTTTAAAAATGTAATAACTGCAATTAACCACAAAAAGCAGATGCCATCCAGATACAAAGACACAAAATAGGGCACCGCGTCTCCAGCGGCTACTTAAAGAAGAATGATCACCAGGAGAGCAGAGAGGAAAACCGGGACAAGTGGCAACATGGACGGGACAAGTCATCCATGAAAAAGACGGGACTTGGCCCCGTCAGAGCGCGATCCACAACGACACTACGGTATCAGTCTTATCAGCCGTCACCCTAAAAGCGTCAATCACTCAGAGCATCGGCCAAGAGGAGAAATGAAGCTGAGACTACGGCGATCAAACCACAGATGACGACCTACTCACATCCAGCCAATTACCGGACATTTCTCAGAAAAGAAGCACAAGTTTTACTGATGGTTGACCATGAAAGTGTCAAGTAACCGGCAATAAGTCATAGATGAGACATCACCGAGGTCTATCGGACATCAAGTTTATGGTCTAAGGAGGATGTCCTGCTATGACCCGCAACAAAATATTGGAGAGTTCCTCATTTTCATCCCTACATCATCTTCTAAGATTTGGAAAGAGAAGATTACTGTTTAGAACGTATCCTTCAAGAGTCAGCGCCTAGGCTTTAGGCAGCGTGCATCGCATCGAGACACTTGTGGGTAAACTCAAGGTCCAGTGTTTGGTGCCATCAGCAATGTCCATCACCTTTCTTCGAGACAGGACATAAACACCTCGAGGGAAGAGGAGTGTGCCACCATGAACACTGACCACATCATCTGCTCCAAATCCACAAAACCATCACATCCTTCAGAACCAGAGACCACGTCATGCAGCTTCTATGAGGAACACTATGAAGCCACAAAAGATAGTCTTGGCCTCACTCTTTGCCAGGCTTGTCTGCTAAACCTGAAACAGTCTTGTACGAATCCTGGTTAAAGGGATTGATCAGGGGAACTCTCTTTTGCTATCAAAAGTTGATAGACATCTGCAAGAAACTGTCCCCGACAACTCTCCCGGCAGAGTCTATCCTCTCCTGAGGTCCGATCGTGCCGGAATTTGCAGAAACTCTTTACTCTGCTGCCAATCTGTCCCATTTCCAAGGGGAGGCCAGCTGACGGGCTAGGGCCCAGCTAAGAGGTGGAGTTGCACTATTTTTTGTTCTGCAGACAGAGCAAAAGGGGGGGGGGGGGGGAGGGGGAGGGGAGGTTCCTGCTGCAGCTAATTGTCTTACACAGACACAGGACCCCGAGGAGGATGGTGACAAGGCTGATCTCGTGACACAAGATTTCTTTATATTTTTTCTTCAGATTTTTCCCATGTAACGTTCCTTCCTATTTTTTTTCAATCTATTGAGTACCACGCTTCAGAGATTATCAACCAAAACAAGGTGCCATATGGCGGCGGTGTCCTGCAAGGGGTGACAAAGTTTGCGTCACTTACCAAACTACACCGAAAGCTCCGTAGCCAATGGGTCGATCGGGTTCAATATCCAGTTGTTGAGCGTGATGAGCGTGCTGATGGTGATGAGCCTTCACTGCCGCCGCCTGCACCTGGGCAGGTGCCACCGCCGCTGCTGGTCCAGGGGCTTGTCCCGGAGCAGGAGATGGGAAGTACGGCTGAGCCTGGCCAGGGTTAAGCATGGCAGCAGCTGCTGCTGCGGCCGCAGCTGCTGCAGCAGCGGAGGATGAGGAGGAAGCGGAAGAAGAGGCCACATGTTGCTGCACAGGATGCACAGCAGCAGCCGACCCGGGGTGCAGGTGATGCTGGGGGTGAAGATGATGGTGATGATGCAGGTGAGGCGGGGGCAGGTGGGCCAAGTGGTGGTGGTGGTGATGGTGGTGGCCCCCAGCCGCTGCTGACGTACCCCCGTTGTACGCCGCCATCATTTTTGCATTGGCTGGGGTACTACAAAGAGACATTCACAGAAATGCCCTTGGATGGTTGTTGCTGACAGCTGGCCCTGTCACTGGGCCATACAGACGGATCACCAGCACTGTGACAACCAGGAAAGATATGGCATCCTACACCGAACCCGCCGTGCCTGTCACATCAAAGTCCCCACAAGGACCCCCTATCCACAGGCACCAACGTTACCCACCCCCCACCCCCCCAAAGACGGCGGCTCCTCAAGAAACCCTAAAACTCCATAGTTCTCCTGTTACTTGGGGTGCACGGACTTCTGCCTCCAGCCTGCTGCTACCAGGTGCCACAAACTACAGCGATTAGGAAGTAAATGACAGCCCGGCCCTTCCATCCCACATCCTCCTGGAGCCTGGCAGGGGAGCCCGAGCCGTGCGCAGCCCGCCCCCGGGGACACGCATACAGCGGCCACAGCGCAGGGGCCACCGCCGCCCCGACTACAGGTAACAGCCGGGCCAGGTGAGCGCGGCGGGAGGGGCTACGGCCGCACCATCAGTCACAAGCGGATCCCGACAGCTCGTCTCCCCAGGATGGCGCGAATATCACGACAGAAGCGGAGGACAACGGCGGCCACCGAGAGGACAATCCACAGCGCTAATCCGCCACAGTCCGGCCAGTCACAGCAAGCAGACTGCTAGACGCGGGCAGCCCCAGCAGCAGCCACCTGACGCCGCGGCTGACTGACAGCTCCGGCAACCAATCACAGCGGCCGATTCATTGACGGCCAACCAATACGTCGTGAAAGTAAGTATAAAGTAGGCGGGCATGGCTGTGGAAGCGAAAGAAAGGAGGAGATGAGAAGTGGACCAATAGGAGAAGAGAGGAGGGGGATTCCTTCTGACGGATGGACGGAGTAGCCAATGAGCTATTAGATTCTACAGACGAAGACCCGCCCTCAATGACCTGTGTGCAAGAGGTAACGCGGTTAACCCTTTCGTGCAGCGAGGTGACTGCCGGGACACTGCAGCTCGTCCCGGCGGATGGCGGCTATAGCGGGGGACGGACGGCAAGAACCGCAGTACAGGAGGCATCGCGGCGTCTGCACAATACGCTGTCTGTGTGCCTGGCAGATGGATGCAGTCTGTTGTTCACTGTTATCAGCCCATGGTGGGCGGCTGATTGCAGTGATGTGACGGGATCTCTGCCCGCGGTCACTTTATCTGCACGTGATGCAGGAGGAAGGTGACACATAGGAGTCAGTGCCCGGGGAGCAGTAATGGCTGACACCAGCTCCGCCTGCTGCATAGTGTGAGCGCCAGATGTAGCAGAGCTGAGCGCGCTCCGCCATTACAGCATTAACCCCTGCAGCGCCTGGTGATTTTCATCTTCGCAGTAGGAAAGTCAGGAGTTGTTTAGTTCTCAGATTATATAATAAAGCATTTGTTTGTGAAAAAGGTTTTCGTTACTTTTTATCTCCTCATTTATCCCCCGTCTCCCCGGTTCTCGTATATTATTAGACACTTCAGCTGACCGAGCTCCCAGTGATCACATGACCCCCGGGTCCGGAGGAGGAGGCACTGTCAGCGCTCCTAATCTGTGCACAGTGCCTGTTCAGCACGGCATATATAGAGATTAGCAAGGCAGAATTGGTAATAACCACCTCTGCCTTCTCTGTGGGGAGCCTGGCTCTGCTGTCTTCTGTGGTGCAGCTGCTCTGCCGTACAATACTGTCTGCAGATTAAAACTCCGACCACCCAGATGTTTACAGTCTATGGAAGATCCATAGTTCATATGTGTAAAGAATAATTATTTTATTTCTACATTTTTTAGTTCTACCAGTGCCTAATAGGTGCACTCAGAGGGCCGCCATGTGGCCCATTGTTGCCATAGCAGCTGTTGAGACCCTATAATCGGCTTCAGTTGAGGTGATGGGGTGACAAGGAGGGGCAAACCCTTCTAGCCACTGCATTAACTGTGCCATCTAAGAAATGAAATGTCCGGGTCTCTCTGAAATCTACAAGGTACCGCCTCCCTGACCAAGGTACCGTCTCCCTGACCAAGGTACCGTCTCCCTGACCAAGGTACCGCCTCCCTGACCAAGGTACCGCCTCCCTGACCAAGGTGCCGCCTCCCTGACCAAGGTGCCGCCTCCCTGACCAAGATACCGCCTCCCTGACCAAGGTGCCGCCTCCCTGACCAAGATACCACCTCCCTGACCAAGATACTAACTCCCTGACCAAGGTACCCCCTCCCTGAACAAGATACTAACTCCCTGACCAAGGTACCCCCTCCCTGACCAAGGTACTGCCTCCCTGACCAAGGTACTGCCTCCCTGACCAAGGTACTGCCTCCCTGACCAAGGTACCGCCTCCCTGACCAAGGTACCATCTCCCTGACCAAGGTACCGCCTTCCTGACCAAGGTACCGCCTTCCTGACCAAGGTACCGCCTCCCTGACCAAGGTACCGCCTCCCTGACCAAGGTGCCGCCTCCCTGACCAAGGTGCCGCCTCCCTGACCAAGACACCGCCTCCCTGACCAAGGTGCCGCCTCCCTGACCAAGATACTAACTCCCTGACCAAGGTACCCCCTCCCTGACCAAGGTACCCCCTCCCTGACCAAGGTACCCCCTCCCTGACCAAGGTACTGCCTCCCCGACTATTGTACCGCCTCCTTGACCATGGTACCCCCTCCCTGACTAAGATACCTCCTCCCTGACCAAAGTACCGCCTCCTTGACCAAGGTGCTGTGTCCCTGACCAAGGTGCTGTGTCCCTGACCAAGGTGCTGTATCCCTGACAACTCACAAAAAGTCAAAAGCGGTTGTATATTTTTTGTGACTTGCTTGTGTAGTACACTGCCACGTAGCGCACTATATTGCCATATTTGGCACAGTGACCCATGAGGTTGCCAAAGTTGCTGAGGAACCCCAGCTTCAACTGGTAAATTACATGGTTCTGTTACACCAAAAAATGAGCGATGATAAATGCTATATACTGGGTATATAGCATTTATCATAAATATATATATACACACACACATCTAGTATATACTGGGGTGCTCTCAGGAGGGTGATGTCATTTGACACTTGATGGTTGTCTTGCACTTAACACAAACTAACATTTATTCATTTCTTACACTAATGTGTATGGCCACCAGCAGAGGACGATCCCTCCTGTCTACTTTCACCCAGCCCACAAACTAGGAGCCCCAGACTGATAACATTCAGAAATGACAACCACGTGTGAGGAGGAGTGCCCCCTGCTGGGGAGTCCTGACATTACCGGGGTGGCTGCAGTGAGAGGTTCATTCATCACCTGTCATGTTCTGTGGCTTTCACAACAGGCGAAGGCGGCCCTGTGACACCCACCTACACAGAGCGCTGTGAGCAGTCTGAAATGTCATATTAAAGGGAAACCATAAATCAAACCACATTAGTTCAGTCATACATCACAACATGGGCAGAAACACAGCCCAGTGACAGATTGCTGGTGAGTAAGACACTGCTCGGACCTCATCATATTCAGCTTTGTGGGCGCAGGAGATGAAACTATGTACCTGCCACGTGATCACAGCATAAAACCATATACATATGTATATATATGTATATATATATATATATATATATATATATATATATATAGCTTATGCAAGTTATGTGGTTACGTTATTCTATTGGATAGTCGAATGTCAAATAATAGATTTATAATGATAGGTATGGCAACCTCTGTTGTACACATCTAGTACAGACTGAGATGATTAAAGTTGGCCCTTGGATTTTTTTTTTTGGCTGACAATTGGACATCATAAGTCGTTGAGGGCTAAATAGGCTATGTTCTGTAGTTTCAATACAATCAGTAGTTTATCAGCAGGAGATTATCACTACAGAACAAAGTCTCATGTGCATGCCAGACCAGCTAGTCTGTATAAGGCTGGAGTCACACAAGCATATGGCATGTGATGCGAGAACATTGGATGCGATATGCTAATTACGCTCAACTCAGGCTTTGCTGCGAGTGAACCAAGTGTCATTATACTGTGATCCAGCTGCAGAGGGGAAGGAGAGAGTAGTCTCTCTATCTCCTCCATTGTCAGCCTGTGCATATATTGCACTGCAGTTGGATGTCATCTGAGTGCAGTCCTATGTTTCACTCGCACCCACAGACTTGTATGGGTGCGAGTGATGAGAGACTCGCAAACAATCGCAGCATGCTGCAATTTTTTTCCTCAGTCCGATTAGGCCTGAGGTCCAATTAACCCTGCCACTGATTGCTCTCCATGCACAGTGTACACAGGAAGTTGCCAATAAGTGTTGTGGGAGGGATTATACACAGCTGAGCAATTGAGCACTGCTAATTCTACACAGAAAAAAACAAGTATTCTGGCAAAGTGACAAAATGCTGGAATCAGGCTATCTGTCCCCTACATCCTGCAGCTCTCTGATTCCATAGCATAAACCTGCTGATTCCATAGCGTAAACCCCACATCCCCACCGATCAGCTGTTCTCAGTTCCAGCGGTGACAGCAGCCGGATGGAAATGCTCAGATTCGGAGCTTCTCCGTCATTAAAATCAATAGGAGGCGCATGTGTAGTACCCGACCATGGCTGCTATAGTATCAGAAGACAGAGCAGCTCCGGAAACCAAACATTTTTAGTCAAAGTCTGCCGACGCTGGCACCGGGAGCAGCTGATTGGCGGGGGTGCAGGTGTCGGGCCTCGGACGATCAGACATTGCTGACCTATCAGGCCATCAGTGTTAAAGGGGTGAAGAACTTCTTAAAAGGGAACCAACCAGCAGGTTTTCACATATAAAGTACAGGTTGTGCCATACTGGCTCTAGGATGTCGGTTCAAATCACACCTGTAACGCCTGCCTGGATCAACAGACTCAGGTGGGATGTAATGGACAGACTAGGGGGAAGCCCCTCACCAAGCAGGACCCCCAGAACCCTGAAACCCTTTAACCCCTATACAGGGATTTGGAATTACACAGGGTACTGGAGATTTCTACCTGTGGAAGGCTGCAGTCCGAGAGAGTAGTCGTTAGGCAGGGTCAAACCAGGAATAGCAGAACAGCAACAGAATCGGCAGGCAAGGACGTAAACAGAAAACGTAGCAGTGGTCAGCGAGGTACAAAAACAGCAGGCAGAAGGGTAGTCAGGAAACACGCAGAAATCACAGGAATCAAAATACAAACTGCACATGAGCCAGGAGTACAGAACTATCTCTGGCAGTGGTCATGTGACAGGAGGGGGAATAAGAAGGGTGTGGTGTCTTCCCATTGGCTGTAGCTGAACGCTGGCAACTTCAGCTGGAAGACACATGCCACCCACAGTCAGCCAGCAGTACTGCAGATCCCAAGATAACCCAGCCCAGTGGATGATCGGAGCCTGCGCCCACCGGTGCCGCTGGCATCGACTCCTCTCCCATCACCAGCACCATCCACGGCAGGAACACGGCGTCGCCTGGCGATCGGAGCAGAAGTCGCTGGAGCAGACTCCGGCGGTGACGTAACAGTACCTTCACTTTAAAGATTTGATGCGTGATTGCCGAAAAATCCTTTATCAAACCCTCAGAAATGACATCACTGGTGCAGTGGTTTGAGCATCGGGATGGATTTTGTGGGTCGGGTCTTCAGGAATAATTCCTCCTCTTGTATTTTTTAAATTTTGCAGTGCCATTGCCAATGTTGGCGGCACGTAGTCAAACGTTCTGGGGTCAGATACCAGGAGAGCACGTCAAGAATTAAGGGTATAGAGAGAGGCATAGTCAGGTCACAGTCCGGAGTCAGAATACCTGTATGATAGTGGATCAGACCAAAGAGACAAGGCAAATGGAAGGTCAGATGAGATTCAAGGTCTTACAGCAATAAATCAGTACATAGATAAAGTAGGCCAACAAGCACCACTGATCAGAATGCTACGGCTGACAGTGTTCTGGGATTAACTGTTCAGCTAAGTAGCTGGGTAATCAGAGAAAACAGGGAACACCTGAAGAACCCAGCACTCAACACACCGACAGCTCAGGCGCCCCAGCACCATGACTGAGCTGTCACTCACCAAGCTGATAGCTCAGCACTCTCTGATTCCATAGTACAGCAAACAGTCACTCATTGCATCCAAGACGTACTGAATGGAGGAGTCATGACAGTACTCCCTCTTCTAGAGGTGGCCACCGGACCCCCAGGTTCCCAGGAAACCTATGATGGAAGGCCATAACCAAATGATCGGCTTTCACAGAGCAAGCCGAAACTCAGGATCTCTCCATGGGTCTGTATTCCTTCCAATGAACCAGATATTGGAGGGAATTCCAAATCTACTGAGAATTCACAATCCTCTGCACCTCAACCTTTAAACGCCCATGAATGGAAACAAGAGGAGGCAGGGACGTGGGAGACAACAATAAAGGGCCAAATTCATTTTACAAGGATCTGTGAAAAACGTTTGAGACATGAAGAGACTTAGGGAGTTTCAATCTAAAGGCAACCGGATTGGCCACCTCCAGAATTTCGTATTAGCCAATAAATTTAGGACCCAACATCGTTAATGGCACATTCAGCTTAAAATGTTTGGAAGATAACCAAACCTGATCTCCTACTTTGAAGACTGGGCCTTTCAAACACTTCCTATCAGCCTTCCTTTTTTGACAAAGATGTGCCACTCCAATATTTTTCATACCTCTATCCAGATATATCATCCCCGAGTTTCTGTATGGCTACCTCTACTCCAGGACACCCAGAACTCATCCTTGAAAATTTACCAAAATGAGGAAGAAATTACCGTAATTACAAAACAAAGGTTCCATTAGACTGATTGATCCAACTGTTGAAGGCGAACTCTACAAGAGGTTAAAATGAACATCTGTTCTCCAGCTGAGCCACGACGAAACATAAAAACAATTGCTCCAATGACTGATTTGTCCCCTGTATGTCTAACTGTTGGTTTCAGGCTGATAAGCAGAGAAAAATGACAAATCAATCCCCAAATGCTCTTCGAAATTTGGAGACAAATTGCACCCCCTATGACAAGCGATGTTCAGATGGATTCCATGCAATTTTACCACATGATTGATAAAAATTTGAAAAACGTTTTGCCATTAGGCAACGCTGATAATGGTATACGAAGTATACTTGTTTACTAAATTGATCGAGTACCACCCAAATCACTTTTCCCACCAGACAAAAGCAAATCATTAATGAAATCCATAGACATCCACAGTATTTCTGGGATTGGTAATGAAGCCAATTCCCCGTCCAATCAGCTATGACAGACTTTAGCGCATGCGCAAGTTTCACAATTGGATGCAAAATCTTTAATATGATTATGCATAGATCACCACCAAAAGAGTCTAGCAATAGCTTTCTGGGAAACTGTGATCCCACGGTGACCATTGAAAATGAATTTCTGCAACAGACTTAATCTTAGGTACACAGGAATAAACAATTTGAACCCTTGAGAAGTGGAAGGAGGCAATGACTGGGCTTCACGAATCTCTGGTTCCAACTCCTAAAGAAATTATACAAACCACATACCTTGAAGAAGAATGGAGGTGGCGGTTCTGGAGGAGAAATGGAATCAAGGTTACGTGACAAAGCGTCAGTCCTCACATTCTTAGATCCTGGCCTAAATGTCATAGAAAATTGAATCTAGAGAAAAAGAAGAACCATCTGGCCCGTCTTGGGATTATCCATTTGGCTGATTCAATATAAGCTAAATTTTTATGATCCGTCACCACTGTGACTTGATGAATAGCTACCTCCAAAAAATGTTTTTATTCTTCAAAAGCTAATTTGACAGCTATAAACTCACAAGTACCAACATCATAATTTCTTTCAGCAGATGACAATTTCCGAAAGAAAATGGCACATGGCTGCATGTTGTTCAATGTTTTGGGACCTTGAGACAATAGAGCCCCTACCCCAATTTCAGAAGCATCCACCTCCACAATGAATAACCTCTGAAGGCTGGGTTGGATAAGAACATAAAATACTTTTTCAATTTATTAAAGGCCTCAACAGCATCCGGCGACCATAACCTAAGTTCTGCGCCCTTACATGTGAGATCAGTGAGAGATTTGATGGTCTGAGAGATACCCTTAAAAAATTATCTGTAGTAATTGTCGAATTCTAGAAACCATTATAATGCTTTAAAGGTCCCGAGGTGGAACCCAATCAATTATGGCTGCCACCTTCCAAGATGTATCTTAAACCCTTCAGCTGAAACAATAAACCACAGGAATGATATTTTTTGCAAAGAAAAAGTACATTTCTCCAACTTAACGAACAAAGAATTTTCTCTAAGCTTTTCTAAAACAAAATGGACATGTTCATAGTTTGAATCCAGTTGAAGTGAAAAAAATTGAATATCAACCAGATAGACTACGATAATCCTTCCAATACAATCAGAAAAATATAATTCCTAAAGTTTTGAAAAACTGCTAGCGCATGGGTTAATCCAAAAGACATGACACATTTTCAAATAGGCCGTCAGACATAAAAATACAACATCTTCCACTCATCACCCTTCCGAATCCGTATCAACTGATAAGACCATCTAAGATCAAGTTTGGAAATCCATTTAGCCCATGTAAACTGATAATATATGTCGGAGATAAGTGGAAGCATGGATGTGTATAAGTATTCTTAACCGTTATCTTGTTAACTTCACGGAAATTGAGGCAAGGACAGAGACCCCAGTCTTTAACAAAGAAAGCAGCTACAGATGATGAGGGAGGACGAATATGACCCGTCCGTAAATTTTCATTTACATATTTTATCATGGCAGTCCATTCAGGATCCAACAAATTATACGGGCGAGCTTTCAGTAATAAGATTGATAGCACAGTCATAAGGACAATGGGAAAGTAATATCTCTGTTTCTTTTTCCGAGAACACATCTCTAAAGTCCTTAAGGTACCCGGCAGATCCTCCAGACTAGCGGAGAAAACCTGTACAGAATTAGAACATTTTTTATGACAATAGGGATTCCACTTAACGATATCCTTCTGACACCATTCAATGACCTGATTATGAATACGCAGCCATGGAACGCCCAACACCAATCCCTCAGGTAAGTTATCCAATATACATAACAGGAGATGGACTCGGAGTGAAGTGTTCCCTTTCTGAATTCCATCGTTACCCAATGGACAAGGTTGTGGAGTTACAGCGTCCTGTCAATGGCAACAATTTGAATGTGTTCTACCAATCTAACTATCCCTAATCCTAGTCTCAAAGCCAATCCCAAATCAATTAACTTAGCTGCAGATCCACAGTTAATGAAATTTAATGCTGATAAGACCAATTTTGGAAAAGTAGTTCCATATTCAGTAGTACTTTATTTGAGGAGTAAAACAGTACCTGCACGTCTGGGTGATCTCCTCAACAATCACCTAGACTTAGGCATTTCTCATCGATTTGCTTGTTTCAGGGCATGTTAAGCAGTCCATAAGGAAATGTCAAGCGCAACCACAATAGATGTAGAGTCCGAGATCACATCAATGTCTCTTCTCACTGGCCCTTGAACTGGCTTCTCCTACCTCCTTAGGTTCCGTCTCAGGTAAGTGGACCGACCATGGAAGAATAATGGAAACCTGCTGTTGATCATCACGTTCCTCCTAGATTCTTCGATCCATACGAATAGCTTGAGTCATGGCCTCCACCAAAGAACAAGGTGAAGTATGCAGAGCCACAGCATCCTTAAGAGTACCTTTAAGGCCTCTATTGAATTGGAACCTGAGAGCTTCATCATTTCACAGCTTCAGAGGACCATTGCCAAAAATTGGAGTTATAGTCCTTAGCAGTGCGGCCCCCTGCGTCTGGCTCATGATCTTTGCCTCTGCCATTTGGACCCTGTCAGGTTCGTCATAGGTTATCCCTAATGCATCAAAAAATACATTAACAGAAGATCATTTTGGGGCTAGTGGAGACAAAGAAAATACCCAAGTCTTAGGGACCCCTCACAATAGTAACATAATTATTCCTACCCGCTGGGACTCATTTCCTGAAGACTGGGGTCGGAAGGTAAACATAGTTTGCAGCTCTCCCTCAAAACTCTAAACTGGTCTTTCTCCCCCGAAAATTTATTAGGAAGTGCCACCATAGGTTTGTGAGAGACCAATTGCACATCAGAAGGTTCAAGAGTGATAATTAGAGTTGGTAGTGCAGAAGTTTGGGAAGCACCAATAGTACGAGAAAACTGACCCTGCAACTGGGACTGTGAGAATTTTAGCTTCTGGTGGCCAGATCCTGACCCATCTGGGTCAGATTCGCCACCTGATAACACAGTGTACTAACTGGATCCATAGGTGTGGAAAAAAGTATAAGGCCAGTCGTATAAGTATAAGGCCAGACTCTAGTCACTATCTGGACAAGTCGTGAGGCAGGGTAGTCAAATGTTCTGGCGTCAGATACCAGGAGAGCATTTCAAAGATTAAAGGGATTAATATAGGTGTAGTCAAGAATGTCTAGTTAGAGGACTTGTAAGATAGCCGGTCAGAGTAAAGTGACTGTAATGCACATAAGTATTTCAACGTGGGTAAAAGGGGAAATAAAGCCTATCTCTATGCTGCCACACCTGCACCCTACTGGTTCCTGTACAGACTAGTATCCCTTGCTACACAGGTTGGAATAACCCAAGCCACAACACTAAAAACCACAATTAATGAGGAGAATCATATTGCGCGGTCATTTTTACCACAAAATATTCGCAGTAAAAATTAATTCCCAAAAACCATGTCAGAATTCATTTTTTTAACCATTTCCCCACACTTGGATTTTATTCCCCCATTTTACAGTACGCAATATGGTAAAATGAATGGTGTCATTTAAAAATACATCTGGTCTCACAAAAAACAAGCCCTCAAAAATTTATCACTCTGGGATGAAGTGGATGAAAAGACAAAAACACAAAAATGAAAATTAGCTGTCTCAAAGGGGTTAAATAGCACTGTCAGCGCGCCTTAAATATCTATGTAAGTAAATACTTGTCTTCTGAAATAACCATCCTGGAGCAGTTTTTCTGTGTTGTGATATTCCTCCTGGAAATTAATGAATTAATTGACAACTGTGTGTTACTGTTTTTTTCTTGTACAATGGGGTGTGTCTAGATATAATCAGATACCATCAGCACTGGACACTTGCCCAACCGGTAACACCCAGCTGTCAACATATTTATAGATTTCTGGAAGGAATAAAAGAAGAGCAGCTCATCCTACAGTTATAATAAAAAATACTCGTTATATTACTGAGAATACAATTATGTAGAAAAGCAGAAAGCTGACAGCTCCTCTTTACATTGACGCTTTGCTCGGTGGAAGCACGGCCACCGCAGAGGAAGCAGTTAGATGTCACTACAAGTGTATTAGCAAAACGTTTGTGTCGCCAGGGGTTAAGGAGATACCCAGAACCGGGCCAAGGGGTCGCTTCTGGAAAGGGGATCACGGTGTCGTGACCCGGTCTGTGCTCCCTGGTTCCACAATAAAAGGGGGGGGTTATGTTCGTGACGCCACCCGTGGAATGTGATCAGAGATGACCACCGCTGCTGCAGAACCTCCGGGGTGATGGAAGGCAGCTTGAGATGGGACGGCTCCCCACGGGTAGAGCCTTTTCCCCGGGGCAGTATGTTAGTCTATGGGGGGAGTGCAGGACACGAGCACAATAAACAGGCAGACTCACGGTTTTGCAGTTTCTTTGTCTTTTACTGGTGATGGTATTCAGCAAAGTACTGTCCACGGAGTCTGTGAGGGGTTCAGGGTTTCTCCCGCCCAGCCGGGCCGTTTTGGCTTCCTTGCCTGCACTGTGTGTCTGTGGCCCTGCTGCGGTATGAACTATGCAGCTGGCTCTGCTCTGTTCTGCTCCTAGGTACCGACCTGACAGGCAACTCGAGTCCTTACTAGTATGTTCCTGAACTCTGCGCTTGTTGCTTGTGTCTGTGGTACAGGTGAAAGATCTGGAATCTTCACTTCTCTGGTGGTAACTGTGCAGTATGTAACCTGCAGTCTCGGATCCAGCATCCGTTCTGTGTGCTCCACTGGGGATGAGCTCTGCAATGCTCTGTCTCCCAGGAATGTTCCTCTGTGTACGCTTTCTCCTTTCCTCAGACCCTCAGCTAGGCCTGGAATTGGTCAGTGGATCCTGAGGTGAGCTAAAGCCAGCTTCCAACCTGCAGATCCTGTCTCCTCAGTGCTCTGCACTGAACTTCCAAACTGAAACTACTCCTGACCATTTCCTCCCCCCAGCAGAATGTACAGGGAAGCAGCTTGGTCTCCCCCTTCTGGCCAGGAGGTCTTGGTGTTGTGTGTGGGAAGTTAACCCTTTGTGTGGCAACCCTGGGGTGCCACATTCCCCCTTAGTGAAGAACAGTACTCCGGGACTGTGAAAGAAACAAACAAGTTATGAACAACAAGTGTATATATAAATACAGAGTCTCAAAAGGAAAAAATACAAAAACCTTAAAGCTCAAAAAGAGTCCAAAATGTTCATAAATATATAAGTGTTCATACAGTATAGTCTCTGTAGGTACTGGGCTTTTGGTCTTAACGTTGCAATTAAATAAACATTTCAATCAACAAACACTTCTTAAAGGTGTCTCTACTCTGGTCGTAAGTGCAGTAGGCCTCACGGCCCTCGGGCCACCAACATGTGATCAAGTTGTAACTCTCCGTGCTGCCACCTTACACCACTCTTCTCTCACCTTTTCTGTACACTAAACTGTTACGGTTTTTCATATAAACATTATAACATATGTACATTTTATATGCAATTTCGCATTAGTCTTTATATCTTGCTGGTATCTGACCCTGAGTACTACGCTGTGACCTGCGTACTGCTGGTGTACTGGGTGTACTTAGCATAATGGTGTGAGTGGAAGTGTACCTATTTGGTGTTTCTGGTACTTGTGAGGATGGTGGACTGACTGTAGGACTGGCAAGCTCACTGGGACCAGGAATCTGTTCTTCCTCTACGGCTTCGACTTCCAGTACTTCTTGTCTTGAGACTTCTTGTGGTATGGGTTCTGATTGTGGTTCCACCACTTGAGGGAAGGCGATCATTGGGACTACTACTGCTCCATAGTAATTTGGCCATGTTTTTGGGAAATCTCCTAAGACTGTATGGAATACATCTTCTACCTTCTTGACAGGTTGTACCTGTACGGGTAAGGTGACTTCTGGTGTCTTCAGGGTTTCAGGACACGGTTTGAGTTGATCTCTTGACACGACAGCTGATGTCCTTCCTTCATCTTTACTGATGAGACACACTTTGGGATTGTCCATACTTGATGGTAAGACTGTATATGGGGTGGTTTCCCACTGATTATCCAATTTGTTTGTGCGCCGTTTCCTCTTGAGAACTTGGTCACCAGGTTGCAATGGGGTTGCTAGAGCATGCTGGTTGAAGTTTCTCTCTTGTCTTCCCCTAGCTTGTTGGAGACTTTTCTCTACGCACTCTTGTACTTGGCGATACTGCTGCTGACGTAGGGTATCCCAATTGGATTCTTGAGCTTCCGCATCTGGCTTCAGAATTCCCATATCTAAATGAATTGGCAGTTTACCGGGCCTTGCACGCATGAGGTAAGCGGGGGTGCAGTTTGTAGAACTCACCGGGACATGATTGTACAAGTCCACCAAGTCTGGCAATTTCTCTGGCCATTGATTTCTTTCTGACTCTGGTAAGGTCTTCAACAGGTCAATCACAATATGGTTCATCTTCTCACATAAGCCATTTGTTTGGGGATGGTATGCTGTTGTGCGGATCTTCTTACAGCCATACATGTTGCAGAATTCTTGGAAGATCTGTGATTCGAAAGCTGGACCTTGATCTGCAAGGACTTGTTCTGGGTAACCATGGGGTCTGCAAAAGTACGTCTGGAATGCTTTAGCTGCTGTTCTAGCTGTAAGGTCTTTCACGGGTACCACCACTAAGAAGCGTGAGTAATGGTCCACGATGGTTAAGGCATAGACATAGCCGGACCGGCTTGGTGACAACTTGACGTGGTCTAATGCGACTAGCTCGAGTGGTTGCTTGGTTACTATGGACTGGAGTGGAGCTCTCTGGTTCTGTTGATCCTTTCTTCTGAGGTTGCATGGCCCGCATTTTCTACACCAATCTTCAATTGATTTTCTCATGCCAACCCAGTAGAATCTTTCTCTTAAGAGCACTTCCAACTTTTTCCAACCAAAATGACCAGCACCGTCGTGGTAAGCTTCCAGAACCATCTTGACGTCTCTCTTGGGCACGATGATCTGCCAGACCAACTCATGTGTTTTTGGATTGGTGTGCCTTCTACAGAGCTTCCCTTGGTACAGGAACAATTTACCTCTCTCTTTCCAGAGATGTTGTGTCTCAGCTGGGGCATTCTGATTAGGGTATGCACCTTGTTGTGTAAGCAGTTCTTTCACTAGCTTCACAGCTGGATCGCTGTCTTGTGTGTCAGCCCATCCGTGGTGTGCTAATGGGTTGAGAGTTGCCTGCTGTTGTTTTTGGTAGACACTCGGTTGATACTGTCCCACCTTAGGACGGTGAAAGGCCGGCAACTCAATTTCTTCCAGTCCCTCCGGTTCCTCTTCCACGTCCCCCGAGTGTGGCATCCGAGATAAGGCATCTGCATTCCCATTCTTGTGGCCTGCCCTGTACTTGATGACAAAGTTGTAGTTTGACAGTCGGGCTATCCATCGCTGTTCCAGCGCACCTAGTTTTGCAGAGTCCAGGTGGGTCAACGGATTGTTGTCAGTAAAGATGGTAAATTCTGCAGCTGCCAGGTAGTGTTTGAAACGCTCTGTTACAGCCCAAACTACTGCCAGTAGTTCTAACTTGAAGGAGCTGTAATTCTCTGGGTTTCTTTCTGTAGGCCGGAGCTTCCTGCTTGCAAAGGCAATAACTTTCTCCTTGCCTTCCTGCTTTTGAGACAATACTGCTCCCAGTCCTACGTTGCTGGCATCCGTGTACAAAATGAAGGGTTGATGGTAATCTGGATATGCCAGGATCTCTTCTCCTGTCAGTGCCCACTTCAACTTCTTAAAGGACTCTTCTTTCTCATCACTCCACTGGAAAGGAGGATTTCGGGCTGCAGACTTCTTTGACTGTCCTACCAGGATGTCTTGTAGGGGAGCTGCTAGCTTCGTGAACCCTTTTATAAATCTTCTATAGTAGCCTACCAGTCCCAGGAATTGCCTCACCTCTTTCACGCTGGTGGGTCTCGGCCAATCTCTGATCACGGTAACTTTTTCAGGATCTGGTGCTACCCCTTCTGAGCTCACGACATGTCCCAGGTACTGTACCCTTGGCTTTAGAAGGTGACACTTGGATGGCTTGATTTTCATGCCGTATCCGGATAAGGCTTCAAACACTTCTGCCAGGTCTTGTAGATGCTGTTCATAGGTCTTGGAGTAGACTATGACGTCATCCAGGTACAGGAGGACAGTTTCAAAGTTCTTATGTCCTAGGCAGCACTCCATCAGTCGCTGGAAGGTTCCAGGTGCGTTGCAGAGTCCAAACGGCATACAATTGAACTCACAGAGGCCCATCGGCGTGGTGAACGCTGTCTTCTCCTTGTCAGCCTCTGCCACAGGAACTTGCCAATACCCACTAGTCAGATCTAGGGTGGAAAAGTAAGTAGCGGATTTTAATGCAGCCAATGACTCTTCTATCCTAGGTAATGGGTATGCATCCTTGTGTGTAATGCGGTTGATCTGTCGGTAGTCTACACACATCCTCATGGTCCCATCTTTTTTCTTAACTAGCACTAGTGGGGCTGCCCAGGGGCTACAACTGTCTCTTATTACCCCTGCTTCTTTCATTTCTTTGAGCATGTCTTTGGCGCATTGGTAGTGAGCCGGTGGTACTGGTCTATACCTCTCCTTTATTGGTGGATGGTTACCAGTGGGTATAGTGTGCTCTACCCCTTTGATCTGCCCAAAGTCTAAGGGGTGTTTGCTGAATATTTGTTCATATTCTTTCACTACCCTGTATACTCCATGCTTTTGATGGGAGGGTGTAGAATTGGTACCTACATGTAGCTTTTGGCACCAATCCTCCAGCTTTCCCTCTGAGCCATTGTCCTCCGCCTGATTTGACGGCTTCAAGGGCTCAACGGTGGTGATGGCGTTGTTATCAACCGTATATAGCTTAGCCATGGTAGCATACTTTGGTAGGGTGACCTCATCTTCCCCACAATTTAGAAGGCGTATTGGCACTCTTCCCCGATGTACCTCAACTATTCCTCTGGCCGTCAGTACAGTGGGCCTACTGTCTGAGTACACGGGTTCTACCAGGGCCTGATAGTCTCGCCCTCTGATGCCTATTGCGGCTCTACACCAGACCAGCATTTCTGTTTTGGGAGGAATTACAATAGGTATTGGGTCACTTACCCTTGCACTGCCAATTTCACCTCCTGACATTTCTACCTGCTGCTTCAGCATCAAGGCTTTAATTTCCTTCTGCAGGAGTCTCTGTTGCCCAGGTTTGGCAGTCTCGACGATCTGCTGCAAGACAGTAATTACCTCTGCAAAACAATTTTCAATTACATTCATTCCTAGCAGCATAGTTGGTTCACGTTCTCGTCGGTCAACATCAACAATGATAATACCCTGATTCTGCAATTCTACTCTCCCAATCTTAATGGTCATTTCTCTGAAACCAACCTGTGGTACTAATTCACCATTGCTAGCCCATATATTCAATGCAACATTAGATGGACCACTGCTAACGTCTGAATCAGCCCAGTACCTCTTATAAAGGACATGCGGAATTGATGATATTTGGGAACCAGTGTCCAGCAAGGCGTTGAGCGGAATGCCATCCAGCACGATGGGGATGACTGGACGTCCCCCCACATACTTGTCGTGCCAGGGTGAAGGACCTTGAGAGTTCATTCCTGAGGAGCGGCCCGCCTCCCCAGGGGATCCCCATTTAAAGCACATTCACGGGCAAAGTGACCTGGCTCATTGCAACGGCGGCAAATGGGCTGTCCATCCGGCTGGTAGCGGTCGCTGGTTCGTCCTCTCGTCGCTTGGTATCTCCTAGGCCTCATCCATGGGACATCCTCCTTGCTGGTCGCCAGCTCAATCTTGGGTGCAGACTTGGATCCACGCAGCTCCTGGACGATTCTAGCCATGGAAGCAACAGTGTCTGTAAGGGCTTCAAGCTTTTGATGTAGAGCCTCATTAGTGATCGGCTCCAGGTGGTTAGCAACAGCCGCTGACATGGCCGATGTCACCGGCATTACTGGCTGCTGGGGTGCCACTGTAAGGTGTTGAACAGAGTCTATATCCTGCGGCTCCTCCACCTGCTGGAGGCGGATGGCTCTATCCTTTAGCTGGGCAAATGTTAGTCCTGGATCCTGGATCACCATCATGCTCAGTTGTCCCCGGTGGGAAGGGGATGAGAGTCCATCCAGGAATTGGTCTATCAGCAGCTTATCTGCTCCAGGGGCTAAGGCAGGTTCTGCTAATTTAAGTGCTCTGAGCGCCTCCTGTAAGTTTAAGGCAAAGTCTCTTGCGCTCTCTCTAGGTTTTTGCTTGCATCCAAAGAACCTCATTTTAGCCCGGCTGCCAGCAGTGGATTCAAAAGCTGCTTTTAGTCCAGCTATTATATGCTCTACAGTGTCTTTTGCATCGTCCGGCCAGGATGTAACCTCCCGCTGGGCATTGCCAGTTAACTGTCCCATAAGCATACCAACACGCTGAGCTTCTGTCAGGGGGTACATGCTGTAGTAGATTTTTAGCTTTCCGATAAAGTCATTAAGTGTGTTGGGCTCACCTGAGTACTGCGGCAGCCACACTGCATCCGGGGTGTACGGCATCAGGAACGGCATGATAGGTGCCGCTGCACCGCCGGGTACAACAGCGTCTCCCTGCTGCGACATCTTTGCGCCCCCTTAGTTAATTTCACCAGTCTTCTTGACAGCAAGCCTGGGACACTTTTCTGCGTTTTCGTTCGGGTCGCAGCACCGAGTGCACCTCCTCTGCAAGCGGTGGGCAGAGTCTTAGTCTAGGCGCGATGTTTTCCCGCGCGTAGCAGCTAATGGCGCGATTAAAGATGGCGCCTGGAAAATTTTACCAATGATGTTTTTTGGATTTTTCCAGGTATCTTTGCAAAGTTTAAAGTCCGTTCTTTGTTGCAACAATTCACAGTGCAAGTCTTTTATGCGATGCAATAAGTCTTTACAGGCACACGTCACCCGGGCTGCAGCCGGGTCCAGTCCGCATCCTGTTCGTGACGCCAAAGTTGTGTCGCCAGGGGTTAAGGAGATACCCAGAACCGGGCCAAGGGGTCGCTTCTGGAAAGGGGATCACGGTGTCGTGACCCGGTCTGTGCTCCCTGGTTCCACAATAAAAGGGGGGGGTTATGTTCGTGACGCCACCCGTGGAATGTGATCAGAGATGACCACCGCTGCTGCAGAACCTCCGGGGTGATGGAAGGCAGCTTGAGATGGGACGGCTCCCCACGGGTAGAGCCTTTTCCCCGGGGCAGTATGTTAGTCTATGGGGGGAGTGCAGGACACGAGCACAATAAACAGGCAGACTCACGGTTTTGCAGTTTCTTTGTCTTTTACTGGTGATGGTATTCAGCAAAGTACTGTCCACGGAGTCTGTGAGGGGTTCAGGGTTTCTCCCGCCCAGCCGGGCCGTTTTGGCTTCCTTGCCTGCACTGTGTGTCTGTGGCCCTGCTGCGGTATGAACTATGCAGCTGGCTCTGCTCTGTTCTGCTCCTAGGTACCGACCTGACAGGCAACTCGAGTCCTTACTAGTATGTTCCTGAACTCTGCGCTTGTTGCTTGTGTCTGTGGTACAGGTGAAAGATCTGGAATCTTCACTTCTCTGGTGGTAACTGTGCAGTATGTAACCTGCAGTCTCGGATCCAGCATCCGTTCTGTGTGCTCCACTGGGGATGAGCTCTGCAATGCTCTGTCTCCCAGGAATGTTCCTCTGTGTACGCTTTCTCCTTTCCTCAGACCCTCAGCTAGGCCTGGAATTGGTCAGTGGATCCTGAGGTGAGCTAAAGCCAGCTTCCAACCTGCAGAGATCCTGTCTCCTCAGTGCTCTGCACTGAACTTCCAAACTGAAACTACTCCTGACCATTTCCTCCCCCCAGCAGAATGTACAGGGAAGCAGCTTGGTCTCCCCCTTCTGGCCAGGAGGTCTTGGTGTTGTGTGTGGGAAGTTAACCCTTTGTGTGGCAACCCTGGGGTGCCACACGTTCCTGAGATTACTATGTGCTAAAACTATTTTACAAGCAGCAGAAAGTGGTAATAACTGAGCCATTGAAAGGGAATGTGTCAGATTTTTGTGTTTAATGTATTGCTTTTCCATTTGTGATATTTTTTTTTTTATTTTTTTTCCGTAACTTCAAGTATAACCACTTCAAGAATGGGCCATTTATTCACTGTTGATGACCTGGCACATTTTCAGGTCTTTCATATATATGGTTTAAAGAGCTGTTACATTTTTTTCTGATTTCAAACAATTTTTGAATTATTTTTTTTTATTATACATGGGACCTAACTTTTAGGCCATGTGCCCACGGGAGATCGTACTTGCGGACTTTTCTGCAGGTATTTCCGCAGGTTCACCAGGCAGCTCCCCGGAATCCGCAGCTATCATTGCTGCAGTATTTATGCTGAATTGTTGCGGTAAGCCTGTGGAAACAGTGTGGATTTCGTGCGGAATATCTGCCCTGTATCTCCATAGTGGAAAGGCAGGAATTCCGCAGATAATTCCGCATGAATAATTGACATGCAGTTACGTGCGGCTGTTGGACATCTGCAGCATTTTCCGCAGCCGCACATACCGCAGCATTGATACAGCACTCCCCAAATTCCATAGGATAACATGGGGAGTGTCTGTACTTGCGTAAATCTGTAGACTTATCTGGAAAATCTAGAAAATCCACAGGTTTTCCGTAGCAAAATCCGCAGGTACGTTCCCCCATGGGCACATGGCCTTAGGTTATAGTCATCCTCTATTTACTTATTTTTTTTTTACCATATTGGGTGATATTGGGGAGAAAACAAAGGAAATCTTTGTTTATTTTTTTCACATTTTTATAACCCCAAAGCTATTGAAATACATTTTGAAGTTTGTTCATTTTTCCATAACATTTATTTTTTATATATCAAAGATAAAATTGTACATGAGCCAAAGCGCTAATAGCTGTTTGTCCCTAACTTGCAGCAAAAACAACTATAAAAACCTCAAATTTACAAATATATAATATAGAGAAAATAAAACAAAGTTGTTTGTGCTAATAGGAACAGTAAATGTATAAATAGGATAAATACAGTGATATTTCATATTAAGGAGATATATACCATATATAGAGTAATGTTCCTATTAGCGCAAACAAATTTGTTTTATTTTCTCTATTTTTATATACCGTATCAGACACATTTTTTATTCTTCAACAGTTGTGGGGCTATTAACAGCTATTTCGATATGCAGCAGCTTTATTTTTTATATATATTTTTTCTGTTTTTATTTATGTGTTTATTTATTTTTAATTTATTTCAGTTATTGTGCCCCACAAAGGTCCTAAAACACCTTTGGGTGTGTGTGTGTGTGTGGGGGGGTGCATTTCAACAATGACCTACTGGGATTGCTAATCTGCCTCCTGACTGTATGACAGCGATCAGATGTCTTTTGGGTTCGGAGAAGAAAGCGCTGTCAGCTTTTCATATATACAGTGTACATAGCTCTTAATCAGCATTGTGTACAAAGCAATAGAGAAGGCAGAGACGGTAGTAGACTACCCTGCCTTTTCTATTGGGAGTCCGGCTATGTCTGAAGCTGCATTTCCACTCCGCAGATGCATAAAGTCATGCATCCGATTTACTATGCAGTGACATTTTAGAAAGGTCTGGAAGTAATTAAAAAAAAAAAAAATCTTGTCATTTTTACACTGGCCACTAGCAGCAAAAGAATGACATAAATAATTTCTTTGTATATAAGAAAAAAATAATAATCTAGGAAAATGTCATTGTGAAAGGAGAGGGAGGAAGTGAGCTGTGACATCACTAATCATGAACGGTGAATCCTGTGTTATCTACTATGTATAAAAGGTGTTGTGTCATTGTAATCCTACCTGTACTTAAAGGGAACATGTCATGTTAAAAATCACCCCTTAGGTAAAAGTATACATGTTTGATATCTACGAACTCGTACCGACGTGTGGCATCATACTTACACATCAGTTTTACCAAATAGTGCATATATACGAACTCGTACCGACGTGTGGCATCATACTTACACATCAGTTTTACCAAATAGTGCATATATACGAACTCGTACCGACGTGTGGCATCATACTTACACATCAGTTTTACCAAATAGTGCATATATACGAACTCGTACCGACGTGAGGCATCATACTTACACAGTTTTATCAAATAGTGCATATATACGAACTCGTACCGACGTGAGGCATCATACTTACACATCAGTTTTACCATATAGTGAATATCGTGAATAAAAAAAACCTCCTAACCATTGCAGAATTTCACTTTTTTTTCCCACAATTTTTTCACATTTGGAATTTGTTTCCTGTTTTCAGTACACCATATGGTAAAACTAATGGCTTCATTCAAAAGTACAACTTATATAACAAAAAATAAGCCCTCATATGGCAATATTGGCGGAAAAATAAAAAAGTTACGGCTCTCGGAAAAAAGGGAGGAAAAAATAAAAATAAAAATCGGAAAGTCGCCCAGGGGTGAAGGGGTTAAGTGGTCACGTCCCTTACTCACAAGTCAAACTATGACTATGTGCACACAATATCTACTTAAGAGCCATTCTGTAACACGCTTGAAAAAGTGTTAATTAAACGCTAAAAGAAAGCACACCTGCACTTCTACATATGTTCAGTCTTTCGAGCTTCTTTTAACAGCTTCAGGTTTTCAAAGACACCCAGCGGTTAAAATAGGCAACCTAACCATTTTTATGGCCGTTACCGCTAGAAAGTTGCTGACTAATACTTTATACGATATCAATTAAAAAAAACACCTGTCAAAAGATGCTAGAAAAGAAGCCAAAAAAAGAAAAAAGACAACTAAAAACTCAAAGAATTTGCAGACGTCTAAACACATCATGTTCGCATACTCTATGAATAGTAGTTAAGGGTAACAATGTTTTGATCTTTTGACTTTCAGGCTCCATATGTCACCATCCACTACAGCTTTGCGCATAAGACTACCTTCATTTTATTCATTTTATAGACAATCATCTTGGCTATCTCATGCAAAAATTTGAATGGCTACTGTTTAGCATATGATTAGTTCTGCAGATTCTTGTCACGTTATTGCATTGTTACTGTTTTGCTCCTAGTGTTTGAAATTTTTGTCCTTCCTGTATACAACAAATTACAACCTGTTCTCACAATCCCTAATAGTTCAATATTTTATAAGGTTGATTCCCAGGCGAAAGGTCAAGGAGCAGCCATGAAGATTTCCCAAGAAAAGAGAAACAGCATCATCCAGCTCATCAATGACGATCTCTCGCCAAGAAAATTGCCAAATTACGTCATGTTAACCCCTTCACCCATGGGCGATTTTCCGTTTTCGTTTTTTGCTCCCCTTCTTCCGAGAGCCGTCATTTTTTTTTATTTTTCTGTCAATCTTGCCATATGTGGGCTTATTTTTTTGCGGGCTGAGTTGAACTGAATTAAACCATTAGTTTTACCATACAAAAAATTCCAAGTGTGGTGAAATTGCAAAACAAGTGCAATTACACTTTAGTTTTTGGGATATTTCATTCACCATTTTTACTATATGGTAAAACTGATGTGTCAGTGTGATGCCTCAAGTCAGTACAAGTTCATAGATACCAAACATGTGTACTTTTAAACTTTTATCTAAGGTGTTAAAAAAAATTATGAAGTTGGTGCAGGAAGGAAGGGTTTGGGTTCATGGAAAACTGGGCCGACTTCTCAGTCGGCTATAGGCTCTACGGTAGGGACGGGCTGTACCTCAATGGGGAGGGTGCAGCTGTGCTGGTGGAGAAAATGGTCAGATGGATGGAGAAGCTTTTAAACTAGGACCAGGGGGAAGGAGGGTAGTAGAGCAAAGAAGGGGATAGATAGATCAGATAGAGACAGTAGTGGGCAATGAAGGTTTAGGGGGGGCTGGGACATGCAAGGAACGTGTGACGCCCCTGCGGTAACCAGGTGTCACAAAACTAGGTAACATCACTGTAACAGCTCGGGTCCTGCATAACTGTGCCAGTCAGTAGACACACCAGCATACCAGGACACTTACAGTCCAAAACGAGGGCGGGAGACACCCATAGAGCCAGGTGACAGGGCTGGGCACTGTGAGCAAACAGGCAGCCAACTGGGGAGGGAGAGATCAGACCTGGGGGAGGAGCAAGTGGCCTGGGGGGTGTGGCAAGGGAGAGAAAAGGGAGAAGGAAAGTGGTTGAGAAGAGTCGAGTCTGAAGAGTCTGAAGAGGAGTAAGAAGGAGAGAGTTGTCAGTAAAGGTGTCAAGACAGACAAAGGAATCTTGAGCCACAGTGAAAGTAGCAAAGACCCCGCCAAGACCTGGGTAGAAACAGCAGCCACTCAGGGGACAAAGTAGCTGGAGAGCGAGAGATCAAGCTCCAGGGACAGTGGAATCCTGTGGGAGTAGAAATCCAGGGCTCCCAGTACTTTGCACGCACGGGGTGCAGATCCCAGAGTAGACCGGGACTTCAAGCCATCTGTTTACTCTGCCAGGCGGGTGGGTTTCCAGGACTCATGTGCCACCACTAATGTCCGAGGCATATGCAGCAAAGGCAGGACCGGGACATATTCCTTTGAATAGTCCAAGCTGCCTGTGGCAGGACCCAGACACCAGGAGGACCTCCAAGTGCTCCACGCCAGGGAGGACACACACACACACGAGTGCATCAGTGGGTGAGTGGCACCAGGTCAGCTGGCACAGGGACACATGACTTTGGCACACCTGGGATCCAGCACGTCCCCAGGGTGCGAACCCAGCTGTAAGTAAAAGCGACCAAACTGCACTCCCCTGTCTGGACTGAGTTATTTCCATGCGCCTCCACGTTAACCCTTACCTATCCTTGGAGAAAAGCCCTACTCGCGGAGGGCTTCACCATCCACAATGCCCCATCCATCTTTCCCAGAGAGGATCGGCAGCGGTGGCCATACCATCCCTGGCTGCACACCGCGAGTGGAGTAGTCGGACTATTTTTTATTATTTTCTTTCTTTTATTTAAAAACTGATCGACGGTGTCCCGGGATCCGGGACCCCTCGAGCCACCGCCCGGATCCGAGCAGCTCGGCTGTCCCGGGGCACGACGTAAGGAATGCATTAATAGTATTAAAGATAAGGTGTCGCGTTTTTTATTTTTGTATTAATAATAGTGATTATGAAATCAAGTATTAGTAATACAAAAATAAATTCACTGTTTATTTAGTGTTTATTTAATTGTAGTTTTACTGAAACACTGGGCGCTGGCATCTTGGATTTGGTGTGTGTTACGACAGTTACCTCAAATACGGCAGCACCCTGGGCATAGAAGACCATTTTCGGGCTCCGACCCCTATACTTAAGGCCTGTTTCACACGTCAGTGAAAAACACAGACGTTTTTCACTGATGTGTTAAAAACGATATGTCCCTCCATGTTCCGTGATTCACGGCACACGTGGATTATACATGTGCAATCCGTGATATGTTATCTGTCATCCATGGTTGCACATGGATGTTACTCACCTGTCCCCGCTCCTGCTGTCCGTGGTGCTGAACTCTTTGGTTCTACTGTGTTTCGGGCACCAGTGCAGCTACTTCCGGGTCGGCTGTGGTTGCATACATGAATATGCATGAGAATAAGCAACCGTCTCTGAAGCAGCAGCCAGCAGAGGCAGAACTCAGCATCGCTGGAGAAGTGGAGTTAAAAATGCTTTTTATTTTCAATGCCCGTGTTTTTCTGGTACGTGTTTCACGGAACACACCATAGTGTGGTCCGTGGGACATCAGTGATGCCAGAAAAAAATGGACATGTCTCAGTGCGGAGCACACGGATAAGCGTGTATGCCGCACGGAGACATGGTCAGTGAAAAATCACTGATGTGTGCGCAGACCCATTAATTTTAACCCCTTAACGACCCATGACATACTGGGTACGTCATGGATCGTGTGCCGGTAAGCCCCGCCCCCTGCCGCCGGCAGGCGGCGGCGATCCGCGCACATATCAGCTGTTATCAACAGCTGACATGTGTGCCTGCTAGCCGCGGGTGGAATCGCTTTCACCCGCGGCCATTAACCCCTTACATTTCGCTGCCAAAATCTTGGCAGTGATATGTATAAGGGCGCCGCCATGACAGTCACTTACCCCGCCCCCACCGGAAGTCACGTGACATGATCACGTGACTTTCAGCGGTTGCCATGGTAGCACAGCGTCATGTGATGACACCTGTAGCTAACATGACTCACTTCCTCTCAATGCCGGAATACAGCCGGCATTGAAAGTGAAGCAGCAAATCTGCAGTTCTCAGCTCTGTAGCTGAGATCTGCAGATAGTGCAGAGCGATCGGATTGCTGATCGCTATAGCCCCCTAGGGGGACTAGTAAAATAAAAAAAAATAGTAAAAAAAAAGTTTTAAAAAATTAAAAAAAAATAAAAAAACCTAAAAGTTCAAATCACCCCCCTTTCACCCCATTGAAAATTAAAGGGTTAAAAAAATTAAAAATACACACATATTTGGTATCGCCACGTTCAGAAATGCCCGATCTATCAAAATATAAAATCAATGAATCTGATCAGTAAACGGCGTAGCGACAAAAAAATTCCAAACGCCAAAATTACGTTTTTTGGTCGCCGCAAATTTTGCGCAAAATGCAATAACAGGTGATCAAAACGTAGCATCTGCGCAAAAATGGTACCGTTAAGAACGTCAGGTTGAGACGCAAAAAATAAGCCATCACTGAGCCTCAGATCCTGAAAAATGAGAACGCTACGGGTTTTGGAAAATGGCGCAAAACGTGCGCCACGTTTTTTGGACAAGCTTGTGAATTTTTTTTAACCCCTTGGATACAAGTAAACCTATACATGTTTGGTGTCTACAAACTCGCACTGACCTGAGGCATCACATAGATACCTCAGTTTTACCATATAGTGAACATGGTGAATAAAATATCCCAAAAACTATTGTACGATCCCACTTTTTTTGCAATTTTTCCGCACTTGGAATTTTTTTGCCGATTTCCAGTACACTATATGGTAAAACTTATGGTTTCATTTAAAAGTACAACTCGTCCCGCAAAAAACAAGCCCTCATATGGCAAGATTGATGGAAAAATAAAAACGTTACGCCTCTCGGAAGAAGGGGAGCAAAATACAAAAACGCAAAAACGGAAAGTGCCCGGGGGCTGAAGGGGTTAAAGGGTCTGCGTATGTCCGTGGTTCTGGTACGTTTAAAAACTAGCACATACGTACCAAAATCACTGACGTGTGAAACAGGCCTAACACAGAGACAGCTTCTGCTGTGAAATGGACAAGCCCCCTGGGCTGTCCAGATCATAGCAGAGGGAGGAGATCAGCGCTATCATTGTGGAGCTCAAAGTGTATCATGCTGTGTGCTGCACTTTGTCCCTGTCACATGTTCGAGATGTGTGAGCACCGGCTCCGGGCCGCCGCTACACTCCTTCCTCCCCCCTCCCGCTACCCTCACCCCTCTGCCGCTCTCCCCACCATCGCCCCTACTCCCCCGCCACCACCCCTCCCCCTTCCACTGCCGCCTCCGACACTCCCCCCCGACCTCCCCTCTTAACCCGCCTGACCTCCGCTCTCTCTCCGCCCTCCCGCCATAGCCCCTCCCCTCCCGGCACTGCCGCCTTCACCTCCCGCAGCTCCCCCCGCTCTTGTGTGCTCACCTCGGACCGTCGCTCCTACGGAATAGAGCAGAGTGCGGTATTCGGAGGAGCACAGAATACTGCAGAGCACAGTATACAGTGAAGCGCGGAATACAGCGGAGCGCAGTATATGAGGAGCACAGAATACAACAGAGAGCGATATACAGCGGTGCACGGAATACAGCGGAGTGGGGTATACGGAAAAGCCGGAATACAGCAGAGCGCAGACTACAGCGGCGCACAGAATACAGCTGAGCACAGTATACAGCGAAGCGCAGAATACAGCAGAGCACGGTAAACAGAGGAGCATGGAATACAGCAGAGCTCAGTATACAGCGGCCACACAGAATACAGCGAAGCACAGTATACAGAGGTGCACGGAATACAGCAGTGCGCAGAATGCAGCGGCGCATGGAATACAGCAGAGCGCAGTAAACAGAGGAGCAAGGAATACAGCAGAGCACGATATACAGCGGCACACGGAATACAGCAGAGCATAGTATCCAGTGAAGCGCGGAATACAGCGGAGCGCAGTATATGAGGAGCACAGAATACAGCAGAGCACGGTATACAGCGGCGCACAGAATACAGTGGAGCGCGTTATACGGAGGAGCATGGAATACAGCAGAGCACAGTATAGAGCGGCGCACGGAATACAGCAGAGCGCGGTATACGGAGGCGCACAGAATGCGAGCGTGCGTGTGGCAGAGCTTTGCAGCTGGGCGTGCGAGCAGCAGAGCATTGCTGGTACGGGGTGTGCAGAGTACTATGTGGGGAGCACTATGCAGCTGTCATCGGTGACACTTTAGACATTAGGATCACTTCATCTTCCCTTATCCTTTTGGAAACACCCAGAACAGGAGGGGGAGCTGTGACATCACACACAGGAGAGCAGACTCCACCCACTTTTACTGCAGTTGTAATCTGAGCTAGTTCTACAGTAGCTCTGCAGTAGGATTTCAGAAGCTGCTCCCTCTAGTGTTTAAGAGTGGAAAATATCAAACTTTTAAAATTATTTTTTATATTTTGCTCAATTAAAAACAAATAATAATATTTAAACAAAACATTAAAACATTAATATTTTACATTTTTTCAGTTATTGATTTTTTTACGACACCTTCTTTTTAAATGTCTACTGGCAAATGCAAGAAGTATTGCAAACAAAATGAATGAATTGGAGACTCTTATGTCATCCATGGATTATGATGTGGTGGGCATTACGGAAACCTGGCTGGATGAGAGCCATGACTGGGTGACAAACGTAGCGGGTTATACTACATTCAGGAAAGACAGGAAAGTCAAAAAAGGTGGAGGGGTGTGTATATTTATGAAATCTAACCTAAGACCTGTGTTCAATGATGACATTATGGGGAGCTGCAACTATGTAGAGTCAGTATGGGTACATGTACAGTACATGGGGAGGATAATAATGGAAAGCTGCTAATTGGAGTTTGCTATAAGCCTCCTAACATAACTGAACAGATAGAGGGTAAAATGCTGCAACAAATTGAAAAGGCAGCTAATAATAATAATAATTGGGTCCTTATTATGGGGGATTTCAACTATCCAGACATACAGTGGGACATAAGAATCTTCAGGTTGTGCTAAATGCTGGAAGTTCTTATTCAAGACAATTTCCTCTCTCAGATGGCAGATGAACTGACGAGGGGAGATAATTTGCTAGATCTGGTCCTGTGATATAGACCAGATACAATTTCAGATCTACTGGTCGGGGAGCACTTGGGCACCAGCGATCATAATATGGTAAGCTTCAACGTAATATTCAATAGAACATTTGTAAGGGGAAATGCTAAAACCTGGAATTGTAGGAAAGCTGATTTCAACAAATTAAGGGAAAAGCTTAAATGTGTAGATTGGGACAAAGTCATGGTAACTGGGGATACCGAACATAAATGGGGTAAGTTTAAGGATATACTGCTAGAGTCCTGTAAAAAAAACTTATACCCTCTGGTAATAAAATGTCTAGGAATAAAAAGAAACCACTATGGATAAATAAAACTGTACTAAGCATAATAAAACAAAAACAAAGGGCGTTTAAAATCTTAAAGGCTGAGAATACAGAAATAGCATTTCAGGAGTATAAAGATATCAAAAGGAAATGTAAATAAGAAATCAAGCAAGAAAAATTAGCTACTGAAACAAAAATTGCCAAGGACAATAAAATAAATCATAAAATGTTTTATAGATACATTAATGCTAAAAGTAAAACAAAGGATAGTATTGGCCCCTTAAAATATAATAACAAGTTAGTTATAGAGGGCAAAGAAAAGACTGAGATATTAAACAGGCACTTTTCATCAGTGTTCACCAAGGAACTGACTGTTCCAGGGATCATTCAACAAGTCAAAAAGCAAAGTTTACCACCTGATATCATTAATTTAACAAAAGAAAAAGTACGTCTACGTCTGAGTAAATTAAACATTGACAAATCTCCCGAGCCAGATGGTATTTATCCACGAATATTGAGGGAATTTAGCTCCATAATCGACAGACCGCTGTATCTCATCTTCTTAGAATCGCTTGTAACAGGGTTGGTGCCTCAGGATTGGAGGATTACTGATGTGGTACCAATATTTAAGAAAAGTAAGAGGGTGGATCCAGGCAACTACCGTCCCGCAAGCCTGACATCAGTAGTGTGCAAAGATTTTGAGGGCATTTTAATGGATGACATGCAAGAATATATTACATAAAATAATATAATAACTGACAGACAGCATGGATTCATGAAAGATAAGTCGTGTCTAACCAACATGTTGTGGTTGTGTGATTAGGTAAGCGCAAATCTGGATATTGGTAATGCAGCTGATGTGATTTATTTGGACTTTGGAAAGGCATTTGATATTGTACCACATAATAGCCTTATACTAAAGCTCCAGAAGCAAGGACTAGGGGAAACTATATGCAACTGGGTAAGGAACTGGCTAAAAGATAAGAAACAAAGAGTAGTCATAAATGGTACATTCTCTAAATGGACTATAGTCAGCAGCGGGGTGCCGCAGGGATCTGTGCTAGGACCGATTCTTTTTAATCTCTTTATTAATGACCTTGTGGATGGAACACCAAACTATGTAGGATATTAAAAACTGACTTTGATAGTACAATATTACAAAACGATCTAGATAAGATGTCAGAATGGGCAGACACTTGGCAAATGAGATTTAATGTTGATCAATTTAAAGTAATGCATCTAGGATGGAGTTATCCTATAGCTGCGTATACATTAAATGGAAGTAAACTCGGGATTACAGAACAGGAGAAGTAAATGAGTATTCTGATTACAAATAGGCTGAGCAACAGTACGCAATGTCAGGAAGCAGCTGCTAAAGTAAACAAAATTTTAAGGTGTATAAAAAGAGAGATTAGATCCAGTGATCACAATGTAATGTTACCCCTCTATAATTCACTTGTAAGGCCACATCTGGAATATGGGATCCAGTTTTGGGCTCCACATCTTAAAAAGGACATTCAGAAGTTAGAGTCAGTTCAAAGGTGGCAACTAGATTATTGCAAGGGATGGAAGGCCTCCCATTATTATTATTATTATTATTATTTATTTATAGAGCACCATTAATTCCATGGTGCTGTACATGAGAAGGGGGTTACATACAAAATACGTATACAAGTTACAGTAGACAGACTAGTACAGAGGGAAGAGGGCCCTACCCTTGCGGGCTTACATTCTATAGGATTATGGGGAGGAGACAATAGGTGGGGTGTAGGTCAGGCGGCAGCTCCGCACGGTGGTCGGGCGGCAGCTCCGCACGGTGGTCGGGCGGCAGCTCCGCACGGTGGTCGGGCGGCAGCTCCGCACGGTGGTCGGGCGGCAGCTCCGCACGGTGGTCGGGCGGCAGCTCCGCACGGTGGTCGGGCGGCAGCTCCGCACGGTGGTCGGGCGGCAGCGAGTTCATTGTAGATTGTAGGCATTTCTGAACAGGTGCGTTTTCAGGTTCCGTTTGAAGTTTGCAAGGGTAGGGGATAGTCTGACGTGTTGAGGCAGCGAGTTCCAGGAGACTGGGGTTGGAAAGGTAGATTTTTCTAGCTTAGAAAAAAGATGTCTCAGAGGAGATCTCATATATATATATATATATATATATATATATATATATATATATATATATATATACAGTGCCTACAAGTAGTATTCAACCCCCTGCAGATTTAGCAGGTTTGATAAGATGCAAATAAGTTAGAGCCTGCAAACTTCAAACAAGAGCAGGATTTATTAACAGATGCATAAATCTTACAAGCCAACAAGTTATGTTGCTCAGTTAAATTTTAATAAATTTTCAACATAAAAGTGTGGGTCAATTATTATTCAACCCCTAGGTTTAATATTTTGTGGAATAACCCTTGTTTGCAATTACAGCTAATAATCATCTTTTATAAGACCTGATCAGGCCGGCACAGGTCTCTGGAGTTATCTTGGCCCACGCCTCCATGCAGATCTTCTCCAAGTTATCTATGTTCTTTGGGTGTCTCATGTGGACTTTAATCTTGAGCTTCTTCCACAAGTTTTCAATTGGGTTAAGGTCAGGAGACTGACTAGGCCACTGCAACACCTTGATTTTTTCCCTCTTGAACCAGGCCTTGGTTTTCTTGGCTGTGTGCTTTGGGTCGTTGTCTTGTTGGAAGATGAAATGACGACCCATCTTAAGATCCTTGATGGAGGAGCGGAGGTTCTTGGCCAAAATCTCCAGGTAGGCCGTGCTATCCATTTTCCCATGGATGCGGACCAGATGGCCAGGCCCCTTGGCTGAGAAACAGCCCCACAGTATGATGCTGCCACCACGACGCTTGACTGTAGGGATGGTATTCTTGGGGTCGTATGCAGTGCCATCCAGTCTCCAAACGTCACGTGTGTGGTTGGCACCAAAGATCTCGATCTTGGTCTCATCAGACCAGAGAACCTTGAACCAGTCTGTCTCAGAGTCCTCCAAGTGATCATGAGCAAACTGTAGACGAGCCTTGACATGACGCTTTGAAAGTAAAAAGGTACCTTACGGGCTCGTCTGGAACGGAGACTATTGCGGTGGAGTACGTTACTTAAGGTATTGACTGAAACCAATGTCCCCACTGCCATGAGATCTTCCCGGAGCTTCTTCCTTGTTGTCCTTGGGTTAGCCTTGACTCTTCGGACAAGCCTGGCCTCGGCACGGGAGGAAAATTTCAAAGGTTGTCCAGGCCGTGGAAGGCTAACAGTAGTTCCATAAGCCTTCCACTTCCAGATGATGCTCCCAACAGTGGAGACAGGTAGGCCCAACTCCTTGGAAAGGGTTTTGTACCTCTTGCCAGCCTTGTGACCCTCCACGATCTTGTCTCTGATGGCCTTGGAATGCTCCTTTGTCTTTCCCATGTTGACCAAGTATGAGTGCTGTTCACAAGTTTGGGGAGGGTCTTAATTAGTCAGAAAAGGCTGGAAAAAGAGAATACTACTTGTAGGCACTGTATATACACGTGTGGTCAATATAAAGGACTGGCACATGACTTATTCCTTCCAAAGACAGTACTAAGGACCAGGGGGCACTCACTGCGAGTGGAAGAAAAGAGATTCCGTCAGCTAAATAGGAAAGGGTTCTTTACAGCTAGAATAGTCATACTGTGGCATGCCCTACCACAGGAGGTAGTAATGGCAGCTACTATAACAGCTTTTAAAAAAGTGCTGGATGATTTCCTCAGTACATACAACATTGTTGGTTATAAATGATTTATTGGCAAAATGTATAATTGGTGGAGGAAGGTTGAACTAGATAGGCTTAAGGGTGCTTTACACGCTGCGACATAGCTAGCGATAGCTAGCGATGTCGTGCGCGATAGCACCCGCCCATGTTGCTGTTTCATCATGGGGGTGATCGCTGCCGTAGCGAACAATATCGCTACAGCAGCGTCACATGCACATACCTGCTTAGCAACGTCGCTGGAGACACCGAACAATCTCTCCTTTAAGGGGGCGGTTTGTTCGGCGTCACAACGGCGTCACTAAGTGGCCGCCCAATAGCAGAGGAGGGGCGGAGATGAGCGGGCAGAATATCCTGCCCACCTTTTTCCTTCCTCATTGCCGGTGGACGCAGGTAAGGAGATGTTCGTCGGTCTTGCGGTGTCACACATAGTGATGTGTGATGCCGCAGGAACGACGAACAACCAGCGGCATGCACCACCAACGATATTATGAAATGGAGCGTCGTGTCAATGATCAACGATTTTTGACATTGATCTAGCAGGACAATGACTTGAAGCATATGTCAAGATTGGCAAAGAAGTGGTTCAATGACAATGAAGTAGAGGCGTTGGATTGACCTCTACAGTCCCCAGACTTCAACCCAATCGAACACGTGTCAGTAGAGTTGAAGAAAAAAATCTGTATACATACCCAAGTGAGTCGACTGGGATAAGATTTCGGACGAGACATGTTTGTATCTAATCAATGGCATGCCCAGAAAAGTTGAGGCAGTGTATTTACAAAATACTAATGAAATAATAAAAATTTAAATTTAGATTTTCAGGAGCTAAACAGTAAAAATGCAGTGACATGAGAAGAATCTAAATAACTACTCATATGCTAAATATTTGTCAAATTTACGTATAAGATACCAAGATGATTGTCTATGAAATGAAAGTAGTCTCACGCTCCAGCTGTAATGGATAGTGAGATATGGAGCCTGAAATTCAAAAGCTGAAAACTTTGTTACCCTTTTGATTATCACTGTAGCTGCCAGCCGAATGATTTAACAGCTGCTTATAGTGTATGGGAGCTTTAGTCAAATACTTGTTTGGCTGACATATGCCCTCATTCAAACCATCTATAGTTTGAGTCTGTAACACTGACCCTATGATCATCTCCTACCAAGTCTAATAAATTAAATATTGCTATATCTACACGACTACATCACCAGAACAAATGTCGGTACATGACTACATCAAAGAACCACTCAATTCACGACTGAATTACCAGAAACACCATCAGTACATGACTACATAACCAGAGCCACCATCAGTACATGACTACATCACCAGCCCAACAAACATTTATATCGCATGAAACTGCAGCTCCTAGTATGTCTTTGACAATGATAAAGAGATAAAAGGAGTTGTTGTTATCACCTATCATCAGACTGCGGACCATTCAGGAACTACAGGACTGATGAGGTGCAGGCAGTACTACTATTAAATATTTAAAACATGCCTTAACTTTGAAAGATATTTTGTATGTTTTAGGTCCATCCATTCTGAACACATTGGTGAGGGTCTATGTCCTTAAACCCCCATAGATTGCTCAAAAGACATTTTAGAAATACACATCTTAGCAGACAGGACTACGACTTTCTACTTCATCCAGTCTGCTGTGCACACCTCTATAAGGACTATAAGATGTGGTTGGGGGTGTAAGAACCATAGTCCCCCCAATCTGCTCAGAATTACAGTGCATAAAACATAAAAATCTCCCAAAAGTTTAGTTACTCTTTGAGGTGCATTTACACCTGACAATAATGCTAATAATAATAATAATAATAATAATCGGAAACCAATTATTGGTCTGTCTCTCTCTACAGGATGTCATAACACTCGATGCACAAGCAAAATGTTCGTTTGTCAGTTGAAATGATTTTTCAGTTTACCTAAAGCAGGGGTGGGGAACCTCCGGCCCGCGGGCCGCATGCGGCCCGCCATGACCTTTTATGTGGCCCCCGGGCAGATTCCCGGGGGAGGCAGTGCTGGTGCTGTCACCGTGGTTTGCTGCCGCCGGCCCTTTAAATCCACACATTGCTGTTTGTGCTGCAATGTGTTCTCCCGTCGGCCAGTGCCAATTGTGGGCGGGTCCACAGCAGCCTCACAACTTCTTGCCTAATGCCTTGTGTGTCCGCCCCCTGCTCTCCGGAGATCAGTGCCTGCCTTCTCCTTCTGATGCTGTGTGTCCGGCTCCTGCACTCCGGTGATGTGAGTGCAATGCTGCTGTGAGTCCAGCGCCGACCCTCTGCTGCTATGTGCCCTGCCCAATGCTTTGTGCCTCCCCACACCAGTTCTGTAAACCCTCTCCCCCAGAGTTGCATGAAACTCTCAGCGCAGTGTGGCCCCCAATGTCCTGTGTGCAGCCCATCACCCAGTAGTCCTGTTTGCACCCCCCCAATCCTGTGTGCACCCCTCCCCCAGTCCTGTGTGCAGCCCCCCAATGTCCTGTGTGCACCCCCACACAATCCTATGTGCAGCCCATCACCCAGTCCTGTGTGCACCCCCCCAGTCCTGTGTGCACCCCCCCAGTCCTGTGTGCAGCCTCACCCCAGTCCTGTGTGCAGCCCCCCCCAGTCCTGTGTGCAGCCCCCCCCATTCCTGTGTGCAGCCCCCCCCAGTCCTGTGTGCACCCGTCCCCCAGTCCTGTGTGCACCCCCACACAATCCTGTGTGCACCCCCTCAGTCCTGTGTGCACCCCCCAGTCCTGTGTGCACCCCCCCAGTCCTGTGTGCACCCCCCCAGTCCTGTGTGCACCCCCCCAGTCCTGTGTGCACCCCACCAGTCCTGTGTGCACCCCCCCAGTCCTGTGTGCACCCCCCCAGTCCTGTGTGCACCCCCCCAGTCCTGTGTGCACCCCCCCCAGTCCTGTGTGCACCCCCCCAGTCCTGTGTGCAGCCCCCCCCAGTCCTGTGTGCAGCCCCCCCAGTCCTGTGTGCAGCCCCCCCAGTCCTGTGTGCAGCCCCCCCAGTCCTGTGTGCAGCCCCCCCCAGTCCTGTGTGCAGCCCCCCCCAGTCCTGTGTGCAGCCCCCCCCAGTCCTGTGTGCAGCCCCCCCCAGTCCTGTGTGCAGCCCCCCCCCCAGTCCTGTGTGCAGCCCCCCCAGTCCTGTGTGCAGCCCCCCCAGTCCTGTGTGCACCCCCCCAGTCCTGTGTGCACCCCCCCCAGTCGTGTGTGCAGCCCCCCCCAGTGATGTCTGTGCCTCCCCCCCAGTGATGTCTGTGCCTCCCCCCCAGTGATGTCTGTGCCTCCCCCCCAGTGATGTCTGTGCCTCCCCCCCAGTGATGTCTGTGCCTCCCCCCCAGTGATGTCTGTGCCTCCCCCCTAGTGATGTCTGTGCCTCCCCCCCAGTGATGTCTGTGCCTCCCCCACATTGATGTCTGTGCCTCCCCCACAGTGATGTCTGTGCCTCCCCCACAGTGATGTCTGTGCCTCCCCCCCAGTGATGTCTGTGCCTCCCCCCCAGTGATGTCTGTGCCTCCCCCACAGTGATGTCTGTGCCTCCCCCACAGTGATGTCTGTGCCTCCCCCACAGTGATGTCTGTGCCTCCCCCACAGTGATGTCTGTGCCTCCCCCACAGTGATGTCTGTGCCTCCCCACAGTGATGTCTGTGCCTCCCCACAGTGATGTCTGTGCCTTCCCCACAGTGATGTCTGTGCCTTCCCCACAGTGATGTCTGTGCCTTCCCCACAGTGATGTCTGTGCCTTCCCCACAGTGATGTCTGTGCCTTCCCCACAGTGATGTCTGTGCCTTCCCCACAGTGATGTCTGTGCCTTCCCCACAGTGATGTCTGTGCCTTCCCCACAGTGATGTCTGTGCCTTCCCCACAGTGATGTCTGTGCCTTCCCCACAGTGATGTCTGTGCCTTCCCCACAGTGATGTCTGTGCCTTCCCCACAGTGATGTCTGTGCCTTCCCCACAGTGATGTCTGTGCCTCCCCACAGTGATGTCTGTGCCTCCCCACAGTGATGTCTGTGCCTCCCCACAGTGATGTCTGTGCCTCCCCACAGTGATGTCTGTGCCTCCCCACAGTGGTGTCTGTGCCTCCCCACAGTGGTGTCTGTGCCTCCAGCCCCTCCAGTGGTGTCTGTGCCCCCAGCCCCGCGTGTGGTGTCTGTGCCCCCAGCCCCGCGTGTGGTGTCTGTGCCCCCAGTTAATTAATTGCTTCACCCAATATAGCAGGGTCATTTAAACATTGATAATTTTGTGCGGCCCCTGAAGGTTGGTAGAAATTTCCAAATGGCCCCCGACAGAAAAAAGGTTCCCCACCCCTGACCTAAAGTGAGTCTGTCTCCCAAATGCTAATTAAATTTAAACCCCTTTAATATTTCCTGGAAAATCTACTTTTTAATATGAAAATGAGGGGCTTTGATGCACCCTAGATGTAGCTCATGCCTTTGTCCATTATATTTGAATATGAAAGCCAGTCTTTTGTCTTGATTGACAGCGCTCACTTAGTAATAGTGGTAGCGGTCTAAAACCATTTTGTGTTCTGAGCTTGCAATAAGGATTCACACAGCAGCCCACTTCAAGTGTGAGTGCGGGAGACATGAGCGCACAAAGTGGCTGCGTGCGCGAAGTGCCTGTGTCCACCACTTGATGCTCCACAAGAGTAGCATGCAAATTGCTTCAGAGTAGAAGGCCTAGTGGAGGCATGCTGTCTGCTCAATCAACACCCCTCCTTTTTACTGAAGCCATTCAAATGGCAGCCAAAAACGGACAAGTACCAGGCATCAGAAGAAGCCTACAGCCACATTGCGTGCACCAACACTGACACTTGGTGCATGCTTCTGCGAACATCCAGTGTTAGTGCGCAAGCGCAGACATGCAACTTGATTTTAGACAGTACTCACTTTGACCAATGGAGCGCTGTCAATAAAGACAAATGGCTTTAAAATACAAAATACGATGGGGTAACAGTGCACCAAAGCATCTTCTTTTGCATATTAAATAAAGTATATATATTTTTTGCAAATGTTAAAGAAGCCCTCCTGTAATTCTTTTCCACCTAAACCAATATAAATGTGTAATGTCTGTGTGATAATTCACTCACTGATAATTCTCATGTGCCTGATCCCATAATGACTTCACATCCACAGCCCGTCTCTGCACACTTCTTTCTGTTCCGGTCTTCTGCAGCACATCTCAACCGGAAAAATAACCAAGTCATTATAAAGTTCCTGAATAAAAATAACCCCAATTCTGTGCCTTAAATAAGCCCTATGCTGTGCACCTGAAAAAAATGTTTCCTCATTGTTCTCCCTGCAAAAAAAATTACTCTATACTGTCCCTCTTACGGTACATGGCCACCATGCTATCCCCTCCTTCAAAATATTCCTATCACACGGTTTCCCTTATATACAATGACCGCCACACTGTCCGTACTATGACTGTCACTCTGCTTTCTAATAAACTAAAATGCCACACTGTCCTTCCTTATAAATTATACCCTCCACACCTTCTTCAGTTATGAACTATGATTTCCACACTATCTCCACATCATGCTGCCCCCACTTCACAATGTCCCACTCATGCTGTCCTGAGACCTCCAAGCTGCTCCTCTCTATACTGTGCCCTCACTCTGCCCCTCTCCACACTGAACCACCCATGCTGCCCCTTCTCCATAAAGAGCTACCCATGCTGCCTTTTTTCCATAATGAGCTCCCTATGCTGCCCGTTTTCGGTAATGAGACTCCTTACGTTGCCCCCTCTCCACAATGAGACCCCCACACTGCCTCCTTTCCATTCTGAGGCCTACATACTGCCCCACTCACCAAACTGAGACCATCACGCTACCTCATGCCTAATGCTGAGACCCCCCTCACAGTCCCACTCTTCATAATGAGTCCCCTACATTGCTTCACTCCATACTGAGCCAACCCATACTGCCCCCTCTCCATACTGAGCCCCCCACATTGTCCCTCCACCATACTGAGTCCTTACACTGTCCCTCATGCATTTTGTCCCTTGCACTATTGCTCACTCTGTAAGCCACCCTAATCTCCAGTCTACAGTAATAGCCCCTCTAAATCCCAGTCTATTGTAATAGCCCCCTAAAACCTAGTCTTTAGTAATAGACCCCCTAAACACTAGTCTATCGTAATAGCCCCCCTAAACCCCAGTCTACAGTAGTAGCCCTATCACCTGTCTACAGTAATAGGCTCCCTAACCCCAAGTAAACACTAATAGCTCCTTAAACCCCAATCTATTATAATAGCACCCCTTAAACCACAGTCTATTTTAATAGTCTGTCTAAAAAACATTCTATTGTAATAGCCTCCCCTAACCACCATGCACAGTAATCAGCCCCCTAACTCCCCCATTTAGACCACCCCAACCCCTAGTCTTTAGTAATAGACCCCTTAATCGCCAGGCTATAGCCTTAGCCTCCCCTGTGAATCTTCAGTTTAGGAGCGCTTACCTGCTTCAGTATGTGTCCTCCTGGCTCCTGTGTCCGTCTTCCTATGTAGTGCCCTGATGTGATGTTTGCAGCATAGTGAGATGACCTTATGGCACTGCAGGTACATCAGTAGCGTTTGCACGCCGCAGCATGTTGGAGCAGAGAGCTGATTGGCGCTCCTCAGACCGTGGAATCACAGGTGCTGGTATTTCCAGGGTCAGTCTGCTGCATGTGTCCGTGGTTTATTTGTATTCCCATCCTAAACACACAAATACAAATGAATGGAGTTACGCACTCCCCCCTCCTCGAAAAAGACTGCGGATTAATTAGATTGTCTAATGGAGGTTAGGTAAAAAAAATATATATTTTTTCTCCCTTTTTTTGCGTCGTCTCCGCAGCCCGCCATGCTTGGCACTGGACCTCTGTTTCACGGGTGACAGACAGTCCTGTGGTGTCCGGCTATAGAAGGTCGCAGCATTTAGCTGCACACACTGCTCCCTGATATTGCATTATTCGTGCTTGGTGTATATGGTACCTAATGTATCTCCTCTGCTTGGTTTTCATCCCTTTCCCTTTAGGACCCGGCGGAGTTCCTCACCCCATCAGCTGTTTTCATCAGCACTTCCCTTTGAGTCAATAAATACTCTCATTCCTTTTTTGTCTGTGCTGATGACAGGACAAATAACCTTAACATCTGGAGAAACTTTGTTGTTGTTACAGTTTCTCTCCCTGAGTCATCTGGACAGAGTCGGACTGGGGTGCCAGGGGCCTACCAGGGAAATTGACTCTAGGGGCCCACACTATAGCTACCAGAAATGTTTTTATTACTTGTTCATTTTCGCCTTCTCTCACTAAAACGTGTGTGTGCCTTTTAACAAACTATACAGTGTGAAAACTGTATCAATCAGTCGCAGATTTTCTTAAACAGGGACATTCCTTGTTCTAGGTAAACCACCAAGTCCATCAGTCAAAAAATATTCAAAGTGAAGCAAAATGCTATCCAGCATGTTCAAATGGAAAATTTTATAAAATTATTACACAAGAGACAATTACAGAATATGGCCATTATGAGGTAAACACAGGTGGATCCATTAAGTAAAGGAACCAACTGTGTGGCAACTACTCCAAAACTAGTAAAATAACAGGACAATAGGAGTATAAAGTGCAAAAGGTGAATGTTATTTTATTAAATAGAAGGTGGTAATAAAAACAAACACTCCTGTAAAAAATTGAAACAGCTATGACAGCAAAATAATTATGACTAAATACCACTACTGCAACACATATATGCTCCAATGTTAAGATCAATTGGCTGAAATGATTCTTAGACCGTGTGGATACAATGACAAGCAGAGATCATGGAACATCAAAAATAGGACCGTAAGTAGTAACGGGCCATAAGAGGTACATACCCATGTTCAGTAAGGGTAAAGTGTGTATTGAGCGTAGACACCTCTGTCACAGGCCCCAACGTACATTTCGCTTTGAAAATTCAGTTCACCACCGTGGCCATCGTTTCATCAGGTACCTCCCCTTGATGCTCTATACACACTTTACCCCTACTGAACATGGGTATGTACCTCTGAGTGCCCATTACTGCTTACGGGCCTATCTTTGATGTTCTCTGATCTTTGCTTGTCATTGTAGTCACACGGTCTAAGAATCATTTCAGCCAATTGATCTTAACATTTGAGTATATATATATATATATATATATATATATATATATATATATATATATATACAGTGCCTACAAGTAGTATTCAACCCCCTGCAGATTTAGCAGGTTTACACATTCGGAATTAACTTGGCATTGTGATATTTGGACTGTAGATCAGCCTGGATGTGTGAAATGCACTGCAGCAAAAAAGAATGTTATTTCTTTTTTATTTTTTTTTTTAAATTGTGAAAAGTTTATTCAGAGGGTCATTTATTATTCAACCCCTCAAACCACCAGAATTCTGTTTGGTTCCCCTAAAGTATTAAGAAGTATTTCAGGCACAAAGAACAATGAGCTTCACATGTTTGGATTAATTATCTCTTTTTCCAGCCTTTTCTGACTAATTAAGACCCTCCCCAAACTTGTGAACAGCACTCATACATGGTCAACATGGGAAAGACAAAGGAGCATTCCAAGGCCATCAGAGACAAGATCGTGGAGGGTCACAAGGCTGGCAAGGGGTACAAAACCCTTTCCAAGGAGTTGGGCCTACCTGTCTCCACTGTTGGGAGCATCATCCGGAAGTGGAAGGCTTATGGAACTACTGTTAGCCTTCCACGGCCTGGACAGCCTTTGAAAGTTTCCTCCCGTGCCGAGGCCAGGCTTGTCCGAAGAGTCAAGGCTAACCCAAGGACAACAAGGAAGGAGCTCTGGGAAGATCTCATGGCAGTGGGGACATTAGTTTCAGTCAATACCATAAGTAACGTACTCCACCGCAATGGTCTCCGTTCCAGACGAGCCCGTAAGGTACCTTTACTTTCAAAGCGTCATGTCAAGGCTCGTCTACAGTTTGCTCATGATCACTTGGAGGACTCTGAGACAGACTGGTTCAAGGTTCTCTGGTCTGATGAGAACAAGATCGAGATCTTTGGTGCCAACCACACACGTGACGTTTGGAGACTGGATGGCACTGCATACGACCCCAAGAATACCATCCCTACAGTCAAGCATGGTGGTGGCAGCATCATGCTGTGGGGCTGTTTCTCAGCCAAGGGGCCTGGCCATCTGGTCCGCATCCATGGGAAGATGGATAGCACGGCCTACCTGGAGATTTTGGCCAAGAACCTCCGCTCCTCCATCAAGGATCTTAAGATGGGTCGTCATTTCATCTTCCAACAAGACAACGACCCAAAGCACACAGCCAAGAAAACCAAGGCCTGGTTCAAGAGGGAAAAAATCAAGGTGTAGCAGTGGCCTAGTCAGTCTCCTGACCTTAACCCAATTGAAAACTTGTGGAAGGAGCTCAAGATTAAAGTCCACATGAGACACCCAAAGAACCTAGATAACTTGGAGAAGATCTGCATGGAGGAGTGGGCCAAGATAACTCCAGAGACCTGTGCCGGCCTGATCAGGTCTTATAAAAGACGATTATTAGCTGTAATTGCAAACAAGGGTTATTCCACAAAATATTAAACCTAGGGGTTGAATAATAATTGACCCACACTTTTATGTTGAACATTTATTAAAATTTAACTGAGCAACATAACTTGTTGGTTTGTAAGATTTATGCATCTGTTAATAAATCCTGCTCTTGTTTGAAGTTTGCAGGCTCTAACTTATTTGCATCTTTTCAAACCTGCTAAATCTGCAGGGGGTTGAATACTACTTGTAGGCACTGTATATATATATATATATATATATATATATATATATATGTTGCAGTAGTGGTATTTATTCATAATTGTTTTACTGTCATAGCTGTTGCAATTTCTTACTGGAGTGTCTGTTTTTATTACCACCTTCTATTTAATAAAATAATATTCACCTTTTGCACTTTATACTCCTATTCTCCTGTTGTTATTTAAAATTATTACACCTATGCCACCATCTATCCACCCATATAGGGGCTTTCCCAATTGTCTTGGGAAATACCCTATAAGAGTCAATATGTGGTGGTGTGAAGTATTACCACTCCAATACACTTTTCCATTTGGTGAATATATGTCTCCTCTTTCCACCTTCACACATTTACATAATTAATGGGTAATGATCGGCCATGAGTGTCTATACTTGATTTGAACAGTCATTCAGTGGGGACAGAGTCACTTTAAAAGCATCACCATGCTTTCCAAATTAGTTTTACATGTTGGAAAAACCCTTTACTAGTCCAGTTTATTATGACAATACTTCTTTATGATTTTTTTTTTTACATATATTTATATTGAGGCGCCTCCTGTACTATCATCACATATAGAGGCCCTCCTGAAGCGTAATTACATATAGCCTAAGATAATAACACTGACACTGAGGGTACAGGATAATGACACTAGCACTGGGGGTACAGGATACTGACACTGACACTGGGGGTACAGGATAATGACACTCTCACTGGGGGTACAGGATACTGACACTGACACTGGGGGTACAGGATAATGACACTGGCACTGGGGGCACAAGATATGGCACTGGGGGTACAGGATAATGACACTTTCACTGGGGGTACAGGATAATGACACTGGGGGTACAGTATAATTACATTGGGGGTACAGGATACTGACACTGACACTGGGGGTACAGGATACTGACATTGACACTGGGGGTACAGGATTCTGACACTGACATTGGGGGTACAGGATAATGACACTGACACTGGGGCCGCAGGATAATGACACTGACACTGGGGCCGCAGGATAATGACACTCCTGTACTATCATCATCACATATAAAGTCCCTCCTGAAGAGTAATTACATATAGCCGAAGATAATAACACTGACACTGGGAGTACAGGATACTGACACAGACACTGGGGGTATAGGATACTGACACTGAGGGTACAGGATAATGACACTGGATATAGGATACTGACACTGAGACTGGAGGTATAGGATATTGACACTGAGGATACAGGATAATGACACTGGCACTGGGGTACAGGATACTGACACTCCTGTACTATCATCACATATAGAGGCCCTCCTGAAGAGTAATTACATACTAACACTGGGGGTACAGGATAATGACACTGACATTGGGTGTACAGGATAATGACACTGGGGGTATAGGATACTGACATTGGGGGTACAGGATACTGACACTTGATACTTGGTACAGGATAAGACACTTGGGGTACAGTATAATTACTCTGGACACTCTTTTTTTTTTTGTCAGCACCCAGCTTTCCCATAATATCAGAAAATGTGAAATCTGGGAGATGAGGACAAGATGGATATCAGAATATAAAAAAGCTGAGTGATGAGGAAAAGAGCCTCTTTTTCTCCGCTCAGCACCCAGCTTTCCCAATCCCATCCCATGCTCTGACTGCTACTATCCCTCTTTCCCTAATCCCTACTGATATATGTGGACTTCACTCACGTCACGCAGCAGGGACTGGTGCACATGTGGCGCCCTGGACAAGCCAGGTCGTCACAGGTACTACACCAACACACCCCACACCCCGGCTAGGCACACCAAAGCCAAACACAAAATCCTTGTTGCCTTCCTCCAGGGGCTGATGTCCACACCAGAGGGTGGGCCAGGCGGTTGGTCCCGCCCACCGAGGAGTTCACAGTCCTGGAGGCGGGAAAAGGAGTCAGTTGAGTTTAGATGAGTTTGGGAGAGGAGTTGAGAAGTAGTGAAGTGAAGTGGTAGAGGAGCAGTCTGACGGCGTCCGGGTGTGTGGCCCGGACGGTACAGCAAGGTTGGCAGACGGTGGTGACCATCTGCAGGAGAGGCTAATTGGAGCAAACCGTATGGACCGTGGACGGGCGGTGGCCCGGCGGTACCGGATCGGAGAGTAAAGAGAAGCCAGCACCATCCAGCAGGGCTTACGGACCCCGACCAGGCTAGGAGTCGCCGTTAAACTGGTCAAATCCGTTAGCAAAGGGAACCTCCGGGGTTTCCCAGCAGTCAAGACCCGATTGAAGGCAACAGCTCACACCGTAGAGGGAAACACAGTCACCGCCAAGGTTACAGTTCCCAGGGCCAGAGCCTGCGGGCAAAAGGGGCTCCTTCAGCACCCATCCAAGCTGGGGAGCGGGTTACCGGTGGGAAGCCATTGGAACCGTAACACAACACAGGTGCAGGGAAAGGCAGTCACCATCAACCTGCCAGGAGGAGAAACACCGCAGCCGTCTGTGGGACCCGTCCATCCAGCCGTTTGTTTTACCGGAGACTTTGCATTCGTCATTGGCTCAGTGAGTACCACCGTGCCGTGCGGCACAGCGCTGCCCCGCGACCCTGCACTTCACCAGGCCCCGTAACCCGCCTGCCCTACATCCCTACCCCTCACCGGGCCCTGGGACAACCAACCCCCCTACCCACGGAGAGAAGAACCAACATCCAAGCTGCTCCCTGTCATCGCTCCCGGGATCCGCGGCCTGAGCAGCGGTGGTGTCACTAATCTCACCACAACTGTGGGTGGTGTCACGGACAATATCCCTAAACCCAAACCACCCCCTTTCACTCACGGGCGAGGAACGCCGCTCGAGTCCCCGGGATCCGGCCCACCGCTCGAGCCACCACCGAGCAGCAGCAGCAGCCGGACCCAAGCAGTGGGTGAGCGCAGCGTCCCCTCCTCCGCCCGCGACACACACACCTTGCAACCCCATATCCCAGATATCTCACACAGCCTGACTGTACCTCAAATGATCCCTCTCTCAAACACACTGAAACCCAATATCCCACACCCTGTATCCCTTAACACCCCTCTGTCACAGTCATAGTCATATTCCACTCACCCTGCACCCCTCCCCGCCAATCCCTCATTATCGGTCACATTTTCTTCAGTATATCCTGCCCTGCTCCTCACACGGGCATGACATCATCACAGGTCCTAGCTGCTGCACCAACTAGGTTGCATTTTCTTCATCTTGCAAGGAGGTAGATGCTAGAGTGGTATTTATTCATAATTGTTTTACTGTCATAGCTGTTGCAATTTCTTACTGGAGTGTCTGTTTTTATTACCACCTTCTATTTAATAAAATAATATTCACCTTTTGCACTTTATACTCCTTTTCTCCTGTTGTTATTTAAATTTATTACACCTATGCCACTATCTATCCACCCATATAGGGGCTTTCCCAATTGTCTTGGGAAGGTCCGGGTGCACCCCTCCAGGTCAGGACCACCACCTCTGCCACCCTCACTATAGTATACTACTGGCACTACGATATTCTGACTGCTACCTACAGTATCATCACCTGCAATGGCATCCCTATGGCCTAACGAGCAGCGGCCGCAAGTCATTTTAATACACCTGGCTTGGGGCCTCTGCAAGCTGCTGGAGACAGCTTAGTTTAAAGACAAGGTCAGGGCCTACCAGAGGTTTCCCCCGTACCCGAGCAAGCCAGACCGACGCTGCATCTGTAGCTATGTTATTTGTTTACTTTCTCCCTGTTTCTGATGCCTGTGTCTTCTTTAGAGCTTTGTGGGGTTGACTAGTGTTTATCCCATCCATTCACTACATAGGGCCTATTTCAGGGTCAGCCAGGGTCAGGTATCTGGCTTGGCGCATAGGTGCGGGGCTTATCTAAGGTGGCGAGGGAAGCCAGGAGCCAGCAGTAGGTTTGGTCAGGGGTCACCATTTTCCCCATCCCTAGACACATACCTAGCGTGACATTCCAGTGCCTAGTGGCAAATACAGGCCTGGTGCTCTTTATAGATCGGACTGCAAGTCAACATGACACAGTCCCTTTAAAATTAAACTAATTCATGAAGTGCAAATCTAGTATCAGCAGGGTCGGACTGTTCCACCAGGGCACCGGGGAATCTCCCGGTGGGCCCTGGGTTCCCAGTGGGCCCCCAGGCTTTATATTGTGTGGGGTACCGCAGGCTTGTTACTGTGGGCTGGTAAGGGGTGTTTCTGAGGGCCAGCGTTAGTGTGGGCAGACTGAGTCTCCACGCACTGATGGGCCCCCAGCCTTTCCATCATAAACTGCAGTGATCTTACAAAATCTGTACGATCTCTGCAGTCTCCGCAGTATCAGAATGACCTATGGTGATATCACAGTCATGTGACTCACCAAAGGTCCTTGCACTGCAGGAGTCCAGGCCTGCACAATATGAGGTGCACAGGACCTACAGACTTTGCCTCTCATATTCAAATGTACGCGCGTCTTGCAGGTGCGCATACAGAACAGTGCGGCGCCAGGACTGAGGCAGAAGAGCTCCTCAGCCCCACACCGACATCCGCACGGAGGAAGAGGACACGCAAGTGTGACGCCCTGGACTAGCCAGGGGTCACAGGTAACAACACACACACACCCCCACCCCAAGCAGTTCACAGCAGTCATCCCCAGTGAGACCAGATTTCTTCCCTCGGGTTCAGACAGACACACCAGGTGGGCGGAGTCAGGCAGATGGGCACACCCACCGAGGAGTCTAGCTGGCCTGAGGCAGAAAACAAATTCAGACAAGTCCAGGCAGAGGAAGAGAGAAGGAGGTGTGCAGAGAGGCAGATGCAGACTGGGGCCTAGGTTGGAGCCTAGGGCCCTCGTCTATCCAGTCAGGCAGATGGTAGTGGCCGTCTTCAGGAGCCGGGATGACAGTCTTGGTGGAACCGTAGGTAGCCGGGACAGGGTGGTGGCCCGTCCGGTACCGAACCGGGGAGCCAGCTGGAAACCGGAGCACAGGAGGAACATACAAGAAGGTGCAGGAAAAGACTCACAATACCAACCCAGGGTCAGAGGAAAAACACTGCAGCCGGCTGCGGGACCCGTCCATCCAGGCGTTTGGTTCACCAGAGACTTTGTGACTTTCTGTCTGAGTGAGTACAACAGTGCCATCCGGCACCGCACCGCGCTGCCCCTGCAACCCTGCATCCCAGCTTTCCAGCCTCCCCGCACCATCACCGGGCCCTAGGATCACCAACCCCTACCCACGGAGGGGACAACACCCTAGCTGCTCCCTACCATCGCTCCCGGGATCCCCGTCAACAGCAGCGGTGGTGCCGTCATCGCCACGTCCCGTGGGTGGCGTCGCAAACTATCTCCCCAAACAAACCACCCCCTTTTCACTCACGGGTGAGGAGCGCCGCTCGAGTCCCCGGGTCCGGCCCACCGCTCGAGCCAACGAGCAGCAGCAACAGAAGCCCCGGACCCGAGCATGGCGAGCGCGCCCCTCCGCCCACGACAACTTGGCGTCTCGAACAGGTTAGAACCAATCTACCTACCGGTAGAAATGCGCCTTGCAGTCCCCGCCGGCGGCGTCGGGCCGGAAAATTTGAAGTGCCGCCATCTTTGGCGCGAAGATTTCCCGCTCGAGCGTCTTGCCCGAGCAGGAAACGCGTGAAAGTGGAGCCCCGCCCCCTGAAGAAGGAAGTGCTAGAATGAACCAAGGGGGGGCGGGTGCAGGTGTACCTGATGTAACTGAAGGTATAAAGAGCAGGGACGCCAGGACTCTACTACACATCCGGTTCCTGGAAGCAGTAGCCGCAACCCCGATGACATCTCACCTGGCTCCGGCAGTCCGCCCGGCTGCAACGGTGATGACGTCGGCTCCGGCAGTCCGCCCGGCCGCAACGGTGATGACGTCGGCTCCGGCAGTTCGCCTGGCCGCAACGGTGATGACGCCGGCTCCGGCAGTCCGCCCGGCCGCAACGGTGATGACGTCAGACCTGGCAGTCCGCCCGGCCACAGCAGAGGCGACACCCGACCGGAAGTCTGCCCCAGATGCGGCGCCAGCCGCTCCCAGGTACCCCGTCCCGGCTGTGGAGCAGCTGGAGTGCACCTGCAGGGAGGAGGAGCAGGCCACTGAGCAATGGGGCCCTCGGCAGTTAGCGAGGCCGGTTGTAGCCGGCGCCGAGGGCATCCGAGTGGGCCTGGCTCCTGAGCAGGAGGCAAAGCACAGGACCCGTGCCCCGTACTGGGAGTGGCAGCAGCAGCGACGGTAGCGGAACATGGACGGCTACCCGCAAGTTAAAAAGTTGACTGTTTTATGGACTGTCACCCCTGCTGAATGTCCTCAAGTTCCGGAGGGGGCCGTCTGCAGGTGGGGGTGGCAGAACAGTTTAAAGTTGAAGTAATGTGCCTCCCGTTAAGGGAAGATTTCTAAATATGCTTGTTTTATCTTTTTGCAGTTTGAAAAATAAAACCAGTGATGGACGGGCAGCCCACGGACGGTCTGTATTTCACCAAGGGGGAATGTGACGCCCTGGACTAGCCAGGGGTCACAGGTAACAATACACACACACCCCCACCCCCAGCAGTTCACAGCAGTCATCCCCAGTGAGACCTGATTTCTTCCCTCGGGTTCAGATAGACACACCAGGTGGGCGGAGTCAGGCAGATGGGCATGCCCACCGAGGAGTCTAGCTGGCCTGAGGCAGAAAACAAATTCAGACAAGTCCAGGCAGAGGAAGAGAGAAGGAGGTGTGCAGACGCAGACTGGGGCCTAGGTTGGAGCCTAGGGCCCTTGTGTAGCCAGTCAGGCAGACGGTAGTGGCCGTCTGCAGGAGCCGGGAAGACAGTCTTGGTGGAACCGTAGGTAGCCGGGACAGGGTGGTGGCCCATCCGGTACCGAACCGGGGAGCCAGCTGGAAACCGGAGCACAGGAGGTGTCCGCCCGTGACACAAGCACCAGGTAAGTGCTCCTGAGTAGCCGAACATGACATGGAGAATCATTTTAGATGCAAGCGCAGTTGTGGGGGAGGAGCGGTATTACTTTACAAAGGACATTATCGGGCAGTGGGGGACATTAGGGAGAAAATTGATTGGGACATGATAAGGCAGCGGGGGACATTATTGGGCAATTTAGGACATTATTGGACAATAAGGGACATTAATTGTCAATGTGGGACATGATAGGGCAATGTGGGACATTATGGGGCAATTGGTGACATTATTGAGCAATGTGGGACATTATGGGACAATTGGTGACATTAAAGAGCAATGTGGGACATGATAGGGCAATGGGGGACATTATGGGGCAATGTGGGACATAATAGGGCAATGTGGGACATGATAGGGTAATGGGGACATTATTGGATAATGTGGGACATTATTGGGCAATGGGGGACATTATTAGGCAATATGGGACATTATTGGGCAATGGGGGACATGATAGGGCAATGTGGGACATTATTGGGCAATGTGAGATATTATTGGACAATAGGGGACATGATAGGGTAATGGGGGACATGATAGGGCAATGGGAGATATGATAAGGCAATAGTGGACATGATAGGGCAATGGGGGACATGACAGGGCAATGGGAGACATGATAGGGCAATGGGGGACATTATGGGGCAATGGGGGACATAATGGGGGACATGATAGGGCAAGGTGGGACATTATGAAGCAAATTGGGACATTGTAGGGCATTGGTGCACATTATGGGGCAACAATGGAGATAATGAGGGAATTAGGAAGGAGATTATGAAAGGCGGCATAGTATAATGAGGAGCGGGGGGACTTTATGCCGTGTTGTAGTATGGGGAGATATTATAGAAACGGCAAGTTTTGGGGGGACATTATGGAAAGGGGCTCTTTGTTGGGCTATTTTGGAGAAGAGCAGTGTGTGAGGGTATATTTTGTGCAGGAAGCAATGAACAACCCTTTCTGATTCCCCTTGTTTCCCCCAGCTTAAATAAAAGACTCTGTATTCACCTCTGGTGCTGGCACCATTCCAGCGCTGTCAGTAATCACGATTCGTGCTTACGTTACATTGTGACAGCCCTACGTCCAATCACTGCCAGCTTCTGTCTCCCACCTTAGGAATGAACAATCATTTGGGGGAACATAGGGGTCCAGGTGGAGATATTATTAAATAAAGGGGACCAGGTTGGGAGATATTATTACTATATGGGGCCAGAGTGAGGAACATACATTATTAGTTTATGGAGGCAAATGGTGGACATAATTACTGTAGGGGCAAATTAATGGCAAATTTAATTTTGCGGATATTGTCTTCCATGGAGGCATCAAAAGTCTGACATAGTGTAGAAATTGGGGGAAAAGTGTGGAATGTAATCTGGAAGTGATCGGCTATAGGTGACTGTGTGTTATTTTCTGTAGAGTCGAGTCATGGCAGGAAGAAGTGATGGCAGTCAGCGCTGGATGAAGAAGAAAATGAAGATGAATAACTTCAGCTAGAGAGGACACTGGAAAATCAGTGTGTGACGACATGGACACCCAATGCCTAAAGGTGGCTTTACACACTGCAACATCTCAAACGACATCGCTGTAACGTCACTGGTTTTGTGACGTTACAGCGACCTCCCCAGCGACATTGCAGTGTGTGAAACACATCAACGACCTGGCCCCTGCTGTGAAGTTGTGATCGCTACAAATCGTTCAGGACGATTCTTAGGTCCTTTGTTTCCCGCTGTGCAGCATGCATCGCTAGAAAGTTTCAGTGTGTAAAGGGGACTTTACAGCGACTTCCCTTTCAAAAAAGCTGCTTTACAACGTCCCCAACAACCAGCTAGGTCGCTCTGCAGGTCCGGATCGCTGTTGCGTCGTTGGCCAGGTCTGCCTGTTTGACAGCTCTCCAGAGACTTTGTAGCGATCCCGGCCAGGTTGGGATCGCTGGTGGGATCGCTAGAAAGTTTCAGTGTGTAAACCAAGCTTAACATGGGTTAAAGTTTCTTAAAATTCAGCCAGACTATTGTTCTTCTGTGTGTATAGATGGGGGATAAGCCCTCATTGTTTCTACAAGACTCTTGGGAGTTTAAGCTGGTGTCACACACAGCGACAACGACAACAACGTCGCTGCTACGTCACCATTTTCTGTGACGTTGCAGCGACGTCCCGTCGCTGTCGCTGTGTGTGACATACAGCAACGACCTGGCCCCTGCTGTGAGGTCGCCGGTCGTTGCTGAATGTCCAGCTTCATTTTTTGGTCGTCACTCTCCCGCTGTGACACACACATCGCTGTGTGTGACAGCGAGAGAGCGACGAAATGAAGCGAGCAGGAGCCGGCACTGGCAGCTGCGGTAAGCTGTAACCAGCGTAAACATCGGGTAACCAAGGGAAGACCTTTCCCTGGTTACCCGATATTTACCTTCGTTACCAGCCTCCGCTCTTGCTGCCAGTGCCGGCTCCTGCTCTGTGCACATGTGGCTGCAGTACACATCGGGTAATTAACCCGATGTATACTGTAGCAAGGAGAGGAAGGAGCCAGCGCTAAGCAGTGTGCGCGGCTCCCTGCTCTCTGCACTGTGACATGTAGCTGCAGCACACATCGGGTTAATTAACCCGATGTATACTGTAGCAAGGAGAGCAAGGAGCCAGCCCTAAGCAGTGCGCGCGGCTCCCTGCTCTCTGCACTGTGACATGTAGCTGCAGCACACATCGGGTTAATTAACCCGATGTATACTGTAGCAAGGAGAGCAAGGAGCCAGCGCTAAGCAGTGCGCGCGGCTCCCTGCTCTCTGCACTGTGACATGTAGCTGCAGCACACATCGGGTTAATTAACCCGATGTGTACTGTACCTAGGAGAGCAAGGAGCCAGCGCTAAGCGCGGCTCCCTGCTCTCTGCACATGTAGCACAGCGACGTTATGATCGCTGCTTCTGCTGTGTTTGACAGCTAAGCAGCGATCATAACAGCGACTTACAAGGTCGCTGTTACGTCACCGAAAATGGTGACGTAACAGCGACGTCGTTGTCGCTGTCGCTTAGTGTGAACCCAGCTTTAGTATTGAAGTTTTTGTTAACTCATGTTTGCTAAACCATTGTGTCTGCCAGGCCCCTCTGAGCATTCATTGTAATGTAGTTGTGTATTGCTAATCTAATGTAAATTACCTTAGTAGCCATTATCTAGTCTGTGACTTCCAGACTACATGTATACCCTCAGTCTTTCTGTAGACATCCTTTGGATGAACATTGTCTATGCAGCTTGAGATTCATCCAATGGGAGAGGCGCTCTTGTCCAACCAATCGATGAGGATGCAGTGTATCTAAGTGGAAGACTGTGGCTATAAAAGGGACTTCTTTAAGCCACCAGGTTGTTGATGGATGCTGATGGATCCAGTCTAAGCTCTCAGGAGCTGACTAGAGGATCAGGATATCTTATGGCTTCAATCTAAGGGCTCCGGTTCCGGTTGGAGACCATATCCACAGCCTAGGGATTTCAACTCCGGCTGCCAGGATTGTAACATCATATCAGGACTACCTAAGGAGGACACTCAGGTTGGGACAGTTCAGTCACCTGCTACAGACTTTGCAGACCTCAGCCAGCTTCCTAAATGTGGCATTATTCCTTTCTCGGTGGGTGCCCGCCAAAAGCGGGGTGCTGCTGGATTTGAGTAAATAGCCCTGGAACCTCTGAGGCAAGGACATTCTAAATCCCTGGTGAGCCACCGGAAGGGTGAGACTCTGTTGCCTGTTACATTTGTGTGTTTTGCTGGTTATGTGTTATGTGCCGTAAATTGTTTGGGGATCCAATAAAGTCTAATTATTGTGGTTCCCTCACCCTGTGTTGTCTGAGTAGTGTTACGCCCACGGTTAAGGAGGCCGGCGTTCAGTTGGGATGAGCCCTGAGCCACGCTGTCTTTCTAAAGGCAGCAGGTTTTAGTGGACGAGAGCACCCACTGAGGCCCGTGTCTCCACACAGTGTATTACATGTACACACACTATACACTATATACAGAGCTTCTGTGCATAATGTCACTAATTAATGTAACCAATGATCACTATATTACCTCTGCGCTATATACAGATCTTCTGTCTATAAAGTCACCGGTGATCACTGTATTACCTGTACATTGACACTTTATACAGAGCTCCTGTGTATAATGGCACTGATGGTAATATTAGTGTTATTAGTATTGTGGTTTTTATTCATAATCATTATTGTAGTTTATTTGGGCACTGTGTGGTGGTAATATGTGATCTGGTCACAGTGTGGGGGTATTTCTCTGTTGTATGTGGTATTATTTGGTCGTTTATGTGGTCTGGTCATAGTGTTGCGGTATTTCTCCCTTGTATGTAGTAATTTTCAGTCACTATGTGTTCTGATTATGGTGTGGCAGTATTTCTCTCTTGTATGTGGTTGTATTCGGGTACTATGTGGTGGCAATATGTTATTTGTCACGGTGTGGCGGTATTTCTCCCTTGTATGTGGTATTATTGGTCTTGGTATAGTGGATTATGTTGTGTCTGGAGGTCACGTTTACTAAATAAAGGAAAGATTATTTTCAGTAGAGATTAAATACGTGAACGTTTAACCCCTCCCTGTCCTGTGACTATTAAGTGTAAGTAATCGCCTATTCTAAGGCCGTGTGCCCATGTTGAGTATTTGGTCAGTATTTTGCATCAGTATTTGTAGCCAAAACCAGGAGGAAAAGTATAATAGAAGTACCTGTGCATTTTTAACCCACTCCTAGTTTTGGCTAAATGCCGCTTTACACACTGCGATATCGTTACCGATATCACTAGCATGTGTGCCCGCCCCCATCGGTTGTGCATCACGAGCAAATCGCTGCCCATGGCGCACAACATCGCTAGGAACAGTCACACTACTTACCTGCCTAGCGACGTCGCTGTGATCAGCGAACTGCCTCCTTTCTAAGGGGGGGTTCGTTCGGCGTCATAGCGACGTCACTAAGCGGCCGCCCAATAGAAACGGAGGGGCGGAGATGAGGGGGACGAACATCCCGCCCACCTCCTTTCTTCCTCATTGCGTGCGGCCGCAGGTACGGTGATGTTCCTCGTTCCTGCGGTGTCACATATAGCGATGTGTGCTGCCGCAGGAATGACGAACAACATTGTAGCTCCAGCAGCAACGATATTTGGGAATAGAGCAGCATCTCAACGAGCAACGATATGGTGAGTATTATCACTCGTTAACGGTCGCTCCTGCGTGTCACATGGAACGACCGCTAACGAGGCCGGATGAGTGTCACAAATTCCGTGACCCCAACGACATCTCTTTAGCGATGTCGTTGCGTGTAAAGCGGCCTTTAGAAATACTGATATAAAAATCTGACCAAATACTGAACGTGTGAGCGTGGCCTAAGGATAAGTGATAACTTATTAATCTGTGGGGACCGATTGCTGGTACCTCCACCAATTGTGCAACATTTATCCCCATTAAAGTGGAGCTCATGTCCGACCTGTCCACTGATCATTCAGTAAGTTATCACCTACCTAACCTGTGAATCGGTGATCACTTGTTTTCACCAAAGATCCCCCTTATTGCAAACTACTGTAATTGTAATTAGTTATTGTGTGTGTGTACCGCCCCGCGGGCTCGGCCGGCTGCCGAGCCACTCAGATCCGTGCTCGTACGGTGGGTGGCTCGAGCTCCTCACGGACCCGGGGGTCACATCGCTCTGCAAGGGGGTTGGCGCTACACGCAGGGAGTTCGATGGGGAGTTCCATGGCCGGGGCCGCGGTGGTTTGTAAGGGATTTAAGTTCGTGACGCCACCCACGGGTTGTGGTGAATGGATGGACACCACCACTGCCGTTAACGAGGCCTCCCGGGGACGGTGTTGCGCAGCTTGGTGTTGACCCCTCCGTGGGTAGGGGAGTGATGATCCCGGGGGCCCGAGGGAGGTGCTGAGGCGAGGGGATGGGTGCGTGCTGGGTGCTGGTCGGCGCAGTGCGCGGCCTGAAGGCACAGGTGTACTCACTATGACACAACACACTGGAGTCTCTGGTAAACCAAACGGGATGATGAACGGTGCTCGCAGCCGGCTGCAGCTTTTCCCTTAACAGGTTGGTGGTTTCTGCCTTTCTCCTGCACCTCTTTAATGTGGATGTTATGACTCCTATGCCTAAGCAACGGTAGTCCGCTCCCCGGCTTACTGTGTGTCGGGAGAGCCCTGTTTGCCTGCAGACGCTGGCCCCTTGGGTCTGTATGCCGTGGCGGTGGCTTTACCCTAATGTTTGGGCTGTTGTCTTCAGTCGGGTCTTGTGTGGGAAAGGTCCTAAAGTCCAGTCCTCAATCAGTTGATTCGACTTAGCCTAGTGGCTTCTGGGCTTCGTACTGGGTCTGAGTACCCCTCCTCGTGCTCCAGGTTCCAATTGGCTCCCCGGTTCGGTACCGGCGGGCCACCGCCCGACCCCGGTCCCTATGGTTCCACCGGCTGTAATCCCAGCTCTTGCAGGCGGCCACCACCGTCTGCCCCCTTGCCAGAGGTGACTGGGCTCCAACCCAGACACCTGGTAGACTATGGCAGGCCTGGTCACAGGTCTGCCCTTGAACTTGACTTCTTCCCTCCACTGTCAAAGCTAATCATCTACTACCTGTTTTCCTGCCTCCAGGCCTGTGAACTCCTCGGTGGGTGGAGACAACCGCCTGGCTCCGCCCCCCTGGTGTGGACATCAAACCTGGAGGGTGGTGACAAGGTTTTGAAGTTTGGCTGCTGTCACCTTTTTAAGGAGGGTGTGTGTGTGCATGGGACTACCTGGGACGACCTGACTAGTCCAGGGCGTCACATGTGCACAGGAGATGTGCAGGAGCCGCCTGTGTTTCACAGTCAATGCTCTACTATAACGGGGATAACGGCTAACAGGTATTTACATATTGCTGTACGGTGGGCCCCTAGAGTCAATTCCCCTTGTGGGCCCCAGACACCGCAGTTCGACCCTGAGTATCAGGACTAGTGGCCAGTGTTAACATTGAAAGATTTCTGATATTTTTGCTACAAAACTAGTTCAACAGTTTTATAAAAACAAATTTAACATAAAAAACATGAGCCAGTTGACAAGTTAGTATATGTGCAAAATGTAAGTGCATGTTCACACTGTGGCCATTTCACAGACAAAACCCAAGAGAAAACCCACACAATGAGCATATACCCCGCTATAACTAAGTAGATAGTAATTGTACATGTAAATAACATAGTGATGTCTTTAATGCTTTTTGATCAAATAGTGTTAACCAAGTCTTCCATGTTAATTACATGTACTATTAACTTATTCACTGACAGCAGAGTACGTTTATATTCATTTTGTATTGTTCTTTTGGTTTTATATTTAACATAAATACCTGATTTAACCAATAGATCATTTTCTGATGACATGTACCCTTCAATGGTTTGCAGAGGATTTAGCTACTGCTCACCAGATACCTATTTTAGCTAAGTTTCTCTTCATTGCATCAAATTCTTTGCTAAGAAATTAATTAATAGCCCTTAATTATTCAGGGCTAATTTTGAAAATATAACAAAACTATAAATATTCAGTTTTATTACAGTTCAATTTTTTTTTACTACAAAATTATAATTTTAGTGAGTAGTAAATAAAAATTGAGTTAACTAAAAACGTTAAGTCATTGTGTATAGATTACAAGGAGTTAACTTCTGAAATTAGTGATTATGGTGTTCAAGCTCTTTTGGGATCATTTCTGCCTTTCTCCGCGGTATATGAAACAGGCAGGTATTGCTTTGCACCTCTCATTCATGCTCCTGAATCCTGTGCGCAGCTTTGGTGTCTTGGTCCTTAGATTGGCACAGACTGTTCTAGTTGGGAAGAAAATTTTCAACATTTTTTTTGTGAATCTGTAAATTATATACAGTTAATAGAGATCTTCTGAAAATAGCTCACAGCTTTATCCTCAGTGACATAATAGAGAGAACATTTCATGCTTACAAGAAACGATCCAAGGATAAGAAAGATTTCAGGGCTGACTCTACTTTAGCCAGAAACTAAGCATTTCTATTTATTGTGGTAGCACTACTATAGCTGCCACATATTTATATTTTATGTCTACAATAGACAAGAAGTCAAGAAGTCCGATTTTCATGAGCTTGTTTTGTGTGTATAGAAATGGTCGAGAGAGCGCAACTTGTACTAAGTGGCTACAATCACAGGTTTCAAGTTTTCTGCAATTTTGGTTGCTCAACTTTTTTTTTCTCCCCATAGAAGAAAAGACAAATGTACGTTTATTGTTTACTAATGTTATCGATGTCCATTAACTTCTGTGGCATTTCACTTAAAGGGAACCAACCACGAGGATTTTGCCATATATAGTAAAGGCAGTGCCACACTGGTGCTAGGATAGTGATTCAAATCATACCTTCAGATTTCAGATTGGATTTTGATTACAGAAAAAAACGTTCATAAAGTTTCCATAAATTGGTGTATTCTTTGATTGACATGTTTAGCAGAGCGGGCCTGTATGGGTCAGGTCCTCTGTGTAAATTTCTATTCCAGTGTCCTCCTAGCTTGCCCCTTTTTTTTACTTAAATTTTGCGCTGCGCTGTCATCACTGCTGTTGGCGGTGCATGCGCATTGCTAGTGTAGTTGTATCTTCATTAAAATGGTGTTGGAGTAAACGCATGCACAAATCGCGATCTACGGCGCCAGCAGAGGCAGAGACAGCAGCAGCGGAGACAGGTAAGTAATTATTTACATGTGACCTGTGTTTTCTTCAGTACATGTCACACTGATGTCACACATATCACATCAGTGCATGCGGTGTCATAGCCGTGCTGCTGGCAGAAAACGGACATGTTACCATGGTTTGCACACAAACACGCGTCCGTGTGAAAACAAGTTTGTAGGACCAAGCAAATTGATTTTAATGTGTATACGTGAGTCCATGTCTCCGGTATGTGTTAAAACGGACGTCACAAGTACCGGAGACACGGATGTATGAAGAGGGCTTACAATGTATGAATAGTGAAGGGATTAGTGGTAGTCTCAGTGAGGTCGAGTTTTCACATTGCAGGATTTTGCAGGATTCTACTGTTCCAGCAAAGCTCCAAGAGTTGCTTTTTTGTGTGTGAGTCCCGAATTCATGCTAAAATTGTTTTTTACGTTTCTAACACAAGAAGTCCCATAAATTTTGAGCTCCCCCCTGAAGTCCCGAAAGAGGTTCAAATGACACTTAGTCCAAACTGACCTAACTAACTAGAAACTAAATGGCTGGACTCAATGGAAAACAACAACCTCCTGTGGTGCGACAGTAATGGCCTTAATTACAGAACAAAAGATGGTGATTATAGGATGTTAGCTAAAATCCTTCAGGTCATTCGACCTGTCTCTGGGTTCCAAAGGTAGAAATGTTAAATGACCCCTCTCTGGGACTTCTAGTGTTAAACTACAAGATGTCAACTAATGTTACAGAAATGCATAGTTTTATTACTAGCTGTACAGAATCATTTCAATTAGAACCTTAAATCTGTAGGTTAAACCACTGGCCTGGTATTGTTTGGTTAAAGATTTTGGTGTGTTACCGCAACTACAATTGCAGAAAATATGTGCGGATTTTAGATGCAGATATGTTTTGTATTTCAGTCTGGATATAACAAAGCACCATATATGTAATGTGTGAACCAGGTTGAAACTTATGTTTCACCTAGAATATATTGGGCAATGGGCTCAGTTTCTTGCCTATAACAGGACCAACTTGTACTCCACATAAAATTGTAATATTCTTGTATTGTCTAAACCAGCAGCCATTTTCAAACAAGTAATGACCAAGCAGTATGATCCATATGACAAAGTGAAAATGGAAAAACAAATGCAAGACTGGAGATGTGAACAGAACTGGATCAGATGATGGATAACAGAGTCTGTGCACTCAGCATTTTCTATCTAGGATTTAGCAACTCTGAGTTGTGAGAAATCAGTAAGTTCAGACTTTCAGCCAATTTTTTTAAGAACTAACAATGACATTTTTCAGAAATGTTGGCTTATTTCCTTAACAGCCTTTGATTTAGGCCTCATTAAGACATCAATAATTTTTCTTGTATGCAAAACAATTGTCCGATTTACATTAGTGTTTTGTATCAGATTTTCATCAGTGTTTGATCAGTGTCAATTTTTACCATTAGTTTTGCATAAGTTATTTTCTTGTATAAAAAAATATAAATAAATTGCAAAACTTTTAGGATTGCACACAAATAATAATAATAATAATATTTATTAACTTATAGCGCCATTAATTCCACAGCACTTTACATACATTAGCAACACTGTCCCCATTGGGGCTCACAATCTATATTCCCTATCAGTATGTCTTTGGAGTGAGGGAGGAAACCAGAGAACCCAGAGGAAACCCACGCAAACACGGGGAGAACATACAAACTCCTTGCAGATGTTGTCCTTAGTGGGATTTGAACCCAGGACCCCAGCAATGGCAATGTGTGCTCTCAGTGATTTTTCTCAGACCCATAGACTTGTATTCATAATTTTTATCCATGACTCGGATCAAATACATGCACGGTCCACAAAAAACACTATCATGTGAACAGCTCCATAGTTATAATTAATAGTAATGTTTTAATAATTGCAATGTATCTATAAAAAATTGGGTGCAGTCAGGATGATGTGCTGGGTATCAAATTTTCTTTGCGCACACATAGACCTAAATAGGCAAGTTTCATCTGAAATACAGAAGATACTAGTACATGCGATTTTTTTTTCACATGGACAGGCGATCAATGTGAAAAACTATCCTCTGGTCAGCACTAATGGTGGACAATGGTGGCCATATTCCTGCCTCTAAAGACACCAATCGAATCGTTGTATTGTGCTATTGTGTAATGTGAATTATGTCTTGTGTTTTTTTGTAAATATTGTGATGTGCTGTGTGATGCAGAGCATTATAGGGTACAGTACAGTAATGTTTGTGTATAAAAATGTAGGTGAAAGGTTAAGTCTGACCAGCAACAGACAGCAGGGACAGAAACAGTTAAGTATTGGCTCTAACTCACCCTGGAAGGGGTCAGCTGATAGGGAAAGGACAGTTCATTCTAGAAAGAGTCAGTGAAAACCTAGTGAGCAAACGTGACAGACGTATAGTCAGTTGGCTGTGATGGCTGCATACAGTGGGTAGTTTGTGGCAATGGAGCAAAGGAGACAGAAGGCAAGATAGCATGAATAGAGAAAGGCCAGAAATCCAGGGTGGGAATAGCATTGCAACTAGAGACCGATTGTAGCCATAGTTCGGATTCCTTACATTTGGAAACCTCAGCCATCAAGGTATCAGGTGATTTCTACTGGTATAGGACTCTGGTGGCCAGGACCCTTAATTATCAAGCTACCGTATTAACTTCTACTGGTGTGTGAAGTACTCAACCAACCTAGTGGTGTTCAGTGAGATGTCTAGGTGTGCAAAGCTTTAAACCGGTCATTATTGGACCCCTGAAGAAACGTCCAAGTTAAATTGAATTCAACCCAGTGGGAAGTTGAACTGTGTCTGTTAATGCAAAGGGAAAATGTAACGTTCTGGTAGATATGTGTCTAGCAGCAGTATCCGACCTACATGGGTTCCGAACTTCCAATCCAAACTGGCCGAAGTTTACACATCCAGCCAGAACCAGGTATTTCATGCAGTATGCCTGGGTGTCCAGAGTCAATCCCTCACCCTTGACTATTGCCCCGCGCCACTCTACATACAGTAAATATTCCGAACTATAAATAGAGTCTGTTCACAATATTGCAAAATTGTGTGGATTCTTCAACTGGCATCTGCTGCTTCTGTGACTTACTGGTTAACCCATCATTTTTTAAGCCTTATGGGTAGTGATGAGCAATCCCGAACTGTGAAGATCAAGGATTGTACAGTTCACATAGTGATCGTGTACACGATCCTGATCACGAGCTTTCCTGGGAAGCTTGTGTTACAGATCGGGTCCAGTTCAGGTCCAGGGGCTGTAAAAAAAAGGACATTATTAAAAAACATTATGATCATACTTACAAATCTTGCGACGCATCCTGCAGACTGTCTCCAGGACGCTTCTGCTTCTGCGTCCGATCATTGCTGTGCCCCCTGGTAAGCACCACTGCCTAAAGGACCTTGCATGATGTCATAGCCATGTGACCAGTCTCGTGTGAATGTTGTACAGACATTGGCTTACAGACTGGTCACATGACTATGATGTCATCAAAGGTCCTGTCAACTGAACTTTGATTGTCACTGTGCGAGTGTCGCATCGCATCACGGCACACAATCTCCTGATAGGAGCAGTCAGCTGTATGCATTTTCATGCAGCTGAGGCGCTCCTGTCCTGAGAGCATCAGGCTTTGCGGGGTGATGCAATGCAAGACGCAAGTGCAATCATACCCTCACTGTCAGCCTGCTTCTCGCTCTGTACAGAGCGATGTAGCAGAGCTGATATGGCTCTCTCTGCTTCTCACTTTGTATATACACTGTCTGTACAGAGTGATGAAGCTGACATTGCTGTCCCTGTGGATTACGTTGGACTCAGGATTTTTTTTAATAATAAAGATGGAGTCTCTAAATTTTTTTTTGTTTTATTTCTAATAACAATTTTTTTCCTCTGTGTTGTGTTTTTTTTTTTTTTACTGTTTACTATAAATTCATGGTGGCCATGTCTAATTTGGCGTGACACCATGAATTTCGGGCTTAGCACCATCTGAGAATACAAAGCTGGTATTAACCCCTTTATTACCCAGCGTGCCATCGCTCCAGGGGCGGCTGCAGGCTGCTGAGAATCCCAGCCCCCAGCTGCCTGGTGTTACCTGACTGGCGATGAAAATAGTGATCCAAATGTTTGGACACACCTTCTCATTCAAAGAGTTTTCTTTATTTTCATAACTCTGAAAATTGTAGATTCACATTGAAGGCATCAAAACTATGAATTAACACATGTGGAATGAAAGACTTAACAAAAAAAGTGTGAAACAACTGAAAATATGTCTTATATTCTAGGTTCTTCAAAGTAGACACTTTTTGCTTTGATTACTCCTTTGCACACTCTTGGTATTCTCTTGATGAGCTTCAAGAGGTAGTCACCGGAAATGGTATTCACTTCACAGGTGTGCCCTGTCAGGTTTAATAAGTGGGATTTCTTGCCTTATAAGTGGGGTTGGGACTCTCAGTTGTGTTGTGCAAAAGTCTGGTGAATACACAGCTGATAGTCCTATTGAATAGACTGTTAGAATTTGTATTAAGGCAAGAAAAAAGAAGCTAAGTAAAGAAAAATGAGTGGCCATCATTACTTTAAGAAATGAAGGTCAGTCAGTCCGAAAAATTGGGAAAACTTTGAAAGTGTCCCCAAGTGCAGTGGCAAAAACCATCCGACGCTACAAAGAAACTGGCTCACATGAGGACCGCCCCAGGAAAGGAAGACCAAGAGTCACCTCTGCTGCGGAGGATAAGTTTATCCAAGTCACCAGCCTCAGAAATCGCAGGTTAACAGCAGCTAAGATTAGAGACCAGGTCAATGCTACACAGAGTTCTAGCAGCAGACACATCTCTAGAACAACTGTTAAGAGGAAACTTTGTGCAGCAGGCCTTCATGGTAAAATAGGACAGGCAACAAGCAGAAGAGACTTGTTTGGGCTAAAGAACACAAGGAATGGACATTAGACCAGTGGAAATCTGTGGTTTGATCTGATGAGTCCAAATTTGAGATCTTTGGATCCAACCACCGTGTATTTGTGCGATGCAGAAAAAGTGAACAGATGGACTCTACATGCCTGGTTCCCACCGTGAAGCATGGAGGAGGAGGTGTGATGGTGTGGGGGTGCTTTGCTGGTGACACTGTTGGGAGTTTATTCAAAATTGAAGGCATACTGAACCAACATGGCTACCACAGCATCTTACAGTGGCATGCTATTGCTTCCAGTTTGCGTTTAGTTGGACCATCATTTATTTTTCAACAGGACAATGACCCCAAACACACCTCCAGGCTGTGTAAGGGCTATTTGACTAAGAAGGAGAGTGATGGGGTGCTACTCCAGATGACCTGGCCTCCACAGTCACCAGACCTGAACCCAATCGAGATGGTTTGGGGTGAGCTGGACCACAGAGTGAAGGCAAAAGGGCCAACAAGTGCTAAGCATCTCTGGGAACTCCTTCAAGACTGTTGGAAGACCATTTACGGTGACTACCTCTTGAAGCTCATCAAGAGAATGCCAAGAGTGTGCAAAGCAGTAATCAAAGCAAAAGGTGGCTACTTTGAAGAACCTAGAATGTAAGACATGTTATTTCACACTTTTTTGTTAAGTATTTCATTCCACATGTGTTAATTCATAGTTTTGATGCCTTCTATGTGAATCTATAATTTTCAGAGTCATGAAAATAAAGAAAACTCTTTGAATGAGAAGGTGTGTCCAAACTTTTGGTCTGTACTGTACGTTGGGAACCCACGCAGTTCGGTCACTTCAGGTTCAGTGACTGAACCTAAAGTGGCTCAGAGGGAAACAGACCAGAGCACAGAGGATTGCTGAATCAAATCCAAGGCATGACAGTGTATTTCTAACATACAATCAACGTCATTCCTAGCTGCAAGTATTTGATGTGTTTTATATAAAGTACACCCCTTACTCCTTTACTATGAGAATTAGCAGGTTTTGTTTAGACAAATATGTGCTCTCATGAGGGAATCTATTCAGGGAGTTGAATAGACAGCAATAGTCATGAAAAGTGTCCTCTTGAGTTGGATTTGGAAAAACCACTTCTTACATTAGTTGTTTTGAGTTATTTTAATAATTGTAGCGCCTGGTCCCACCAGACCCCGTGGGGGGGGGCGCACTCCCTCACATTTGCCCAGTCCCAGCATGGCTCCCACATGCACTCCCGGTCCAAGCCCCAGGCAGCGACGGCCTTCCTCTTACCGGTCCCATGGCTCTGCAGGCGCTGCCCCTGGTCCGGGTCCTGCTGTACGTCCTGCTCCCAGGCCTGCTGCAGCCTCTTCCTGTCTCCCGTCCTCACACAGAATTGCAGTAAGTAACTCTAGGCTGTGCGCAAGGCCACGCCCCCTTTCTTAAAGCGGTATGCCCCGTTTTCTGGAAGTGACCTCAGGGGTCACCTGTTACCTAATGGGTATTTAGGTTCACCTCCCCCGGCAGCAGGCGCCCAAGCAACGCTGCCATTAGAGCTTTGCCAGTGTCCAGAACCTTTTGTGCTGTTACCTGTTATCTGTGCATTTGATGCCTGGTTCTAATCCTTTGTCTCACCGTAGTGCCATCCGTGCCATTCCGGCTGTGGACGTCACCGCTCATACCTACAGTGGACGTCACCGTGCCCTACCTGCCGTGGACATTATCTGTGCCGTACCTACTGTGGACGCCACCTGCTGTGAACATCTCCGGTGCCATTCCCGTCTTCTGCCAACTGCGGACGTCACAACCTTGCTACACTTGGCCTTACAGAGACTCCTACTACTGGTTCCTGGCTGCCGTGCATTTAGGCCTTCTGGTGAGGCGCCGCACAGTCCCTGTATAGGGGTTCGCTGCTGGTCGCCTTCTCAGGGAAGTCCGGTGCATGGTCCAGTGGGTCCACCTCCGGACGCTCGCTGCTCCTCGGTGAGCGTAACAATAATTCTTGTTTGATTGCTTTATTGCAAAAAGTAGAACATTTCTAAACGTGAAAAATAAACCTAATGTGAAATGGAGGTTGAATAATTTTGATTGCAACTGTATATTATTTTGCTTTTGTAAATGTAAAATGATCAGTCTTCCTATGAAAATTCAGATTACTACCCACTATGGTTTCAGGTTGATAGAAAAATGTTTTCTATTTTATGGAGCATTCACATTTTATTGTCTTTTACTCCTCATCATGATGCCTTCTATCTGTGGTTAAAGGCACTATTTTTTTAATTCCCAGATACTGTTCATTTGGGCACTATTTGGCTGCCCAGCCACTGTTTATGCCCATTGTTAATTGTCTAGAGCTAAGGTCCCTATGGTAATAGTTGGCATAAATTGTCTTGTTTTGATTCTGACCCTTAAAAAATGACTCTGAGAGTGGATAAAAATTAAGGCTAATAAGAGAAGTAAGAGTCCTAAAATTCAATATCGACCCATGAAAGGGCCTTTCTGCATAACTGAGAATAGGAAGCCAATCCAGAAACTCCATTTGCAAGCCAATTATTTTGGGAAGCTTGAACACATCAGTGTAAAGCAAGAAAATTGTTTAGCTGTGTTACCTGGGTACCAACTTAGCACTCTCCACAAGGAGAAATTTTACCCCGTACATCTCCTGTAAGAGGAATGTCATCCAGCCAACTTGTTCACCTGCTTTGCACTGATGAGGGGCAAAACCCCCAAAACCAGTGTCTACAAATGGAGTTTCTGGTTTGATTTCCTATCCAAGTCGTATGGCAAAGCCCTTCAAAGGGTTGATATTGACTAGTAGGAATGTTACCTCAATTAGGTACCATGATGTGAGTGTTCAATAGCAAGGCACAGGGGCTCCTATGCTGTCCCTCACACTAGGGTTCCCTAGGTTATCCCTAAAGTCAGAGTTATCCCTAATGGTGGAGATGCCTCAGTCTTGTACCTGGCTATGCTCCTGACCAAAACTAATCTGATTCCCATCTCCCACCGAGGAAGAAAGGGGCAAGAGTGAGATGGAAATGCAGATAAAATTAGACAGGGGAAAACCAAAACTCTGACACAGTGCAAACTCACAGGTGTAATAGTCCCAGCCACGTTGCCCTCACAACAAAGGCAGCAGATAAGAAAGAATAACATGATAAAAATGTGGAATTTGGTAATGTTGGCAATTTTGGTGTTTCATTTTTTTTTTTTTACACAAAAGCAAATCATCCACCAGTTTGGCAATTACTAGCCCAGTTCTGTGTCATGGAAGTGTACAGATTGCGATTGCCATGCTTTATCATAGATGTAAAACAATTTTAATTTCAAAAGGAAAGCAAGGATTCTACATGCAGTATATACATTATATGTCATAGCAGGTATGGCGTGTATTATGAAATGTGTAGGTTTGTAGGATTTTATGGTGCACTGGACAAACATAACCAATGTTCCTGATGTTTAAAGAGACCTAATTCTGGAAGTGAATACCCAGGGTGCAGAGCAGATGGCAACAAAGGAAATCCTCGGGAGCCAGGATTAAAAAGCAATTTTGAGCTTCTTTAAAAATGCTCTTTACATTTAGGTCAGGGAGATTAACTCTTTTACTGCCATCAGGCCAGAAACGGTATTACTATGGACTCCTGTGCATGTCTGTATGTTGTGTGTTACCTCCCTTTCTGCCAAAAAAAACGGCATCAATATTAAAGTAGATGCTAAATATAGCGTGAAAGATTATAAATGTACTGTACCGTGATGAGACAAGCAACTCCAACCAATTTCCCTGTGACAGAGACATTAATATATTCAAGACAATAAAAAATAAATGCACAGTTTTAAGTAATCTGAAAATAGGAAGTGACTCGTCCCATTATGACTTATATGCTTACAAAACTATGGAGACACCTCTGCTAGAAATGAAACGTCTGTAAACTATTAAAGTCCAAGTGACCAATGACATTAATAGTACCGAGTAATACTTCTGGGTGGGAAACTTTATATATCAGTTTCATGCTGAGGCTACACAAAGACTTTTCGTAGGAAAGGTCAATAGTGACTCTCAAAACTTGAGTGAAACTTTTTTTTCTACCTGAGTCTTTCTCATTGTATTCCAGTTATATCACATCTGACAGGTCAATTGGAGCCATCATGCTACATGAAGTGTATGTGGCTCCAGTCCATGTAGATGACTTTATAAAACAAATCCAACTTTTTCAATGTTTATTTTAAAATGCTCTTAAGTTATGAGTTGAAGTTGAAGGATCTCACTGGGACTAATAAAACATTCAGTAAAGTAGTTTTTTGTATAGCTATTTCAAATCTAACTTTACAGTCTGATGTATAGTGTAATGGTCGGTGCCGGTGTAGGGGCAGCGAGAGTGATTAGTGGACCCTCTGGAACACAGGGGGAACATGGGCTGACCCTCTAGTGGGATGGGCTTATGTCATGGCAGTGACCGGGACTGTGGCAGCTGACTCCCAGGACAGGTGACAGAGTCAGGTATAGACGAGTATAGGCATGGTGACTGAGGAAGGCTGTCCATGAGGGTACAGACCGGAATGGTGGGTACGGCAGAGATAGACACGTAGGGGAAGGCAGGTACTAGAAACGGACACATGAAATACAGGGCAGGAGCTCAGGACCTGACAAATAGCTAGATAGCAGACTGACTGACTAACTAAAGGTGTTCCACAGTCTCCTCCCCTAATGGAAGGATGCCTTAAATACAAAGTGCCTCTCAGTCATAGGCTGAGAGGCACTTCCTGGAAATAGCGTGGCGGCCCTTTAAGAAGAGGGCTGGTATGCGTGTTTGCGTGTCTTAGGTGCACTCCCGGAAACCCTATGTGGCATGTACAGGGCCCGGTATCAGAAGGAGGCAGCAGCACACGTGGATTGCCGGAGGAGTGTGAGGGAGGACGCGTGGATGGCCGGAGGAGTGTGGGGGAGGATGCGACCTGGCTGGGGCAGTGAGTAAGTCAGCATCTCTGCAGAGATGCCGGTGCTACATAGGCTAGGTAGAGTTGCATATAAATGAATATAGAGATATGACTGAGAACAGAAGCTTGGATAAATAGGAAGGTAAGCGGCTTCTGATGTGTCATAGTAATTAATGAGTGCTATGTAGTAGGGTATCTTGCAGATGACATGAATTTCAGTAATGGTATCGTTGGAAGAGTCTGATAGTTTTATGTCTATGAGAATCTCTAGACTCTGCCCAAACAGATGACCTCAGAGCCTGAGGAGAGAAGGATCCGTCTGGTCTCTTGAATTTTAAAGTCTGATTCTTTAGTATTCCAGGAGGTGGAGCAGACTGAGAGCGGCTCTCTCATGGAGAACACAAGAGCGCTTAGCCAAGTCCAGTCTTGTAATCTATAGGGGAGTCAGGAGAGGAAGCTCTCAGACTAATGATCATTTGCCAACAGTTATCTAATGTTTTTGGTGGCCTTTATTGACGAAAACATATAATTGCATAAATACTGTGTTTCCTCAAAAATAAGATAGTGTCTCATTTTATTTTTTTCCCCGAAAAAAAGCGCTAGGGCTTATTTTCAACTCAGGTCTTATTTTTTCAGGAAACAAGGCTGTTTATCCCCAAAAGACAGCAGACACCCACCAGGATAATTACACTTACCAGACCATGGACATCTGCATCGCTGTCAGGTCCCCCTGAGTTCCACAGCTGTCGCGCCCCCTGCTGGCTGGAAGCAGTAATACTCAGAGTTAGTGAGAGCGGAGTGATACTGTGACCCGATGTCAGTGTGAGAGATGAGTGATACTGCGATCAGATGTATGTGTGTGTGAGTGCGGTATGTTACTATAATCAAATGTGTGTGTGAGCGGTGTTATACTGCAATCGGATATGTGTGTGTGTGTGCGTGTGTGAGAGAGTGGAGGGATACTGGACCCGATCTGTGTGTGTGTGTGTGTGTGTGTGTGTGTGAGAGAGAGAGCAAAGAGATACTGGAACCAATGTGTGTGTGTGTGTGTGTGAGCGGAGGGATACTGAACCCGATATGTGTGTGTGTATGTGTGTGTTAGCGTAACTGCGAGGGTTCTGAGAGCAACGCAGATCACTGTGGGAGAGCCCAATCACCATTGGCACTTGCAAGTTGCTCAGGGTCTGGTGAGTGCAACTTTTTTGGAGGAGCTGACTTTTCTTTTTTAGGTCTGTTTTCTCTCTTTTGAGGCTGTCTTCTCTCTTTTGCGGCTGTCTTCTTACCTTTGGGGTTATCTGCTTTCTTGAATGAAGTGTTCTGCTGCTTTTCTTTAACTTCTGTCCAACAGAGAGAGTGACTGCTGTGGAATGCAGGGAAATCTGACAGTGACACAGATGGCCAGGGTCTGGTAAATGAGATTCATCTGGGGGCTGTCTGTGTGGCACTCCTGAGTACATCAGGGTGCCACAGGGTACTGCATCCTGTCACCCAGGGTGCAGGGCCTAACCCCCCCATAGTTCCAGGTTCCTAAGAAATCGGTGTCACTACTATCAGCACCACAAATCCCAATCAACACCTCACATCATGACCTGTCAGACACACCAGTGGGTTAGTCCAGCTGGAAAAGGGCCACCCACCTAGGGTCAGGCAGACTGGTGGGAGGGAGGAAGTAGGAGAGTAGTGAGAGCCCTCAAAGAGAGAGGAGATGCGTAGAGTGAGCTCCCGGGGAGCTAGACCGAGGTTGGGTCACAGACCGTGGTCTGGGACCGGAGGAGTCGGGAACCGGTAGCAGTGACATTGGAAAAGGGTGCGCCGGACATAGTCTAGGAGGACTGTTGGCACCAGCAAGCCCAAAAGAACTGACTGGTACCAAGCACGACGGGGTACAGGAGTCCCTGCAGTGACTGTGGTGCACAGAGAATTTGATTTACTTGCAGCATGTGTGTCTCCTTTATAATCCTCATCCAGCACCACGACTACCCACAGTGAGTACCCTGATGCCCTGCACCCTGCTCTCCAAACAACCACCAAAACCCCTGAGCCTGGGGTCATCCCTACCTGTGGAGGGACTAACATCAGGCTGCTTAACTCCATCTGCCCCAGTACTCCTTACAGCAGCGGCGGTACTCCCATTACCGCAACCCACAGGTGGCGTCACGAACTTCTCCCCTGTAAATACCCCCTTTTCATGGATCAAAGTCTCCGCCAACCCGGGTCCAGGCCCCTCGAGCCACCATGATCCCCGATCCGAGCAGTCCGACCAACACCGAGGCGGTACATCTGCATTATTTTGGGGGTAAACTTAGCCATGTTTCCCCAAAAATAAGAACTACCCTGAAAATAAGCCCTAGAGCTATTTTAGAAGAAAAATATAATATGACACTATCTTATTTTCAATTAATTACGCCGTGTTTCCCTGAAAATAGGACCTACCCCGAAAATAAGCCCTAGCAGGAATTTTTGGCTTTTTTGGAGTATTACTTGCACACAATTAGTGAGAGCAGAGTGATACTGCAACCTGGTGTGTGTGTGTGTGTGTGTGTGTGTGTGTGTGTGTGCGTGTGTGAGTGGACTGTAACTGCAACTGAATGTGTGTGAGAGCGGTCCCCCTGTGTTCCACAGTAGAGCTGAGCGGATCCGGACTGTAAAAGTTCGGATCTGCGTGGTTTCAAAGATGTCCAGCACCCGGGATTCCGGGTGCACGATCCGGATCTGGCACTGGGGAAAATAATTGAAAAATAAAGAAACACAGAAATAAAACAACTTTTCTATTTTCTAACTTACCGAGACTCTTTATCATGGTGGCACCCTGCTTCTGAGTCGCGCATTCACTTCCTGTACTGTGCATCGTATACCCACAGCTTTCCGTGTTTTCCCCACCCATCGGCCGTCTTCTCGTCTGTGATTGGTTGCAGGCAGACGCGCCCCCAGCCTGTGACAGTTTTGCCTGCCGTGCAATCATCGTGGGTCAGTCATTGTCTGCACAGCCAGCGGTCGTGCTCTATTGCTGCTGGCAGTGTTATGTAGCAGAGCTGAAGCGGCGTGGACCCTCGTGTGGATTACGCCGGACCTGCAGGGTGTTGGGGGTTAATAAAGAGGTGAAGGAAGGTGCGTTTTGTACTTTATTGCAAATAAAGGATTTTTCTCTGTGTCTGTGTTTATTTACTTTCATTTACAGGTTAGTGTGATGCAGGTATCTCATAGACGCCTATGCTATTACTAACCTAGAGTTTAGTAGCAGCTGTGGGCTGCTATTAACCCCTTATTACCTTGATTGACATCGCTCCAGGCCATTTGGAAGAGCCGGTAGAGCACCGGGATTGTCACATCTAATAGATGCGGTAATACCGGGCGGCTGCTCGCTGAGAATACCAGCCCCCAGCCGGCTTTATCTTGGCTGGGTATCAAAATTAGGGGGACCACACGTAGTTTTTTTAAAATTATTTATTTAAATAATAATAAAAAAAGCCGCATCACCGGCACAGCTGCACACACTTCTGACAGGAACATGCATCTGTTCCTGAAACACATGCACGTTCACCATACTGACCCGCAGACACTTGTACTGCTTTCCCCGCCCACCGGCTGTCATGCCGCCTGTGATTGGTTGCAGTCAGGGGGAATGCTGCTGTGGCACCCCTGGGCTTCAGGCGCCACATGGTATTACACCACTTTTCAGGGGTAATATCTATCCTGGGTGAGGAGGGGGTTAACCTGCCGGTGCCTTCACAATACACACACAAACAACGGTAAGGTGCTTACTCACAGGGGGTTGGACTAGGGCAGACAGGGGAGTTAGCCATCACAAAGCAAGGGACTTTCCCAGTCGCTAGGACAACCACCGGGGGCGGGCACCACATGAGGTAGAAGAAGGCACCAACCAACACAATTACAGCAGAACCTTCCCGGGCACAGCTTGGGATAACATCTAGCACTGACAACTGGAGTTAGTGTTTCTCTCTCTTCGTGGGCCGGTGGCTTGGAGCAGGAGGTTCGGCCCGGGTTCCGGATAGCAACCGAGGGATACTTCACTAAAAGACTTTCAAGGGCACCGGCGGTGACCGCAGACTATCCGGGAACGGCTGGAATACATCGTGGCAGAGATCGGCACTCTGGGGCAGCGCCTGAACTACCTGTGAGTAAAAGACTTGGAACCACAGCATCCGTCTCTGCCTCTCCTTTATCAGCGCAGTCGCCCAGCGCTGCAGCGCCAACGGGGACTACTATTACCCCCGCCATCCTCCCGGGGCCTACTCGATACCATCCCGGCTGCACCCATCATCTGCCCAGGTGAAAGACCCTGCTGTGACAGCCCATCCCTGGCCGTGTACCGCAGGTGGCGTCACGATCTTTAAAAAGACTTTCCTAATCTCGAACTACCACATCCATCCTCCCTACCACCCACCAACCCTCCTTCCTGTACGCCTCGGGGTAACAGAACCGGGCCAGGCCCCTCCATGACAAAGCAGAGGATCTGCACCCCTGGCCCGGCGATGAGTAGGTTAAAACACCTGCCCCGTGGGACACTACACTGCCACTCAGAGTGGGAGTGCATCTAACTGCAACCAATTACATGTGCCGGTGGGCGAGCAAAACAATGAATATTGAATTGTATGCTCTGGAAGGGAAAAGTGTGATCCGGAAGGAGTTTGCTGCCATGACACAGCCTCGGGTGAGTACACCGCATGCACTCCTATCCCCCTATCCCCTCCACAAATGTTTTTAATCTCTGGATTCTGGTCCCCATAGGCTTATATGGGCACCAGAATCCGGAGCGGATGCAGACTTTTTTTTCAATCCGGCAGTGATCCGCCGGTCCCGGATTCGATCAACTCTATTCCAGAGCAGTCGCTGCCCCTGCTGGCCAGAAACAGTATTACTTGTGCAGAATTGGTGAGAGCAGAGAGATAATGCGACCCTGTGTGTGTGTGTGTGTGTGTTTATGAGAGCTGAGTGATACAATCGGATGTGTGTGTGAGGGTGTAGAGATACTGGACCCGATCTGTGTGTGTGTGTGTGAGAGAGAGGAGGGATCCAGGACTTTATGTGTGTGAGCAGAGAGCTACTGAACCCGATGTGTGTATGTGTGTGTGGGTGTGTGAGAGCGAAGGAATATTGGACCCGATGTGGGTGTGAGGGACCTGACAGACGCAGATCACTGTGGTAGAACCCATCCACCATCAGCACTTGCCAGCTATAGTTGCTCAGGGTCTGGTGAGTGCGATTTGTTTTGGAGGTGGCTGTCTTTTCTCTTTTGTGGCTGTCTTTTATCTTTTAGGGCTGTCTACTTTCTTTATTGAAGTATCCTGCTGTATTCTTCAACTTTTTTAGCTGCTTGGACACTTCATTATTGAGTTACAACTAAGGCTTATTTTTGGAGTAGGGCTTATATTTTTAAGCAGACTCTAAAAAGGCTGAAAATTCCTGCTAGGGCTTATTTTCAGGGTAGGTCTTATTTTTGGGGAAACATGATAGTAAACATTAGCTAGGTTAGACTTAGACGAGCGTATGGCATCCGATGCGACAGCGTCGGATGTGATATGCTAATGACTCCAGGCTCAGGCTCTGTTGCGAGCGTGAGCCGAGTGTCATGCGACTGTGACCCGATCCTGCAGTCAGAGCACAGCTGTGAAGCTGAGGACGGGCGCTGTAGAGGAGAGAGAGGGGTTAATACCCCCATCTCCTCCATTGTCAGCCTGTGCGTATATCGCACTGCACTGGGATAACATCCGAGTGCAGTCCGATGTATCTCTCTCACCCATTCACTTGAATGGGTGCGAGGGATACGGCTCTAGCAGAAAATCACAGCATGCTGCCGCTTTTCTCGCATACAGAATCTGGATGCGAGAAAAGCTGACTAACTGCTCTCCCTCATTGACTAACATAGGTCCGAGTGCAATGCGAGATTTTCTCGCTTTGCACTCGTCCGATTTTCACACTCGTGTGAGCGTACCCTAATATAAATGCTTTATCAATACAACTTTATTCCTGCACCATGTAGTTTTTCCATTATAGCCAAAAAATGGCAGTGAATACACAACAATTCTTGGAGTAGCACTGAAAAAGAGAATACCACAGACTGTCAATATTTAATGAGCTATCAATGTTTGATTGGTGAAAGTGGACTGATATCCAGGACCTCGGCCAGGTCCACGACGCTCCTTCATTGTGTACAGAGTCTTGTCCATATGAAGCTTGACCATTTCGGTTCCATCTAAGTGAATATAATGAGCAAAATTTCTATGTAGTAGCCAGAATATGAGATCCAAAACGTATAAAATATTTTCTATAGTCTAAATTGACATGTCTTCAGCACATCCACACGTATGCACTTATAGACAACCAATGTAAAATTATTATAGTACACTTTTCTGGAATATTGAGTTCCACAATTTTAGCTTCTGTCTCTTAACTACAAAGAGAGTATGTTATTTTGAGACCACGAAGATTTACTGTATCTGCTGTCAGATGTTCTTAAGGGGGGATTAGCTTGGCTAAGGTGTTATGTTTTAGCAGTAAATTATCAGTTTTTCAAGCTTCATGACAATCACATATCTAGCAATAATATATTTGAAATAGTATCTTATAGTTTTGGTTCTGTTAATATTTTTGCTTGGATAAGACAACATTTGTGTCTACAGACCTATCATTTGTATCAATGGATTATGACACTAGAGACAACAGGTTTCCAGTTTTTGTGTTTTATCTCTACTTTCATGTTTATAAACCTGTGAGAACGAACATTACCTACACTTTTTTGATCGCTTAGCCCACGATTTGACATCTTGATTTGATAGCTCTCCACTTCTGAACAGAAGCAGATACAGGTCCTTTTTCTGCCTGTGCTAAAGTGGGGAAAGCCAGGGAAAAGCTGAGGAAGTGGTAACGTCGTTTTATAATGTCGCAGGCGGGGGACAGATCCCAACCGGGGGGCCGCTCGGGGCACTCGGATCCGGGCAGTGGCTGTGGCTCGAGTGGCAGCCGGATCCAGGACTCGCGCAGCCGTCCGTCGCCCACGCGTGAAAAGGGGTTATTTACAGGGGACAGAGTCTTTGTCGGTGACGCCACCCATGGGTTGCGGTGAGGGATGGTGACATCGCCGCTGCCTTGTATGTAGGTGCCCGGGGCTGATGGAGCGGGGCAGCAAGGTGGGATCCCCTCCACGGGTAGGGGAGGTGTAGTCCCGGGGCCCAGAGAATGGTCAGGTATTTCAGGGAGCAGGAAACTCACAGTTCGGTTGTCGTGGTGCTGGATGAGCTGCTGATGATTTGGATGGTCAGTAACCACACACACAGTCTGTATTGTAAACCAAATTGCTAATGGCCGGTCACCTTTGGCGGGTGTCTTCGGGTCCCACACCCAGATATACAGCCCTGTCCCGGTCGGCCTCAGGTTCCCCGCGACCGGATCTCCGTGCCTGTGGCTCTCACTGCCATCTAGTCCGGTAGTCCAGGGCTCCAACCCCGACTTCCAACCTCTCCATACCCACCCATGAGCCCTGGCCCTGACCCTGAATGACAGCATTTCAAAATTCCTGGCCTTTGAAATACTGATATTCGGTCTGGTGGAGAAAGACACTTTTAAAAAAATTGATGTCGGTGTACCTTGTTTGCCACTACTTTTCCAGGCAGGTAATTCCTGCCTTACATACATATGTTGTGGACAATATCAAGTGTGCACTGCGCAACGCTATTAGTGGCAAGATCCACATAACCACCAATAGATGCACCAGTAAACAAGGACATTGTATCTTTCTAACTGCCCACTGGGTAAACGTAGTGTGGCGGCTGGGGGACAGGCGAAAGGTGTTCTAGCTCATGTCCTACCACTATTGAGGATTTCTGGATATTCCTTTATCCTTGTTGCCTCCTACTCCATTTTCTCCACTGCCTCCTCATGCTGTCAGAGTAAGACCCACCAACTTCAGCCCCACCAGAGGGAAATGACAACAGGCTGTACTGAAACTCATCTGTCTGGGGGACAAATCACATACTGCACAGGAGCTGTGGATGGGGATCAAACAACAGACAGATGAGTAGTTGTTGCCAGTGAACCTCAAACCCGGCCTGGTGGACTGTGATAATAGGCGAAATCTTGTAGCAGCTCTGGCCTTAGGCAGTTTGATGCACATCCCTTGCCTGGCACATGTGTTGAATTTGGTGGTGCAGAGATTCTTTAAAAATTACCCACATATGTCAGAGCTGCTGGTGAAAGTGCTGGCACTCTTTGCATATTTTTGGCATTCTCACCCTGCTGCTGCTTGCCTGTCTACGCTGTTGTTATGAACCGGCGCCGCCATAGCTGCAAGCAGCCTGCTGCGGTTCCTGTTGCGCCCAGGCGCCGCCTGCCGTTCTTGGGCGTGCCTCGGGTCGTCCAGTTGGCTGTTCCTTCCACCACGTCTAAGTGTGGAGAGGCGGCTAGTGCGCATGCGTGCGCCAATTTACCCCAGCCAGAGTTTAAGCCCGGTGTTTTGCCTAGTGAGCATGCTCAGCCTGTTTGTGTTATGTCTGAGACTAAGTCCTCAGTTCAGGCTACTGAGCATGCTCCCACAATTAACCCTAACAGCCTCTTTGCACAGGTACTTGGACTTCGTGCTGTGTCTAAGTTCTGGGATGTGCCTACTGAGCATGCTCAAACTGATAGTCTGCTTTCTAAGCCTGTGGCTCAGGCTACTGAGCATGCTCAGGCACTTAGTGCATCAGAGGCTAGGTCCGGTAAGGACCTTACTGAGCATGTCCGTGAGGTGGCAGGCCCTGATAGGGCAGAGGGTGTCAGGTGTCCTGATGACGTGGCAACTCCGGACTGGCTCGCAGAGGCCCACCCCTATGATCTGGCACCTCAGTATTGGTCGTCAGACGATGACTGGTGAAGTGTTTGGGGCGTGGCTGCCATGAGGTCATCAATGACGTGGCGGTTCCGGATAGGTCGCATGTGACGTCACTGATGACATGGCACTCTGCTATTGGACCTTGGTGGTTCCACCCTGGGTTTGAGGCGGACCCAGGTTATAAAAGGGGCTGGAGACAACATGGAGGTGCGCAGTCTTCACTTTTGCTCAGTCAGAGCACACCTCCATGTTAGAGCCTCATAGCGGCATAAGCCTATGTTGGGAAGCGATAGGTAGGGTTAGGCGAACGGTGCCTGTCACGCCAAGATTCGTGGCTCGGCACATCAGGGTCAGGCGCCGTGCTTCTCTCCTGCCATTCCAGTCTTGCTATAGCAGCCCAGTGGCGTTAACTGGGCTGCGGCTGCTGTGCTTCCTGTCCGATTGTGCCCCCTACGCACACGGACAACGCACCTGCTGCGCCACCTGTCCGATTGTGCCTCCTACGCACACGGACAACGCACTTGCTGTGCCACCTGTCCGATTGTGCCCCCTACGCACACGGACAACACACCTGCTGCGCCACCTGTCCGGTTGTGCCCCCTACGTGCACGGACAGCGTACCCCAGGACCCCTGTGGAGTTAACAGGGTGTTCCTTATCCTCCTCGGCTTCCCGGTCAACGCTACTGGTGTACCCATCTGGCCTGACGTGTCCTACACACACGTGGCCAGTCGAGAGGTGGCCAGAAACGCTAATCGGAGGACCGCTCGGCCTGACGTGTCCTACACATGTGGCCGACAGGGCGCTTTCGTGGCGGCCTTCCGGTCAACGCTACCTGGTTACCACCCGGCCTGACGTGTTTCCTGCACACGTGGTTGGTGTAGCGCTAGGTGCACCAAAACGCTAATGGGGTTGTCGTCCGGTCTGACGTGTCCCAACACACGTGACCGGTTCCCAGAGTTCCTGGGTTATCTCAGAGCCTTCCAGCTCTATAGTCTCTGCCTAACCCTTAGGTGCCAGCAGCTCCTTTGTCATCTGGAGCACGGTGGGCCCCGACTGGCGATTAGGATATATACCCCCTGGTCCTAATCTGCCGGTTCCCCCGTAACAGCTGTAGCATGACTTCGGCCTTCCCACTCACCTTCTCAATGCGCTATACCAGCAAGTTGGAACTCCACCTTGTATTTCCTGGATAGGCTGTGCAAGCAGCAGCAGGCGATAGTGGGGTTTCAACTGCAGCCCACATGGGTGAGACGCTCTGCAGAACAACACCACTGCACTACTAAAAAGTGGGCTGTATGCAGAACCTCTGTGCCATGTTGCGGTAATTTAAATACTCCATCAACATGTCCAGTGCTGTTGACGCCATCATCAGAGTTACTATCCTGCCTGTATGCTTGCTTGAAAAAAGACTTGAAGCTATGATGGAAGAGGTGCTTCAAGTACGGGGGTTAGGGGTAGGCCGACCCCTGCATGTGTAGCCAGCACACTGATGTCCTGTGTAATATTATGTAAATGCCTTGTTTGTGTGATTTCGCCACCATGTGGCAGTGTTGCAGCACAGTTGTCCTGTCAACTGGGTGGGCAGGAACAGTAGTAGGAGGAGGATAGGGGTATATAAGAGAGAGACAATGGGGAGGGTAGAGTGAGAGTCCTTGGGAAGATGTAAAAATAATAAAAGTAAGAAATAATACCCACCATGAAGATTCTGATCCTGTGACATGCGGAATGCGGTCCGGATTGTTCAACCGTGTCTCCCAATGAAAGGGGTTTAGTCCTACAGTCAGGGGTCTGGTGTCCGTTTCATCTGGCTGATAAAACTCAAAGACGTCCTCACTCACAGGACCCTCAGATAGAAGGGTGTTATGATCCGGTAACCGTGGAAGATTACAAAATACTCCCATTGGTGAAAAAACATCAAGAAACAGGAGTAGTTGGAACCTGGGATGACCGCAATCCCCTGACTATCAGACCACATTAGAAGTAGCCGTGGAGCGTTCCTAAAAACCTAAACACCACGTCACAGCCTCAGAAACTAGCTACGCCTCACAGAATGAAATGAGGAAATCTACTTTGCCTCAGAGTAGTCCCCAAAGGAGTAGGTAGCCCCCCACATACAATGATTACGGTGATATAAGAAAACACAATACTCAGATAGGAAAAATAGAATTAGCAAAGGCGAGGCCCACCTAACTCGATACAAAGAACAGGAAAGGAACTGTTTGTCTTCAGTACAAAATCCCTGTAGAAAAATACCAAACTCCTGATAGTAAAAATGGCCCTTGAGGTCATACGACCTCACCCCCACTATATCAGGTACTCTTGTAAATAATGGGAGAACAAAATACCAAAAAAGAACACAAAAATACAAAAGAGCAAATTATCAAATCAGACAGCGATAAAATCTCTTTAACTGCAGGAGAGCCAGCACAGGGGAAACCCCCATGCTCACAACACAATTGAAACAAAACTTCAAATGCAAGAAAACAGATACAAAGCAAAACAAGGAAAAACAACATCCGAAGGTGTAAACTAGGAAGCAAGACAAAAATGAAAACTTATCTGCAGAAGTTTTGCTCAGGAATACAGGGAAGGACAAAGCTCCAGGCCAGGAACAGAGACTGAGAAATATACAATTATAACCGGCGCCAGCCAGGCAAAAAGTGCTCTCCTATATAGACCAGACTTGTCTGCAATAAGACTTCCCCAATTCCCAATTAACACCAACACCTGTCTGAGTCACAGGCTCAGCATGAGAGGGGGGATGGGTGCAGACACAGTATGAGCAGTGAGGGGGCATGGGTGTGGACAGTATGAGGAGAGGGGGGATTGGTGTGGGTGGAATGAAGTGGCCCAATGGATTTCATGACACGGTTCGTGCCAGTGTGATGTGTAGTGATAGAAGGAGAGGTGTTATGATTCGGGGATCGGGGAGGATCAAATAAAGTGGAATTCCAAAGGGTAACAGAGTGGCTGGAAACTTAACAGACTGCAGACCTAATCCTGACACACAACCTGACACACAACTAACAGTAGCCGTGGGGCGTGCCTACGATGACCTGGACGCCTCAACAAAGCCGAAGAACTAAATAATCTCACAGATAGAAATATATGAAAGCTAATCTGCCTCGGAGTAGTCTCCAAAGATAGATAGATAGCCCCCCACATATAAAGGCTACGGTGATATAGAAAAACACAGTACAAAGCCAGAAAGGACAGATTTCAGCAAAGGTGAGGCCCAAACTATCTTTATAGAAAAAGATAGGAAAGAGCAACTGTCTGAAGCCGTAAAAACCCTATAAAATACCAGCACTACTGATATGGAAAAAAACTGAGGTTACTAAACCTCTCCCCCACTGTACGAGCACTCAGATGTTACTGGGATCCAAAAAACACTAATACAGATGAGGAACTGAAAAATACCAAGCATGACAAAACACAAATCCTGCAGAATCATGGAGCTAAGTATACATACACTCCCAGCAGGGAATGATCCATTCCACCACAACTCCACACAGACAAATTAGAAATGATGCATAGAATCAAAGCAGAACAACAACATAAGGTGGTAAACAAATAACAGAGGTACAAGACCACTTATCTGAGGGAAGTTCTAGAAGTGAGCAGAGCTGGTTGCAGAATGTCCTGGACACACAGGAGCAATTGACCACCGGCAAGTAACAAGAGAAAGCTACAAAGTTAAATAGCCCAGTCAGACCCTGATTGCCAGTCCTCTGCAGATATGTCGCTTCCATTCCACACATCAACTGCACTGCCAGCACTGACCACAAGAGGGAGCTCCGAACTGGAAAATGTATTCACAACACAGAGGCCTAGAACTGACAGAAAGTACCCAGGTGCCAGAGATACGGACTGCTGCTAAATTATTTATGAGAGAAAATATGTAAGGAACCACTATGGGAAGAATACCGGTGCCGGCGAAGCGCGGACCGAGATGTTGTTGAAGACAAAGGAAAATAAAGTCGTTTTGTTTTTGAGAAAGGAGACTGTTACTGGACTTTATTTCCTGAGAGTCCTCCTGTGTGTGGTAAGGCGACGGGGAGGCGAGGGGTTAATGACTGGCTGTGCTGTGACCTGTTGTTCCCCCTGCACTCACAACTACAATCATTGCCGGCCTCATGCCCTCCACCACAGCACAGCAGTAAGAGAAGTAAAAGGAAAAAGGAAAATTGAGATGATTATCAGGGCTGTCGTCCACACAGGGCTCCAAGGGTGCGTTCCTATACCGACAGCGGGCATGTACACAAGTTTCACGCCAGGAGACAGTTTTGGAGGATGAAGAGTAGGAGGAACCATCTTCACAGCAGGGTGGCACTAAAATATAAAGTGGACACAGCCAACACACCTTCAACTGAGGACAGCTTGCTGTTAGTTCTGGGCAGCCTGGCACACATGAGCCAATACATGCTGCTGTGCCTGTGCAATGACTGCCGAGTTGCCAGAATTGTGACCCGTGCTGATTACTGGGTGGCCACCGTCCTGATTTCACGATACAAGAACAACGTACCATCATTACTTCCATCACTGGAGCGGGATCAGAAAATATGTGAATACAAGCACATGCTGGTAGTGGCAAAACTGACATTGTTCCCACTTGACAGCGGGTGCTCTGTGGAGGAACAAAGCAGAGGAGGACAAAGTGGCTAATGCAGCTGGTGTACTGGTACTGTAGCACCCCTGAAGCCATCAGGGTGCTACAAGGTTTTGCATCCCCACCAGGATGCAGAGCCTACCCCCTTAGAGACCCAGAACCCCAGTGCCATTGTGGCGCCCTGGACTAGCCAGGTCGTCACAGGTACTACAACATGCACCCCCACCCCAAGATAGGCACATCAGCCAGACACAAAATCCTTGTTGCCTCCCTCCAGGGGCTGATGTCCACACCACCTGGGGTGGAGCCAGGCGGTTGGCCCCACCCAGTGAGGAGTTCACAGTCCTGGAGGCGGGAAAAGGAAAGCAGATCAGTTAGGGAAGTGGAAGAGTGAGGAGTAAAGTGATAGTAGAGGAGCAAACTGACTGTGTTCGGGTACGTGGCCCGGGCACCCAGAGCAAGGTTGGCAGATGGTGGTGGCCATCTGCAGGAGAGGCAGATCAACGCAGAACCGTAGGACCGGGGACGGGCGGTGGCCCGCCGGTACCGAACCGGGGAGCGAAGTGAAGCCAGCACAAACCGGCAGGGCCTGCAGACCCCGACCAGGCTTGGAGTCGCCGGTAAATAGGTCAAATCCGTCAGTGACCGGAACCCCAGGGGTTTCCTAACAGCCAAGACCCGATTAAAGGCAACCGTCCAACCAGCAAAAGGAAATACAGCTACCGCCACAGCTAGAGTTCCAAGGGCCAGAGCCTGCGGGCAAAAGGGCTCCTCCGGAACATATACACGCTGGGGAGCGGGTTACCGGTGGGAAGCCATCGGGACCGAACATACACAAAGGTGCAGGGAAAGGCAGCCACCACCAACCGTCCGGGAGAAACCACAGCAGCCGGCTGCAGGACCCGTCCATCCAGCCGTTTGGTTTACCAGAGACTTTGCATCCATTTGTGGCTGAGTGAGTACTACCGTGCCATCTGGCACCGTGCTGCGCAGTCCAAGCGACCCTGCACCTTGCCAACCCTCAACCCTGCCTCCCCGACACCTCACCGGGCCCCGGGACCACCAACCCCCTACCCACGGAGGGGAGAGAAACATCCCAGCTGCTCTCTACCATCGCTCCCGGGATCCCCATCAATAGCAGCGGTGGTGCCCAACCTCACCACAACCCGTGGGTGGCGTCACGGACCAAATCCCCAAACCGAACTACCCCCCTTTCACTCACGGGCGAGGAGCGCCGCTCGAGTCCCCGGATCCGGCCCACCGCTCGAGCCACCGAGCAGCTGCAGCAGCAGCAGCGCCATCCCCGAGCGTGGTGAGCGCAGCGCCCTGCCGCCCGCGACACCGTTAACACCAACAACTTAGGTAATCATTTTTCCCCAACAATCCCCCATACAATAGTACTTAGCTAGGGTGGGACTAATGGATGGCCGCCTAGAGGTGGAGCCACTCCAGTTCACTAGTTGACCAGGTGGGAGGGGTAGACTGTGGAGTGTAGAGAGCTCAGAGTTGACAGTGGAGGTGTAAAGGTGTGACTGAGCAACGTCCTGACTCAGGTTGACTGTTACCTAGGAGAAGTGGTTGCCGGTGGAGTACGGTGGAGTCCTCCCGGAACTAAGCACCGACGGGGTACAGTACCTTAGGACAGGAAAGAGCTTCAGGCCGACCTGTTAACACCTGCACAGCAAAGGGGACCATCAAGGACCTTGCTGACCCTAAAGAATCTGACGACTCAGTAGCAAAGGGAGAACTGGGGAGAAGACCAGAGACTCCATCCCCACAGGGTTGACACTACCGTCAGGCGGACAGAAGTGGACAAACCACAGACCGGGGACCCCAAGTGTTCTATACCACGGGGACCCACTTATCAGAGACAGGTGCAGGGGAAGAAGGTACCAGAGAACTGGACTGGCACTGGGACGAAGGGGACCTGGAGGCGAAACCAGCCGATCTCGGGCAACCAGTTAACATCCAAAGTGAGTAAACCAGTTGCATTGAATATCTGTCTGGACTCCTTCTTCCGACGCCCACCGCACCATACACCCGCTGGGGCAATACCCTACTTGCGGAGGGACTACCATACTAGCTGCTAATACCACCAGCCCCAGTTGAGACATTTTGCAGCAGCGGCTCCCTATACTTAGCCGCAATACTGCAAGTTGGCGTCACGAATAAACTTTATTCACCAATCCCCTGTAAATATCCCCATTACAAAAAGGGCCCAGGGCACGGAACCAGGTAACGGCCACCATCGTGACATTCTTAATACGTACACTGCCCGGAACAGAGTACTCCAAATCCCTGGGTGCTACAGTACCACCTCGGAAGGGAGGGTTGTCATGACCGAAATGTCGAAAACGTTACTCAGCAGCAGGCCACTTATCACCACCATTGATACTGTCTGGATTACAGGAGGTAGCGTTTCAACAACATGAGCGAAGAGTATGTGTCCACACGTCTATCTCTACTAAGTGAGGGGTCTGCCCCATTTAGCTTCTGAGTCTCCAAATTGGACATATGTCCTGGGCCATTTCCTGCTTGGAAGTGATGTCCTGCCCTCTGGCAAGTGTACTATGTTTAGCACAGCAGGGGGTGTGATAACAGACAGGCACATCCATCTGTCCACAGCCAATGTTGGCATGCTCACATTTATTAAAATGAACTAGGCATGGATCACACAGGACTTGTCCATAGTTTTGGCTGACTAGATAACTATACCAGCTGGTCACAGCCATTGGCATGCTCTATTTGCCATTCACAAAGTTTTGGGGCCTACCAAAAGAAAAACAAAAAAACATACCCCCTTCCCAAAAAAACCCCACAAACTAAAATAAAAGAGAGGTTTGGCTACCTCCTCCACCTCTTCCACCTACACGGCCATGTCCACCTCAACCCTCTCTTCCTTCACTTGGACAACCTCCTCCTGGTTCAAGAGTTGTTTTTTTTTATTCTATCTTAACGTGCTATTTTCCTAAACAAAACAAAACAAAAACAGAGAAAAAATAAAAAAACAACAACAGTGTTGGCTACCTCCTCCTCTTCCTATCCCACCTCCACACTGCCACCAACATCTACTGGTTCAACTTTTTTTTCTATGTTATTTTAAAGGGTTTCTGGGTGCTCTGTGCGTCAACTGTGAAAATAGGCTCTGTAAGGGTTTTTTTTGAAAATTATTGCTCTGTAGGTAAACATTGCCAATGTTGGCTGTCTCGGCCAACTCTGAAAACAGGCTCTGTAATGGTCTTTTTGAAAATTGTTGCTGTGTTGGTTACACTGCCAATGTTGGCTGTCTGGGTCAATTCTGAAAACAGGCTCTGTAGGGGCCTTTTTGAAAAATTGTCGATCTGTGGGGGAACTCTGCTATCAGTCATTGTGGGGGCACTCTTAAAATTTTTAGTTTATTAATTTACTTCTTATGTAACCATGATTGCTCTGGTGACAGAACCCCTTTTAGTTATTCTCTATTCACATTTGTTTGCAAGGGAATTGCTCCCATTTTGCTTTCTTATGCAGCCCCCTAGCCCTTACTACGACCATTTTATAGCCATTTTACAGCACAGAAGTTCGGATCTCAATTGACTTGTATGGGATTGGACATCCGGCGTCAAATTCGGGTCAAGCTGGAGGACAGAACCAAAATTTTAACTAAAGTCTGGCTGTACTAGGTAAACCTGAACATCCATGGATTCTCTCATCACTAACCAACACATATCATAACTGTGCCCTAATGGCGCTGAGATCATGATTAGACAGTCTACTTGAAGAAGTTTTTAAGTTAGCTTAAAAGTTTTAAAAATTGTTCAGATAAAGAATTTTGGGTTAAAGGCGTCTTGTAAATGTATAGATTGTGCCTGCATAATTTTTTAGACATGTGATGCATATTGTACTATTTCTGCAGGTTTGTAATTTGCAATATTTTATTTCAGTTTTAAATGGAAATTTTTACATTTCGTCCCTAATGTGAATGTAAAAAAACATTAACCACTTATAACAATTCAACAGTTGGTAACCAGACTAATTAATAAATTAATAAGGCCTGGGTATATAACGTAGAATTTATGATAATGCATAGATAAATTACATGTCAAAGATTTATGGATTTATTTATTGTAATAAATGTGATGTTTGTAATACATGTTGGCTTGCATTTCTAAATGGTGTTTTTTTTTTATGTAAATGTAAGTTGACTTATACTATATTCCACAAGTCATTCATCATAATAGATTTGTTCAGTGCAGTTTTCCTCAAAAATTAACATCAGTGAAATATGATTGTAGAAGTTTTCACTGGGTTAATTACGTATTACGTTTGAGATTTAATAATGTAGCTGATCTTATTTCATTTTCGGTTCTATGGTCCTGTTTGTTCCAGGAATCTTAGTTTCTGGCAAATCACAGAACTAATAACCCTGACATACTGTATGTCTGGCAACCTGACTTTATTGTCCACCAACTTCTTGTGGTTTCTAATACCATGTTTTTGTTTAAATATACTTCTTCCTGATTGTGTGGACATTTTTTCAGGATTTTATATTTTCTCTCTAGAAAATAATGTATCTTCCCTTAAATGGAATCTGTCACCAGGTTCTTGCTACTTCTTCTGAGAGTAGCATGTTGTAGGCAAAGAGATTCTGAAATCAACCATGTTTAGCTTAGATCACTGTGTGCAGCCGTTCTGACTTTATCTCAGAATTGAGTGTAACAGAGCTAGGAGCTGTCCCCATTGTGCATTCGGGGGCGTGTCTGACTGGTCTGCAGTCACAGGAATGTTACTCACAGTGCAAAAAACCCTTTAGTATGAGTAAACAATAGCTGCACACAGATAAGAGAAACAGATGTTTTTTCTTTTGTATCCCTTGCAGCATGCTGTCCTCAGCTTTCATTGCAAAATCCTGGTGACAGATTCCCTTTAATTTGATGATTTAATATGTTACTTCTACGGATCAGGAATGGTTTTAGACAAAGTGGGGCTCTGGGCAGAAGTCTAAAGTGGAGCCCTAAATGTTAACATATATCACCATAACATTCAAACATTTAGTCTGCATTCACATGGGGTGAGTTCAGACAGTTAAACAAGTGCGATCCACAATACTTAAGTCGTTCAGTGCTTGTTTCCTGGAATCTTTTCACAGGTTGATGAAGAATGATGGGCACAGAGCAATCACTAATAGAGCAATCTGTCCTCTTATAGTATCATGTTATCTTCTCTTCTTTTCTTCTTACACAGGTGATCAATTAATGTCTCTGTGAGGGTATTTATGGTTAATATCCGGCGGCATAATGCTGTTTACCACGTGCACCATCCTGGAGCGATATGTGCTGCTATCTGTGCAGCTGAGCAACATAATGGCAATTGAGCTTTAACTTCGTCTCCTGATGAACCCCAATATATAAATGGGGGGAAACGCGTTGAGTCTTAGATTTTTTTGCAATATTTTGATAAAGACTGTGGAAAGTCTGGGTATTATTATATACCAATGAAAAAAAGTCATGAGGGTGCTGTCTTGAATACGTCTATGAGATAAGTGACTTTTGCTCTGACTTTTGCTTCTGTGCAATATATCTAATAGTCTAGTCTACCCTGTCAAACCAGTAAGGGAGATTAGGGGCAGTCTCTAAGGGATAGCCATCGTGGAATGGGGGCATCAATTTAACTAGTTATATCTCCATTGACAGGTAGTTGACAGAAATGTTTAAGGGTTAATTTAGAATTGTTGCCCTGTTCATACCATTACTAGATATCATTGGATATTAAACTCCTTATTCAAAAATCTTGAGTGAGGACTGGAGCTCATTAACGACGACTTTCTATCATCTATAACTGTCTATGTTATATGTTCACGGTGTGGGATAGTATTTGATACTTTTTAAAGAAGTTTATTAATAAAGTTTTTTTAGGTATATTAATTAAGGTAGCTCCTGTGCGAAAATTTGAAATAACTGCCTTACAATTGATCTATTTACGTTTTGTGTTAATTATCATGTTATCAGCAGCACTTTTGCAGTTTGCATCGGGCGATGTGCGGCTGACAACAATGATTTTTGCTGTGTCATAAACAACCAATTAAGCATTTTGCTGATTACTTGGGCAATTGTTTACATGTTTATGTTGCGGGCAGGGGAACAGACCACAGCACAGGGGGCTGCTCGAGACGCTCGGGTCCGGGTGGTTGCTGTGGGTCGAGTGGCAGCCGGACCCGGGCTCGCGCAGCAATCCGTCGCCCACAACTGAATAAAAAAGGGCGAGTTATTTACAGGGGAGTGTTTGTCAGTGATGCCACCCATGGGTTGCGGTGATTGTTGGTGACACTGCCGCTGCCTTGGTATGGGGTGGCCGGGGCTGATGGAGCGGGTGCAGCAGGATGGTATCCCCTCCACGGGTAGGGGAGTTGTAGTCCCGGGGCCCAGGTCTATCTCCTCTTCAGCTCTTTAACAGAGTCCAGGATCTGTGGTGGCATCATGGGCATATGACCCGTCACATATTTGTGATGTTACCAAAGGTCCTACAGTTCAGTAAAGTACAAGACCTGTGGTGACATCATGGTCAGATGACCAATCACAAAAGGTCACCAAAGGTCCTCATGCAGTCTCCACATCAAAGCTACACTGATAATGCTGTTATCAGTAAAGCTCCTGCTGTAGACCCTAGGGTCTCCAATGGAATGGAAGTCCTTTGTAATTGCTCAGTTTGCCCCACTGTAACACTGATCTTGCTACTGATCATGAATTCAAATACATTCAAGCCAAAAAGAAAGTTTTGAAGAAAATGCATTGTGTGACATCCTCTTTATTGTTTGGTAAGTTTACTCTGTAGGTTAATGGATGTTTCTTTAGGCCATAAATTTCACCATCATAGCAGCTGATTTGGGGGAACTGAAAGATGAATTCTCCAGAAGTGATAAGTTTGAAAGAGTTCTTTCATCTGAAAAAAGGTTCAAACAAGTCACCTCATTACAGGAACAGTCTAAAGATTGTTTAAACAGATCAGCTTATTTTAGTTGGAATCACCATCTAAATGGGGTGTTTAAAATTATTAGTTTATCTAAGGAGGACCAGCAATCTTAAAGAGTTATTTACACGCTGCGACATCGCTAACGATATATCGTCGGGGTCACGGTGTTTGTGACGCACATTCGGCGCCGTTAGCGACATCACAGCATGTGACAGGCAGGAGCGACCTTAAACGATTGCAAAAGAAACAAAAATCGTTGGTATATGAGAGGTCGTTCATTTACCAAAAATCGTTGTCTCCTATGTAGCGAGGTTGTTCCTCGTTCCTGCGGCATCACACATCGCTATGTGTGACGCCGCAGGAGCGACTATCATCTCCTTACCTCCGTCCACCGGCAATGAGGAAGGAAGATGGTGGGCGGGATGTTACGTCCCGCTCATCTCCGCCCCTCCTCTGCTATTGGACAACTGCCATGTGACATCGCTGTGACGCCGCGCAAACTACCCCCTTAGAAAGTAGGCGGATCGCCGGCCAGAGCGACGTCGCAGGGAAGGTAAGTCTGTGTGACGGGTGTTAGCGATGTTGTGCGCCACGGGCAGCGATTTGCCCGTGTCGCACAACCGATGGGGGCGGGTACGCTCGCTAGCGATATCGGTACTGATATCGCAGCGTGTAAAGTACCCTTTAGGGATCAGCTAGACAAGCAGATCATGGATCGACTCCATACAAGCTTGTCGGCCCTTAATTATCGTGCATTTCATGATCTGTCTTTCTAAGTCACATTGAAATGCTAGTTTTTTTTTTCTCTCTGCCTGAGTTAGATGTGCAATCTGATGAGAAAATGTCTAAATGTAAAATCACATTGATGGTAGTTGACATCTCCTTTAATGACATCCTACCACGGTTTTACCAGCCAATCCGACCAATATCAGAATAATTACCAAGCAGTCTCCATATCCCATCAGACAACATCATGTTATTCAATATATGAATATGTACCGCCCCCCGTGTCAGCGGCCGAGCCGCTCGGATCCGGAACCGCGGTGGCTCGAGGGGTCTCCGGGTCGTGCGGACACTCAAGTTTGAAAAGGGGAGTATCTACAGGGGAGTTAGAAGTTCGTGACGCCACTCACGGTACGTGGTAATGTGGAGTACCACCGCTGCTGTTGGGGAGCCTGGTGGCGGTGGTATGGCAGCAAGATGTTTAACCCCTCTGTGGGTAGGGGGTTGCGCCCTGGGGCCCGGTAATGGTAGTGAAGGGGTGCCATTGGGAAGAGGAAAGGAGTTTCTGCGTACCTGTTAGCGACTGTGTAAATCATAGAAACAGGTATAGGGGCAGTGCAGTTCGTTTTATGAGATAGTGTTCCTGCTGCAGAATCCAAAATAGTCCTTATAAGGGCTGAAGATATTTAGCATTAGCTGTTAGGGACTGTGTACCAGTACCTTCCTACCAGCCACCTAGCCTATTTTGGGGGCTTCATATCTTACAGCACCTACATAGTGGCTTTCTGCAAGTAACACACAGTCTCAATGTTACCCATTTTTTATTAATACTTGCTGTCAGGTCAGTAATTGTGCCTCAAGGCCAGTACCTTCCTACCAGCCACCTAGCATATTTTGGGGGCTTCATATCTTACAGCACCTACATAGTGGCTTTCTGCAACTAACACACAGTCTGTGTTACCCAATTTTTATTAATACTTGCTGTCAGGGTCAGTAATTGTCTCAAGGCCAGTACCTTCCTAGCAACAACCTTGTTTAGTTTTGAGGGCTTCATATCTTACAGCACCTACATAGTACCTTGCTCTTACTAAAACACAGTCTGAGTGCCAAAAACCAATACTAAAAGAAAAGTGTTGTCAAACCCTGTTTTCTTTTGGGGCTGAAAGACATTCACTACATCTTTGTCAACTCTTCCAAGTGGTAGTTTGTCCAATAAAGGTACCTTTTGGTTTTTAGACTTACAGAAACAGCTATCATAAGAAACTATTAACGCAAGTTTAACAATCCGGCATAAGTGTTGTTCCACTGCCTGTAGAAAAGGTCACGTTACAGTATTCACCTTGAATAATCAAACCAAAAAAAGGGAAAAAGAGGGGGTAAGGGCCGTGGACGAAGTGGTAGTGACACTGGTGGTCGCCCAAGCAGTGTGATCGAGCCAAAAAAAAAAGGTTCCTGCTTTATCGACCTCTGCCTTCCTATCCCAATTTTCTTCTCCACGTGGGAAAGCACTGAACAGTGTGAACAGGTAACGAGTTGGATTACAGAAAATGCCTCCAGTTACTTGCCGAGTAGCAAATCCCAAGGGTCCACACAGACAGACTTGAGTAACCCAGAGGCTGGCCCATCGAATCCTCAGCCTGGTCATCCTTCCTCACAACATCAGTATTCTAAGGAAACATATGACACCAAAGCAGGTTACTCTGAGGAGCTGTTTACGGGACCCTTTGACCTTTCATGCCTCTCACCATGCAACACCACCAACGCAGGTGAGGCTGTGGTGTGCAGTGATGCACAGATCTTTGAGCACCCAAGGCCAGAAGAAAGCCATGTTGTTGTTCGTGACATCCTGGGCAATCAGGTGGAAGTGTTGGAAGATAATGAGACACAGTTGCCCTCAGGTCAGCCTCAAACCTCCATTACCGAAGATGTTGACCTTCAGGAATTTGAAGATGACCTGGTCGATTATGAGGTGACTGATCCAACATGGACGGGTGGCATGGATTGTGAGAGCAGCAGTGCAGAGGAGCATGTGCCCATAGTCCGCAATAAGGCTGTAAGACATAGAGTTTCGACCACTGCCAGAGGTCAATCAACTGTGCACATGACACCACCACCTGTGGCATCTCAGAGTCCAATGGTCCGTGCACCACCTGTGCCATCTCAGAGTCCAAGGGTCCGTGAACCACCTCAGCCATCTTAGAGTCCAAGGGTCCGTGGTGCGGTTGTGTGGGAGTTTTTTTCCAAGAGGCCTTCGGACCAAACGGTTGCCATTTGTCAAATCTGTCAGACCAAGCTTAAAATAGGCAAAAATACTTCCAGCTTGCGCACCTCCAGCATGAGAAATCATATGTTAGCCAAGCACACCACTAGGTGGTTGAGAGCTCTAGGTAAAAAAACGATTTCCAGACTCTAAACTCTGCCACTTCCCCTGGGCTGCCTGCTTCCCAAACTGGTGTGCAAGATGGTGGCGCTGATGCCTCCTTCTCCCAAACTGATGTTGGCCAAACTCAATCATCAACGACATCAGCTTCGATGTCCCAGAGTTCCGTTCAGTTGTCCTTACCACAGACATTCGAGAAGAAGTGACAATACCCCGTTACACACCCAAGGGCAGAAACTATAACTGCACACATTGCACGATTGATAGCCCTTGAGATTTTGCCGTATTGGCTTGTGGGAACAGAGGCTTTCTGCGACCTTTTTGCGGTGTGAGAAACTGAATGTATTAAACTCCTTGGCATGTTATGCCCTGTTGCTTAGCCTACCAACTTTTTAAAATAAGCTGTTGGGAGTACCTTGTGATGCTTAGCTACATGGTGTCTGAACCATTCCCCCTGGGCAAACGGAATTTTTTGAAATCCTCGGTGTTAGCTAGTGGAATAAAGCCTGAGTTCCAGAGTGAAACAACTGCCACTTCCACGGTGCTGCATGTTTCACAAACTGCGGTCTAGGAAGCAGGCGATGATAACTCCTGCTCCCAATCATCATCAACGACATCATCTTCGATGTCCCAGCGTGGCGTTCATTTGTCCATAAAACATATATTTCTAAATCATTTGAATAGAATTTGAATAGAGTGCCACTGGAGCCGCTGGTGTTGGTGGAGGAGGAGGCGGAAGAGGGCAAGGCCAACACCCAAATGGCCACATTGGCAATAGCACTGTAAAGTGTTATGAAGTATGTATTCCAACTTTCAAACTAATGATATAGGGAACGCAGAAAACTACAATTGACTGCCATCCCTCCCCAATGTATGTTGCAGGGCCCACCTGAGAGCCCTAAGAAGTCTTTGGGGACAGCCAGTGGCCCTTAGAGGGCCACTGGAGCCGGTGGTGCTGGTGGAGGAGTAGGAGGAGGGCAAGGTCAACATCCCAACGGGCACATTGTAGCTGACCTTTTAAAGTGCTGTTAAATTTGTCCCGAAAAAGGAGGTGTGAGACAGACACCAATAGAAGGAAAAATGTAAAAAACGAAATGTGGTTTTTTTGGAGGTCGGGGCTTGATTTGACGTTTTATTACAGTTATTAGGCACTAGAAACTGTTTCTTAGCAATTTCCCCTCTTTTACTTTGGCTTGAGAGCTGTTCTGGCGACTATGTAAATGTCGTGTGCTGCTCTGAGCACGTTATTCAAAGACACCAGAAATGCAGTCAGGCACCTTCTACAGGCTGTGCCCATACTGTTTCAGCCTTTTCCCTTCCATTTCAGCCTTTTCTTCAGTCACCACAGGTCACCAACAGGTTCAACGTAAAATTATTCGAGTTTACCATAGACTTACATTGAGTCGAATAGCGGCGAGGTATTCGCCGGATATCCGTCGAAGCGAATAATAGGGTATTCGATCATCCCTAATAATGTTCTATATAGGAATCTGTAAATCAACTTATTTAAAATGTATATTATCTGTTCCCACAAAAATCACCAGACAGCAATAGAGGTGTGACGCCCTGGCCTATCAGGTCGTCACAGGGTATTGTGCAATCTGCCCTTCTGTACAATATCCATCTCTTCCTTGGTTACGGGTCCCTAACCTTTGGTGTTGCCAAGAACAAGCTAATCAAAATCCTAGGAACACTCTGCACTACACCCACCAGACACACCAGTGGCTGACCTGAAGGGAATAGGGTCGCCCACTTGAGGTGGGGGTTGGTTAAGGGGAGGTTAGGAATGTTAGGAGCAGAACAGTGTAGTGTTGGAGGTGAAAGTGAGAGGAGGTCAGGAGCTGGGCTCCTTGAGACTACAAGGTGGCAGATGTTGGTCTGGGCCTTGTAGGAGCTGGACCCCGGTCACAGGGGATCGTGACAAGGGGCACGGACTGTCGAGGAGGACAGCCGGCGGCCTTGTGTAATCACTGGGCAGGGGCCAGGGCATGACGGGGTACGTGGAACCTAGGTCAGGAAGGAGCTTCAGGCGTCCTGGCAATTTACCGAGCCTTCAAGATCCGTTCTCCACCCGCTCCAAAATTGGGGTACTAGCGCAACGAGGAGGATAGGACTTTCCTAATACATAGTCCAGAAAATCCCAAGTGTGAACCCTGAGAGCAAGCTCACACTTGTGAGCGGGACCCGATAGTTCTATGCTAAAGGGACCAGTTAGAAGTAAGGTGCAACAACAAAGGCCACAGGCTAACAAGCAACACCAACGGGCACGGGATCCAGGCGTGCTCCCTCCCTGCTAAAGCGATATCAAGAACTTTGGTTTACCACAGTTGTCGGTGTCAGCGTTATTGCACTGAGTGAGTACTTAAGTGATCCCTGATCGTCCCAACAGCACCTCCCTATCACCTACACCGAGTCCCAGGGTATCTCCCCTACCCGTGGAGGGGTTAAACATCTGTCTGCCCACACCATCGCCACCGAGTACTCTCCATTGCAGCGGTGGAACTCCATCTTACCACGCACCATGGGTGGCGTCACAAACTGTCCATACAATCCCCTGTAAATATCCCCCCTTTATTCCGAGTGGCCGCGCGAACCCGACCCACGAGACCCCTCGAGCCACCCCGGACCCGGATCCCAGCAGCGGCGGCAGGCTGCTGACACGGGGGCGGCACAGAGGCTCAGGCTAGCGTTCAGTTTAGAGCAGGCCAGCCATAGTACTTTGTCAAACACAGTGCACGCTGAGAAATAAGGAAGGGGAAATTCTAACACCTGTAATACTGGTAGATTGCTAATGAAGAGAAACTGAGAACCACCCCATGCAAAAATAGATTATGACAAGTAATAGAATATAAATTTGGGGACAGTTACTTGACATATTTGACTTGTATGTGCACCAAAATCAGATTTAATTTCTTGATTGCTTTGACGCATGAACTATTTTTTTAAATTTTCCTGTTATAAATGCAAATGTATAGATACAGTTTATAATAGCATGGCCCCATATACTCCCCTTCATGGGTTGTACCTAAACTGCCTCGTAGCTTACATCCAAATAGGGGAATGCTTATGCAAGGAACTGTTGGAGAACAGAGAAATTACATTATTAATTGTAATCTACATGTAAATGATGTTTGCTAACAAATATATAGTGTAATGCATGTGTAAAACAAATTTTGTTTTTCCTGATGCCACAATTACCAAGATATAGTATATAATTATATGCATATTTCTTCATCATGATTGGAGATGATTGGTTTTAGTTGTTTTTTTATTTTCTGGTTCTGCAAATGTTCCAACTAACATACAAGTATAAGTTACTAATAAACCTACTGAACCTGAATAGTTCAGAACCTGAGGAACTGTGTACAGTGGGGAAAATAAGTATTTTCAATTTTGCACGTTTCCCCACCTACTAAGAATGGAAAGGTCTTTAATTTTTGTCATAGGTAGACTTCAACTGTGACAGATAGACAATAAAAAAATCCAGAAAATCACATTGTATGATTTTCAAATAATTAATTTGCATTTAATTACATGAAATAAGTATTTAATCACCTACCAATCCTCAAGAATTCTGTCTGACAGACCTGTTATTTTTTCTGTAAGAAGCCCTCCTCCTCTGCACTCATTAAATGTATCAATTGTGCCTGTTTGAACTCATTACCTGTATAAAAAACACCTGTCTACACACAACCAATCACATTCCAAACTCTCCACCATGGAAAAGACCAAAGAGCTGTTTAAGGATACCTTGTACAAAATTGTAGACCTGCAATAGGCTGCGATGGGATACAGGACAATAGGCAAGCAGCTTGGTGAGAAGGCAACAACTGTTGGCATAATTATTAGAAAATAGAAGAAACACAAGATGACTGTGAATCTTACTTGGTTTTTGGGCTCCACGCAAGATCTCACCTCATGGGGTAATGATGATTCTGATAAAGGTCAAGAATCAGCCCCAAACTAGATGGGAGGACCTGGTCAATGACCTGAAAAAGCAGGGACCACAGTCTCAAATATTACTGATATGAACACACTACGCTGTCATGGATTTACATCCTGCAGGGCATGCAAGGTCTTCCTGCTCAAGCCAGCACATGTCCAGGCCTGTTTGAAGTTCGACAATGACCAGCTAGATGATCCAGAGGAGACATGGAAGAAGGTCATGTGGTCAGAAGAGACCAAAATAGAACTTTTCGGTATCAACTCCATTCACCATGTTTGGAGGAATAAGAAGGATGAGTACAACCCCATAAACACTGTAAATACAGCTCTGCTACATGCAAACTATATGCACACCGACATTCACAGCTTTTTTACATTTAAACTACTTACATACATAGGCACACAGCTCTGCTACATGTACATATAGACACACAGCTCTGCTAAATGCACATATAGACATACATACAACTCTGTTACATGCATATATGGACATACATAATGCTCTACTACATGTACATATAGACACTGTGAGGTAGCAGCGTTGCTTGGGCAAAAACGTGAGGCAGTGAGGCAGCAGCGTGTTTAAACCAACAGTCTATTTATTGTTGCAGCATAAATAGATCCAATTTCCCACAGTCAAAGTCTCTTCCGGAGCACAGCCGGTGCATATAGACAAATCCTTTGTATAAAACGTCTTGTTACCTTAGGGTTCTCCTAGGCTCACACTCTTGGCCTATGTTCACTCCACACAGAGCTAGCTCAGCTCACACAGCATGTGTTAGCTTCCACAAGCCTGGCTCTCAACTGAGACACATCCTGATGTGCTCTGCCAGATTTAAACGAAAATGCTGGACATGAGGATTGCTACAAAACCTGGACTGGGAGGAGGGATCTGTCACCCTGTTACCCTTTGTGCTATACTCCCCGTAATAGCGATAACAAACTCAGAGGGTTTCCAGACACATTCTGGGGGACACATAGTGGTCTTCAAATATTAACCCTGTTACTGCCTCACATATCCCCCCCCTCAGTTCAAACGGGCGGGGTTGAACTTTTGCCAACATACAGGGACCTCTGGACAGGGCATCCGCATTGCCCTGCAACCTACCAGCCCGGTGTTCCACAGAAAAGTGAAAGTTCTGCAAGGCGAGAAACCACCTGGTGACTCTAGCATTTCTCTCCTTAGCATTCCTCATCCAGACCAAAGGGGAGTGGTCTGTCACCAGGCTAAAGTGTCCCCCAGCAGGTAGTAGCGTAGGGATTCCAGAGCCCATTTTATGGCCAGGCACTCCTTCTCCACTATGTTATAGTTCTTCTCTGCCGGGGTGAGTTTTCTACTCAAATAGGTGACCGGATGCTCTTCTCCATCTACCTCCTGGGACAGAACTGCACCCAGACCCACCTCAGAGGCATCTGCCTGTACTATAAACTCCTTTGGAAAGCCAGGGTTGACAAGGACAGGCTGACCACATACAGTTAGGTCCAGAAATATTTGGACAGTGACACAATTTTCGCGAGTTGGGCTCTGCATGCCACCACATTGGATTTGAAATGAAATCTCTACAACAGAATTCAAGTGCAGATTGTAACGTTTAATTTGAAGGTTTGAACAAAAATATCTGATAGAAATTGTAGGCATTGTACACATTTCTTTACAAACACTCCACATTTTAGGAGGTCAAAAGTAATTGGACAAATAAACCAAACCCAAACAAAATATTTTTATTTTCAATATTTTGTTGCGAATCCTTTGGAGGCAATCACTGCCTTAAGTCTGGAACCCATGGACATCACCAAACGCTGGGTTTCCTCCTCCTTAATGCTTTGCCAGGCCTTTACAGCCGCAGCCTTCAGGTCTTGCTTGTTTGTGGGTCTTTCCGTCTTAAGTCTGGATTTGAGCAAGTGAAATGCATGGAGATTGACTTGGCCATCGCAGAAGTTCCACTTTTTTGCACTCATGAACTCCTGGGTAGCTTTAGCTGTATGCTTGGGGTCATTGTCCATCTGTACTATGAAGCGCCGTCCGATCAACTTTGCAGCATTTGGCTGAATCTGGGCTGAAAGTATATCCCGGTACACTTCAGAATTCATTCGGCTACTCTTGTCTGCTGTTATGTCATCAATAAACACAAGTGACCCAGTGCCATTGAAAGCCATGCATGCCCATGCCATCACGTTGCCTCCACCATGTTTTACAGAGGATGTGGTGTGCCTTGGATCATGTGCCGTTCCCTTTCTTCTCCAAACTTTTTTCTTCCCATCATTCTGGTACAGGTTGATCTTTGTCTCATCTGTCCATAGAATACTTTTCCAGAACTGAGCTGGCTTCATGAGGTGTTTTTCAGCAAATTTAACTCTGGCCTGTCTATTTTTGGAATTGATGAATGGTTTGCATCTAGATGTGAACCCTTTGTATTTACTTTCATGGAGTCTTCTCTTTACTGTTGACTTAGAGACAGATACACCTACTTCACTGAGAGTGTTCTGGACTTCAGTTGATGTTGTGAACGGGTTCTTCTTCACCAAAGAAAGTATGCGGCGATCATCCACCACTGTTGTCATCCGTGGACGCCCAGGGCTTTTTGAGTTCCCAAGCTCACCAGTCAATTCCTTTTTTCTCAGAATGTACCCGACTGTTGATTTTGCTACTCCAAGCATGTCTGCTATCTCTCTGATGGATTTTTTCTTTTTTTTCAGCCTCAGGATGTTCTGCTTCACCTCAATTGAGAGTTCCTTAGACCGCATGTTGTCTGGTCACAGCAACAGCTTCCAAATGCAAAACCACACACCTGGAATCAACCCCAGACCTTTTAACTACTTCATTGATTACAGGTTAACGAGGGAGACGCCTTCAGAGTTAATTGTAGCCCTTAGAGTCCCTTGTCCAATTACTTTTGGTCCCTTGAAAAAGAGGAGGCTATGCATTACAGAGCTATGATTCCTAAACCCTTTCTTTGATTTGGATGTGAAAACTCTCATATTGCAGCTGGGAGTGTGCACTTTCAGCCCATATTATATATATAATTGTATTTCTGAACATGTTTTTGTAAACAGCTAAAATAACAAAACTTGTGTCACTGTCCAAATATTTCTGGACCTAACTGTAGGACTACCTTTAGCACCTGAAAGGCTTCCTCTGCTTGTGTATTCCAGTGGACCATGACTGACTTCTTCCCTTTTAAGAGATCGGTCAAAGGCGCCGACCTTCCAGCAAAATTGGGTATGAATCGTCGGTAATACCCCATTATACCCAGAAAGGCTCTTACCTGTTTTGTGGTAAGGGGACGAGGCCAGTTTTGAATGGCTTCGATTTTGTTTACTTGTGGCTTGATAACCCCTTGGCCTATCACACACCGCAAGTAATGGGCTTCTTTGAGACCCATAGCACATTTGTTTGGATTCGCTGTCAGACCAGCAGCTCTGAGCGAATCCACTACCGCTTGTACCTGAGATAAGTGGGTGCTCCAGTCACTGCTATAGATGATGTTGTCATCCAAATATGCGGAGGCATACAGTTGATGGGGTTGTAACACTATATCCATTAACCTCTGAAACATGGCCGGAGCCCCATGTAAACCAAATGGCAAGACGACATAGTGATGGAGCCCCTCTGGCGTGACAAAAGCGGTCTTTTCTTTTGCCGCCTCTGTCAGCGGCACCTGCCAGTAACCTTTAGTAAGATCGAGAGTCGTGAAGTACTGGGCCCGTCCCAGTCTCTCTATCAGCTCATCGACCCTGGGCATGGGATACATATCAAATTTCGAAACCTCATTTAACTTTTGGAAGTCATTACAGAATCTTAAAGAACCGTCTGGTTTCGGGATCAGCACAATGGGACTGGCCCATTCGCTCGTGGATTTTTCAATAACCCCCAGTTGGAGCATTTTTTTTACCTCCTCCGCAATGGCTTGCCTACGAGCCTCTGGTACCCGGTATGGCCTCAGGCGTACCCTTACTTGAGGTTCGGTGACAATATCATGGTGGATTACGGTTGTTCGGCCGGGTAGGCTTGAGAACACATCCGTATTCCGCTGCACTAACCTCCGAGACTCCCATCTCTGCTGTTTTGAGAGAGAATTCCCTATCCTCACTCCCGATTCATCGTCAGGGGACTCCTCCTTGGTTGTTGTCAAGGCACCTGAAGAGGTTAGGTCCAACGTTACGTCAGTCACCATACATTCTCTGTCTTTCCACGCCTTTAGCAGGTTTACATGGTATATTTGCTCTGGTTTTCTTCTCCCTGGTTGATACACCTTATAGTTTACTTCCCCTACTTTCTCCCGGATCTCATATTGACCTTGCCATTTGGCTAAGAACTTACTTTCTGCGGTAGGTATTAGAACTAACACACGATCCCCTGGTTTAAAAGACCCGACGGAGGCCTTTCTATTATACTGAGTACTTTGGGCTGCCTGAGCATCCAGCAAATGCTCTTTAACAATGGGCATTACTGCCGTGATACGATCCTGCATACCCATAACGTATTCAACCGTGTTTTTGTGAGGGGTGGGCTCCTGTTCCCAAGTTTCTTTAAAAATATCCATCAGTCCCCGCGGATGCCTGCCATACAGTAACTCAAATGGCGAAAACCCGGTGGAAGATTGTGGGACCTCACGGATAGCGAACATTAAATAGGGCAATAACATGTCCCAATCTTTCCCCTCTTTGGAGACCACCTTTTTCAACATAGCCTTCAGAGTTTTATTGAAACGTTCCACTAGACCATCGGTCTGGGGATGGTAAACTGACGTGCGTAGCTGCTTGATCTGAAGGAGTTTGCACAGTTCCTTTGTAATTTTAGACATAAAGGGAGTGCCCTGATCGGTCAGGATTTCTTTGGGTAACCCCACGCGACAGAACATAGCAAACAACTCCCGAGCAATAAGCTTCTCCGCGGTGTGACACAGTGGAACGGCCTCCGGACAACGTGTCACGTAATCCATCACTACCAGGATGTGCTGGTGACCACGGGCTGATTTTACAATGGATCCGATCAGATCCATAGCAATCCGCTCAAAAGGCACCTCTATAATGGGTAAAGATATCAGAGGACTACGGAAACGGTGCGTGGGTGCGGTCAACTGACAAACGGGGCAAGACTCACAGAACCTCTTAATTTCTGCGCCGACCCCTGGCCAGTAAAACCGCTGAAACATGCGTTCCCGCGTTTTCTCTTCACCTAGGTGCCCACTCATCAGGTGGTTATGAGCCAATTTCAAGGCCTGACGGCGGTACGGCTGAGGGACCACCACTGTTGTACTATTTCCCCCCGGATTTAATCAACCCGATAGAGCAACTCTCGCTTTAGAGCCATGTAGGGAGTTTCCAGCTTGGCACCAGGCCGCTGGGGAACCCCATCAATTACCTGTACATTTCCACGTCCTGGAGCCTATGTGGGGTCCCGGAGCTGTGCTGTTCCAAAATTATCTGGAGACACGTTCAACTCTGGGATTGCCTCGGGTGGCTCAACCTCTCCTGCCATTACCTCTAGGGGGAACCTAGCAGGGTTACACTCTTGTCCTATACTGGAGACCCCTACGGCAGGTATCCCTGAGTCGGGATCGTCCAGCTCAGGGCCTGGTTCTATCATACACCTCGGAGGGCTGGGTCGCCTCCCACATAATGTCCAGAACAGGGGCAAGTCTCTTCCCAAAATAACATCATATGGAAGACTTTTCATCACCCCCACTTCATGTTGAACCTCTCCACATGAGGTAGCAATAGTCACCCTTTCCATAGGGTATTCACGTAGGTCTCCATGTATACAAAGTACCCCTACGTTATGTCCCGTGGGGTTTTCCCCGGAGACCAAGGAGGCATGTACAAGAGTCACTACACTTCCTGAGTCCAACAAAGCCTCTGCTGTATAGCCATTAACACGTACTGTGCACAGATGGGGCTCCTCCCCCATAGTAACAGTGCTTACGGCACAAACAGTATGGGCATACATTGATTCCCGGCGAGCGTACCGGCAGTCCATGGGTTCTGATGTGAGTGGGCACTGTGCCATCATATGCCCCAGCTGATGGCACCGCCAGCACATAAAAGCAGAGGTGTCCCTGTTTCGGGTGTCCAACTTTGGGGAACCGGGACTCCGGCTGACCTTAGTCTGGGGTTTACTCTCTGCCAGGGCTGAAGACGGGGCAGCACCCGAGGAGGGATGGGAATCTTTCACCAACTGTGAAGGGGGCGTATCCTTACGGAGTGCCCGCCGTGAAGCAGAGTCCCGGACCAACTCCTGGGTAGCTGTGTAACGTTCCACCAAATTCACTAGTTGGTCTAGGGTACCGGGATCTCCCTGGCCCACCCACCATTGAATGGGGGCTGGCAAAGTCCGCACAGATCGTTCAATCACCACCCGCTCAATCATCTGTCCGGGGTTCAAGGTCTCCGGCTGGAGCCATTTTTTCACAAGGTCCAGTAAGACATGGGCCTGTGAGCGTGCAGGTTTTCCCTCCACAAAGGACCACTGATTCACTTGCTGGGCCTGGAGATAAGTGTTAACCCCCATTCGTGCAAGGATCTCACCTTTCAGTGTGCCGTAGTCCTTGGCATCTTCCGTACTGAGATCCAGGTAGGCTTTTTGGGGTTCACCTACCAAGAATGGGGCCACGACATCAGTCAAACGGTCGATAGGCAATTTCTCTCGCTTAGCGGTCCTCTCAAACATGGAGAGAAAAGCTTCTGGGTCGTCCTCTGCACTCATCTTCGTAAGTGCCGCCCTTACTCTGTCCTGAGCCGCAGGAGGGACTGGATGACCTGGAGTTACCGCTGGGAGTGCATCTCGCAGAGACGCAAGCTGCTGAGTCAGCAAGCTGTTTGTCTCCTGTTGCTGAATTAACGCCCGCTGCAGCTGGGCATTGGTTTGTTGCTGCTGAACATTAGCCTGTTGCTGGTGAGCATTAGCCTGTTGCTGTTGTGCACTGGTTTGTGCAAAATCCTGCTGTAGTTGAGCACTAGACTGGGCCAGCTGCTTTACAAGATCCTCCATGGTGGCTGCTGAGTTAAACTGTAACTTTGCAGGCTTGATCATAAACATGTGAAAACTGGGTTGTTGCCCCTAGCAACCAGGCTACAATGCCCGCAAGCTTCGTGGACCCGCCGATCCACCGCAAACAGTCAGTAAAAAAAAATTCTTTTTTTTTTTTTTCTTCTTCTCCGGGGAAGTACCTCCTAGGCCATTGCCCTTAGCAATCAGGCTGCCATGCCCGCATTCTCCACCATAATGTGAGGTAGCAGCGTTGCTTGGGCAAAAACGTGAGGCAGTGAGGCAGCAGCGTGTTCACACCAACAGTCTATTTATTGTTGCAGCATAAATAGATCCAATTTCCCACAGTCAAAGTTTCTTCCGGAGCACAGTCGGTGCATATAGACAAATCCTTTGTATAAAAAGTCTTGTTACCTTAGGGTTTTCCTAGGCTCACACTCTTGGCCTATGTTCACTCCCCACAGAGCCAGCTCAGCTCACACAGCATGTGTTAGCTTCCACAAGCCTGGCTCTCAACTGAGACACACCCTGATGTGCTCTGCCAGATTTAAACGAAAATGCTGGACATGAGGATTGCTACAAAACCTGGACTGGGAGGAGGGATCTGTCACCCTGTTACCCTTTGTGCTATACTCCCCGTAATAGCTATAGCAAACTCAGGAGGTTTCCAGACACATTCTGGGGGACACATAGCGGTCTTCAAATATTACCCCTGTCACTGCCTCACAACACATAAAGCTCTGCTACATGAACATATAGACATACAGCTCTGCTACATGGACATATGCACACACACTATATATTACCACATCTTGCAGTTTCTGACCGGGATTTCAATGGAGGTAGTAGGTCCTTAGCAGCTGAAGGAACTTCCATATCGTTAACTCTAGGGTTTTTCAGGTATAGACGGTATATTTATTGCAAGATGGCTGCCGGACACATAGTCCATGGGAGGTGTGTTTTGCAGAGGTGGTTATCCACTGTGATGTAACCCTGGATTCAAGCTCTAGTACATCTATTACTGAAGGCCCCGTCACACGCAACGACGTATCTAATGATATATCCCCGGGGTCACAGATTCCGTGACGCACATCCGGCATCGTTAGCGACGTTGTTGCGTGTAACACTAACGAGCGACCGTTAATGATGGAAAATACTCACCAAATTGTCCATCGTGGACACATCGTACGTTTTCAAAAAATCGTTGATTGTTGAGGTCTCAGATTGTTCGTCGCTCCCGAGGCAGCACACATCGCTATGTGTGGCACCTCGGAAATGACGAACTACAGCATACCTGCGGCCGCAGGCAATGAGGAAGGAAGGAGGTGGGTGGGATGTTATAGCCGCTCATCTCCACCCCTCCGCTTCTATTGGGCGGCCGTTTAGTGACACCGCTGTGATGCCGCACGAACCGCCCCCTTAGAAAGGAGGCGGTTCACCGGCAACAGCTACGTCGCTAGGCAGGTAAGTCCGTGTGACGGCTCCAAACGATATTGTGCGCCACGGGCAGCAATTTGCCCGTGACGCACAAACGACGGGGGTGATATCGCTGCTTGTGACGAGGCCTTTAGAGAGTTATTATGGCACTTTAGAGTCGGGTTTTATGAGTAGCTAGGGATATGGGCAGGTATGGCTCCTCACATACCCTCACCCTTGGGAGTGGTGCATAATATAAAATGGAGACAAATAGCCTGACAGGTGGTTTGTGTGTGTGTAGGTATGCAGACTTCCAGCAGTAAAAAGTGGAGTAACCTGAGTGGGTGAATATTGCATGAACTTATTTTGTTTTCCCTTTTGTTACTTTGTGCCAAAAAAAGGCTTTCTGTGGATTGGTTTATGAAGGCTGAATAAACCAGCCAAGTAATTAAATAAAAACGGTTCCCGTCTATTCCTCTGCATGCAGCCAAGTGGGTACCATTATCACTATATACTGCACAGTTGAGCTCAAAAGTTTACATACCCCGGCAGATGTTTTGCTTTTTTGGCCTTTTTTTCAGAGAAAATGAATGATAACACAAAATCTTTTTTTCCACACATGGATAGTGGTTGGGTGAAGCCATTTATTGTCCAAGTGTTTTCTCTTTTTAAATCATAATGACGACTAAAAACATTCAAATGATCCTGATCAAAAGTTCACATACCCTGGTGATTCTGGCCTGATAACATGCACAGAAGTTGACACAAATGGGTTTGAATGGCTAATAAGGGTAATATCCTCACCTATGACCTGTTTGCTTGTAATCAATACATGTGCATAAAAGCTGAGTGAGTTTCTGGGATCCAGACAGACTCTTGCATCTTTCATCCAGCCACTAATGTTTCTGGATTGTGAGTCATCGGGAAAGCAAAAGAATTGTCAACGGATCTACGGGAAAAGATAGTTGAACTGTATAAAACAGGCAAGGGATACAAAAAGATATCCAAGGAATTGATAATGCCAGTCAGCAGTCTTCAAACTGTAATTAACAAATGGAAAATCAGAGGCTCTGTAAAAAACAAACCATGATCAGGTAGACCAACAAAAATTTTGGCCACAACTGCCAGGAAAATTGTTTGTGATGCAAAGAAAAATCATCTAAATAACATCAGCTGAAATATAGAACTCACTGAAAATGGGCTGCATGGTCGAGCCGCCAGAAGAAAGCCATTACTGCGCAAATGCCACAAAGTATCTTGCCTACAATATGCCAAACAGCACAGAGACAAGCCTCCAAACTTCTGGAATAAGGTAATTTGGAGTGATGAGACCAAAATCAATCAACCATAAACATTACATTTGGAGAGGTGTGAGCAAGGCCTATGATGAAAGGAACAGCATTCCTACTGTAAAGCACAGAGTTGGATCGCTGATGATGTGGGGATGTGTGAGGTACAAAGGCATAGGAAAATTGGCCAAAGTTGCAGGAAAGATGAATGCAGCATGTTATCAGCAAATACTGGAGGCAAATTTACACTCATCAGCCAAGAAGCTGCGCATGGCACGTAGTTGGACGTTCCAACATGATAACAATCCAAGAGAATGCCAAGTTGACCTGTGATTGGCTACAGCAGAACAAAGTAAAGGTTCTGGAGTGGCCATCTCAGTCTCCGGACCTCAATATCATTGAGCCACTTTGGGGAGAACTCAAGCATACAGTTCATGCAAGAAAGCCCAGGAATTTACAGGAACTGGAGGCTTTTTGCCAAGAAGAATGGGCAGCTTTACCATCTGAGAAAATAAAGCGCCTCATCCACAAATACCACAAAATACTTCAAGCTGTTATTAATGTTAGAGGGGGCAATAAATGGTATTTAGAACTGGGCTATGTGAACTTTTGATCAGGGTCATTTGGATGGTTTTGGTTGTTATTATGATTTAAAAAGAGAAGACACAGTGGTTTGACAATAAATGGCTTCACCCAACCACTAACCATGAGTGAAAAAAATGATTTTGTGTTATCATTCATATTCTCTGAAAAAGGCCAAGAAAGCAAAAAAAAAATCTGCCGGGGTATGTAAACTTTGAGCACAACTCTCTCTCTCTGTATATAAATCCGTCATCAATTAAGCGGTTTAAAGGTCTGGATCTGATTCCAGGTGTGGCTTTTGCATTTGGAAACTGTTGCCGTGAATCCACAGCATGTAGTCAATGGAGCTCTCAATGGAAGAGAAACAGATCATCTTAAGGCTAAAAAAATGAAGAAATACAGCAGAAAAGTCACAAGTTCATGAGTGGTTAAATCAACAGTTTTATACATTCTGCAAAAAAAGAGCACACCGGTGAGCTTGTGAACTCAAAAAGGCCTGCACATCTAGGAAGGCGAAAGAGCTGAATTCTTTCCATGGTAAAAAAAAACTACTTAAACCAGACCATTTCTAGCAAAGCATTCTTTGGACAGATAAAACTAAGATCAACCCGGACCAGAATGATGGGACGAAGAAAGTATGGAGAAGGCTTGGAACGGCTAATGATCCAAAGCACAGCACACCCTCTGTTATACATGGTGGAGGCTTCCAATGGCACTAGGTCATTAGTGTTTATAATGTGACTGAAGATAGATGCAGCCAGTTGAACTCTGAAGTGTACAGGGCGATACATTCTGCTCAGATTCAATGAAACACAGCAAGGTTGATTGAACTGTCTTTCACAGTACAGATGAACAATGACCCAAGACATACTGCAACAGCAATCCTAGAGTTTTTCAAGGCAAGGAAGTGGAATATTCTGCAGTTGGCCAAGTCAAGCACCAGATCTCTACATTATGCTGCTCTCAGATGGGAGAGCAAAAACCTGGTGACAGATTCCCTTTAATACCCAGGCAGGCCTACCAAATATAAGTCATATTACCCACATCTGAATCACATCTCCAACACTTATCAGATGTACCAGGGAACATTTGACAAACACGCTTCTATACCACCTGGACAAGATCTTATTTTGTCTCTTGGATATGACAAGATTTTGAAATCTTATGAGTAAAGGTAAAGATCATATTCCACTATCTATTGAGCTCCTGTATTGCCTTCTTCAGCAACCCACACAGCAGAGAAACACAATGAGAACATCCTCTTTGATAAAAAGTTTTTCAAACTCTGTTAATGGTATCAGCCAAATCTCTTAACGTGGGATTGAATGGAAGAGACTAGATATGCTGCGGAATCCATACAGGCATGACTGAAAGACCGGAGTCATACTTGCAAGTGACTCACGTATACCTCATCGTATCACCCGACACGGCCTGCTGCACTCCACCCAGGAGCAGGTCGGCTGCATGTACAGTCAGGGCCAGAAATATTTGGACAGTGACACAAGTTTTGTTATTTTAGCTGTTTACAAAAACATGTTCAGAAATACAATTATATATATAATATGGGCTGAAAGTGCACACTCCCAGCTGCAATATGAGAGTTTTCACATCCAAATCGGAGAAAGGGTTTAGGAATCATAGCTCTGTAATGCATAGCGTCCTCTTTTTCAAGGGACCAAAAGTAATTGGACAAGGGACTCTAAGGGCTGCAATTAACTCTGAAGGCGTCTCCCTCGTTAACCTGTAATCAATGAAGTAGTTAAAAGGTCTGGGGTTGATTACAGGTGTGTGGTTTTGCATTTGGAAGTTGTTGCTGTGACCAGACAACATGCGGTCTAAGGAACTTTCAATTGAGGTGAAGCAGAACATCCTGAGGCTGAATAAAAAGAAAAAATCCATCAGAGAGATAGCAGACATGCTTGGAGTAGCAAAATCAACAGTCGGGTACATTCTGAGAAAAAAGGAATTGACTGGTGAGCTTGGGAACTCAAAAAGGCCTGGGCGTCCACGGATGACAACAGTGGTGGATGATCGCCGCATACTTTCTTTGGTGAAGAAGAACCCGTTCACAACATCAACTGAAGTCCAGAACACTCTCAGTGAAGTAGGTGTATCTGTCTCTAAGTCAACAGTAAAGAGAAGACTCCATGAAAGTAAATACAAAGGGTTCACATCTAGATGCAAACCATTCATCAATTCCAAAAATAGACAGGCCAGAGTTAAATTTGCTGAAAAACACCTCATGAAGCCAGCTCAGTTCTGGAAAAGTATTCTATGGACAGATGAGACAAAGATCAACCTGTACCAGAATGATGGGAAGAAAAAAGTTTGGAGAAGAAAGGGAACGGCACATGATCCAAGGCACACCACATCCTCTGTAAAACATGGTGGAGGCAACGTGATGGCATGGGTATGCATGGCTTTCAATGGCACTGGGTCACTTGTGTTTATTGATGACATAACAGCAGACAAGAGTAGCCGGATGAATTCTGAAGTGTACCGGGATATACTTTCAGCCCAGATTCAGCCAAATGCCGCAAAGTTGATCGGACGGCGCTTCATAGTACAGATGGACAATGACCCCAAGCATACAGCCAAAGCTACCCAGGAGTTCATGAGTGCAAAAAAGTGGAACATTCTGCAATGGCCAAGTCAATCACCAGATCTTAACCCAATTGAGCATGCATTTCACTTGCTCAAATCCAGACTTAAGACGGAAAGACCCACAAACAAGCAAGACCTGAAGGCTGCGGCTGTAAAGGCCTGGCAAAGCATTAAGAAGGAGGAAACCTAGCGTTTGGTGATGTCCATTTGTTCCAGACTTAAGGCAGTGATTGCCTCCAAAGGATTTGCAACAAAATATTGAAAATAAAAATATTTTGTTTGGGTTTGGTTTATTTGTCCAATTACTTTTGACCTCCTAAAATGTGGAGTGTTTGTAAAGAAATGTGTACAATTCCTACCAGATATTTTTGTTCAAACCTTCAAATTAAACGTTACAATCTGCACTTGAATTCTGTTGTAGAAATTTCATTTCAAATCCAATGTGGTGGCATGCAGAGCCCAACTCGCGAAAATTGTGTCACTGTCCAAATATTTCTGGACCTAACTGTATTTCTATGTAGCTGAGATGCACCTGTCAGCAGAGTAACAGACCGTGCCGGGTGATGTTGTTAAGGTGAACTCTTAACCAGAGATCACTAGTTGCCTACTGCCTGGTCTAATTGGTGTGGGTCGAGTGCATGCTTGAAAAATGAGATCAGACACAGTCGGATATACATCTTTCCTCGACAGAAGTCAGCCCATGCTCTGCTTTATTACAACTGAGCTTGCTCTGATATAACCTTGCAAAGGGGCATGTCCGGATGTGTTCATTGGTCAGTGGGTCGAACAATGTATTAGTCCATGAGCTGATTAGTAGGCGTCATTGTAGGCGGGTCTATGACATCATTGGATGGATCCATGGTGATGGGAGGGACATCATCTGGTGGATCCATGCTGGACGGTTTGGTCTGTATTGTCATCTGATCTTTGGGTTGGTCTTCTCTTATATGGTATCTTCTTACACCTGGACATTCCTTGCATTCCAGGCAAGGTGTGGAGAAACAGGCAATGACAGCCACCTTTATATCTGTGTCATGTATATGATCTGAAACCTGAATTATGTAAGGCAAATCGACATATTTCCCACAATGCCTTGTCAAGAGGTTAATTAAGTATTTCATCTTATGGCTCTCCTCAACAGTCCCCCCTAAATACTTTATTAACCTTCTGACCCTACCGTGGTCCTCTAACACATCAGTTCTAATGCTTTAACTGCAACCTTTTTTCGTTTTGCTATCCACTATACAAGCAATGCTAAGCCTTTGCCCCCGCTGGTACAGACTGCTAATCAGAGAGTTGATCACATCCCGCACACACAGTTCACAGAGGCACAGGTAACGAACCAGTCCTTAGAACAGACTATTTAATACCGAAGATTTTGAGATTAATCGATAAGAAAGAGTAAGGCAATTGTAAGAATAAGCTTCTTACTGTTATGCTGCAGCTTTTAGCGTTACTGTTTCTGAAAGACTGAATCTCAGTCAATATCCGAGTGCTGTCCGCGTCTTCGAGACTTTTCTACCCGAATACACCTGATTGTATCACAACACTAATGGATCTCTTCTTGTCTCGGGTCTATAATCTACCACCAGGAGGCCTTTAACAAGATTTCCCTTACACATGGATCCGATTACCTTCAGTAACACAGAGTAGCACTTTTACGGCTTCAAATACCAACAAATAAAACAATACCAGTTACCTATAAATGTATGTTATCCTTAAGTCACTTAAACCCTTAAAATAATTGATTGGTTCAGGTCAGATAATGTTTTTCCCACCATGAGCGTTTATTTGTGTAATGTTCCTGTACCCATTGTTCCCTTATGGTTATTTCCCATGTATCATCCCCAATCTAGAAATTCTCCATAAAGTTCTATGTGAGATAATCCAGCACTATGTGTGTTGGGACCCTCATTCTGCTGGTACGATGGACTCTTTACAGTGGTTGTTGTCTCCAGATGGGTTTTCCCTCAGGCTTCATGGAAGATGCTGTGGTTGGGATAAGCTGGATCGGCCCATCTGATTCTGACTCATGGCTCATTCTGACTTGTCTTTTTAGGATCACCCAGTCTCCTGGCTGGAGACCACGTGCTCCTGACACTGATTTAGGATCTGGAATTGGAGGATACACATGTTTAACACACTATACAGGCAGTTGTATACGGCTCATACATCACTGGTCAGGATATCACACTGTATCTGCAGTATGTGTGAGAAATATAATCACGCTCTACGTACTAAACCAAAAATACCTTATATAAAGATCTAATTATTAAAGGAAAACGAACATTTGTTACATGATTTGCAGCGTTCACCATTATCTTGTGGATCGTTACATGTTTATGTTATAATCATTAAAATTCCAAACAACATACACCCATGTGAGTATAGACACAATTAAATATTCTAATAAAGGAGGGGCAGGGATTGGGGCAATAGCCCTAAACTCTCCCTACCTCGCAGCGGAGGTCGGCACCCTATAAGGCGAATTGGCGCCCCCGCTCACCGATGGCTCACCCTCTCTATCCCTACACTGCTAAGCTAATACGTGCTGCTAATGTCAGTGAGGGAATATAGAAACCGTGAGATACAGGGATAAAGAGGCGTCAATATGCAATTATATATATCCAATTCATTCCCAAAGATTAAATATTCACACTCTGTATTTACAAAGCTGTTTGGTAGCTTAAATCAATATGATACAGCAAAATTGAAGGACCAAACCCTAAAATAAATTAAATATCTCACATGTATAACATGTACCCACTGCATAAATATAATAATAATAAGGCCAGGTAAAGTCATGAGGAGATCTTATCCAATCACAGACCCTCCACCGTCCAATTCACACTCAGGCTAATAAAATAAACGCATATTTGTCAGACACTTAGCATGAAAGAAGCCCAACGCATTTCTCCCCTCTTCGCAGTGGCAGACAGGGTTCATCAGGGGCATCCCCAGGTACTGACCTCTATAATGACCTCTGCTATAGGATATGTACTTTTACCACTTTTTAGGAACTCCATCTTTACATACCACCAGCACCATGAGTTTTTCAGCAGTAACGTTTTCCACACTGGATATGTTTCAGAGCAGGCCTGAAAAGAAATTCACACAACACGCACAAAACTCATATAAACCTACTCATGGTAGATGTATATGACTAATCTGCAATCACCGGAGCAGTAGAGCGGATGAGGGGGTGTTTCTACGAGGTCTTTACAGTTTTTTTCTACCTTAATAGGCACACGTCTTACAAGACTGGAGGTGTCTCGCCACCTGGGTACTGAAGCAGTGGTGCCGCCAATATCTTGTCCATCCCAACACCTTTGTCACATGGGTTACCTGGGCCATTATTGAGTAGAGCGCTCATGGCAGAGAAAGCTTACCGCCCTTTATCCACAGACCTTCCTCAGTCACTGGCTCCCTGCGTCTCACACGCCGTTCCTTGCTGAATCGCTTGTTCCTGTAAGGATTTAAGAACACAAGGAGTGACCAATGTCACGGACGACGTGACAGGAGCCACCGAGGTACTGGTCTGCATTGGACTCTCAACTCTAGGCCCATTCACTGCTTCTTTGTTGTGCACCTGTGCGAGCATCTCCTCCGGCTGCTGCCTATATCCACATTTTGACTATCTTACCCCTTTCCGCTCTACGAACCACAGTGATCGCAAATCTTCATCTCATTCTCCTATTCCGATGAGAGAGGAGTGGTTTGATTTTTATTACCTCATGTTGCGTAACCTCAGCATATCCAGTGCAGAATCAACCAGCATCTTGGTATCTGGATCCATCTACGGAAAAACTCAAAATCTGCATTAGCAATGGCCTCATCTGAGACATGTTCAAAACCTGACAATTCTTGTTACATCAGAGCAATCATGAGATATGTCTGTCTGCTGTATCCTCCATTGCAGATAAAAATATAAAAACAACTTAATAGAAAAACTCAATCGATGAACAAATTAAAACCTTAAATAATACGTGTGATTTTCCACATCATCTTTCCACCCCTTTTTGAATCTATTATCCAAAGCATAATTAGATTCAAAAAGTGTGTGGCCCCGGAGCTCTACATTTAGGCATGAAAGTCACATTGTATAGATTGTACCTAATCGGGAACACCAGAAATATTGTTTTTATCTGTAACTTAATAATGGAAAACCCTTTCAATGGCTTTTATAACCTTTGCTTGGACCACAGAAATCTGCATTGCAATCATTCTTTCTATAAAAAGAAAGCAGATTATTCAATACATTAAATATAAAACACAGAATTCCATAAATCATCCACATTCCTTAAATCAAATTATTGTAATTATTAATAAATGATTATTATGATTATTATTATTAATAACTATAATAATAACATGACACAACCTCTGGATATTGGACGTAGGGGCGTTCATATTTGAAACATTGAGGATATTATCAGCATCTCTGTGATACTGTCCTATAACTTGAAGGGATAAAAGAATCTAGAACAAATAAACTGGCCATGTGGGAAAACAAAATGTTGATTTGCCATAGAAAAATTATCTAACAGACTTCTATGCTTGAAAAGCTATCAATGAATGTAAACATGTCCACAGTTGACTTTTATTTCTTTGTGATAAAATTAGTAAAATAAAACTATTGTCAATGACCTTTTTCCAATATAATTTGCAATGAATTCCCCTTTTTTTTTTTTTTTTTTTTTCCTTTTGGGCTGCTCTCACAATAGATTCCAATTGGAGACAAAAAAACCCTGTTCCACAAGTTTTTAAGATTGCTCCTCCCCCCCAAAACCAGATGGAAAGAGGCTTTGTTGGGATTGTAGCATCATGTGGGGGAGGGGAAGGTAAACTTTTTTTTTTTTTCAACTATTTCCCCCTGTATTCTATAGTCTGGATTTTATACATACACACCATTGCACATCCCCCACTCACTCTGTGTCTTTGTCTCAGTCATGCCTCAGCCATGTGCTTCATCCACCATTTTAAAATCTGTAGGAACATGTGGCAGAGAAAAGGGAAAATTGACCTCACATCTGCTCAAACTCTGTCTCCCCATTTTCTATAGTCTGTACTTATACATATATATATTTATACACACACACACATATGTCCTAGATCTAAGTCTAATTATAGATAAAAACACTTATTTTTCTGTCTAAGTATATAGTACTCCATCCAATCCATTGCTCAAACATTTACAGAGCACATGGTCTTCTTCACACAAACCCCTGACTCACTTTGCTTTCTTTGTCTCAATCATGCTGTAGCCATGTGCTTCATCCACCATTTTAAAATCTTACCTAAAATGTCTGCCTCCATGACTAGCACATGGTTTATCACAGGATTGCGGCCTAGAGTCCCCACATCCCAACAAAGTCCACTTTCATCCGGATCTTTCCGGCACAACTAGACACCGCTTCATCAATTTTTCCATCTTTCTCTCAAGATAATCAACACCAAACAAGCAATCTTTCTCTATGCATACCAGATAAAAACAGACAAACAAAAAGACGGGGGAGATGACAAATAACTGAAACACTAAAGAAAACCTGCAGTTTGCAGCACACACTTCCAAATCCTTCCTTATACTGCCACGTGGTCCCTGTCTGATTTCTGCGTTCCGTAATATACAAAAAATACCTAGTATCACCACTGACTACAAGGTGTCTATACCGGCCGATTCGCCTCTCTTGGAGGACTTATAACTAGCCTCTATAAAAAACCACCTAGTATCACCCCTGACTACAAGGTGTCTATACCAGCCGATTCACTCCAGGAAAACACTTTAAAAAGGTTAGATTTATGTATAACGTAAGGCTCTTCACTCAGTCTAGCTAAAGCTGGGCCCTTTCATATGGCTCTGCACTTAAGTCTAGCTGATCTTGGCACTTACATCTGGCTCTGCACTCATCTGAGCTGGGCCCTTACATTTTGCTCTGCACTCATCTGAGCTGGGCCCTTACATCTGGCTCTGCACTCAGTTTGAGCTTGGCACTACAAAAACCACAAACCGTATCACAGGCAACCACAAACCATATACTTTACACGTTTTACAGACACCACTCACAAACCCACATGCTCTCTTCACAAATACACAACAGGCAGCAGGCAACTGAATACGTGACGGTTCTTCCGAGATTAATATGGCCAATAGCCGTGAGACCCGTCTGCCCGTCAACAGATACCCCAACAAACCGGACACAGTCAGGCAATCAGTGCCATACACCCCACCGAGACCACGGGAAGACTACAGATTATGAAAAATCAGCAGACTTACCGTACTCTCGTTCGGAAGTGATCAGTTTCCTGGGGTGTCCAGCACGTCATGCCATTCCAGTTGCCGATTCATCAGGATTTCAGGTGTCTACGTCTATTGGCCCCACGTTGGGCGCCAATAATGTTAAGGTAAACTCTTAACCAGAGATCACTAGTTGCCTACTGCCTGGTCTAATTGGTGTGGGTCGAGTGCATGCTTGAAAAATGAGATCAGACACAGTCGGATATACATCTTTCCTCGACAGAAGTCAGCCCATGCTCTGCTTTATTACAACTGAGCTTGCTCTGATATAACCTTGCAAAGGGGCATGTCCGGATGTGTTCATTGGTCAGTGGGTCGAACAATGTATTAGTCCATGAGCTGATTGGTAGGCGTCATTGTAGGCGGGTCTATGACATCATTGGATGGATCCATGGTGATGGTGATGGGAGGGACGTCATCTGGTGGATCCATGCTGGACGGTTTGGTCTGTAATGTCATCTGATCTTTGGGTTGGTCTTCTCTTATATGGTATCTTCTTACACCTGGACATTCCTTGCATTCCAGGCAAGGTGTGGAGAAACAGGCAATGACAGCCACCTTTATATCTGTGTCATGTATATGATCTGAAACCTGAATTATGTAAGGCAAATCGACATATTTCCCACAATGCCTTGTCAAGAGGTTAATTAAGTATTTCATCTTATGGCTCTCCTCAACAATGTGATGCAAGACTCGCGTGAGTTACTTGCAAGTGTGACTATGGGGAGATAAGGTATGCACACCAGTGACTATGGAAGGGGAATACATGGAATAGCAGAAACTGCTGTGTGAATACTGACATGAAAAATTCAATAGCTGTATGTAAGAATGAAATGTGAAAAATGGAACCTGCATTACTGCCATGAATATATGAATAAAGAGAAATTTAGCTACTGAATTGATCAATGCAATAGAGCCCCAACACTACGCCAAAGTATTTCTCTACGTTGGGGTCCCTAGCTTGTGTGTGTCCTCTCATGCAGTTAAAAAACTTACCGTGTATGGGAAGCTGAGACCTAGGCTATATATACGATGTGGATTGGCAATAGGTGTGTGTGGGGAGGGTTCACAAACGAAAAACTACTAACATTAAAGAATAACGTTTGGAACTCCATTCTATGTCTGAACTGGGTGCAAAAACCTAAAAAACATCACTATGGGGAGATAAGGTATGCACACCAGTGACTATGGAAGGGGAATACATGGAATAGCAGAAACTGCTGTGTGAATACTGACATGAAAAATTCAATAGCTGTATGTACGAATGAAATGTGAAAAATGGAACCTATGATAGTGTATACAGGGACGGTTAGGCAGGGATTAGCAATATGCACCCAGAACTGCTCGTGGTTCTGGGTGCATACTGCACCTGACAGGTTCCCTTTAAGAAGAATGCATGCCCCCAAAACGCATGCGTTTTTTTGCTGCGTTTTTCTGCCACAAGGTGTAGATTTGCTGCAGAAAATTTCTGCACCAAATACTCAGTGTGTGCACATAGCCTAAAGGCCACTTTACACGCAATGACATCGCTAACGAGATGTTGTTGGAGTCACGGAATTTGTGACACACATCCGGCCTCGTTAGCGAAGTCGTTGCGTGTGACACATACGAGCGACCGCTAACGATCAAAATTACTCACCATATCGTTGATCGTTGTCCGGTCGTTCTAATCCTGATTATCGTTGCTGTTGCAGGACGCAGGTTGTTCGTCATTCCTGCAGCATCACACATCGCTATGTGTGACACCGCAGGAACGAGGAACATCACTGTACCTGCGGCCGCCCGCATTGAGGAAGGAAGGAGGTGGGAGGGATGTTCGGCCCGCTCATCTCAGCCCCCATGCTTCTACTGGGCGGCCGCTTAGTGATGCCGCTGTGACGCCGCACGAACCGCCCCCTTAGAAAGAAGGTGGTTCGCTAGGCAGGTAAGTGTGTGTGACGGGTGTAAGCGATGTTGTGCGCCACGGGCAGCGATTTGCCCATGACGCACAACCGATGGGGGCGGGTACGTTCACCAGCGACATCACTAGCGATGTCGCTGTGTGTAAAGTTGCCTTAAGAGTGACAAGCAATATTGGGTTCTCAATAGGCTGCACGTGTAGCGCCCCTGAGGCTTCCGTCGCCACAGAGACATTGCACTCCAGTCAGAGGTGTGATGTCCCATCCTGGGTAAGAAAAGGGGTACATGCCAGTTCACATGTAAAACTGCACTACACCCATTGCTAGGCACACACTGGGACCAGGGACAGTGGCAGCAACCCTCCCATGCTGCATGCTGGGAGGGGTCGTAAGACCCATCCCTGCTCCCATAGGGTGGTAGCTTAGCAACCGGGGGGTGGAAAGAGCCAGCCGAGTGTAGAGCAGAGAGGAAGGTCAGAGTTTCAGTTTACCTCAGAGAGTGAGAGAGTGAGGAGACAGCATGTAGCTATGAAAGAGAAAGGAGCTCTGTGAGTTCAGAGTGTCCGCAACAGAGAAAGAAAGCAACAGAGAAGGAGAGAAACAGAGAGTAGAAGAAGAGCTCTAGTCAGGCAGGAGCTCAAGAAAGAAGAAAGTGACGCTTCCTGGTGAAGACCCTGGGACTCGGAGGGTCCAGGTGACACCAAGCAGGGAACGATGGGATTCCAGGGCCACAGATAGCTTCAGAGCTGGTGTCCAGTGAAGTCAGCTGAGAAAGGACACAATTAGAGGGGTGCACTGGCATTTACCCCCAGATCTACTCGGGATCGGAGGAGGTCCCAGCAGTCCAAAGGCTCCTGCAGGCCTTGACATGAACTGTGAGTAAAGACCTTGAAACTGCACCCCTGGTGTTGCCTCAGTTGTTTCTCTGCATAGACACTTCCAAGCACCAACAGTGTCCCCGGGGCACCGCTCCACCTGTGGCGAGCAGAACCACCATTGCTGCCATTCCATCACCCCGGAGGCCTCACACAGCAGCGGCGGCTTAATAACCGCAAACCACCGGTGGCGTCACGACAACCATAAACTTTATTCAGCAGCCATATTTAACTGACACCCACCAGGGCCACGGAGCTGGGCCCCGCCACCACTGACGACCCCCGGACTAGTCCGGCCCGGCACCGGGTGTCCCATAGCCCTGGGGTGGGCAAGTCAACTTTGGCGTCAGGAACAGGATTTCGTGCCCTGTCCCACCGGGTACTGTGCGCCTGAAAAGACTGTGAAAGAACTGTTTTACTGAAAAAAACTGCCGCCATTAGCCTGGCTGAGCGCGGGAAGAAGAGGGGCGTGCCTGTAGAAAGAGCGCAAAAGTAAGCCCCGCCTCCTTGGTCTTGCAAGGAAGAGTGCGAAGCTAAGCCTGCGATGCAGAGCAGAGATTGAAAAATGGCGCCCTGAAAAGAGAATTGACTGTCTGGCTGTTCGGCTTGCTGCCTAAAGAAAGGAGAAGTCGACTTGCCGGCCAGAGAAAGAGAATCCTGGAAACACCAAGGGGGAGCGGACGGAAGATGTCTGCGTTCAGCCCTGTCGGCAGCATGGCGGGAATCCGAAGTGGAAGAGGCGGAGTGGCCTTTGATGTGGAGGATCGCGGCCCGAGTGAGCTCTCCGCGGGAACCGCTGCCTGGTTGGAGCGGGAGCTGGGTCGATTCTACGTCCGGGTGAGAGCACAGACACTGCAACAGGTGCTCGACTGGAAGGCAGAAGTCCGGAGGATGGTCGCCGCGGTGTGGGCCCAGGAACAGAGGGCCGCCGCGGCAGCGGTGTCGCGTGAAGATAAAGCCACGCAGACCCCCACGGCATCCCTCCTCAGCTGGGAGCCAAGACCCGACAGCACCGTGACGAGTGAGCCCTGTGAAGCACCACTCCGGGATCAAGAGGTACCGTGTACGCTGCCCCCGCCACCGTTCCCGCTGGAGGTTCAGAGCCCGCGGATGTATTGTGCCTGGAGAAGAAGTCCTGTGTCCCGTACGACATTGGCACAGTATGGTCCCCTGCAATGGTAACCACATCCGTAAGTTAACCCCTGAAGTTAAAAGTTCAAGTTGAAAGTTTTAAAGGGCCTGCTCCAGAAATTATGCCTCCTGCCTTTGTTGAACGTCCCTAAGTTCTCCAGGAGACGCCACCCAGCACGAGAGGTGGAAGGAGGAGGACCTTGTCTGACTTGTTGACCGCCGCTGGGTCGGAGTCCCAGTGGGCGCCATCAAGGGTTGGAGCCCCTGGTGGAGGACGACAAGGAGTTAATGGAGTCAGGACAGTACATAGCCCCTGAATGTCTGCCCATTGTTCTTTTCGAAGATGACACCCTATTCCTGAATCCTTGTCCCCTGTTCTTTTTGTAGATGACCCCCCCTGTTTATGTGTTACCGAGCCACTGGACTGGAATGTGGTCCCCGGTGAATGTGTTATTTATGTGCCTCCCATAAAGGGATGTAATGTCCTAAAGTTTTAATGTTTTATGCATAACAAAATTTTGCAGTTTCTTCCATTGTTTTTGTTGTTTCAGCCCGAGGACGTGCTGGGATTCGCTGTGGGGGAGTGTGGCGCCCCTGAGGCTTCCGTCGCCACAGAGACATTGCACCCCAGTCAGAGGTGTGATGTCCCATCCTGGGTAAGAAAAGGGGTACATGCCAGTTCACAGGTAAAACTGCACTACACCCATTGCTAGGCACACACTGGGACCAGGGACAGTGGCAGCAACCCTCCCATGCTGCATGCTGGGAGGGGTCATAAGACCCATCCCTGCTCCCATAGGGTGGTAGCTTAGCAACCGGGGGGGTGGGAAGAGCCAGCCGAGTGTAGAGCAGAGAGGAAGGTCAGAGTTTCAGTTTACCTCAGAGAGTGAGAGAGTGAGGAGACAGCATGTAGCTGTGAAAGAGAAAGGAGCTCTGTGAGTTCAGAGTGTCCGCAACAGAGAAAGAAAGCAACAGAGAAGGAGAGAAACAGAGAGTAGAAGAAGAGCTCTAGTCAGGCAGGAGCTCAAGAAAGAAGAAAGTGACGCTTCCTGGTGAAGACCCTGGGACTCGGAGGGTCCAGGTGACACCAAGCAGGGAACGATGGGATTCCAGGGCCACAGATAGCTTCAGAGCTGGTGTCCAGTGAAGTCAGCTGAGAAAGGACACAATTAGAGGGGTGCACTGGCATTTACCCCCAGATCTACCCGGGATCGGTGGAGGTCCCTGACGGTGGTCCCAGCAGTCCAAAGGCTCCTGCAGGCCTTGACAAGAACTGTGAGTAAAGACCTTGAAACTGCACCCCTGGTGTTTCTCTGCATAGACACTTCCAAGCACCAACAGTGTCCCCGGGGCACCGCTCCACCTGTGGGGAGCAGTACCACCATTGCTGCCATTCCATCACCCCAGAGGCCTCACACAGCAGCGGCGGCTTAATAACAGCAAACCACAGGTGGCGTCACGACAACCATAAACTTTATTCACCAGCCATATTTAACTGACACCCACCAGGGCCACGGAGCTGGGCCCCGCCACCACTGACGACCCCCGGACTAGTCCGGCCCGGCACCGGGTGTCCCATAGCCCTGGGGTGGGCGAGTCACACGCCTAATACCAATGTAACATGTCTTATCTGGGAGATTGAATTTTGAAGTGGTCATTGCTTCAGCATGGGTATTGTATCGAGATTATTCTTTTTATATTGGATTCCTTTCACATATTGGACTCAGCTATTCTGCATAGTTGGAGAGTTGATGCTTTTTGTAGACTTGCCCAGTGGAGTTGCTGCCGGCATTTTAGAAATCCTCTCTATGCTGAACTTGGATGCCTGAGTGAAAACACAATTCACTGTTTTCAGGTTCACTTAGCCAATCCAAGTTCAATATGCAAGCAAAGGAAATCTCATGTCAGATTGCTGAGACGGAGGATATTTGATCTAAGCCTGGGTCTATGTGGCCTGTAACACTATACTTATCTGTGATGCATCTACACAACAGAGTGCAGAGTGAAAATGAGAAACAATAAAAATAGCAAGCTACCGTAGCATTAGTGATATGGATTTTCCCATGCGCCATTAATAAATTGTGTATTGGTGGAGAAAGAATTTCAGGTGTACAAGGCTTGTTGTGATACTGATGGTTGACTTGGTAGCCGATGTCTAAATATGTGCCAATCAGTCTCCTCACACCTCACTCAAAATATTCAGTGAACACAAGTGCCTTGAAGTGACAGATGAGTAACAATGATGGATTATACAGAATCGCGAGTCAGACTATCAAAATCAGAATAAGGATTTGTTCACACTTCCATTTGGACATTACATTTTGAGTAACAGACGGTTAAAAACTGATCTGTTGCATAACTGATGCAAGTAGGCAGGAGGTGGCCGCGCCACATCCACTCCTATGGAGCAGAGCGACTCCCATAGAAGTGTACAGAGTATTATATTAAATGTAGATTGTTGGGCAAGTACATTGCTGTGCCAGCGATGTAGTAGATGTGGACGGGAGTGTCAGCCGGCATCCTCTAGCGTCCATGTATTTATGTGTTTTATTACAGGGTATTATTATAGAGAAAAGACACCTCTAATATGTATGTGTATTCTCCATGTGTATGTATCTTGTGTGTATATTATAATTAAAAAAAGTGTAATGTAAATAGGGACTGGCCCCTTGTGCCGTCTCAGCCAGGAGCAATATAGATAAGGACTAATAGGTAAGATAGATAGAGATGTAATATGATAGAACTGCAGTTACTAATCATTAGGTAAGAATTTTAGATAGGATGTTTATTGTAGGCAACTAGGGAAACAAATGTGCAGAGGTGGGATGATAGGAGTAGTTAGCAAGTTGCTTAGATTAGTGTAGGACAGGTACAGACAGTTCAGTGGTTGCCAGGGAGATGGAGCTAAGGTAGGTGGAGTAAGGAGTTTAGCAAAAGGAGACAGGGAAAAGTTTAGGGAGTGAAACTGCAGATGTCCTACTGAGAGGACGGGAGGTACCCTCCTTAGTGCCAAGACCTCTCCCTGCAGTCTGCTAGAGGATCTCCAGAGGCCGGTGGGATGTTGGGGTATGGAGACTGCTGACGGTACCTTGAACCGACCAGAGGCTAGTACTTTGTCCGAGGGTCCGAGTGTGGCATGATAGCCGCCAGGAAAGAATACGGGGAGGAAGTCAGTATGAGAAACAAGCACCAGAAGCCAGATACCCAGAGCAAGGGTAGAAAGTTCTCCATGATGCTTTTGTTCCTCATTTTTCAAAAATGAACACATAAGGCCTGTTTCACACATCAGGGATTCTGGTACGTAAGTGACAGTTTTTATATGTACCAGAATCACGGACATATGTAGACACATTAAAATCAATGGGTCTGCACACACGTCAGTAATTTTTCACTAATCGTGTCTCTGTGCGGTGTACACTCGTGTCCATGATTTCTGAACGGAGACATGTCCGTTTTTTTCTGGCATCACTAATGTCCCATGGACCACACTGTGGTGTGATCCGTGAAACACGTAGCAGAAAACACGTACATTGAAAATAAAAAGCTTTTTAAACTCACCTGTCTCCAGCGACGCTGTCTCCGGCCGCTGCTGGATGCTGCTTCCAAGCTGGGCCATATTCTCATGCATATGTGTGGCGCCCTGGACTAGCCCGGGACCAACAACCCCCTACCCACGGAGGGGAGAGAAACATCCCAGCTGCTCCCTACCATCGCTCCCGGGATCCCCGTAAATAGCAGCGGTGGTGCCCAACCTCACCACAACCCGTGGGTGGCGTCTCGGACCAAATCGCCAAACCAAAGAACCCCTTTCACTCACGGGCGAGGAGCGCCGCTCGAGTCCCCGGATCCGGCCCACCGCTCGAGCCACCGAGCAGCAGCGCTGGACCTGAGTGTGGTGAGCGCAGCGACCCGCCGCCCGCGACAACTTGGCATCACGAACAGGATCTTACCGTTCTACCGGCTGGTAGAAGTGCGCCTTGTGTCCCGCCGGCGGTGTCCGGCCGAAAAATTTCAGAATACGCCATCTTGGGCGCGAAGATTTTCCCGCTCAAGCGTCTTCTCAAGCAGTGGAGGCGCGAAAGCCGAAACCCCGCCCCTGAAGAGGAGGTACTGAGAAAAGACCAAGGAGGGGACGGATGGCGCATGTAGACCGAGGCCATAAAAGCAGGGATGCCAGGACTCTGCCGCCATTTGGTTCCTGGAAGATACCGCTGTCAGTATGCACCGTTCATCCGGTAACAACGCAGTTCCCGCACCCGCGCCTGGTGCAGCAGCGTGGGTGGAGGTCCGGACCGTTCAGCTGAGCAGACACCTGCAGGTCCGAATGCAGCTCCTCCTGGAGGAGTGGGAGGCTGACATGGCGGACGTGGTGGCGGCCATATGGAGACGCGAGGTGGAGGAAGACTTGGAAGAGCGGGTAAGCGACCCACGCCCCTGTGTTCCTACAGGATTGGTCGTCACGGCTGAGGGGCCCGGTCTACGCCCGCTCGCCCTGCTGCCTCCCCCGCTACCCGCATTGGCTGCTGCCGCCCCGCCACTAGGCCCGCTAACCCTACTACCGGTAGCGGAACCCTGCCCATCCACCCCAGCGGACCAGCCTGCAGCGGAAGCCCGCAGCCACCCCGAGCTGCTTCCCTGGAAACTCCCGAAGGCATCGCCCGTCGGCGAAGACGTACCAGTAGCACCAGAAGCGACCGTGCCTAGTCCCGTTCCGGCTCTGGTGATCCGTTCCGTGCGAGAGGAGGCGGAGGTCAAGCGGGAGAGGACCCCTGTACCCATTCCCCACGCCTCGGCTGAGGCTGCGCGGGGTCGTTGCTGCAAGGAAGCGCCCCAGGCCATGTCACCGCAGGACCTTCCACAGAGGGCGCCAGTTGTGGGCAGTGTAGTGGAAGGCCCGCGGGGCCCGACCCGCGCGGAGGGACAAGCAGCAGCCCCTTACTGGGACAGGGAACCGACCCCGCTGGGCCGAGAGATTGCGGAGAGGGAAAAGCGGAAGGCTGAGCTGATAGCCCGCACCATACAGGAAAAAGAGAGCCTCTGCAGAGCCACCTTCCGGGTACGGGGCCCGATCCACGAGGGGCAAGTAAGAAGATTTGACATCCGCCGGGGGTATGGATTTATCTTTGAGCCGGGCCTGGAGGCCGAAGTGTTTGTGGCCCGCCGGGATGTTAATGCCCACCTGCCAGAGGGCCACCCGGGCCGTAACCTGCTCCCAGGAGATCTGGTACAATACACGTGGCACTGCGGACAGAGGGGTAGGTTTGCCCTGGATGCCAAGCTCAGAGGAGGCCAGGAGGCCCAAGAGCTGGCCCAGTCCCATTCTCCAGCCTGCGGTGTAGATCTGAAGTAGGTCAGCGGTTCCTCCGTTGCACCGTTGTCCCCATTGGGACCACCAGTACCGTTAACCTGTTGAATGAAAAGAAATCAAACCGAAGTTTTTACCTGATTGTCGACTGTGATTGATCCGGCCGTTGCCGGCAAGTAGTCCCCGGAGGGACCCTTTGTACCGTTGTATAAGAAACTGCTTATGGACATGCCTGAGAACTAGCAGGGCCCCCACAAACTAGTGGAAATGTAAATATGTTGGGCATAATTCCGTTGCCGCCTCCGGAGAGGCTGATTTGGAGGATGGGCCTGGAGGAAAGTGTTGGCCCAGGCCCGCCACTACCGCAACCGGTGGCAATCCTCCGGGGGTCAGGGGTCCCCCATGGACGTGGGGTCCCCTGAAGTGACAGTAGGGTACGAGACACCGTACCCGTTCCCGCTCGGGCAGCCTGGATCTGGACTGGGGTCAAGGGGTGCTACCCACCTCTTAGAGGCAGCATCAGGGCCAGGTTGTTTGGGTGGGAGAGCGGAAGCCGACCGTTATTAATAAAAATGTGTTTGTAACGTTAAAGTACCGTGCCTCCCGCTCAGGGAAGATTCATAAATATGCTTTTGTTGAATGTTTTCATATGTTTTCTACCTTTTACAGTTGAAAAATAAAACCGGTGATGGACGGGCAGCCCGTGGACGGTCTGCATTTAACCAAGGGGGAATGTGGCACCCTGGACTAGCCAGGTTGTCACAGGGACTACAACACGACACCCCCACCCTGAGATAGGCACACCAGTCAGACACAAATCCTTGTTGCCTCCCTCCAGGGGCTGATGTCCACACCAGGTGGGGTGGAGCCAGGCGGTTGGCCCCACCCACTGAGGAGTTCACAGTCCTGGAGGCGGGAAAAGGAAGGCAGTCAGTAGGAGTCAGGAGAAGAGTGAAGGAGTAGTTAAGGAGCAGGCTGACTGTGTCCGGGTGTGTGGCCCGGGCACCGAGAGCAAGGTTGGCAGACGGTGGTGGCCGTCTGCAGGAGAGACAGATCAACGCGGAACCGTAGGACCGGGGATGGGCGGTGGCCCGCCGGTACCGAACCGGGGAGCAAAGTGAAGCCAGCACACACCGGCAGGGCCTGCGGACCCCAAGCAGGCTTGGAGTCGCCATTAAAGAGGTCAAATCCATCAGTGACCGGAACCCCAGGGGTTCCCTAGCAGGCAAGACCCGATAGAAGGCAACCGTCCGACCAGTAAAGAAGGAAAATACAGCTACCGCCACAGCTAGAATTCCAAGGGCCAGAGCCTGCAGGCAAAAGGGCTCCTCCGGCACATATACGCTGGGGAGCGGGTTACCGGTGGGAAGCCATCGGAGCCGAACAGTACACCAGGTGCAGGGAAAAACAGCCGCCATCACCTGTCCGGGGAGAGGAACACAGCAGCCGGCTGCGAGACCCGTCCATTCAGCCGTTTGGTTTACCGGAGACTTTGCATGTTATTACCTGAGTGAGTACACCTGCACCATCCGGCACCGCGCCGCGCTGTCCCCTGCAACCCTGAGCCTCACCAGCCCTGCCTCCCCGTCACCTCACCGGGCCCCAAGACCACCAACCCCCTACCCACGGAGGGGAGAGAAACATCCCAGCTTCTTCCTACCATCGCTCCCGGGATCCCCGTCAATAGCAGCGGTGGTGCCCAACCTCACCACAACCCGTGGGTGGTGTCACGGATCAAATCCCCAAACCAAACCACCCCTTTCACTCACGGGCGAGGAGCGCCGCTCGAGTCCCCGGATCCGGCCCACCACTCGAGCCACCGAGCAGCAGCGCCGGACCCGAGTGTGGTGATCGCAGTGCCCCGCCGCCCGCGACATATGCACACACAGCCGACCCGGAAGCAGCTGCAGCGGTGAGAGACACAGCGGACGGACACAGCATCTGCGAGACTTCAGCACCATGGACAGCAGGAGCGTTGACAGGTGAGTTTATCTCTATTTGCTAGCACGGATCACGGATAGCACATGTAGAACTCACGTGTCCCATGAATCACGGCACATGGAGAGACATATGCGTTTTTAATACATCAGTGAAAAAAAGTCTGCGTTTTTCACTGACATGTGAAACAGGCCTAACAGTGTGAGCCTGCTACCTCCAAGGGATACACTGCACTAATATGGAAAGATCAAGATGGAAAAAGCCGTGTAATACCATTTCTACTTTATACTGTGCACCTAAAACTGCACGATCTGCACAGTCTGGAATAAACCCATTTACTTAATGATTAATATTCTATTTATATAAGACATATTGGTATCTTTCTATCAACTTAGTATTGATTGAAGTGCAGACAAATAAAATGTTGTTTGTTAGTTTCCAAGCAACTAATTTAATTGTCAATCAATATTTGTGTTCTTGTGATTACAAAAGGCTGCGAAAAAATCTATTGAATATCAATATTTCTGTTAGTAAAACAAATATGATAAAAAAGACAAGTATGTGTTAAAAAAATAATGTATTTTTAATAAAATGGCGCCACACTTCTCCGATGGCTATAGTCAAAAGTAGTGCTGTTTCTGTAAAACAAGACAAATCTTTTTTCAAATGATCTAATTTTCAGAAAAGCATTTCAATAAATATTCTTTGTCCCTCAAAAGGCGCCCATATACTTACATAGCTGACAGGTATTTCTCCTTGCCCTCCTCCCACTTTTTGTCAGTTTCATGAGCTTGCATGTGTTCTCAATGGGGAAAGAAGACTAAAAAGCCATCAGTCTCCTCTAGAACACAGAGTAGGTGTTGAAATTCTAAATTATTATTATTTAAAATTGTTTTAAAAAATTATTCTCTCTCTAGTGTAGCCAGTGACTAAAAATGTAGCCTTGGATACAAACATATTCAGAAAAGCTGTATTCAAATTATCTCTTCAGGGAGGAAGGAGACAAACTCTAGCGCCACCTATTGGAAGTAGCAATTCTAAAAGTCAAAAGTGGCCCTTTAACAAGCCTTTTCATATGACCTAGGATTTATGCCAGATCAGAACCTGAATTTGGAGACATGGTGTTTCGGGATGATTGTCCCTCGTCAGTGCAAAGTATGAGATCTGATCTGGCTGAATGAGAAGCTATACCAGGGTCAAAGGCGAAAACGTTTCTCCTGCTGTAAGCATTTTCCACATGTTTTAGGGTCACTTATTACACAAGCCAAGGAAGCCATAAGCTGGTGTTTTCTATGAGGTTTGTGGTTTACTTCCTTAAAATTGGCTGTTTGCCTTAAGACGATCTTTGTCATTTGGATTGACCATACTCTTTCTTCCAAACAGTGGAAACTTTCTCTGAAAATAATAAAATCCACAGATCCGCCTATTCCCTGTCAAATTTTTTGGGCATCTACTTTTGTGGAGAGACTGTTGACCCCATATCCCTTATTTTTCCCTTTCTCTTGTAACTTACTGGTTTCCATTTGGTCACACTGTTAACCTCAAGAACTTACGTTTTTTTACTTTTTGTCAAATGCATTTTACAACAACTATTGACAGACAATTGATTTTACTTTGTTGTGACTGTTCCATATCTTTTTGTCAACATTATTAAAAAATCTAGAATGAAAATAAAAATTTTTTTTAACCAATTTTATATTTTATTGTTTTTTGATTAGGAACGAGCAAATCATAGTAAATTACATTTATGTTTACAAATATATTCATATAAAACTAACAGTTTCTCTATAAAATACAGAAGAGAGAATGCGGATTGAACCCAAAAAATAGGTGGGTAAGTAGTAAACGGGGGAATGAGTCCAGTGTCAACTTGGCAGTCCATGCTATGTATGCACCTGAAAAAGAAGAAGTCAACAAACATCCTATAATACATGAATATTATCTACTCCACAGAGCCTACAGTTGGAAGGCTACTACAAAAGCCTTCCAGTCGCTCCAAACCTGTAAAAAAGCATCTATGGGGAGGGAGGCCATCATTTGTTCCATTGTACGCACATCTTTGATACGCGCATATAGGTCCTCTATAGATGGGGGTGCCACCTTTTTCCACAAGAGAGATATGAGACATTTAGCGGCTGTAAGCATATGTAATAGGCATTTTGTTTTGTATTTAGTCAGCCCCTGAGGAAATATGACTGAGGGATAGACTGCTAGATCTAATGGAATTGAACACGAAAGGACCCCCTCCACCAGTGACTCCACTTCCTTTCAATACTTTTTTATGATTGGGCAGGTCCAGAAAATATTAAATAGGGAGGCCCCTGAGTTCCCACATACAGTTAGGTCCAGAAATATTTGGACAGTGACACAAGTTTTGTTATTTTAGCTGTTTACAAAAACATGTTCAGAAATACAATTATATATATAATATGGGCTGAAAGTGCACACTCCCAGCTGCAATATGAGAGTTTTCACATCCAAATCGGAGAAAGGGTTTAGGAATCATAGCTCTGTAATGCATAGCCTCCTCTTTTTCAAGGGACCAAAAGTAATTGGACAAGGGACTCTAAGGGCTGCAATTAACTCTGAAGGCGTCTCCCTCATTAACCTGTAATCAATGAAGTAGTTAAAAGGTCTGGGGTTGATTACAGGTGTGTGGTTTTGCATTTGGAAGCTGTTGCTGTGACCAGACAACATGCGGTCTAAGAAACTCTCAATTGAGGTGAAGCAGAACATCCTGAGGCTGAAAAAAAAGAAAAAATCCATCAGAGAGATAGCAGACATGCTTGGAGTAGCAAAATCAACAGTCGGGTACATTCTGAGAAAAAAGGAATTGACTGGTGAGCTTGGGAACTCAAAAAGGCCTGGGCGTCCACGGATGACAACAGTGGTGGATGATCGCTGCATACTTTCTTTGGTGAAGAAGAACCCGTTCACAACATCAACTGAAGTCCAGAACACTCTCAGTGAAGTAGGTGTATCTGTCTCTAAGTCAACAGTAAAGAGAAGACTCCATGAAAGTAAATACAAAGGGTTCACATCTAGATGCAAACCATTCATCAATTCTAAAAATAGACAGGCCAGAGTTAAATTTGCTGAAAAACACCTCATGAAGCCAGCTCAGTTCTGGAAAAGTATTCTATGGACAGATGAGACAAAGATCAACCTGTACCAGAATGATGGGAAGAAAAAAGTTTGGAGAAGAAAGGGAACGGCACATGATCCAAGGCACACCACATCCTCTGTAAAACATGGTGGAGGCAACGTGATGGCATGGGCATGCATGGCTTTCAATGGCACTGGGTCACTTGTGTTTATTGATGACATAACAGCAGACAAGAGTAGCCGGATGAATTCTGAAGTGTACCGGGATATACTTTCAGCCCAGATTCAGCCAAATGCCGCAAAGTTGATCGGACGGCGCTTCATAGTACAGATGGACAATGACCCCAAGCATACAGCCAAAGCTACCCAGGAGTTCATGAGTGCAAAAAAGTGGAACCTTCTGCAATGGCCAAGTCAATCACCAGATCTTAACCCAATTTCACTTGCTCAAATCCAGACTTAAGATGGAAAGACCCACAAACAAGCAAGACCTGAAGGCTGCGGCTGTAAAGGCCTGGCAAAGCATTAAGAAGGAGGAAACCCAGCGTTTGGTGATGTCCATGGGTTCCAGACTTAAGGCAGTGATTGCCTCCAAAGGATTCGCAACAAAATATTGAAAATAAAAATATTTTGTTTGGGTTTGGTTTATTTGTCCAATTACTTTTGACCTCCTAAAATGTGGAGTGTTTGTAAAGAAATGTGTACAATTCCCACAATTTCTATCAGATATTTTTGTTCAAACCTTTAAATTAAACGTTACAATCTGCACTTGAATTCTGTTGTCGAGATTTCATTTCAAATCCAATGTGGTGGCATGCAGAGCCCAACTCGCGAAAATTGTGTCACTGTCCAAATATTTCTGGACCTAACTGTAGCAAGCACACATCTGGGATAGTTGGATTAAATTTATGTAGCAATTCCGAGGTGTGGTACCATGACATGACTATTTTAATTTGGTTTTCCTTATAAAGGGCATTCACTGACAACCGATGCATCCTCTCCCAGACAACCCAACAAAATTGTTTTACCATTATTTCTTAACCCAAGAACGCATACCTGGCGCCTCGCAGGCCTGCTAGGTTACTTGTTTTTTATTTTCTGCAAGATTACTTTAGTTAGAATATTGAAACTCTAGGTATTCCTCAGGTATATAGTTGTTAGTAATTTCCAGTTGTTCATATGTTTTTATCTTATAGGCATTTCGGTAAAACAACTCTTTTTTGGAACTACCCCATATTCACATACCTGGGGCCTTTTAGACCTGTACTTGGTTTACATGTGATCCTCAGTCTTTTTGTCTGTACTGTTGCTGGGGAAGACTTTGTCTTTATCTTGTCTTACTTTGTCTTTGAACTTTTGATGCCTACCATGATGGAGCGAAGCAACACGAAATACTTCCCAAGGCAAATTACGGAAGCTATGATCCGATGTGGTATACATTTTCAGGAACATCCAGAGCCAAGAGAATAAAAAAGAAAGCCCTGTTATATTTGTCCAGCAAAGAAGGAAAGGAAATCTTAGCGTTTTTGTACTACTTGTGGACAAAATGTCTGCAAGGAACATTCTTCCGAACCAATAATATGTGGAAATTGTTAGGGTAATCAGCAATGCTGAAAAGAAATACTCCTGCACCATGTTTACTACTACTTTTATATAAAAAAAATTTAGACAAAGAAATCGTTTTATATATATATATATATATATATATATATATATATATATATATATATATATGTATATATATATATATATATATATATATATACATATAGGTGTATGTATATGTATATATATATATATATGTATATATAAAAAGAATTATATATAAGGCATATATTGGGTGTTTTAAGCTGGTGTAATTACTTTTTTTTTGTTTTATGCAGATAGTTATAATGTTTTGAAATATTCACATCTCAAATAAACTTTGAAAAGTATTACTATTTGAGTTACTCCATGTTATTTGCACACAGGTCTAAAAGGCCCCAGGTATGTGAAAGTGCAGATTTCTATGGTTGCGCGTTCTAGGGTTAAGCATGGGGTTTTTCAGCGCTGGGGTGGTGCTTTAAATCCAAATCCCCAAGTTGTTTATTTTAATGTGTATTGATTTATGAAATAAAATTTTAAACAACAGTTAAACTTTAGGTATTCTTGTTTATTGCATATTGCAAGATCAGTGGGGTGACTGATGTTCCCCTGGACCAGGGGTGGGTTATTACTAAGTGAGTGTATTTGGAGTAATCTTCAGTGTTTGCATATACTTTATCAGTCGGGTGTAAGGGGTGCTTCACACACAGTGAGATCGCTACTGAGATCGCTGCTGAGTCACGCTTTTTGTGACCTCATTAGCGATCTCGCTGTGTGTGACACTGAGCAGCGATCTGGCCCCTGCTGTGAGATCGCTGCTCGTTACACACAGCCCTGATTCGTTTTTTTATTGTTGCTCTTCCGCTGATAAGCACACATCGCTGTGTGTGACAGCGAGAGAGCAACAATCCTGAATGTGCAGGGAGCAGGAGCCGGCGTCTGGCAGCCTGCGGTAAGCTGTAACTAAGGTAAACATCGGGTAACCAAGGTGGTTACCCGATATTTACCTTCGTTACCAGCCTCCGCAGCTCTCACGCTGCCAGTGCCGGCTCCTGCTCCCTGCACATGCTAAGCGGTGTGCGCTGGTAACTAATGTAAACATCGGGTAACCATACCCGATGGTTACCTTAGTTACCAGTGTCCGCAGCTTCCAGACGCCGGCTCCGTGCAAGCGCAGCTTCGCTTGCACGTCGCTGCTGGCTGGGGGCTGGTCACTGGTCGCTGGTGAGATCTGCCTGTTTGACAGCTCACCAGCGACCATGTAGCGATGCAGCAGCGATCCTGACCAGGTCAGATCGCTGGTCGGATCGCTGCTGCATCGCTAAAGTGTGAAGGTACCCTAACTGTGAAATGTGCCAGCTGTCATTTACTTTCTTTTGTTTTGTACTGTATTTCTTCTTTGACTGTTGTTTACCGAACCCTCCTTCATCTCCCTGTTCCTGCCTAATAAAAAACGTTGGAAGTCACCACTGAGTTATCTTTAGGCCTCTTTCACTCTGTCTGTGTTTCAAGTATGTGTGACATCTGTTTTTTTCATGGATGCCACCCCTACCCATGTTATTCTATGGTCCAACTCACACATCCATGTTTTCACTCGCATGGACACAAGGAGACATGTCCATTTTTTCCCTGGCAGCACAGGTATGTATTATGTCAGAATAGGACAAACAGACGCGGTAGGGGAATCCCCCACCGTGACCGATAAGATTAAAAGTGACAAACAGATTATCAAACTTGTCACACAGATATGCACACCAATATGTACTACGTTCTAATCTACAGTGCTCAACACAATCACTAGGACCATAGAACAGGCCCCACTGTAGTAATAATAGAATAAGAAGGTTGACCAATAGAGGGGGGGGTCCAGCCCCAACCTCACAATACCCCTCAAATGGCAACAATCTGACCTTAATATGTTCTTAGACCTCCCAACGCGTTTCTTAATTCACTTAGTCATCAGGGGACTGTGGTCAAGAAACTAAAGGCTGTAAAAAAATAAGCAGTGTTGTCAGAATAAACAAAGAAAAACAGGACTGCAAAGAAAATCCCAGCTTAAACACAGAAAACATGTCCCCACCTTCAGTATTATCCACACTTCCTGCATGGTGTGTCAGGTCATGGCATATATCATAGGGCTTTGAAATTGCCGCCCTTAAATATCCTGTAGGTGTGTTCCAGGGCTCACGTAATAGGCCCCCCCCCCTATTGGTCAACCTTCTTATTCTATTATTACTACAGTGGGGCCTGTTCTATGGTCCTAGTGATTTGTGTTGAGCACTGTAGATTAGAACGTAGTACATATTGGTGTGCATATCTGTGTGACAAGTTTGATAATCTGTTTGTCACTTTTAATCTTATCGGTCACGGTGGAGGATTCCCCTACCGCGTCTGTTTGTCCTATTCTGACATAGTAGGAGCCCGACATTGGCCCTAATTATTTCAGGTTGGTTTTACAACCATATTTGTTGTGTGGTCTAAATTTTATTATAAGCTATTAAAAGCTAAGTTTTAATTGTCACCACTTTTTGTGTTACTACCTTTTGCTTGGCTATTTATACTAATTATTGGTAAAGCATTGACACGATCAATCTAATCAGCACGGGTATCACCTGGCCCGCACACTGATGTGATCCGTGTGACATTAGTGTGACACATACCGGAGGGATATCTGGCTATTTTCTGTGTTGAGACTCCTAACAGGCTCCACGGACCTCTTTGATTTGCATACTTCCCAAGGGGCAATGCACCTAGGATTTCACTGTGTTGAACGCCTTTGCTAGCTGCTGGCAGTGTTTTCTTTGGCTGGTCTCCCCGAGATCAGTGATTGTTTCATCTTGTTGGTCAACTAGGCATTGCTCCCACTTAGCCAGAATCCTACTCATCACTGATGAGGGGCAATAGCCCTAAACAGCTGTCTGTGGATGGATACCTGGCCTTGCTATTTCCCTTGTCATATCTTTAAACTCGTCAAAGAGTTGGATATTAACTAAAAGGGCCACTTAATATGGTGGTTCTGGTGGTCTCCTTAAAAAGAGCCACTCCTTGGCTAGGTTCTCCCTGGAGGGATATCTGGCTATTTTCTGTGTTGAGGTTCCGAACAGAGGCTCCACGGACCTTTTTTGATTTGCATACTTCCCAGGGGGCAATGCACCTAGGATTTCACTGTGTTGAGCGCCTTTGCTGGCTGCCGGCAGTGTTTTCTCTTGCTGGTCTCCCCGAGATCAGTGATTGTTTTGTCTTGTCACATATTATATAGCAAAGACATACTGACAGTTTCCTTTTAAGCCAAACCACAACAAATATCATATATCTATAAGTTAGGACTGTACATCAATCTGAAATGAGTAACAAATATCTGGATTTTATTTTGTTTGTCATCACACTGTATGACTTTTAATGGAAAAAAATGAATAAAGCCTGATTCTACATTCAAGAAGTTTAATTACTGGATTCATAGTCTTTGCCTGCTATATCTTGTTTACGTTTACCATTTTTCTCAATATATATCGATTTTGCCAGATACTGCATTGCTACTTTATTGCAGTGCATCATATAAGAGAGCAAACGTTTGCAGGTTCAATTTCCCTAAAGAGACAAAAAAAATATTTAAAATAAAGTGTATAGTAAAAAATTACATATATATATATATATATATATATATATATATATATATATATATATATTTTTGTATGCAGTATGTGTATATATATATTTATTTCCTCATAGACTGTAAGCTTACGACCAGGGCCCTCACTGCTCTTGGTATCTTAATTTCTTTATTTTGTATTGTCTCATTGTCTGTACATGTCCCCTCTGAATTGTAATGCACTGCGGAATATGTTGGCACTATAGAAATAAAACTTATTTTATATATATATATATATATATATATGCCACCTAATCTGAGAGCAGCATAACGTAGGGGCAAAGATCCTGATTCCAGCGATGTGTCACTTACAGGGCTGCTGTGATTTCTAGAATTTCTCGTGTGAGACTCTCCAGTGCAAGTCTATGGGTGCGAGAAAAAATTGGATGTCACACGGACGGCACACGGACCATCCGTTTTTCTCAATACAATTCTATCATGTAGCACAGAACACTGTAAATGCTCCTGTACATGTCTGTAAATGAGTAACAGCTGCTGAGGAAAAAAACGGATTGCATACTGACAGCACACTAACAGCACACTGACAGCACACATGAAAAGTGAGAAAAAAATCGTCCTACTCTCCAGCATGAGAATCGGACCGATTTTTCAATCACAAGTGTGACGCCGGCCTAATATAAATGCGGGCACCACTTTTTTACTCACTCCTGGTTTTGGCTTACAAACACTGAGGTACAAAAAACCCTCACCAAATATTCTAGTCCGATAGGTGTCTCTGATCTCGCTCCAGTGCCTCCTCTCTACTTGTTATCGTTGTCCTCTTTCACAGCTCTGTGTGAATGACGCGTCCTATGTCATCCACACAGAGGCCTCCATTGCACTTCTGCGCATGCACACTTCTCTCTGCCCTGCTGAGGGAAGATCAAAGTATTGTAGTGCGCATTCGCTGGCATCCTTTGACTTTTCCCTGTGCCTGCGCATTACAGTACTTTGTTCTGCCTGCAGCAGGGCAGAGAGACGTGCACGTGCGCAGGAGAGCAATGAAGGACTCTGTGTGGATGATGTAGGATGCATCATCCACACGGAACAGAGAAGGAGGACGACGATCGCAATCAGAGAGGAGGTGCTGGAGCAAGAGCAGTGACACCTATCGGACCACACCGCCCCGCAGGTGAGTATAATAAATGTTGTTTTTTACGTTATACAGAGCTGCCTGGGCACTTATATACAGTATTCTAGAATACTGTATATAAGAGCTCACTGGTGGTGGCCGAAGCTTATAGGGGACATATCTGGTGACAGTTTCCCTTTATTGCATTTATAATCTGAGCTATTCTACATGCATCTGTTAGAATAACTCTCCTTTACTAACTGGTAAACTTCTATAGACTTCACATATGCTGTGTGCTGTGGCTGCCTTTAATCTTTTCTGGTGTTTTTTCCCTCTCTGAAAGCCTGCAATAGTCTGAATTTCAGAAACAAAATGGAGGCCTATTTATTGGATTTGTGAAGATCAACAACATAGAAATGAATGCAGTAATTTGACCAGCTTTATGTTTTATTCTAATTTTATTCATTTTTTTTTATATAATTGCGTATTCAAATGCCTCCTGTTGTAATTCTTCCTTTCTTCTGCTTTGCAACCAAGATCCAATTACCCTACAGCAGGATGAAAAAAACCCGACAATGGCTCTGTTATTAAATACTGAAAATGCTGGGCATTTAATCATTTGTTTAACTCTAGCATTTAAAGAAGCACTTAAGCATGGTGATAGCAATTCAGAATGCACAGCGCCATTATCTGCCATCTGCTGCGTGATACAGAGGGCACTCACATCACTTCCACATTCATGTAAGTGTAAGCCTTTTCACTGACTCTTAAAAAGAGGTTTATGATTGGAAAAGCTATTAAACCCCCCAACATCCCTTCCTCCTCCTTCTTCCTCTATAATTTTTTTTTTAAAAAGTTTGTTTAAGAAGAAAAAAAAACAATCAAAAGAAACGGAGTTTGTAAGTTGGTTAGTTTCCGGGGGCATCAATATAAAAAGGAAATTATACAGTCCCTATTACTCACGTCTCCTGTATCTAGTGCTTGGCTCTCCTTCTTCTTCCTGCTCTGGTGACCGGGTCCCAAACTTGGGTGTAACTGCTACCACTGCACCTATACAAATTATTTTGCTCCAAATTCTTCAAAATAATGGTTATTTCCCTTCAACATTTCAAGGAAAGTCTGGATGCCTTTTTTGAAAATATAACATAAGTGATTATGAGTAATAGACTCTGCAATATGACGTTGATCCACGTAACTAGTCTGACTGCCAAAAATGGAGAAAGCAGGACCATTTTCTCCTAATATAAACATTTAGCTTTTGCTTCAAGTGTTTTTTTGCCTTCCTCTGGATCAACATGTTAGGTTATAGTTTGAGATTAATGATATCACGTCAAATATAAGGGAATTCCTAGTGAGAACCGCAACACAGAGGGTACACAGGGAAAACAATACAACAGTGAGCCCTGGTGCTGGGAAGAGGTGAGCGAAGTCACCTTCTGTCACTTGCCTAAGACTGATTCCTGCACTCCCTAATATCCCTATATGGGTCTTTCCCCTGTCGCCGATCACGTGCCTAGGCCCTGACTTGCCCTGAACTCACCCTAGCCAGTGAGAAGGCCGGCGAGAGCACTAGTCTCACCACTGCAATAATACAACACAAGGGAAGGGAGACAGACAGGGCGAATAGACACAAAAGGAAAGCACTTCAAGCTGCTCCAATGCAGCTAAACAGAGCTGCAACTGTCACGATTCCTCAGCGTCTCCCAGAGACTAGGTCCTTCCAAAGGGGTCAGTATAAGAGGGAAGATTCTATGGTGAGACATGTGAGTTTCTATAGTGAAGGGGAGTGGTCAAATAAAAGCTGTACCTGGGATTACGGCTGCAAAGAACAGCCGTTTGGAAAGATTCCTTAACCCCTACAGCGTTAAAAGCAAATAGATTTCACTCAAATATGAACAATAAGGCATTGTGACCTTCTAATCCCAGACTCTCCAGAGTTCTCCCCAGAGCGGGACACCCTTATGACAGATGGTCTCATGTCTACTTTCAGCCTTAAGAGCTATGAAAATGGCTACCGCAAGTCAGACATTTTGGGCAAAGTCAAAAATGTTTTTTGTTTTTGTCTCAAACCTTTTTTTTGCACATCTTAAAAGCAAAACGTTGTGTGGTCCACAAGACATTTCTCCAAAAATTCCTGGAATACAAGGAATAACTCTGCAGGGGAAACTGGAATACATTTGTGCAAAAAAACTGTTTTTTAAAAGTCGCATTTGATGAATCAGTCTAAAATATAAGCCACACTGAGGTTAAAATCTGAAAACTAAACAACAAAAGACAACTTAAAAAAAGTGCAAACACTGATGAATATATTGCAAAATTAAAACATCCATTAATTGGGCAGTTCTTGAAGCCAAAAAACTGTGGAAATTGCAATGATGAATTGGACCCATAGAATTTGTAGACAATTGGTCACTTATCATTCAGTATTAGGGCTCATGCGCACGGTGCCTACTTACGTGCATTTAAGCTGCGTATTGCACTGCAGTGTAAATGCATGCATCCTGCGTCCCCTGCACAATCTATGTAGATTGTGCATGAGACGTGTGCATGTTGCTTTTATGAACACAGCGATTTGGGTGCTAAAATTTTGACCCAAATCCGTGCGTTCATAAAAGCAGTATGTCAATTATTTGTGCATTCTGGATGCATCCCCCGCTCTGTCTATGGTGGGGGCAGCATCCCGAGCGCATGAAATCGGCTTTTCTGAAAAAAAAAACTGCATCCATTATGTAGTCTTTCTGCAGAAATATGACACGCACATGTGCTGTCAAATCGCTGCAAAATATTCTGCAGTTACGTGCGCATGAGCCCTAAGGCTGTGTCTGCACTTTGCGCCGTCCTACTTGCAGTTCAAAACGCACACTCTGGCAGTAATTGATTTTGCCAAAGTTGCTTTTGGCCACAAAATAGCGCTAAAAACGCATGCGTATTTACCGCATTTTAGCCGCGTTTTTTGTGCTTTTTACATGCTTTTCCATTGCGTTTTGAAAGATGCGTTTTGAACATAAAGACACTGTTAAATAAAGTTTAAACAGTCAAACACAATGAAAAAAGGGGAAAAAAAATATTTAAATGATAAAGAAAATAGTTATATTTCATAGAATTATAGCGGTTTTATATTTAGCGGTAAAATAGCATTAAATTTATATTTTTCATTAATTTAATTGTCTGACTATGTGTGTGTGTAAAGGGACATATTATTCCATTATTTTGAAGTCAGAAAAGCATGCGTTTTGGTAGTCCAAAACGCATTGTTTCTACAGCTAAAAAGCAGGTTAGAATTTTGATATTTCTTGCTTTTTGCTACTTCTCATTGACTTCAAGGTTAGCAAAACGCAGCCCAAATGGCAAAAACAATTGACATGGTGCTTCTTTGAATGCATGTTTTTTGCCACAAATTATGCAAATTAAACGCAGCGTTTTGAAACGCAAAGTGGGGACAGGAAATCATCTTTTTCCATAGACTATTATGGAAAATCAAAACGCATGCCTTTTGGCATTAAAACGCTGCAGCTCAAAACGCTGCGGAAACGCAGGTGGAAATGCAAAGAGCAGACACAGCCTCAGAGGGGGTTGTTTAGTACTTTTCTTTTGATGACCTAGCCTATCCAAAAAACAACACCTACTAATTATCTTTTATTACCTCTATCAATGGCCCCATGCCAACAATGTATAGAACTGAATATTGCAGCTCTGTACACTCTTTACTGACCACTTTTAGGTTCTGCAGATCAACTCCTTCTCAGTAAGAGTACTGTGGTGACTAATCACCACTGATATTTAATTGATGACATATACTAAAGTTAAGTTACTAAGAAAAAAAAAGGATTGGAAAGCTCCTTTAAGGCCTCTTTCATTCTACCCTTACCTACTGTATCCTCACCCTGTGTAGACTGTGAGTCCTCACGGGCAGGGACCTCTCTCCTCCTGTACCTGTCGGTGCCTTGTATTGTTTATGATTATTGTACTTGTCCCTATTTTGTATACCCCTTTCACATGTCAAGTGCCATGGAATAAATGGTGCTATAATAATAACAAATAATAATAATATGTCCGTGCATTTAATTCCCATGTGTGATGGTCTGTGGTGTAGGTACATATGTATGTCCATGTGTATGTTCTCTGTGTGCTATCCGTGACAATCGGATAGCACACAGACAGCATGGACTTGTATACTTGCCTGTGTCTGGCGCTGCTGTCTCTGGCACTGTTGTTACTTCCAGGTCTGTGGTCATTGCAGTGAATATGCATGAGCATAATGAGCGGGACCCAGAAGTAACAGCAGCGCCGGAGACAGGTAGGTATAAAAATATAATTTTTAAGTGACTTGTGTTTTCTCCAGTACGTGTCACACGGATCACATCAGTGTGCGGTCTGTGTGACACCTGTGCTGCCGGCAGAAAACAGACATGTTGCCATGTAGAGCACATGGACACAAGGTGCGCAAACCCATTGAATTTAATGTGTCTACGTGTGTCCATGTCTCCTTTATGTGTGGAAACGGACACCACACGTACCGGAAACAAAGACTTGTGGAAAAGCTTAAGTGTGTTCCACATTGTTTTTACAGGAGGCCGCTTTTTAGTGCTTTACAAAAGTGCAGTAACACACAAAAAATAGGTGAATCAGAATACTGCAGAGTCCGCCATTTTTTATATAGAGCATTGATCCGGATTAAATTCTAGCAATTATATATTAATACAGAACCAAGATAATTTAAGATTTTATGTTTAGATTTGATTTTTTATTTTTTCTCTTTTCAATTCGTCTTTTTTTTTTTTGTAAGTCTTTATTTATCCCCGTGAACTAATTTAGTGGCCAAACATGCAGTGAGGTTTGCGGATCCTGTCCGCTGATGTGAGGCCATGGTGAGAAAGGTGGTTGAGTCACAGTTGAGGCTGATTTTATTTTCCTGCTTGCTGAAATTATTTTCATCGTGTTGTCTCTTAATTACTCCTTCTATATTTATGTCTGCAGCCGAACATACATGAACTCATCAATATCTCACAAGTAAGTAGAGATTCAGCAGAAACACACCAGAGCATACCTTTGGGAGAATCAATTACTGAGCAGGTGGCATAGAGATGGCTTTTTCAGTAAAATATACAACCTTTCAGGCTTATTACATCTGAGATCCTCAATATGTGTTGTAAAAAAATGTGGGTGGTAAATTAAGGAGCACACTGCATCAGGCATGATGCTTAGCAGATTGATATATTATATTTAAATACTTTTGATTTTGTTTCACTTTTGTTTTTTGTTTTTAATGGAAACTAATAATGATTTAAAAAAAAATAAAAATTCACAACCACACTGGGGTATCACCAAGGCACCTAGAAACCTCAGCAGAAAGGAAAACAATCTATATATATAATTGCCTTATTCTGTCTGTCTGTCTGTCTATCTGTCTATCTGTCTGTCTGTCTGTCTGTCATGCTCCGAAATTGTGTCCTTACGGTGACACAAAGCTGATTGGCCGCTGGGCTCGCCATGGCCCCGCCCCCCCACACGGATTGGCCTCTCGCCCCGGCTCTCTGCAGGCCCCGCCCCCCTCACGCAATGCACGCTCGCTGTGGCCCAACTGACACGGGGCTCCGATTCCCAGGTGAGTACACACACATCAGATCACACTCACTCTCACACACACCTCACACACACCTCACACATCACAACATGCTGGGATATCGCTTGCTTCTACACCGGCTCCGTCACGATCCCGGCAGCGCCAGACATAACCTTGCGATGCTGGGATCTTAACGGAGGCCGTGAAAGCTGGTAACCATTATACACATCGGGTAACTAAGGTCCCTTAGTTACCAGATGTGTATCATAGTTACCAGTGTACACCGGCTCACACTCACTCTCATACACACCTCACACATACATCACATCGCATCCACACATCAAGGTCCTGCAGCTGCGGAAAATACATAACATAACAGCACACACATAACAGCACACACATAACAGCACACACACACACACAAATCAGATCACACTCACACATACCTCACACATCACATCGCATCCACATACTCACAACATCCTGGGATATCGCTTGCTTCTCGGCGGCGATACTGTGCTGTTGTGAGCTTCCAGGACCTGACGGAGGATCACATGGCCAGAAGCATGTGATATCCCCGGATGTTGTGAGTATCAGCGCGTATGTGCAATATCGTCAGTGTCTGTGTGTGTGAGTGTATGCGATCGGGTGTGTGTGAGTGGATGCGATCGGCTGTGTGTGAGTGTATGCGATCGGGTGTGTGTGAGTGGATGCGATCGGGTGTGTGTGAGTGGATGCGATCGGGTGTGTGTGAGTGGATGCGATCGGGTGTGTGTGAGTGGATGCGATCGGTTGTGTGGGTGAGTGGATGCGATCGGTTGTGTGGGTGAGTGGATGCGATCGGGTGTGGGTGAGTGTCGGCAGAGGAGCACGGCGTGCTGGAGGAGGCTGGGAGCAGAGAGGCTGATCTTGGGGAAGGCTGGGAGGGGGAGGCTGATGCTGAGGGAGGCTGGAAGGAGAGAGGCTGAGCAAACGTGCTCCATCCGCCATACTGCGCACTCCCCATCGTGCTGCATCCCCCATGCTGCGCACTCCCAAACGTGGTCCATCCGCCATGCTGCGCACTCCCAAACGTGGTCCATCCGCCATGCTGCGCACTCCCAAACGTGCTCCATCCGCCATACTGCGCACTCCCAAACGTGCTCCATCCGCCATACTGCGCACTCCCCATCGTGCACCATCCGCCATGCTGCGCACTCCCAAGCGGATGGAGCATGATGGGGAGTGCGCAGCATGGCGGATGGAGCACGTTTGGGAGTGCGCAGCATGGCGGATGGAGCACGTTTGGGAGTGCGCAGCATGACGGATGGAGCACGTTTGGGAGTGCGCAGCATGACGGATGGAGCACGTTTGGGAGTGCGCAGTATGGCAGATGGAGCACGTTTGGGAGTGCGCAGTATGGCGGATGGAGCACGTTTCGGAGTGCGCAGCATGGCGGATGGAGCACGTTTGGGAGTGCGCAGCATGGCGGATGGACCATGTTTGGGAGCGCGCAGCATGGCGGATGGAGCACGTTTGGGAGTGCGCAGCATGGCGGATGGAGCACGTTTGGGAGTGCGCAGCATGGCGGATGGAGCACGATTGGGAGTGCGCAGCATGGCGGATGGAGCACGTTTGGGAGTGCGCAGCATGCCGGATGGTGCACGATGGGGAGTGCGCAGTATGGCGGATGGAGCACGTTTGGGAGTGCGCAGCATGGCGGATGGAGCACGTTTGGGAGTGCGCAGCATGGCGGATGGACCACGTTTGGGAGTGCGCAGCATGGCGGATGGAGCACGTTTCGGAGTGCGCAGCATGGCGGATGGAGCACGTTTGGGAGTGCGCAGCATGGCGGGTGGAGCACGTTTGGGAGTGCGGAGCATGGCGGATGGAGCATGATAGGGGGTGCGCAGCATGGCGGATGGAGCACGTTTGGGAGTGCGCAGCATGGCGGATGGAGCACGTTTGGGAGTGTGCAGCATGGCGGATAGAGCACGATGGGGAGTGCGCAGCATGGCGGATGGAGCACGTTTGGGAGTGCGCAGCATGGGGGATGCAGCACGATGGGGAGTGCGCAGTATGGCGGATGGAGCACGTTTGGGAGTGCGCAGCCTGGCGGATGGACCACGTTTGGGAGTGCGCAGCATGGCGGATGGAGCACGTTTGGGAGTGCGCAGCATGAGGGATGCAGCGCGATGGGGGGTGCACAGCATGGGGGATGGAGCACGATGGGAGGTGCACACCTCCCCCCAACACACACACACACGCGCACTGCACAACACACACACACTAGGAATCACAAACAACGCCCTACACAGACACCCACACACACAGACAACGCTGCACACACAAATATACGCACATACTGCACAACACACACATTGCTCAAAACATACCTCCCCCCAAAACACACCACACACACACAAACCGCACAACACACACACACAACGCTACAGACACACAGCGCTCCACAAACAACGCAACACACACAACACACATACAACACCGCTCTCACCCCCCGCGACACTCAGAACATGTACAGCGCCCTACACAAACACTTGGTAACTACACACAACAACATCTATATATATATATATATATTACAAAAATCATACATGAACTACACAATACGTAAATTCTAGAATACCCGATGCGTAGAATCGGGCCACCTTCTAGTATCTACATATTGATGTAAATATAGACATATCTGCATCACTTTTGATACTTTTTGTAATAAATTGTTGGGATCTCTCTTTGCTTTTAATTTGTGTTATGTTCATTTGTTATGTGTTATTTATGAGATATATATCTCTTGTGCTCTGCATATAGCTTTCTCTATGGACTTTCCATGTTTATATGGACTTCACAACACAATACATCTATGGAACAACTATGCTACAGCCAATATGTGGTTTTATTCTTCATGAATAGACTATTTATTGTTATGTCAACAATGATTAAATGCTACTGTATATATACTGTAATATAATATATATACTGTAATCTAACTTTTACCTGTAAAAATCCTAATATCCCTAGATCTATGTGTGCACCTTCTTTGCTTAGCCCTGTGACTGTTGTGCGCATGCTCCCCATGTCTGACCTTTGCTGTGCCCCCAGTGGTGTCTCTCAGCCTCTGCATTTACTGGTGACCTCGTTGGGCTGCTTTGCGCATGTGCAGGCGCTGACGCCACCTCAGGACATGGGTGGGTAGCACCCCACGGGACCTGCATGGCTGCTCGTCACCGGGCAGGTGGTATTTGGGGTTGCTGTGAATGGCCTGACCCGGGTCCGTGGCCACATTGGCTACATAAAAGAAGGTACAAGGTGATGGGTACTAAGGGATGGGAGTTTGCTTTGCAGCGCCACCCATGGTATGTGGCCAGGGATTAGCCACCGCTGCAAGATGTTGCTCTCCTCCAGGGCTGATGGCAACGCAGCTCAGATAGTCCAGCTCCCCACAGGTGGAGCGAGCCCCAGGTAGGACGGGGAGGGAGAGGGCTTGCTCTTCTCTGTCTCAAGCTGTTCTATCTCCTGTGTCCCAAACTCTTCTCCAGTGAAACTGTGTGTGTGCTGACTTCCCCAGGCACCCCCCCACCTTCCTGATGACTCACCAGTGCTTGAGAAAAACCCATTGCTATGGTGTCCACCTGCAGCCCAGTCTGGTGGGAACCCACCTAAGGCTATGTCCGCACGTTGCTTTTTACCTGCTTTTTTGCTGCTTTTTCAACTGCAGCGTTTAATGCCAAAATGGTTGTGTTCTGCTTTTCAAGCAAAGTCTATGGGAATTTGGGTTTCTTGTCCGCACTATGCAGTTCAAACTGCAGCCTTTTGTTGCAGAACTTTGGTCAAAAACTCAGCTTTGCAGTGCAAAACCCAAATGGCAAAAACAATTGACATGTCACTACTTGGGGATCCCAGTGTCCTTGGTTTTAGTTCACGTCCCGTATGCAGGCAGGGCGAAATTTGTTATGGACCCGACTGTGGCCATGGCGCCTGTCTCTATATGCTACTGGTGCCCCGTGACTTTTGGTGGTAGGCAAAGGGACGTGCAATCCACCTTCCCTGCAGATTGTGATAGTCCAATGTGAAGTATGTTCTACCCTAGGGCTCTGCACGCTGACGGCACCAGTCCCGAAGAGGCTGTTGGGGGCTCATCCTCCAGCTACCATGTTGCTCCTATGTCTCACAGGTCCACCCGGTCATTTCCTGCTTCTCTCTTGGTCTGCTTGGTACCTGGTCGGCCCCTCTGAGCGAAGCCTTTTAGCATCCCCTCAGAGGCCTTGCTCTTCTCCGTCTCAAGCTGTTCTCTCTCCTGTGTCCCAAACTGTTCTCCAGTGAAACTGTGTGTGTTTGCTCACTTCCTCAGGCAGCCCCCCACCTTCCTGATGACTCACCAGTGCTTGAGAAAAACCCGTTGCTAGGTTGTCCACCTGCAGCCCAGTCTGGCGGGAAACCACCTAAGTGTATTGTGTAACTGCTGACTCATTGTGTTGTGTAAGCTAGAAAACACCAGTGGTTAACCTCTTCTTACCCGGAATAAGTACTGCACCTTAATGGAGATGCAGTACCCTGTGGCGACTGAAGTCTCATGGGCGCCACAGGTGCACATGCGCCTTATCCACTCAATCACATGGGCAGGACGACCGGTCACATGACTCCTCGGCCAGATGATTTAAGGTCCTGGATTATCTCCATGATTAAAGGGAACATGTCAGGTCCAATATGCACCCAGAACCACGAGCAGTTCTGGGTGCATATTGCTAATCCCTGCCTAATAGTCCCTGTATCTAGTAGCATAGATAAAGGGATCTTTAGAAAAAGTATTTCTAAAGATTTTTTTATTGTATGCTAATGAGAGTGGAGACTAGTCACAAGGGCGATGCTTCCTTTGCTGGTCGGCCCCATTAGCAAGTTAGCACGCCCCTGTGCAGACGCACTTTGATCTGTCCTGAGCAGGGCAAATTAAAGTATTGTAGTGCACCTGCGCGAGACCTCAATGCCGGCTAGTGTGGATGACGTAAGATATTATACACCCAGGCTTCAGAAGAAGGAGGACAAAGATGGCTGAAAGAGGAGGCTCTGGTACCAGAGAACGGAGACACCCATCCGACCAGTCTGCACCGCACCGCCCCTTAGGTGAGTATTATAATGGGATTTTTACTTTCTACACAGCTGCCTGAATGCTTTAGAATGCTGTATATAAGAGCTCAGTGGTGGTGGCTGCAGGTTATAGGGGCCAAATCTGGTGTCAGGTTCCATTTAACATACCGTTTCCCTAAAAATAAGACCTACCTTGCAAAAAAACCCTAGCATGATTTTTCAAGATTTTGGGAATTTGCTTGATATTTAAACCCTACTTCAAAAATAAGCCCTAGGTACACTTCAGTAAAAAAGTGTCCAGGCAGTTACCGCTATACAGTGCTGGCCAAAAGTATTGGCACCCCTGCAATTCTGTCAGATAATACTCAGTTTCTTCTTGAAAATGATTGCAATCACAAATTCTTTGGTATTATTATCTTCATTTAATTTGTCTTCAATGAAAAAAAAAAAAAATTGTCATAAAGCCAAATTGGATATAATTCCACACCAAACATAAAAAAGGGGGTGGACATGGATTAAAATTGACTCAACCTCTGTCCTGTGTCCTTGTGTGTACCACATTGAGCATGGAGAAAAGAAAAAAGACCAAAGAACTGTCTGAGGACTTGAGAATCCAAATTGTGAGGAAGCATGAGCAATCTCAAGGCTACAAGTCCATCTCCAAAGACCTGAAAGTTCCTGTGTCTACGGTGCGCAGTGTCATCAAGGATTTTAAAGCCCATGGCACTGTGGCTAACCTCCCTAGATGTGGAAGGAAAAGAAAAATTGACGAGAGATTTCAACGCAAGATTGTGCAGATGGTGGATAAAGAACCTTGACTAACATCCAAACAAGTTCAAGCTGCCCTGCAGTCCGAGGGTACAACAGTGTTAACCCGTACTATCCGTCGGCGTCTGAATGAAAAGAGACTGTATGGTAGGATACCCAGGAAGACCCCACTTCTTACCCCGAGACATAAAAAAGCCAGGCTGGAGTTTGCCAAAACTTACCTGAGAAAGCCTAAAACGTTTTGGAAGAATGTTCTCTGGTCAGATGAGACAAAAGTAAAGCTTTTTGGGAAAAGCCATCAACAGAGAGTTTACAGGAAAAAAAAGAGGCATTCAAAGAAAAGAACACGGTTCCTACAGTCAAACATGGCGGAGGTTCCCTGATGTTTTGGGGTTGCTTTGCTGCCTCTGGCACTGGACTGCTTGACTGTGTGCATGGCATTATGAAGTCTGAAGACTACCAACAAATTTTGCAGCATAATGTAGGGCCCAGTGTGAGAAAGCTGGGTGTTCCTCAGAGGTCATGGGTCTTCCAGCAGGACAATGACCCAAAACACACTTCAAAAAGCACTAGAAAATGGTTTGATAGAAAGCACTGGAGACTACTAAAGTGGCCAGCAATGAGTCCAGACCTGAATCCCATAGAACACCCGTGGAGAGATCTCAAAATGGCAGTTTGGAGAAGGCGCCCTTCAAATCTCAGGGACCTGGAGCAGTTTGTCAAAGAAGAATGGTCTAAAATTCAAGCAGAGCATTGTAAGAAACTCATTGATGGTTACTGGAAGCGGTTGTTTGCAGTTATTTTGGCTAAAGGTTGTGCAACCAAGTATTAAGCTAAAGCCCGCTTTACACGCTTCAATATATCTCACAATCCGTCTTTGGGGTCAAGTTGTAAGTGACGCACATCCGGCATCGTTTGTGAGGTATCTGCGTGTGACAGCTACGTGCGATCAGGATTGAACGCAAAACCGTTGATCGCAAACACATCGTATCATTCTCTAGAATTGAGCGTTTTGTTGCACGAACCTAGTCAATTGTAACGTGTGACATCCCTCATACGATTTTGGTGTCTGATGCTATGTGCGCAGGTGTGCGCTCTGCACCGCAGCTTAAAAAAGGTCCGCTTCAGAGCGCAGCTGAAAAGCTGCGTTCTGAAGCGCCTCACAATGTCTGTCATTCACTAATCTCTGTCAGTCGGTCACTATCTCTGTCCCTCACTCTCTGTCCATGTCAGTCTATCCCCCTCTCTCATATACTCACCGATCCCCGGCGCTGCACGGCGTTCACACTGCTCCGGCGGCTTTTACTGTTTTGAAAAAGCCGGCCGCCCATTAAACAATCTCGTATTCCCTGCTTTCCCCGCCCACCGGCGCCTATGATTGGTTACAGTGAGACACGCCCCCACGCTGAGTGACAGGTGTCACACTGCACCCAATCACAGCAGCCGGTGGGCGTGTCTATGCTGTGTAGTGAAATAAATAATTAAATAATTAAAAAAAAACGGCGTGCGGTTCCCCCCAATTTTAAAACCAGCCAGATAAAGCCATACGGCTGAAGGCTGGTATTCTCAGGATGGGGAGCTCCACGTTATGGGGAGCCCCCCAGCCTAACAATATCAGCCAACAGCCGCCCAGAATTGCCGCATACATTATATGCGACAGTTCTGGGACTGTACCCGGCTCTTCCCGATTTGCCCTGGTGCGTTGGCAAATCGGGGTAATAAGGAGTTATTGGCAGCCCATAGCTGCCAATAAGTCCTAGATTAATCATGTCAGGCGTCTATGAGACACCCTCCATGATTAATCTGTAAATTACAGTAAATAAACACACACACCCGAAAAAATCCTTTATTAGAAATAAAAAACACAAACATATACCCTGGTTCACCACTTTAATCAGCCCCAAAAAGCCCTCCATGTCCGGCGTAATCCAGGATGCTCCAGCGTCGCTTCCAGCGCTGCTGCATGGAGGTGACCGGAGCTGCAGAAGACACCGCCGCTCCGGTCACGTCCACGCAGGTAATGAAGACAGACGCGCGATCAGCTGCTGTCACTGAGGTTACCCGCTGTCACTGGATCCAGCGGTAGCCGCGGGTAACCTCAGTGACAGCTCAGCTGATCGCGCTACTCACCGCCGCTCCTATCACCTCCACGCAGCAACTGAGGTGAGTAGCGCGATCAGCTGAGCTGTCACTGAGGTTACCCGCGGCCACCGCTGGATCCAGTGACAGCGGGTAACCTCAGTGACAGCAGCTGATCGCGCGGCTGTCTTCATTACCTGCGTGGAGGTGACCGGAGCGGCGGTGTCTTCTGCAGCTCCGGTCACCTCCATGCAGCAGCGGTGGAAGCGACGCTGGAGCATCCTGGATTACGCCGGAAATGGAGGGCTTTTTGGGGCTGATTAAAGTGGTGAACCAGGGTATATGTTTGTGTTTTTTATTTCTAATAAAGGATTTTTTCGGGTGTGTGTGTTTATTTACTGTAATTTACAGATTAATCATGGAGGGTGTCTCATAGACGCCTGACATGATTAATCTAGGACTTATTGGCAGCTATGGGCTGCCAATAACTCCTTATTACCCCGATTTGCCAACGCACCAGGGCAAATCGGGAAGAGCCGGGTACAGTCCCAGAACTGTCGCATATAATGTATGCGGCAATTCTGGGCGGCTGTTGGCTGATATTGTTAGGCTGGGGGGCTCCCCATAACGTGGAGCTCCCCATCCTGAGAATACCAGCCTTCAGCCGTATGGCTTTATCTGGCTGGTTTTAAAATTGGGGGGAACCGCACGCCGTTTTTTTTAATTATTTAATTATTTATTTCACTACACAGTATAGACACGCCCACCGGCTGCTGTGATTGGGTGCAGTGTGACACCTGTCACTCAGAGTGGGGGCGTGTCTCACTGTAACCAATCATAGGCGCCGGTGGGCGGGGAAAGCAGGGAATACGAAATTGTTTAATGGGCGGCCGGCTTTTTCAAAACAGTAAAAGCCGCCGGAGCAGTGTGAACGCCGTGCAGTGCCGGGGATCGGGGATTGGTGAGTATGAGAGAGGGCTGCTAACTTCAGTAACTTAGGAGATTAGCGGTCACCGGTGAGTCCTTCACTGGTGACCGCTTATCAGGGCGCGACACAGACAGAGCCGCAGCATGACCGTGAAGTCGGGTGAAGTTCACCCGAGTTCATTCTGACAGTGCGGCTCTGTCTGTGTCTGCTGTCATCTGCCATTCAGCTCTGCTGCATGGCTGTCTGTGTCTGCTGTCAGCGGCCATGTAGCAGAGCTGAATGGCAGATGACATAGTAAAAACGCATCCCTACACATTACACACGCTTGGCAAGTCAATAAATAAAAAAAAAAAAAAGGTGCCCAATGCATACGTCACAGAACACATGATCTAAAGGATCGCACACAAAATTGATCAATTTAACATAGACTACTAACGCACGTGTGACAGCAAATGAACGACCAACGTGCAATCGCATAAGATCCCGTATGCAACCTGGGCGTGTCACATCGCAAATGCGATTGTACAACTAATTGCAACGTGTAAAGTGGGCTTAAGGGTGCCAATACTTTTGTCTGGCCCGTTTTTGGAGTTTTGTGTGAAATGATCAATGATTTCATTATTGTTTCATTCTCTTTTGTGTTTTTTCATTGCAAGCAAAATAAATGAAGATTATAATACCAAAGAATTTGTGATTGCAATCATTTTCAAGAAGAAACTGAGTATTAAATGACAGAATTGCAGGGGTGCCAATACTTTTGGCCAGCACTGTATATGTAAAAAAGTAAATAGAATACAGCAAGACAGATACAGTAGACCCTTCATCAAGGAAAGCAGATACCCCTAAAAGAAAGCAAACACCCCCAAAAGAATCACACTCAATAGACCCCATAATAATTAGGGTTGGTTAGTGCTGGGCTCTCGCACGGAGATCAGGCAGTACCGCTTTCTCAAGCAATGTGGCTGCTTTCCGTCACCAGGAGAAGCCAACCATTATAATTGATTGCAATGGAACACAGCAGGAATGGCAAGGCACCTGATAATGATGCGCCTTTGACAGGAGTGACGCAGATCGGTGTGTGAGAGCCCATCCATCATTGGCACTTGCTAATTCTAAATTTTTTGTCTGGTGAGCGTGATTCTTTTGGGGTGTCTGATTTATTTTTTGAGGGTGTTTGCTGTCCTTGATGAAGGGTCAACTCTATCTGATCTGCTGTGTTCTATTTATTTTTTTACATTGATTATAGCAAAAATTTAGCCAGCAGAGAGGTGCTTTAGAAAGACAAGAACTATAGATTTGGGTATAAATCAAATTGCATTGAAAAAGACCTATTCACAAATGAAGTATAGCCATGATTACACTTTAATAGTATACTGTACTATTATTACTTGTATCAAATATCACAAAAGTTTAAAAAAAGAGGAGTAGCTGCTTGAACACTTTTTGATTTTTTTCTTTTTGTTGTGATTTTTTGTCCATGAATTTTGGTTAATGTAGATTGTTGTACATGGAAAAATTAAATAGGATTTCAAGAAATTCATGATGGAATTCAGGATTTGGAGAGTTATCATGATGTTTAAGAATATGATGACATGATTATATTTGAATAAATGTTGATTTTTTTAATGGTAAAAATAAGACATCCCCTGAAAATAAGCCCTGACCAATTTTTTTTTTACCAAAAATTAATATAAGCCTTGTCTTCTTGTTTGGGGAAACACAATATTTAGGATATGTCTGTGACGCCCCTGGACTATTCAGGTCGTCACAGGGTACTGCACAAACTGCCCACCCCATGCAGAATTCAAACCCCATGGTTCTGGGTCTCTATCCTGCAGTACTGCCTCCACCAGCATTCACAAATCCTAGATACACTTTGCACCACACCTGTCAGGCACACCAGTTGCCGGCTGAAGCAGGAATAGGGCCTAGGTGGGGTCAGACAGGGAGGTGGAAGGTGTCAGTTCAGTCGAGTGTTAGCCCTCGAGCTGAGAGGAGCTCTGAGGAAGCTGGGAGTTTGAGCTCCCATGGGAGAAGTAAACTAGGTTGCAGACGGTGGTCTGTACCTAGAGGAGGTTGGACCCCCGGTCGCAGGGGATTGAGACTAGGTGCCTGGAACCCATCAAGGAGGACAGTCAGCAGCCTGGTCCTATCACCAGTCCGGGACTGAAGGCATGTCGGGGTACATGGACTCTAGGTCGGGGAGAAGCTTCAGGCGACCAGGCAATTAACCTGCGGATGACAGGGCCTTTATGGACTGTTCCCACCAAGCTCAGAGATCAGGGGCACTAGCGCTTCGCAAGCGGCCCACTGAAACCTCAAGCGTTAGCTCCTGAGAGCAGGCTCCTTCACTTAGCCATAGTGGGGAGCGGGGCCCGGACAGCTTCAAGCTACCGGGCCACAACGGACAATCTAAACTTTTGTGCCAGAAGGCAGGTTACGGACCACCAGGCAGTGCTGCAGGGGACAGGACCCATATGAGCTCCCCTCGAGAAGCAACGGCAGTCAGAGACTTGGTTTACCCTGTTGTCAGCGTCTGCTTCATTGCTGAGTGAGTACCTGACTGGCCCCTGCACTGCAACCCCACATCACCATCCAGAGTTCCGGGGCCTACCCCTACCCGTGGAGGGTAACGTCATCTAGCTGCCCCACTCCATCCCCCCGGTTACTCCCAACGGCAGCGGCGGTACTCCCAATTACTGTACACCACGGGTGGCGTCACGAACTATATCAATTCCCCTGTAAATACCCGCTTTCCATTTGAGTGTGGCCCCTAGCCCTCGGGTCCGGAGACCCTCGAGCCACGAGCAATCACCACCCCAGATCCGAGCGGTTCGATCCACTGCAGGGGCGGCACATGTCTACTATTGAGAGAATGAATGATTGAGAAGGTTGGATTTCATCATGTCTGATTATTTGTGTCTTGGAGATAAGTGCTACATGACGTGCTGGGCAACAGCGAATCCCTCCACACGCGGTATGAAATGGATCCATTACAATGTCAAAGAAGCCTAGTCAGTATTCTCTGCTTCAACAGTCTGCAATTGATTATGAAGCAAATCACCAGCAGTAATCAGTTCGGTAAGTTTTATTGTGTGCATTAGTGAGGCTGCATTGATTGGTAATCAGAAATGGAAACCTTGACAACTGTGTGAACTGAGCATTATTGGTAGCAATGAATAACTATTAGGCTATGTGCGCACGTTGCGTCGGAGTACCTGCAGTTTATTCTGCACGTTTTCCTTCCCTTGGTTTTTGACCAAATGGCTTTTGACAATTTTTTAGCGCTAAAAACGCATGCGTTTTTACCGCGTTTTTAGTGCGTTTTTAGCGCTTTTTACCTGCGTTTTCACCTGCGTTTCTGCAGATGCGTTTTTGAGATCAAGACACTGAGAAATAAAGTTGAATTAGTCAAAAAGAATGAAAAAAGAGAAAAAAAGTATAAAATTAACTTTTAATAAAATTATATGTGAAATTATCATTTTTAATGTAATAATAGTGGTTATGCACATTTTAACAGAAAAATAGCTAAAGTTTATGAACATTAGAACCCATTAATTTTTGCCCAGAAAAGCATGCGTTTTTGGAGCCAAAAACGCAGTTGAAAAGCAGGTAAAAAGCATGAAAAACGCAGGAATTGTGATTTTGGTTGCTTTTTGCCATTTCTCATTGACTCCAATGTTAAGGAAACGCTGCAGAAATGGCAAAAACAACTGACATGCTGCTTCTTTTTCAGCATGGTTTTTGACCACAAATATGCAAATTAAACGCTGCAGAAAAAAAAGCAAAGTGCAGACAGGATTTCTGCTTTTCCCATAGACTTTGCTGGAAATCAAAAACGCATGCGTTTTTGCCCAAAAACGCTGCTGCCAAAAACGCTGCAGAAACGCGGTAAAAAACGCAACGTGCGAACATAGCCTTACATCTAGTCCTTGCTCTATCCACGATCCAATTCTTACGTTTAATTTACTCACACGTCATGATCCTTTACCTCTGGCCCACGGTCACGGGTGCAGGGGGTAGGCTTCAGGAGCTGACCTATCAAGGAATACCCTGAGTTTCATCGGAATTGTGTCAGGATTATTAAAAGTGAAGTGCCTTTCCAGTGTAAGTATATTTGAACATAATTCATTTTTCAGCTTAGATTCCACTAAAGTCCCCCCTGAATAATCTATGTATAACCATTAAAGCACCACTCCAGTGTCAAATTTTGTTTAACCTCTGAAGTGGTGGAGCGATTTTCTGTTTTTTTTTTTGCTTTTTTCTTCCTCTCCTTTTTCCAAGGGCCATAACTTTTTATTTTTCCATCAATATTGCCATATGTGGGCTTGTTTTTTGTGGGATGAGTTATACTTTTGAAAGAAACCATTCATTTTACCATATACAGTATACTGTACTGGAAAATGGGAAACAAAATTCCAAGTGCAGTAAAATTGCAAATACAGTGCAATTCCACAGTTTGTTTTGTTTTTTTTTAATTTATTTACCATGTTCACTATATAGTAAAACTGACCGGGCATTATGATTCCTTGGGACAGTATGAGTTTGTAGATACCAAACATGTATATTTTTATTTTTCATTTAATTGGTGAAAATGTTTTCAGGAATTTGAAAGAAAAAAAAAAGCGCTTTTGTCACCTAATGTTCTCATTTTTGGCGATCTGGGGCTGTGTGACGCCCTTTTTTTCGCTGACGCTTTTGCAACTATAACTTCTGGGTAGCTGCGATGTTTTGATCGCCTCTTATTGCATTTTATTGCAAAGTTGCGGTGGCCAAAAAAGGAATTCTAGAGTTTTTAATTTTTTTCCCTTACACCCTTTACCAATCAGATTAATTTATTTTAGATTTTGATAGAACAGACATTTCTGAACACGACGATACCAAATATGTCTATTTTTTTTATTGTTCTATTTTCAATGGGGCACAAGAGGAGTGATTTGAGCTTCCCTTTTTTTTCATATTTTTAAAAACCTTTTCCCCACTTTTTATTGTTTCTACTAGTCCTTTTAGGGGACTGATCACTTGTGATGTGCAGAGCAGGGCATCAGCAGCACTCTGTACAGCACAAATGCTGTCTTCACCGGAAGTACGTAGTGACAGACAAAGGGGTCATCAGCTGACCCCCGGCTGCCATGACAACCCATCAGCGCCGCACGATCATGTCATGGGGCTGCAGTTGGAAGCGGGGAATGATGCCCTCACTAACAGTGCAATTTAAATCCCACTGTCAGATATTGACAGCGGGATTTAACTAGTTAACAGATGCGGGCAGATCTCCGATCTGCCCACCACTGTTAAAGATACATGTCGAATCAAAGGGAAGTACATGACCTATGATGTACCAGTACATCATGGACCATGAAAGGGTTAAATCTAAGTCCTCTGCCTCTTGTCTTATACTCATCTGCCGCCGACTTCTTCTGTTATCAATCAATCTATTTTTCTGTCATAACACAAGGGTGACCATAGCCTCAGGGTACATTTCACTGATCAACTATCAGGAACGTTCATGTGCCAAAAATCCATCAGTGAAAACAAGCTGCCGATGAATGAGCAACATGCTCGATTGTTGGTTAAAAGTATTTTTAAGCTTGATAAAAAAAAATGATCCTTCTCAGCAGCATATCGACTTTTGTGAACAGGATATTTGGTGCCAAAAACAATGTTATTCATTATATTGACAATTGTTCTGGGCACATGAAAGTGCAGTCAACCTGTCTAAAATGGCTAATGAAAGACCTCCGACTGGCTTGTATGTAGCCGTTCGGTGGTCATTAAACATATCTGATCACTTAAAGGGAACTTGTCAGGTGCAATATGCACCCAGAACCACGAGCAGTTAAGGGTGTATATTGCTGATCCCTGCCTAATCATCCCTGTATACACTAGCATAGATAAAGAGATCTTTAGAAAAAGTATTGTTAAGCTGGGTTTACACGCTGCAACATCGCAAAGGACATCGCTGTAACGTCACCGGTTTGGTGACGCAATAGCGATCTCCATAAGTCTCTGCTAAGTCTCTGGTGAGCGTTCAACCCGGCAAACCTGGCCAACAACTTACCAGCGATCCGGACCTGCAGAGCGACCTAGCTGGTTGTTGGGGACGTTGATAAGCAGCCTTTTGAAAGGGAAAGTTGCTAACAAAGTCGCTGAAAAGGATTCACACACTGAAACTTCATGCTGCACAGCGGGAAACAAAGGACCTAGGAATGGTCCTGAACGACTTGTAGTGATCAGCAACTTCCAGCAACTTCACAGCAGGGGCCAGGTCGCTGATAGGTTTCACACACTGCAACATCGCAAACAACATCGCTATTGCGTCACAAAACCGGTGACGTTACAGCGATGTCGTTTGAGATGTTGCAGTGTGTAAACCCAGCTTAAGTGTAAAGTGCTGAAGAGGGGCAGTCGTGGGTGAGGGTCATGGCAGACCTCAACTCACCCTGACACAGTACAAACATGGGGGGCAGAGTGGAGTGGGTGTTATGTGGTGTGGAGGTGGTACCTGCTGACTGCTGTTCGCTATCTGGGCCCTGTTCACTTCTATGGGCCTTGTGTCCCGTTCGGTCAGTAAGGAGACAGACACCTGGTAACATTTGCTTCACTAAGTAACTTGCTGGCAGACAATTTTAATTGATTCACAACAGACTTGTCATCATTGTTATCTTTCAGATACTTCAACTGTTTGCAAATTTTTCTAATGTTTAATTAACTCCAGTGATGTACCTTATCACTTACAGGAAAGTGTGTTGTATTTTTGATAAAAATCATTGTTTTATTTCCAGCAGATTTATCAGTTTTCTAATTGCTGAGGTCTATATATCCCCGCCCACACCACTGATTGTTAGCCTTCTGTGTACACTATGCATAAGAAGAAAGCTGCCAATCAGTGGTGGGGTGCGGGGTTACACAGAACTCATGAATATAAAAGACTGCACGGCAGCAGGTTTACTAGACCTCTAATGATAATCTTCTACTGATAAAACAGTGATTTTATCAAAACTACAACTTCGCTGCAATCAGGGTTTTTCTCTCTGCCCTCAGATTAGGAGGACTGTGTTTTAAATACTTTCATAGTAGGATGACAGAGAACTCTTAACCAGTGGTCTTTGTTATAATAAAGTTCTGATTTAACAAAATTAACATAAAATGTCAGGTGAGAGACATGCAAAACTTATATTATCCAGAAAGGCTATAAAGTCAGCTAAGAAATTAAGCTTTGAAAAGCTTTTTAACAAATTCATGTATCTTGGCCAATTATAGGCGACAAGTCAAATTAGCAATTTTAACATAACATAAAAATGAGGATTAGCATAATGCATGATGAACGTGGCACTGTGCAGGCAGTTTGGCAGTCTGATGAAAACCGAGTATGTGGAAATTGATTCAAGAGTCAGAAGGCATGTGCTAATCAACATTCCTTATCCAAGCTGTTGTGTACAGAGGTGAACTTTTATAGAGAATTCCCAATATGAAGAAATGGTCTGCAAGTGCTGAGAAAAGAACTGGCAGAATGGATGGAGCAGTAAAATTAGCTGTGATGTGATTTAGAAAGTACGGTAGTAAGGACAAAAGTATGACTTGTAACCATATATATCTTTTTTTTCTTATTTTATAGCTCATCCACATGCTGCTCTGTTTTGTTAATAGGTTATGTAACGCAAAGAGCGTGGCGGGCGCATTCAGACCAACTGAGGTCTGACGCAAAAATGAAAAACACACCTCAAAACCACCACAGACAAGTGGGACACTGGGGAAACAATAACAACGGTGGGCCCTGGAACTAGTGAGAGGGTAGCTGGACACCTCTTATCCTCACCTGTAGCTGTCCCTACTCTTCTAACCAGTCCCTATACAGTCTCCGCAACTATTTTGCGAACAGCACTCTGAGACCTTAGGAAACCCTATAAATGCCCTGACTAGTGAGAGGCAGGTGAGGTTCATTAAACCTACCTCTGCAGTAATTGACAAGAGGGTAGGGGAGACAAACAGGGGATAAACAACCAAAATGCAGAGGATACACCTTCAGGAGAATCCACTGCAGCTCCTTCCACCAAGGCGGCTTCCATACAAATGGTTTTGTGTGGTCAGCAAAGTTTGCTGGAAGACCTGGCTATTTAAACACAAGGGGGTGTGTCTATAAAGTACATACAACTCCATATCACTTATCAACTCTGATGTAAAACTATATGCAAAGATAATCGCCAATAGACTAAAAGCAATACTCCCAACTATAATTCAGAAAGATCAACTAGGTTTTGTTGAAGGACGTCAAACATCAGATGGCACAAGAAGAACAATTGATTTAATCCATCATATAGAGGGCAAGGGTTTACCAGCAATTCTCCTCTCTCTAAATGCAGAAAAGGTGTTTGATCGTGTAAATTGGTCTTATCTGAAAGCCGTTCTAAGAAAATTTGGTTTTGATGATGAGTTCATCAATAGAGTTATGGCCTTACATGTGGATCCAACTGCCAGGATATTTGCAAACAATCAGATGTCTAATATATTCTCCACCTCTAATGGTACACGGCAAGGGTGTCCCCTCTCTCCTCTGCTGTTCGCCTTATCCATTGAACCTCTTGCTGAGCACATAAGAAGTAACCCAGACATTAAGGGTATTCACACTAGAAACACCCATCATAAGATAGGGCTCTTCGCAGATGATGTGATATTATCCCTGTCAGAACCCATTACCTCAGCTGCTGAAGTTATTAGGATACTAGGAAAGTTCTCTCAAATATCATATTACAAGTTAAACAAAAAAAAACCTAAAATGATGCACTTCAACCTCAACAATGATATTATTGAACAGATAGGTACTGCCACTTCTTTCTCATGGGAGAATGAATCTATGAATCTTGGAGTGCTCCTCAATAAAAGTTTAACAAAAATGGTTGCCAATAACATTAGTCTTCTGATTGAAAATATTCAAAAAGACTTGACACGCACCGCAAATAACGATTTGTCATGGTTGGGTAGAGTGGTATTCTTAAAGATGATGACATTACCAAAAATTTTATATATCCTTAGATCCATACCTTTAATGATCCCGGCAAATCAATTAAATAAACTCCAAAAAGTACTTAGTGACTTTATTTGGAACTATAAAAGGCCAAAAGTGAACAAAAACATTTTACTCAAACAGAAAAAAATGGGAGGTATAGGGCTCCCAAATATAAAAAATTATCATCTTTCTAACTTAATTAAACAGAGTCAGAGGCTAATAGAGGGAAGCAATTTATTTCCTTGGATGGATTTAGAGATGTCCTCTGTTAATTACCAACCCATAAAATCTTTAATTTTAACTCACCTAATCAACCCTTCTATCCCACCTCCAAACTCCCCTACTTTATATGCTACAATAAGAGCATGGAAAACTTTGGCCAAAACTCCGACTAATCTTAATAAAAATCATCTTCTTAGAAATACTCCCCTAAAAATTTTGGCGATTCTGGATAACTCAGAAATTCCCTCAACATGGCAGGAGTCAAATCTAAAAACGGTTGGAGACATCTTTAACGGAAAAGACTTTATAAACTTCCTGGATATAAAGATCAAACACAAGCTCCCAGACTCTGACTTTAAGGCCCTCATCAAATTTAGGGAAATTTTAAAGACAAAATTATTATTTACAAACCCCCTTTCTGAAATAACCTGCATGTTATTCTGTAACCCAACCAAAATGCCCCTATGGTGTTGTAAAAATATCTATAACTACTTCAATAACGATCTAACATTCCACAAAAGCAAATATATGCTAGATTGGGAAAAAGATTTGGGTAAGAGCTTTACGGATGAGGAATGGCAGAAAGCCATTTCACTAACCTATTCTTCAAAGGCATGTGCCTCTCTCCATTAATCTCACTTCAAAATTCTCTCGTGTTGGTATCTCACTCCATGTAGACTTGCTAAATTTAATAGAGAGACGTCCCCTTTATGTTGGAGAGACTGTGACGAGAGAGGTACTCTACTTCACGTTTTCTGGAGTTGTCCCAGATTGAAGAGTCTCTGGGAAAATATTTCTAATCTAATTAATCAGATTACTAACTCCACAATTCAGGCAACTCCCCAAATGGCCCTGCTTTCACTTAATTTTCACTTAATTTGGAAAAATTTGATCCTATATATAAACCTATCCTAACTCATTTATTTCTAGTTACTAGAAATCTTATAGTTTCTAATTGGAAGAAACCTACGGTGCCCACTATCTCTGAGGTCGTAGAGACTACTTCTCTTCACAACAACTTCGAGAAGTACTTTGCTACCATTAACAATGCCTTTGCCTCCTATTACAGAAGATGGGATCACTGGAATAGTTTTATACAAGGTATTACATAAATAAATATTTATAACTATTTAAAAACCTTTTTTATAACATGAATCATTTTATTCAAACCTTCAGTCATGCTTTCTTGACAATATGCCTATATTCCTGGAATGGAAGCCTGTTAACATGGTTGAGATTTGTTTACGTTCATTGTTCTTCCTTTTACCCTCTCCCTCTTCACCTTGTTTTTCCTTGCCTCCACCCTCCTCCCCTTTTTCATCCCCAATAAAGTAATTGTTTTACCTCCCCCTCCCCTCTCCTTTCTCTTTTCCTATACCTTTCCCCCCAGATGAAAAGTTTTATTCATACAATAGATTCCCACATGTATTCAAATAATGGTATGCTACACATGATAATATCTTGATTGTGTGGATTTGATATGTTATTTTGTTAACCTTATTTTAATAAAAATATATGAAAACAAAGTACATACAACTGACCTTAACTGCAGGATGGAGAGCTGCTTGCAGAAAAACTGACATTAACTACTTCAGACCTAAAGGAAACAAAACAACATTTAAATGAAGAGTCTAAAGGCCCCGTCACACACAGAGATAAATCTTTGGCAGATCTGTGGTTGCAGTGAAATCATTGACAAATTGTTCCATTTCTACATAGCCACAAACCTGGCACTGATTGTCCACAATTTCACTGCAACCACAGATCTACCACAGATCTGCCACAGATTTATCTCTGTGTGTGACAGGGCCTTTAGAGATAAGGGGCTCCAGTCCTCAAGCTGCCACCAATCTCCAAAAACCGGAAGACAATCGTGACAGTTGGGACAGGTTATTTCCAAAATATCAACTTATCCCCTATTCACCAGTGATTCAGAGAAAGTGGCTCTGGTTTCCATGGACTGGTCTACTCTCTGCAGAGGCATGTCTTGATTGGAGTAGAGGTGTTCATGCTCGACTTCTGATCTATTCATTGTCAATGGGACTGCGGCAAATAACAGAGTGCTGTGCTAAAGTTTCTATGACAGAGCCACAGACAATGAGTAGAGTGATGACAGGACTTTACAATGCCCAACTCTCAGGATTAATGTTAATAACAGTGGTCAGAACATGAACAATTACTTTGTTATCTCCTATCCTATCAATTGAGGATACTCTTTATATTTTTCAAAATAATCCTTTACTGAACCATGATAAGGCTTCCATAGAGGTACATAGGAGCTCAACTGTATCCCTATCTGCCTTTGATTTCATAATGACATGCTGTGTAAATAAGTATTCTCCCTTTAGAGGTATCATTCAAGTTGGAGAATATTTCCATTAATGTGCTTGGATACAAAACCCTGTGAACAGCCAGCTTTTTTAGTAACGACCATTAGTGGCTTACCCTCCTTGTGGAGTGTGTCAATGACTGCCTTCTGGGGAGCTATCAAGTCAGCAGTCTTCCCCATGATTGTGTAGCCTACTGAACCAGACTAAAGGACCATTTTAAACGCTTAGGAAGCCTTTGCAGGCGTTTTGTGGTAATTATTCGAATTTTCTGAGATAATGACTTTTGGGTTTTCATTGCCTGTAAGCCATAAGGTACTGTCACACTAAGCAACATCGCTAGCAACATCGCTGCTGAGGCACGACTTTTGTGACGTAATAGAGATGTTGCTAGCGATGTTGTTGTGTGTGACATCCAGCAACAACCTGGCCCCTGCTGTGAGGTCGCTGGTTGTTGCTGAATGTCCTGGACCATTTTTTAGTTGTTGCTCTTGTATTGCAAATATAAAAATGGCTATTTTTTGAGTCTATACATTATGTTAAACTAGAACATATTGATTAGTCAGACAGACGAAGTGTACATGGTTACAAAATCTTGTATATACTTAAGGATTTCTGTGTGTTTGTCTTGAATATACAGACAAACAATATATCCATTTACCTAGCTCAAATACCTGATGTGTATTCTTGGGAGACTTGAATGCTGTGGGTTTATTACCCCATTGTCTGATGTGTGGTGTATCTCTGGTTCATCTATGCCCAATGACTGGCCATCAAAGGGCATGGATCAATAAGACTACAACACATTAACTTTAAGGCTTGTAATATTGTTCAAGCCTTTTTAAGATCAGCTGAAGTATAGCACAGACAGAAGCTCGTGTTACCTGTACCGAGATGTCCGGTCAGTGTTGGGATTTCCAGGAGTCCTCTGTCTATGTCATGCTTCTCTGATTCTTAATATTCCAGACAGATGATGTCCAAAGCTCCTTGGTGATGTACTGTAAGTATATAACTGTACTTAACCTTTGTATGTTGATTATACAAAAGTGTACGCAATATCATATTTTTCCTTTAAGTTTGTATTTCATATTAACCTTTATAATAAAATTACTTATTTGCCTTCTTTAAAGCCGTATCTGAACCTTAGTGTTAAAAATATAAGCGAAACATTTGGCGTAGTCGGCAGGATACGCAGAAGGCTTTGAGTATTTTTGTTAGTGTGATATTGCGAAAAAATATGCCTCTTTTTAAGAAAAAAGTGGTTGTGAGTGAATGCATTGAGATTCCAGGTTGGGAACAGAGTCCCTATGATATTTTGGCAACCAAGTGGTCGCACAGTGTTGGTTTGAGTGAACCATGGGACAAATGTTTGAAAAATGCTGAACCTGTAGATGTGGTTGAATGCTTGCAGAAAGTGAAAGTGGAGAGAGGTAAAGAATTGGGTGCTGTTGGTAGGCGTGGATGGATCCTGTTGTCTGCATATAGAAAACAGCATCAGGAAAAGATACGTATGGTAACAAAAGTTCAGGAATTAGAGAGACAGTTGTGTGAGGTCCAGACTGCATTGGTTACCGCACAGTGTCAGAATAAGTTGTCAGTGGACAAATGTGATGGATATCAGCATGATGCAGACAAGTCTGCTGTATGTATAGAGCAGTATAAATACAGAAAGAAGAGAGGGAAGGAGAATAGAAAGGAAGTAGCTTTGACCATAGCCAAAGCGGGGTCAGAGGGGAACTCAGATGAGGGGAATGGTGATGTACAGAACTCATCTGATTCTGAAAATGTCACCGACCCAGAACAAGAGGATGAACATGTCAGTGGGGAGAAGGAAATTGATCCTCATCTTAACCCAATAAGAGTTCATCCAATATACCATAGACAAGTTGTAGAAACAGCTAGAGGTAAACAGAACAAGAATATGGTAGAGGATTGCAGTCAGCTTCTTGATCGTTTTTCACAAAGGTCAAATGAACCTTTGATAGCTTGGATAGTCAGATTATGGGAGACAGGGGCTCATGGAGTGCATCTGGATGCTGTGGATGGCCCAAAGTTTGTTCAACTCAGCCATGAGCCTGTAGTGAAGGAAGCATTTTGTTCCTTGATAGTTCAGCGACCACATGTGGTGTGTAGTATGATGGATGTTGTGGCTATGGCATTGCAGCATAAATACCCATCCGAGGCGGACTGGCCGCCTAATGAAAAACCATGGTTTACATTGAAAGATTGTGCTCGGAGATTGAAGGAGGAGGCTATGAAAAATGCTATTTCAGCAAGTGCATATGACAATTACATGCAAGTTGTTGTAAGTGTTTCTATCAGAAATTGTATCATTGGAAATGCCCCTCCAGCTTATAAACATGTCATGATGGCATTAATGGTAAATCAGACTGGGAAACCCATCTCCAATACATTGGAGGCGATCCGACAGTTAGGGGGTCTGGGAGAATGGGGTCCCAAACAGAGAGATCAGCTTAATTTTGAAGAACAGTGTAACAACGTCAAAAGTAGTACAAATCGTAGATCCCGTGTTACCAGGAGAGATATGTTCATGGCCCTGATAAAGGATGGTGTTCCCTGGGATAAAATAGACGGGATTAGTACTGACGAGATGTGGAAATTGTATCAAAAGAGAAAATTGTATCAAAGGAGAAGACTCAATAAAAAGTCAGGGGTTTCACATAATAAAAAGGTTGCAGCAAAAGATTCTGAATCTCCACAGCGCAGGCGAAGCAGGACACGGGGAGAAAGAGGGCCCACTTTCTCATCGTCACCAGCAAAGCCTACACCACCGGGGGTGTTGGATCTTTACGCTGAAGTCAAATGTTTGGTGCAGGAAATCAAAGCCCAGCAGAACAGGTTATCATCATCTTCCATCAAGATGTCTCCATCTGAAATGGAAGATAGATGGGGGGAAAAAGATAAGGGTAATATTGAGACCACAGAGGAGATTGAAATTAATAAGGGTAATATTGAGACCACAGAGGAGATTGAAAAAGATAAGGGTAATATTGAGACCACAGAGGAGATTGAAAAAGATAAGGGTAATATTGAGACCACAGAGGAGATTGAAATTTATAAGGGTAATATTGAGACCACAGAGGAGATTGAAAAAGATAAGGGTAATATTGAGACCATAGAGGAGATTGCCACCAATACAGAATGTACAGAGATATGTAAAGAGAAAAGTAATATAAAAGCCATTCCTGCTCATAAACAATACAGAGCCATCCAAATGTTCACAAAGGAGAGACTGGAAACCAGGAGGATCCCTGTGTTCAGTCTATTGGAAGGGCAATTATTTTTGCTATTGTTTGGTTGGTCTCATATTTACATACCCATGCTGATAATTAATACAGCACAATATACCAATATGGTTGGGTAAATAGTGAACTTTTTAGGCTGTCAAGTTAGATGTGAATCTTTTAGCATATGGATAATGGACTGGATAAAATTGTGTTTTGTGCATTATTTGAGCTTATATGCTAATCATGTTTGTGCTTTCTTTTTAGACTGGAGACCAGAGTTTTACATGTTATTAGAGCAATCAGGCTAAAACAATGAAACAAGTAATCATCCCATTGTGATGAATGGGTATTGTATTTACCTAATGGTTGTTGTTTGTTTTATGTGTATGTTCAATCAGGACCACAGTAGGCTTGTAAATGCCATCTCAGTATGATGGTCTCATGGTCCAAAGGTCAGATTTGGCATTCAACTGAACTCAGTTAATAAGAGAAGGGATAGATCAGGATTATTAATTAAGGTAATTCTAATGAATAGTGGAGACAGTGACATGTTAATCAATTGATGGTACTGTCTATTTCTAAAATGTAGATAGAGGGAGGGCTCCTTCAGTTCTGCAGAGAAGATAAATGATTTGGATCTTCACATCCTATCAATGATTGTGCAAACATTTGGGTGAAACAATTGAGTGACAAAGGTCCTCCAGACCCTGCTGAAGTCATTGCTCGAGGAGCAGACAATGTGCTGACAGTTATGAAAACAAGAAAAGTGGGAATACATCCCAACTGACAGATGAGTAATATGTGTATTTTTCTCCCTTTAGATCAAACTCTGGAAATGTTGCATCATTGGCGCCACCATGGGCATGGATCTACTTCCGTCAGAAGCCAAGCAACCTTCAGACCGAAAACAGAGAGACCAACCATGGAAAATGTGGCCTTATTGAAAACCAAACAGAATCTATGGGTTTACCTGGCTCAGCTGATGAATATGAGCCATTTTTGTATAACAAAGACTACCAGTGATGACAATATATGAGAAACTTGTATCGAGGCGCTACTGACCCCTTTACATAAATGAAGACCTAGAAGAAGATGTGACCCAAAACTTCATCTCCAATCTGTATTGTGCCTATATGAACTGCACTGGGGAACATTCTCTAACAGAAGAGATGATTGCCCTAAGGACTCAAAGGGTTACATGAGCTGATCTATCAGAGGACTTGTTAAAGCAAAATAGGCAGATGTCAACAATTAAAAATACAGAATAAGACAGGGCATAAACAGATTGCTATTATTTGTGTCTCTCATACAAATAAAAAATGCAAACGTATGAGGGCAGGAAATAATATGAGATTAACAATATAATGACTGTTTCATTATATACAAAAAATGTAAAATTGTTAACGAAATCATAGATACAAGGATTATCTATAATAATTGTAGGAACACTCACTGTAGCGGCATATGCAGCTAAAGCAATAGGACGATTCTCTTGTTTGGTGGCTGAATTTATCACAAGTAGAGATGGATTTATACTAGATTAATTACATTACACAAGATAATGGTAGATGGTGGGAATGTGTATTTTCTTAGTTACCTCATTATATATATTAGGAGTAATTTTTGCTATTGTGCATGCATTGCTTTGTGTTGTTGTATCATCCGCTAAAACTATGCCGTTAGGGTATGGGACATTGTATAAATAATCTATGGCTCAAAATAGCCAAGGGTGGAATGTATTGCAAATATAAAAATGGCTATTTTTTGAGTCTATACATTATGTTAAACTAGAACATATTGATTAGTCAGACAGACGAAGTGTACATGGTTACAAAATCTTGTATATACTTAAGGATTTCTGTGTGTTTGTCTTGAATATACAGACAAACAATATATCCATTTACCTAGCTCAAATACCTGATGTGTATTCTTGGGAGACTTGAATGCTGTGGGTTTATTACCCCATTGTCTGATGTGTGGTGTATCTCTGGTTCATCTATGCCCAATGACTGGCCATCAAAGGGCATGGATCAATAAGACTACAACACATTAACTTTAAGGCTTGTAATATTGTTCAAGCCTTTTTAAGATCAGCTGAAGTATAGCACAGACAGAAGCTCGTGTTACCTGTACCGAGATGTCCGGTCAGTGTTGGGATTTCCAGGAGTCCTCTGTCTATGTCATGCTTCTCTGATTCTTAATATTCCAGACAGATGATGTCCAAAGCTCCTTGGTGATGTACTGTAAGTATTTAACTGTACTTAACCTTTGTATGTTGATTATACAAAAGTGTACGCAATATCATATTTTTCCTTTAAGTTTGTATTTCATATTAACCTTTATAATAAAATTACTTATTTGCCTTCTTTAAAGCCGTATCTGAACCTTAGTGTTAAAAATATAAGCGAAACAGCTCTCCCGCTGTGAAGCACAGATCGATGTGTGTGACAGCGAGAGAGCAACAACTGAATGTGCATTGAGCAGGGAGCCGGCTTCTGCGGACGCTGATAACCAATGTAAATATCAGGTAACCAAGGAGCCCTTTCCTTGGTTACCCGATATTTACCTTCGTTACCAGCGTCCACCATTCTCACGCGGCGAGTGCCGGCTCCCTGCTCCCTGCACACATAGCCAGACTACACATTGGGTAATTAACCTGATGTGTACTCTGGCTAGGAGTGCAGGGAGCCAGCGCTAAGCGGTGTGCGCTGGTAACCAAGGTAAATATCGGGTTGGTTACCCGATATTTACCTTAGTTACCAAGCGCAGCATCTCTTCCACGCGTCGCTGCTGGCTGGGGGCTGGTCACTGGTCACTGGTGAGATCTGCCTGTGTGACAGCTCACCAGCACCCCGTGTAGCGACGCTCCAGCGATCCCTGCCAGGTCAGGTCGCTGGTGGGATCGCTGGAGCGTCGCTTATGTGACGGTACCTATAGTCAGCAACATTAACAGAAATAAATCCTCTGTTTGTAATGACTTTATATAATATCTGCATTTCCCTTTTTGTATTGAATTACTGAAATAAATTAACTTTTTGACGATTTTCTCATTTATTGAGATGCACTTGTAATTGCCACCTGAAGGAGCCCATGTAGAGGCACACAGAGGCTGGAGGCTGTGTACTTTGTGCACAGGATTTATGCACACATGAACCATTAGTTTTGGCTGCAGCATAAGTGCACTGCTGCAATAAGAGAGATGGCAAATTAATTATTACTTAACCCTATCACATGTTATTTGAGCAATGATCACAAACATTATTGGGTGAAAATATTGCTGCCAAAAGAATATTTAAAGTGGTATTCCAAGATACTATCCCAATATATAGTAGGTCTAATAATAAGATTATTAGCTTATATCCAATATGGAAAGGAAAAAACGGCACTCACCAAATCGTTGCTGTGCAGGTTGCAGCTTTATTTCAAGCGCAGAGGTAACATGTGCGGTAGGGGCTGGTGGGGAGGGAGAGGACGCCGGACACGTCAGACGACGGCCGTTTCGCACTTACACAGTGCTTCAGCTGGTCTGAGTAGGTATGACATCAGATCCGTTTTATCCACATACCACATGTGGCCGATGTCAAGACAATTAAAAAATGTTAAAAACAATAAATGTATGCCCAAATCTTACTGAACATGCAACAAAGTAGCAAAGGTTTACACATATATAAAGCAATAAAATGTGCACTGAATCATCCTAAGAATACACTAAGGTCATTCCTTTCATTTAACCCTAATGGGCCTGTGGCATTGAACTTCATAATATATTCGGATTCTCTCCTAAGCAGTAATTTATGGGAGTCGCCTCCTCTGGGTGGGGGTTCTATCAAGTCAATCCCTGCAAAAGACAATACATTCTGATCGGAGTTGTGACATTCATTTATATGGTTAATCAACCTCGTGGCTCCTAATCCACTCACAATAGAGTTCCTATGCTCTCTGAACCTTACAAAAAGCTGCCGTATAGTTTTACCTATGTAAAAATATTTACACGGACAAAAAACTATATAAACTACCATTTTGGTCTTGCAAGTGATCAGATGCTTCACTACATGTAAATGGCCACCAATCTCAAGTGTCCTACCAATTATGTGGAATCTGCAAAAAGAGCAGTTACCAGATCGGTAGTTGCCAACAGGGCCACTATACTGCAACCAGGTTCTAGGAGGTATGTACCGCTTTTTAACTATAATGTCACCGATGTTCTTGCATCGCCTATGTGTCACTAGTGGTTTATTCATGGCCATTTCTCTGAGTTCAGTTACCCCTTCGATTATATGCCAATTTTTATTTATGACCGATTTTATTTCTTGGTCCATAGGGCCATATTTAAAGTTGAATACAAAGCGATTGAATGTTTTTTGCATATCATGGCTGAATCGGATACTATGGAGGTTGTTGAATTGGATAACAATGGGCTTGGAATACTTGCGGGGAGGGAAGACGCAAACACGTTTTTTCTGGACTGCAACAGCAAAGTAGATACTGACATCCTAAGCATAAAGTCATTAGAACAAAGAATCTCCAACTTGGCAGAAAAAGAGATTTCTCTCTTCTGGTCGGCACAATCTTTGCGTTCCTATAGAGACTGTAAACGTGTCCCTAGAGGCCTCAGGGTCATGAAGGCACTTTCATTCTACCAAGATGATGTTGAATTCAAACAATTGTGGCATGAAGTTCAAACTGAATGCTCCCTTAAATTTTTAGATTTAGTGCTACAGAAAAATGAACAAGAGCACATAAAAATAACAACTGAATTGATCAGATTGAGAAAAGAACTTGAATCACGCCTTTCAAAAGAGCAGTGGAACCGATTTTTGCAAAATCTGGACAAAAAACTTATTCCTTATCAAACCATAGTGAAAGAGCGCAAAAAAGAAAAATTTCTACGGGATAAAGCGAACTATGACTCAAATAATGTCTTCAAATGGAATAAAAATAGTGATAGCTCCCCTTTTTTCAAAAAAGGTAAATTGAGGAAAAAATTCAATAGAACCGCTAATAATAAAAAAACCGCATGGACCACGGACTCTGATTCAAGCGGTCAGGAGGAACCTCCCCCTCCAAAAAAGAAGTTTAGCGATGATAGAATTTCTTCCAATTCATCTAATAACCCTTTAGGAGAAAGACAAGAAGGGGCCGTGGAAGGAACAAGCGAACAACTTATGGGGAAAAGGAAGAATGTGTCCTGGAGAGATTAACCCCTATTCTTCCAAATAAAAAGAAAGTCTACAACCTTACGGATCATGTACTTGATGCAGATATGCATGCGATTTTGGAAAAGGGATTACATTTCTGTATCCCAGAACCATTCGACCTGGTTGAATTTGAAATTGACTTATATAAAGCTTGTCGTAAATTGCATTTAAAAAAGCATTTTTCTAATATTCAGAAAGATTCTAGGTCTGTTTGTGCACCTGAAAGGCAGTGTCATATCAGCCCTTTAGGTTTTTCTTATGAAGGCTCAGAGGTGAATAAGATTGCACAAGACGCGGTACAGCTGCTAAGTCTGACTGATGTTAGTGCAGATAATGCAGATTTTCCAGCAGGGAGAAATAAGCCCAAAACCAGCATAGGCTTCACTGGAGGGATAAAATCCTCCTTTTTTCCACCGACATCCCCAGGAAATAGTATAGATCTATTCCAAGAAATTGTTATGAGAGAGATGAGAGCATTAAAATACCCTGCTTTGAAAAATAATCTGTCAAAAAAAGAACAATCAGCTTTAAATAAAATCAAATCCCTCAAAAATGTCACAATAAGGAAGGCAGATAAGGGCGGTGCCACAGTCCTGATGACCACGGATTACTATTTAGAAGAAGCCAAACATCATTTAGATAATTGCTTAGTTTATCAAAAACTAGATAGTGATCCAACAAACAAACTAAAAGAGAAATTACGCAGCTTTCTAAATAAACATGTAACGGCAGGCTTTATCACGAAGAATAGAGCTGAAAAATTGTTTCCCCTTTTCCCAACCAGACCACATTGGTACTGGTTACCTAAAGTGCACAAGTCAGTTTCCAGGCCACCGGGGAGACCCATTGCTGCAGGATCTGGTTCTCTCACCGAGCCTCTCTCGGCGTATCTTGACTGGCTGCTCCATCCCCTGTTAGAGACTATTCCCTCCTTTGTGAGGGATACGGGAGATTTAGTACAGCAACTTGAGCACTTTGAATGGCAGGAGACTTTCTGCTGGGCGTCACTGGACGTCGAGAGTTTATTTACCAGGATTCCACAACATCTTGGGATTGATTTGATAGTTCAGATGCTGAGAGGACTTGGTGAGAATGAACTTTTAATCAATTTTGCTGAAGAGGCACTACTATTGGTACTGGGACACAATACCTTTAAGTTTGGCCATTTCTGGTACCTGCAAAAAAGTGGAGTTGCAATGGGGACCCCGGTGGCCTGTACCCTGGCCAACCTTTTCCTTGCACATCTTGAGGACAAGTTGATTTATAGCCTGGATAATCCCTATATAAGACATATAAAGCAATATCAGCGCTTTGTGGATGATGTATTGATAATCTGGGATGGTAGCAAGGAACAATTTGAATCTTTTGTGGCATATTTAAATTCAGAAAATAATTACAATATGCTTTTCACGCTTTTCTTTGGTGATAAGACTATAGAGTTCCTGGATGTGAAATTGACGGCCCATGATGAGGGGATCACTCGGGAACTCTATAGAAAACCTACCACTGTCAATACATTGTTGCACTATGGCAGTGCCCACCCAGGACACGTATTGAGATCTGTCCCGTTCAGTCAATTCCTAAGATTGAACAGGATTACCAACAATCCAGATACACTGCATATTCAAACAATAGACCTCAGGCAACATTTTTTAGAAAGAGGTTACCCCCTTGATTTGATTAATTCAATGCAAAAACAAGCTGAAGAGAAAATCTCATTTGAAAAAGACCCACGCAATAAAAATCTTATGAAAAAGGGCGAAAAAAAGCAATTAAATCGCTTTGTATTCAACTTTAAATATGGCCCTATGGACCAAGAAATAAAATCGGTCATAAATAAAAATTGGCATATAATCGAAGGGGTAACTGAACTCAGAGAAATGGCCATGAATAAACCACTAGTGACACATAGGCGATGCAAGAACATCGGTGACATTATAGTTAAAAAGCGGTACATACCTCCTAGAACCTGGTTGCAGTATAGTGGCCCTGTTGGCAACTACCGATGTGGTAACTGCTCTTTTTGCAGATTCCACATAATTGGTAGGACACTTGAGATTGGTGGCCATTTACATGTAGTGAAGCATCTGATCACTTGCAAGACCAAAATGGTCGTTTATATAGTTTTTTGTCTGTGTAAATATTTTTACATAGGTAAAACTATACGGCAGCTTTTTGTAAGGTTCAGAGAGCATAGGAACTCTATTGTGAGTGGATTAGGAGCCACGAGGTTGATTAACCATATAAATGAATGTCACAACTTCGATCAGAATGTATTGTCTTTTGCAGGGATTGACTTGATAGAACCCCCACCCAGAGGAGGCGACTCCCATAAATTACTGCTTAGGAGAGAATCCGAATATATTATGAAGTTCAATGCCACAGGCCCATTAGGGTTAAATGAAAGGAATGACCTTAGTGTATTCTTAGGATGATTCAGTGCACATTTTATTGCTTTATATACAGTTAGGTCCAGAAATATTTGGACAGTGACACAAGTTTTGTTATTTTAGCTGTTTACAAAAACATGTTCAGAAATACAATTATATATATAATATGGGCTGAAAGTGCACACTCCCAGCTGCAATATGAGAGTTTTCACATCCAAATCGGAGAAAGGGTTTAGGAATCATAGCTCTGTAATGCATAGCCTCCTCTTTTTCAAGGGATCAAAAGTAATTGGACAAGGGACTCTAAGGGCTACAATTAACTCTGAAGGCGTCTCCCTCGTTAACCTGTAATCAATGAAGTAGTTAAAAGGTCTGGGGTTGATTACAGGTGTGTGGTTTTGCATTTGGAAGCTGTTGCTGTGACCAGACAACATGCGGTCTAAGGAACTCTCAATTGAGGTGAAGCAGAACATCCTGAGGCTGAAAAAAAAGAAAAAAATCCATCAGAGAGATAGCAGACATGCTTGGAGTAGCAAAATCAACAGTCGGGTACATTCTGAGAAAAAAGGAATTGACTGGTGAGCTTGGTAACTCAAAAAGGCCTGGGCGTCCACGGATGACAACAGTGGTGGATGATCGCCGCATACTTTCTTTGGTGAAGAAGAACCCGTTCACAACATCAACTGAAGTCCAGAACACTCTCAGTGAAGTAGGTGTATCTGTCTCTAAGTCAACAGTAAAGAGAAGACTCCATGAAAGTAAATACAAAGGGTTCACATCTAGATGCAAACCATTCATCAATTCCAAAAATAGACAGGCCAGAGTTAAATTTGCTGAAAAACACCTCATGAAGCCAGCTCAGTTCTGGAAAAGTATTCTATGGACAGATGAGACAAAGATCAACCTGTACCAGAATGATGGGAAGAAAAAAGTTTGGAGAAGAAAGGGAACGGCACATGATCCAAGGCACACCACATCCTCTGTAAAACATGGTGGAGGCAACGTGATGGCATGGGCATGCATGGCTTTCAATGGCACTGGGTCACTTGTGTTTATTGATGACATAACAGCAGACAAGAGTAGCCGGATGAATTCTGAAGTGTACCGGGATATACTTTCAGCCCAGATTCAGCCAAATGCCGCAAAGTTGATCGGACGGCGCTTCATAGTACAGATGGACAATGACCCCAAGCATACAGCCAAAGCTACCCAGGAGTTCATGAGTGCAAAAAAGTGGAACATTCTGCAATGGCCAAGTCAATCACCAGGTCTTAACCCAATTGAGCATGCATTTCACTTGCTCAAATCCAGACTTAAGACGGAAAGACCCACAAACAAGCAAGACCTGAAGGCTGCGGCTGTAAAGGCCTGGCAAAGCATTAAGAAGGAGGAAACCCAGCGTTTGGTGATGTCCATGGGTTCCAGACTTAAGGCAGTGATTGCCTCCAAAGGATTCGCAACAAAATATTGAAAATAAAAATATTTTGTTTGGGTTTGGTTTATTTGTCCAATTACTTTTGACCTCCTAAAATGTGGAGTGTTTGTAAAGAAATGTGTACAATTCCTACAATTTCTATCAGATATTTTTGTTCAAACCTTCAAATTAAACGTTACAATCTGCACTTGAATTCTGTTGTAGAGGTTTCATTTCAAATCCAATGTGGTGGCATGCAGAGCCCAACTCGCGAAAATTGTGTCACTGTCCAAATATTTCTGGACCTAACTGTATGTGTAAACCTTTGCTACTTTGTTGCATGTTCAGTAAGATTTGGGCATACATTTATTGTTTTTAACATTTTTTAATTGTCTTGACATCGGCCACATGTGGTATGTGGATAAAACGGATCTGATGTCATACCTACTCAGACCAGCTGAAGCACTGTGTAAGTGCGAAACGGCCGTCGTCTAACGTGTCCGGCGTCCTCTCCCTCCCCACCAGCCCCTACCGCACATGTTACCTCTGCGCTTGAAATAAAGATGCAACCTGCACAGCAACGATTTGGTGAGTGCCGTTTTTTCCTTTCCATATTGGATATAATCTGATCTTTATGCACACGTGCACCCCGGATCAGCTTGGATTCAGCCTGCATGCTTGGACTTTACTAAATGTTCATGGTTGTTGCTGAGTAGTGCCCTGCTTTCCTCTTATCTACTTTGAATTAAGATTATTAGCAAATACCTCCAATTAGAAATATACTATAGTTCTCCTGATTAGCTATGTCACTTACCTCATGTGCAGGGCATTGCAGTAGCTTAGGTATCCATGGTAACTTAATTTGAGAACAACCTTATAGAATGGATTTAAGCAATGTTTATGTAGCTGATCAATTTAGGAGGCAGGGGGAGTAAAAAAAGAGTATCTCATAAATATAGAAACAGGCATTATTCTCTAATGAAGTATATTACAAAGTTTTGCTTGTAGAATTGATCTAAACATTTGCTTACACAACAGTGGCCATTCAAAGTTAATTTATCTGCGAATCTTGTTTCTGCTCTTAACTTATTTGCTTTTCTATACTATAAAGATGACATAATTGCTGTAGACAAATTCAGGAACAAAGCTATTATATTGTAAGCTCTTCTTGCCACCTGCAATTGTGTTTGCATATAGGCTGCACTTGGCACAAGCAATGTCTAGACTTTTGTTTTGTCACAGTGTCATTTGCATAGTAAGGACATTGTTGTTTTTCAATATATTAATCTTCAGAACATTTGTTTGTCTAAAACAGCATTAATTCTGACAATGCATGCAATAGGTCAGGTTCGGAAATATTTAATAACTAAACAATCAGAGCTCTTATCGTTCAGCTCTAAACATTCAGTTGTAATCAAGAATTATTTGCAGCCTTGATAATTTAAAAAAGAGTGTATGTATCAACTGTGTATCAGCATATTTTAATATGTATAAATATATTGAACAAAAAGGTGGATGTCATGATTCTGATTAGCGGTGCTCTGCTCTCCTGCAGAGCCTATACTGGGGCTCATATTTTCCTCCGGTGAACTCGTTGGTCCCGGTCTAGTCCTGTGTTGTAGGGGGGACCTGTTCTTTGGAGCCTCATTCCAGGTGATTGCTTTGCTTTATCTGGGAGCTATTTCACCCAGACCGCCGCCAATGATAGTTCATGTTTAGCAGTGCACATCTCTGGTTACTGTGACTGACCTGATCTTGTCCCACTACCTGTTTTTTTGTACCCCATCCCATCTCCTCCCCTACTCTGACTTGACTCCCTGCCTCCCTGACCTTCAGCTTGTTTCCTGACCCCGGCTCTGCTTTGTCCCATGTACAAGACATGTCCTCTTGGCTACCGACCTCGGCTCGTACCCCGACCCCGGCTCCCCTCTCTTCCTGGTACTTGAAGCAACTTCCTGGTTAACAGACCCTCGGCTCGCACATTGACTTTGGCTTCTCTCTCCCCCTGTTACTGACCTGATCTCCCGGCTCCTGACACCTGGCTTGTTCGCAGCAGATCTCCTCCACTAGTGTATCTAGCGACTCCTAGTGGTTTAGCGTCTCATTAAACCTGGGTGTTTGGCATCACAGTGGAGTTGTCATCGTTCAAGCAGTCGTATGAAAAAAGAAAGAAGAAACTAAATGTTTGACATTGACATGTTTGAGGCACCCTTCCTTGTTATTTGGATGCAGAACTTCTTGCTAAAAGGACAGTCTCCAGGTGTTTTTGGAGCTATTGGTGAGCCTACTGCATCTACCTGCCAATCATTTCTCCCACCATAGTTCTCTGAAGCTCTTAAATTAATTTTCTTACAGTTTGGATCACATTTTGCTCTAAAATGCTCTAAAATGGCTTATCATTAGGATAGGTTATTGATATCAGATTGGTGGGGTGCGAGACCATGAGCATCCTCTCTAATTGGCAGTTCAAAGAGGCTGTTACGCTTATGTGATGACTCTTCATTGTTTACAGCTGTTTAAAGGCTATTTCATCCACGCCTTTTGACTCCTTTTTTATTTCAGCAGTAGTACAAGATATTACAAAGTCCATTGAAACAAATTGTACAACGCTGTATCACTTTGTATCATCTTTGTGAAATGTACACCACTGACGGGTACAAGCCAGCCTGCGAGCTGCTGTATGCATTAAAGGGAATCTGTCACCCCCTTTGACTGTTTTAAGCTCTTACTATAGGCATACAGGTAATAGGATGTTGAAAGTAGTCTTACCTGTATGCCTCATAGTAGATGTATTGTTCCAGAAATATAACTTTAGATCCCCATATGCAAATTAGCCTACCGGGCTACTGGGCGGTGTGCTTCAGCTACTGGGCATGTGTTTCCTGGGAAGAAATCCCTCCCTCCCTGCGTCATTATCTTTCCTGTCACCTCCACTCAGCCTTATAGTCACAGCGTCACAGCTGGCAAATCCCGACCATGCGCAGTAGAGTGTTCTTCAGCCAAAGTTAATTCACTCCCTATGGAATCGGGCGGGGGGGATCAGGCAGGTGGACACACACATACCTGGGCAATCTTGCAGGGAGAAAGTCGGAAGGACAACTTTTAACAGCGCACTGATAACGGAAGTGGAGCTGATTCACCGGCGCATGCATAGTAGATTCAATGGGAGGTGAATTAACTCAGGCTGAAGAAGACTCTACTGCACACGCGCAGGATTTACCAGCTGTGACGCTGAGAGGAGGTGACAAGAAGGATAATGAAGCAGGGAGGTGGCTATGAGGATGGAAAAATAAAAAAGTTATGGTTTTGGGAAGAAGGGGAGGAAAAAGCAAAAATGAAAAATCAGAAAATAGGTGTTGGTATATGCAACAGACAAGGACTTCTATGTTTGTGTGAAGGAGGACTTTATGCTGATCTAACAGTAGATGGTGATTTTATGTCAAGTTTCCTTACTCACTGTATTGTAAAAAAGTCTCTGTTGTTTTCTTCCTGGTTTCGTTTTCTCTTCCTGATGCAATGCTGTATGACTGTGCATATGATTACCTCATGTTCTAAGGAGTAAAGAACTTGTTATCCCATGTAATCTGCTCTGTGAACTTTCTTCTATACTTTGGAAGCTAGAAGCTGTGCAACAGGTTATGGGCCCAGACTCACCAAGAATCCTAGGCACCCCAAGATCCCAAGATTCCCAGGCACCCCAAGACCCCAAGATTTCAGGCACCGAAGATCCCAGACACCCAGGAGACCAGAAAGCTCAGCAAGACCCTGGTGAATGCAGAAGAATTCTTTAGAACAATTCTCTCCAAACAAGTAAAACAAGTTAAAGATGATGTGTAGCACAGAGCTAAAATTTACAGTAGCTAAGCTGAATAATGAGAACTATCAGTTATGGAAGTTCAAAGTGTAGATGTTATTGTCTAAAGAGGATTTATTGGAAGTAATCACTACAGATAGACCCAATGATAATAATCAGACATGGGATAAGAAAAGCAGACAAGCAAGAGCTACTATCAGCCTATTAGTGGAAGATTCTCAATTAATCCACATAAGGAATGAGGATACAGCACAGGGAATGTGGGAAGCATTAAGAAAGCTACATGAAAGACCCAGCTTTAATCACAAGTTATTTCTGCTAAGAAAGCTTTACAGCATGAGAGTGCAGACAATGACATGCAGAAGCATATATTCTCTATGATGGAAGTGATATCACAGCTGAGATCAATTTGTGAAGATATTGAAGAAAGCAATATAGCAGCAATATTATTGTGCAGTTTACCGGATTCATACACTGCTTTAATAAATGCACTAGAGACAAGACCTGAAACAGACATCACATTAGAGTTTGTGAAGACCAGACTCATAGATGAATATCAAAGAAGGAAAGAGCAAACAAATGATTCTACTGAAAAAGATGGTGGAAATGCTTTTACAGATATAGAATCAAAGAGACCCTATAATAAAGAGACAAGAGAATGTTTCAGATGTAAGAAAAAAAGGACATGTAAAGAAAGACTGTACTATATGGAAAGCAGAACAAAAGAAATTACACCATAAAGAGAATACACAGAAGGTGAAAAACACAATTTCTGATTCATGTGTAAATAATTGGAATGGCACATTTAAGGTAACTGATAACAAATCATCATCAGGTTGGTTTATTAACTCAGGAGCAACTAGTCATATGACAAGTAATAAACGTTTGTTTACTGAACTTGATTTAAATAAGAAGGAAGCCATTTATCTTGCAGATGGGAGCAAAATAACTGCAGAAGGTATTGGACTAGGAGTGCTAAACTGTTCTAATAAGTATGGGCATGATTCAAAAATAGTTGTACAGGACGTGTTATATGTTCCAGGATTAGAAGTAGGATTGTTATCTGTAAAACGTCTAACAGCTACAGGACTTACTGTAAAATTCAAAGATGACGAATGTACAATCCTAGTGGGAAATAATATAATAACCAATGTCAAGGCAGATGAACAATTATATCATCTAGACACATTTACGGAACAGATGAAGTTGTGTACACATGATCACAAGAATTGTATTCACATGTGGCATAGACGTCTAGGACACAGACATTCTGAAAGTAGAATGGAGCTACAAAAGAAAGAATTGACAAAGGATTTATTGATATCTGATTGCTCAATTACCTTAAGATGTGAATGTTGTATGAAATCTAAAGCTACAAGAATATCTATACCTAAAGAAAGTGAGACGAAAAGCACAAGACCACTTGATTTGGTGCATGCTCACGTATGTGGACTCATGAATGTGACTACATCAGGAGGCAATTGATATATAGTGACTTTTATAGATGACTACTCAAGATACACAGTCACATACTTGATCAAGAACAAAAGTGAAGTTTTCAATAAATTAGTAGACTACGTGACAAAGTCGAGTAACAAGTTTCAGATGAAGTCAATTGTCATTAGAAGTGATAATGGAGGTGAATTCACACGACACAAAATAGAAAACTACTTAAGACAAAATGGTATAGAGCATCAAAAGACTGTTCCATACACACCTGAACAAAATGGGGTAGCAGAAAGAAAAAACAGAACTCTGGCTAAAATGATAAGATGTCTGCTAACAGATTCCAAACTACCAGAGAAATATTGGGGTGAAGCAGCAATGACAGCTACTTACCTACAAAACTGACTTTTTTCTAGAAAACTGAAAAAACCCCAATATGAACTGTGGCAGGGTAAGAATGTATGTAAAGTTTCTGTATTTATTCCAAAAGAAAAACGTTCCAAACTTCAAAACAGGTCCATAGAAGGAATATTTGTTGGATATAGTGAAAATTGCAAAGGATATAGAATCCTAGATCCCAAAACAGACAGAGTTACGGTGAGTAACAGTGTGACATTCATTGAGGATATAAATGAAGACACTATGATTTCACTGGAATAAAAAAAATGAGAAAAACAGCAGTGATATAGATGAAAGAACATCTGATAAAAAAGAAGTTGAAATTGATGAAGAACAGAGTACTGAAAATAAAGAGATACAACTACAAACATACATAGAACCAAGACGTTCAATAAGAGAAAACAAAGGAAAACCACCAATACGTCTTTCATTCAAGGCAAGTACAAGCAAAATTTATGAACCTACCTCTTGGGAAGACATATCTCGACTTCCTGAAGAAGAAGCTAATAAATGGATAAAGGTAACAGAAACAGAAATAAAATCCATGCATGACTCAAAGACATAGACACTGACAGAATTACCAGAAGGAAGAAAAGCGATAGGATGTAAATGGGTTTTTAAAGTAAAATACCAAACAGATGGCAAAGCTGAACGATACCGAGCAAAATCGTAGTTAAAGGTTATTCTCAAAAATATGGAGAAGACTATGATGAAATATTTGCTCCAGTTGTCAAACATACTACAATAAGAACTTTGTTTGCTGTTACAGCAAAGAAACAAATGGAGATGAAGCATCTGGATGTAAAGACTGCATTTTTGAATGAAGATTTAACAGAAGATATTTACATGGAACAACCTCCAAGATTCAAAGATAAAAGTAACCCAAACATGGTTTTTAAACTACAGAAAAGTATATATGATTTAAAACAAGCTGCTAAAGCGTGGAATGATAAAATCACAGAAGTGCTCACAAATGAAAAATTTCAAAGAAGCAAAGCTGATCCTTGCCTATACACAAAAAGACTAATGGACAGGCATAAGGGACGTACACGCACAAGGCTAACAAAACTACAGTTACCTAAGGAGGAGGGGGGCATCAATATGCCAGATTTGAGTAAATACAACCTCGCTGCAAATTTCCGTTACATTTTGGACTGGATTAGGGGGAATTCCCTTTTTGCCAATGTTCAATTGGAACAACAATTATACCCACACACTTCACTAACAGCTTTGGTGCATTTGAAGGGGGATGAAGTTCCGAATGGGATTAGGGAGCTTCCAACAATATGGTAGACGGTTCAAACATGGAGAAGGATACGGAAATTATGTGGGGCTAGCGCCTGTAACACACCATTCCAGCCTTTTGTGGGGAACCCGAGATTTCTTAGGGGCAGGACCCCAATACAATACGACATACTAGCAAGACAGGGGTGTGTCTTTGTGGCGGACCTAATGGATTCTGGGTATTCAATACTTCCATATGAAATACTATCACAACGCTTCCAAGCTTTTGCGGGAAACCCCTTTTTGTTTCTCCAAGCTCGCAGTTTTGCATAGAAATGCATAGCTAGTAAACCAAGATCCGAGCGAGGGTCAGACCTAGACAAATTCTTGAAACAAGCTAAGACACAGGTCGTCTCAACAAGCCATATATATGCGAGATTAAGACCCCATTGGTCGTGGGAGACGAGAGTCAGAGGACCCTCAAGATGGAAGGAGGTCATACCGGAATATGAAACTGAGGACTTTTTAAAGGCCACACTGATTCAAAGAAAATTTATATCAGCTAGTAGTTACACAGATATGGCATTAATGATTTTCCATAGGGCCTACATCACCCCCTATATTCAGTCAATAATAAACTCGAGAGCAAACTACAATTGTTCCAAATGTGGCAAAGAGAAGACTGACTTATTTCATCACCTTTGGGAATGTGCGCAGATTAGGGGGGTCTGGGGGAGCGTCAATTCAGTTCTACAATCCAAATATAACATTAAATTCCCACTGACAACACAATGGGCTATTTTTAATATTCTGGAAGAAGACCAACTAAAACTACCAAGACATATTAAAGTAGCTCTTATTATATGGGCCTCGGCTACCAGGAAGAGTATATTACATAAGTGGCTTAGTCAGGAACCCCCATCATTATCACTTATTCAAACTAAGGTTATGTTTGTATTCAAGATGGACTGGCTGGACGCTCTCTCAGATAAGGAAAAGTTGACAAAACATTTTTTTGACACATGGTCCACATTCATACCCACATTGCCGGATGTCATTAGAACCAGACTTAGATCCCAGTTTGAACACACATCGTGGTATTTATTGGAAAATATAAGTGGACGTAACCCAATTCCATAATAACGGACAACATAAGTTAGAGGACGCACGCAGAGAGGGAGGGGGGAGGGTGGGTATTGGGGTTTTGTTCTGATGATTGTAAATGATGGTAAATTAATTTCTAAAACTTGTCATTATTACTGTTGACATAAATATTGTATGTTACAAGTTCTTTATTTTTTTTTTGAAAGATAAAAAGAAGTTTAAAAAAAAAAAAAAGACTGATGAACACATGGATCTATGTATTCATATATGTTGATGATATTTTAGTTTGTTTTGAAAAAGAAAGGGACAAAGAGGACATACTAAGAATTCTGAAAAAACATTTCGAGATCAAAGACTTGGGAAATGTGAAGTATAATTTCTTGAGAGATCACCAGGAACAAGGAATCCTGAAATTAGAATATTGTCCAACTGAAGATATGACAGCAGATATTTTCACAAAGGCTTGAATGCTGAAAGACATCAGAGACTAATGAAGAAATTAGGCTTAACTGAATAAGTCCTTACTGTTGAGAAAGGGTGTTGGTATATGCAACAGACAAGGACTTCTATGTTTTTGTGAAGGAGAACTTTATGCTGATCTAACAGTAGATGGCAATGTGGTGTAAAGTTTCCTTACTCACTGTATTATGAAACAGTCTCTGTTGTTTTCTTCCTGGTTTCGTTGTCTCTTCCTGATGCAATGCTGTATGACTGTGCATATCATTACCTCATGTTCTAAGGAGTAAAGAGCTTGTTATCCCATGTAATCTGCTCTGTGAACTTTTTTCTATACCTGGGAAGCTAGAAGCTGTGCAACAATAGGAAGTCATGAAAGGGGGTAAGAACACTATAGAAAAATATGATGACACTTTGTTACATTCATAAGCACAAATACAGAGTGCTTTTAGTATGTAAAATATAATTAGTAAAATATCACGTCACCCTTACATGCTTTACAGCTTGCTGGCAATACTCTGAAAATGGGCGGAGCTCTGAATCAGGACAGTTGTCCTGCACTGCTCACATGGTGATAAATACCAAAAAAGCAACAAAAAGGAGATAAAGCTCCCCCATAAATATAATATACTTACAGCAAAAAAAGAGCAACCAGTTTAGTCAGCCCGGGCCAAGAAATCTATTGTACTAACAGAATGTAGCCAGACCCCTTAATGATGGAGGCTTCACAGGTGCAAGGTAGAGCAATCACTCGCACGCTACCACTAGTGGAGGGGGTGATGCTAGATGATAAAATTGCATACTAGTGGCGTTCATAGGGCGCTGTTCACACTTGTAAGTGCACACTGTCCGGTTAGCAACCTATTGGTTAAGCCCATACTATTAGATCAGGCGGGTTGCCCGGATACTACCTAAGTGCAACATACAGGGACCGGGGCTCCATTATGCACGGCCTGTATTAAGGAGTCTGCCTGCATTCTTTAGTGCAATAGATTTCTTGGCCTGGGCTGCCTGTACTAGTTGCCCTTTTTTACTGCTCACATGCTGTAGAGGCAAATTTCCAAATTCGAAAGGTTAGAAATTTAAGGGCATGTAGGATCCAGCACTAATTAAACACAGCCTGAAGCCTCCTTCATACGTGTGCATAAAACATACACAGGAAAAAACGGTAACAGAATCATCAGTGTTTTCCATCAGTGTGTCATCTGAGTTATTCAGGTATGAATAAAGAAATAATGAAATTCCAAAGCTTCTCCTACACTTTGCAATGTCAAACATGTACAGTACATGGACGGCACACGGATGCCATCTATGTGCTGTACGTATCATGGATCCTTAGACTTGTATTGGTCTTTGTCATCTGTGCTGCCGGAAAAAAAAGGCATGTCTCCTTGTGGTTCACACGGATGCACGGTCAGTGTGAAAACATGGAAATGTGAAGATTATTATTATTTATTATTATAGCGCCATTTATTCCATGGCGCTTTACATGTGAAAAGGGGTATACATAATAGGGACAAGTATAATAATCATAATCAAAACAAGGCACAGACAGGTACAGGAGGAGAGAGGACCCTGCCTATGAGGGCTCACAGTCTACAAGGAATGGGTGAGGATACAGTAGATGAGAGTAGAGATGGTCGTGCGGTGTCATAGCGGACTGAGAGTTACGGCAGGCTGTAGGCTTGTCGGAAGAGGTGGGTCTTCAGGTTCCTTTTGAAGCTTGTGAGGGTGGGCGAGAATCTGATATATTGTGGTAGAGCATTCCAGAGTATGGGGGAGGCATGAGAGAAGTCTTAGATGCAGTGGTGAGAAGAGGAGATGAGAGGAGAGCAGAGAAGGAGATCTTGTGAGGATCGAAGGTTACGTGCAGGTAAGTATCGGAAGACTAGGTCACAGATGTATGGAGGAGATAGGTTCTGAAGATCACCATGGGTTATAATGGGTACATGTGGTATTCATGAAAAAAAAAAAAATGGATGACACACGTACCGGAAAAACTAACATGTGAAGAGGGCCTTAGTCTGATGTGAGGAGGAGTACTCAGCCAAATATGGAAGCAGTCACCACCTCCAATAGTATAGTACATAAAGCAAAAACTGAACAACACATCCACACAGAATAAAGCAAGTGTGAACAGGTGCAAGTGGCTATGAATGCATAATATACAAATAAAAGAATTCAGCAGACTTTGTTGGCTGAGCATCCCTCCTTCCATCAGCCTTAGGCTGTTTTTTTTATCAGTCCTGGACACTGCGGGGACACAGACAAAAAAAGGGGCCCTTTCCAGCCCAACAGTTCATAAAAATGCAAAATTGCACCTGTTTGGAGTTAGAAATGGGCCCATTATATCTTGGGCCCTGCGGCTACACAGGTTGCATCAATGGTACACAGGTTGCATCCATTGTCCTGGATACTTCTTGCCCTTTAAATTTGTGCCTGATAGAGGAATGATAAATATTAGGTTAGTTCCCATCAAAGAAAGGTACACCTTGTCATGGCTGGTGGGCTCACATGAATTGTCCACTTTGTCCAAGGAATACCTTTTTATGAGTATATTTTATATAGCAGTAATGTAGTCCAAATATCATATATTCAATGTTTACACACTTCTTAGCGGTGTGCATGGGTGCCTAACCAAATGTAACCTCTATGTGCGGTTGAAACCTGCTTGTGTATGGGAAGCAAGGGACCTGGCTATATGGGAAATTGAATAAAGATGGCTAAAGGGCGGGACTGGGTTCTCAGACAGAAAAAAAACTGCATAACAATCAAAAAAACTGCTGGAACACCATTGTAAATGTGAACAGGGTGCTAGCCAAAAAATACACAATCTATATGAAGTGAAAGCTGCACACCAAATTTAGAGAAATATGAACAAGCATAACTGCTTTATAATACATAAGGAATGAAAAATATGGCTAATTGTATTTTTCATTCCTTATGTATTACAAAGCTGTTATGCTTGTTTGTATTTCTTTAAATTTGGTGTGCAGCTTTCACTTCATATAGAGTGATAGACACAGACAGACAGACATGGATAGAGACAGAGACACATATGGATAGAGACAAACACACAGACAGACAGAGAGACAGAGAAAGGGACAGACACATAGAGACAGACAGGGAAAGAGACAGACAGACACACAGAGACAGAGACAAACAGAGACAGATAGAGACAGACACAGACAGACAGACACAGACAGATACAGACAGACAGAGACAGACAGAGACAGACAGACAGAGACAGACAGGGACAGACAGACAGAGACTGGGAGAGAGACAGAGAGACAGTTTCTATCCCGGGCAACGCCCGGGTACTACAGCTAGTCTTGAATAAAGAGCAGGTGTGCATGCTCAATCTAAGCTCTCTTCATCTTCTATGAGACCACCAGAAATATCTGACCACTGTATTTTGCGTTCTCTGGCAGTCCAATACACAATAAATGTAGTGGGGGCCGAGCATGCACACCTCCTCTTCATTCAAGATGGGACTCTGCAGAACCTTGTTTTCAGGATTGATGACGATCAGCAGGTATCCATCTACCCTATGTAACTTACAGTTTTGTAAAAAAAAGCCCATTTAAATCATTATGTATCTTTAAGATAGAGTCAGTTTTGTTTCTGTAGTCAGAACTGCTCACCATTTATATATGGAAACACCATCTCTTTCATTTCATAAATCTTTAAAAGTAAGGATAGTGCTGTTTTCACACCTCCATCCACACTTGCCTACTGACACATGTGTAAAAAAAGGACATCACAGAGGTTGTCCCTTGTAGAAATATTCATACACCCTATTACGGAATTCTGATTGGAATTTAATGAGGTGGGGGTCTACACATCAGAACTTTCATCTTTTGGCCAGACTGGAGAACACTTAGGCCGCTTTCACATTGCGTTTTTACCTACATTCACTGGTCCAATCGGGGCATCCGTCAAAACCTCCTTCCCCCCGCAAAACAGGTTTCAGACGCATATGTGCCGCCCCTGAGGCTTCAGTCGCCACAGGTACTCATCCTGGATCCAAAGGAGGTCGGTACTGGTTTCGGTTTCACAGCACACAACCTGATGCACACAATTAGGTTGCCCTCCCCATTGGGGACCGGGCTAGGGTCAGGTCTTAAGGCAGTCACCAAACACGGGGAATTGCCACCCACTAGTGACAGGGAACCGGGGGAGGAGCAGCCACCAGGGGGAGTTAGGAGCAAACACAACAGTTGGGGTTCTCCAGCAGGAGAGGAAGAGAGCGGTCCGGTTTTACCAGTGCCTCTGGGACACAGGAGTCAATACGGTTGCCGAGAGGAGAGTTTAATTACCCCCTTGGGACCGGCGTAGTGCTCTGTGCAGAATCCTAGGGTGGAACATACTTCAAGTTATATCACCAAAATCTGCAGGCCAGGGGGATTGCAAGTCCCTCTGGCCAGCACAGTTCCCAGAGCACAGTGCTACATAGGGTCCAGGACCATGGTCTAAGCCAGGCCCCACCACGGACCCGCGGCACCTGCATACGGGATGGGAGTCCACTTGTTCAAGAACCGGGGTCCCCAAGAAGCTTCAGGCCACAGGGATCCATCTCTAAAGGTGCAAGGAGGAAGTGCCCACTGTCCACTGTACCGGTTCTGACTGGGGCCCACCACGGCAGTGACCGGCATCTCCTGGGCAAACCAGGACTGTGAATAAAGAAACCTTGAACCCGCAGAGACTGTGTCCACCTGTCCTTGCCGGCGCCCTGCGCTTTGGCATCATCATCCACCCCCGGGACCTGCTCCACCTGTGTGGAGCAGAAACACCATAGCTGCTTCTACGATCCTCCCCGGAGGACAGCGACCGCAGTGGCGGCTATTCCTGGCCGCATACCATAGGTGGCATCACGAGACAAACTATCCCCATCACCCATTCCCCTCCGTGGACACCTCAGGGTCACGAAACCGGGCACGGCCACCCATGACATCCCTTGACCCTCACCGGCCCGGTGATGAGTGTTCTCCCCTGACCCCCTGGGGTGCTCCACATAAGCTGACGGGGCCATTGACTATAAAGGAGCAGGCGGAGTCAGCGTGTGCTCTGTCTTGCACCATTTTCGGACATATACGTTTTCTGCAGGTGAACACCCAGACATAGTAGACTACATCTGGGTGTCCGCCTGCAGAAAGCGTATACACCCGAAAATGGCGCAAGACAGAGTACGCGGCGACTCTTCCTGCTCCATTATAGTCAATGGCCCTGTCAGAATATGCGTCCGAAACCCGTTTTTTGGGGGTTAGGGGAGGGGGGTTCGGACGGATTCCCGACGGGACCAGTGAACGTAGGTAAAAACGCAAGTTGAAAGCGGCCTTACGGAAAGAGTCAGTACAGAGGACCTGTCGCTGTCCTGTGATGTGAATTGACAATGTGCATTGCTTCATTTCCCCTATTGTGGTGCTGCAAGGAAACTGAACTCTTGTTGCCAGATTTCCTAACATTTATATTTATTTGTCAAATGATTCAATGAATTAGGTTAAGGAAGGAGTAATGCCATGTGCATGGGGCCATAGTGTATAATTAACAAAATGAAGATCAATTATGGCAAGAGAGCATAAAATAATGACCTTGAATTATAGGGTGAAACCTCTGATTTTTGAGAACATTAGTTTCAAAATTACATAAGAATTTATAGTAGAACAGAAGACATAGTGTGTATATGCCACAAGTTTATAAAAATGTATGAATGTAGATGGCAAAATGGAATGTTGCAAGTTCTAAAAAAAGATGATTTCCTGGTAGTGAATAATGTGCCCCATGTGGCTTTCTGAGTATTAGGGTTAATTGGCTGCTGTCAACCCTTGTTTCAGCAGTTAAATGTCTTGATATGAAATGTAAATTGTTGCGCCACCTAAGAAAACTGGGTGATGGCAGAAGACTTCTGGTATCTTCCTTTGTTCTTGTCTTTTTCTAACAAATCTTTATCTAAATGCAAATGAGATTGTACTTTCTGATGAGGGCATTGTACATCCAAGCAATTCAGAGAAAGCACAATTACAGTCTTATTTCGGTTCTGACTCACAATGTCTTTGTTAAGACTATGAAAGATCTTTTGTTGAGACACATGCCTTTCTCTTGACTTCTAGTTTGCTGCTGATGCGACTATCATAATGCTTTAGTTCATGGCATGCGGTGTCACTAAATGTTAGTTAAAATCTCTTTCTTTCTTTGAAGTTGTTTCTCCTTTGCTAAAACTGGCATTAGTAATGATGCAAAAATAAAAATTCCTTTGAATCATGAAGTTCTGCTTAATTAAAGAATCCATGGACAACTTAGTAATAATAATCAAAGGCATTATCCCCAGATTTTAGTAAAGGGCCAATTACACTGCAAGATAATGGTGAATACGTGTAGTCCTGCAGTCTAAATAGGTTGGCAGTCACCTAACGAATGAGATAAATGTTTGCTCGTAGGGTGAAATGATGTTTTATTTTGCTGAGCACAACTGCAGCCTGTGCACACTGAAATATTATAGATATACATAGGTTGAAAAAAGACCTAGGTACAACCTTCCTTCATCAATTAATTATACATTTTTGTTATAAAATAATTTATAACTGACAATGTTATGTATATTGAGATCATTTTGTGCACATCCGAGGTGTGGTCTGCTTGTGAAAACATGCTTTTAAATGATCACCAATTGATAAATATTTACCAATCGGCAATCATTTCATGCCGCAAAGTTGACTAGGTGTAAACAGACTCTTAGGGTGGGGTCAAATCGAAAGTGATGCACATCCGGCGTCACTTGCGATGTCGTAGTGTGTAAATTCTAGATGATACGATGAACGAGCGCAAAAGCGTCGTTATCGTATCATCGGTGCAGGCTCCGACATTTCCATAATGCCGGTGCCGCGACAGGTACGATGTAGTTCCTCGTTCCTGCGGCAGCACACATCGCTGTGTGTGAAGCCACAGGAACGAGGAACATCTCCTTACCTGCCGCCAGCGGCTATACAGAAGGAAGGATGTGGACAGGATGTTTACATCCTGCTCATCTCCACCCCTCTGCCGCCATTGGCCGCCTGCCGTGTGACGTCGCTGTGACGCCGCACAACCCGTCCCCTTAGGAAGGAGGCGGGTCGCCGGCCAGAGCGACGGTCGCAGGGCAGGTGAGTGCATGTGAAGCTGGCGTAGCGATTATTATCGCTACACCAGCTATCACAAGATATCGTACCTGCGACAGGGGCGGGGACTATCGCGTGCGACATCGCAGCATCGACTTGCGATGTCGCGTACGTGCAAAGCCCACCTTACTCAAGTTCACATTTAACACAAGGGTGGCATTTACAGTAGAGCAACATTATTCTGGCTATCACTCTAAAGGGATGTACATTAAATCTGTATAAAGTTGCCACAGGTTCTGTCATAAACAGTGGTTTAACAGCAGAGCAAAATGTATCTAACTTAAAGGGTTTATTTTCTATTGATATTATGTCAGTGGGGGTGCGGTACCCCCTACAATTAGCTGTTTCTGGCGCCAGCATCAGCCAGATGTGATCAGCTGTGAAGTGGAACAGGTCAGCTGTATAGTGACCGCAGTGGGGTACTGGAGGTCCTCCCATATTCACTTGAATAGAGAGGATGTGCAGTACCCAGCTGTGACCACTATACAGTAGACAGAGCTGTGTGCCGCAGCATTGCAACGGATTGTGAGGCTTGTGAGCCTCACAGCGATTTCACTGCACCCCACGCTGTTCGGCTCCACCAGACCTGATTACACAGCTGCAGTATTCAGCAGCGTTTCACAGCAGACTGCAATTAAATCCATCTAACATCTATGACAGTGTTTATATGAGGAAGGTCAGTGATTGACCGAAACGTCAAAATTAAAACACTGCTGCTTGAATTACCCAAATAAAGGGATTTTTTGCTTTCAATATAATTGAGTGCCAGATTATTTTTCTATATGAAGACAGGGTTGGACCTTATCTGAGCACCTATCATAACCCCCAGGAGTGCCGTGAATCCGTAATGTAAAGCATTGCAGGGGTGCCAATACTTTTGACCAGCAATGTACATGGCTGCGGGCTGGATTTTGTACACATGGTGTAGTGAGGTTGAATAAATTAACTAAATTAATTAAGAAGATCTGCATCGCCAATCCTACTGTCTATATGGATGTAGGCATGTGAGTGTGCATAGCAGAGCATGCAAATATACAGTGTGTCTGTGGGTGCTGTGAGGTAGCACGGTCGGCTGCGCAGCAGAAGACGCGGGATCCAGGCATTAAGGTTCACAGCACATGGTTTAATGTCCAAACAAAAGTCCACAACAATATACATGTGCCTCTCCAGCAGAGAGCTCAGGGAGTTCTGTTCACTCCCTCACACCCGGCACACCTGCCCTTGTTCCTGTTTCCATTTAACCCTTCCTTCAGCCTGTAGGGAAACAGCATTAACCCTAGAGTGGATTTACTTTCTATCATGGAGTGAGCACAACCGGGGCGAGACATACCGGCCGTCATAGATAACCCCGGTCACAGTCTCACATACCCCCCCCCTCAGTTCAAGCGTGCGGGGTTGAACTCCCGGCATCAAACACGGGCCGCGGGACAAGGCATCGGCGTTGCCCTGCAACCCACCGGCCCTATGTTCAACCGTAAACCGGAAGTTCTGCAGAGAAAGGAACCACCGGGTAACCCGGGCATTCCGTTCCTTGGCGGACCTCATCCAGACCAGTGGAGAGTGATCCATCACCAAGCGAAACTGCCGTCCCAGCAGGTAATAGCGCAGGGACTCCAAGGCCCACTTGATCGCCAGGCACTCCTTCTCCACTACGCTATAATTCCGCTCGGGAGGGGTGAGCTTCCTACTTAAGAAGGTGACGGGGTGTTCCTCCCCCTGAACCACCTGAGACAGCACTGCCCCCAGGCCGACCTCTGAGGCGTCAGTCTGTACTATGAACTCCTTCCGGAAATCAGGGTGTACGAGAACGGGCTGTCCGCACAGGACCCCCTTCAGGGCCCGGAAGGAGTCCTCGGCCTGCGGAGTCCAGCGCACCATGACGGACTTCTTGCCTTTGAGAAGGTCCGTCAAGGGGGCTGATAGTCCCGCAAAATCCTTTACAAACCTCCTGTAGTACCCCACGATACCCAGGAAGGCCCTAACCTGCTTCGTGGTCAGGGGTCTAGGCCACTTCTGGATTGCCTCAACCTTGTTGATTTGGGGCTTAATCACTCCTTGGCCTATCACGTAGCCCAAGTAGTGGGCTTCCGTGAGTCCCAACGCACATTTCTTGGGATTGGCTGTCAATCCGGCTGTTCGAAGCGCGTCCACCACCGCTTGTACCTGTTTCAAGTGGGTCTGCCAATCGGAGCTGTAAATAATGATGTCATCAAGGTACGCTGATGCATACGCCTGGTGGGGTTCCAGCACTAAGTCCATCAACCTCTGGAACGTGGCCGGAGCGCCATGTAACCCAAAAGGCAAGACAACATAGTGGAAGAGACCCTCCGGTGTAACAAAAGCGGTTTTCTCCTTGGCGGACTCCGTCAGTGGCACCTGCCAGTACCCCTTGGTCAGGTCGAGCGTGGTAAAATATCGCGCCTGTCCCAGCCTATCAATCAGCTCATCCACCCGGGGCATGGGGTAGAGATCGAACTTGGATATTTCGTTCAATCTCCTAAAGTCATTGCAGAACCTTAAGGAGCCATCGGGTTTTGGTATTAGGACAATCGGACTAGCCCATTCACTCCGGGATTTTTCGATGACCCCCAGGCGTAACATTGTCTTTACTTCCTCCGATATGGCTTGTCGTTGAGCCTCCGGTACCCGGTAGGACTTCAGGCGTACCTTCAGGTGGGGCTCGGTGACAATATCATGTCGTATCAGACTGGTCCCACCGGGCAGCTCGGAGAAGACATCGGGGTTCTGCTGAACCAACCGTCTGGCCTCTCGCCTCTGAGTCTTGGTGAGGGCTTCTCCAATCCTTACTTCCGGTTCGTCCTCTCCGGAGGTCACTGGAGCCGGAGGTGAACGACCCGAAGAGGAGGGAGATGGGGAAAAAACAGCCATCAGGCTTTCCCGTTCCTGCCAAGGTTTTAATAGGTTGACATGGTATATTTGTTCAGGTTTCCGCCTACCGGGCTGCAATACTTTATAGTTAACCACCCCGACTCTTTCCTTTATCTCGTAGGGGCCTTGCCACTGAGCCAGGAATTTACTCTCCGCCGTGGGGATTAATACCAACACCCGATCCCCGGGTTTAAAGGTCCGCACGGTAGCTTGTCTATTGTAGCGGCCGCTTTGCGCGGCCTGAGCCTCCTGTAAATGCTCCTTCACAATTGGCATGACCGCGCTTATGCGGTTCTGCATACCCAAAATGTGTTCAATCACACTTTTATGGGGGGTGGGCTCTTGCTCCCATGTTTCCTTTGCCAGGTCCAACAATCCCCGGGGATGTCGCCCGTATAACAATTCAAAAGGCGAAAACCCCGTGGATGCCTGTGGCACCTCATGGATGGCAAACATCAAATAGGGAAGCATCATATCCCAGTCTTTCCCGTCTTTTGAAATTACCCTTTTGAGCATGGTTTTCAGGGTTTTATTGAAACGCTCGACTAAACCGTCCGTTTGAGGATGATACACAGACGTACGCAACTGCTTGATCTGGAGTAGCCGGCATAGCTCTTTGGTCACTTTAGACATGAATGGGGTCCCCTGATCCGTAAGGATCTCCTTGGGCAACCCCACCCGGCAGAACACAGCAAACAACTCCCGAGCTATAAGCTTTGCTGCAGTATGTCTGAGAGGTATCGCCTCTGGATACCGGGTGGCATAGTCAACGATCACTAGGATGTGTTGGTGCCCTCGAGCGGACTTTAAGAGGGGCCCCACCAGATCCATCCCTATCCGTTCAAAAGGGACTTCTATAATGGGTAACGGTACCAACGGACTGCGAAAATGGGTCAGGGGTGCGGTAAGCTGACACTCCGGGCAGGTTTCGCAGAACCGTTTTACCTCTCCAAAAACCCCGGGCCAATAGAACCTTTGCAATATTCGCTCCTGCGTTTTCTTGACCCCTAGGTGGCCACTCATCAGGTGTTTATGAGCCAAGTCGAGGACCCGCCGGCGATACGGCTGGGGCACCACCAACTGTTCTACCCCCACGCCCCGTATTTCATCTACCCGGTAGAGTAAATCTTGCTTAAGAGCGAAATGGGGGTACCTTACCTGGGCACCGGGCAGCTGTGCCACCCCGTCAACTGCTGTCACCCGACTCCGGGCATGTATTAACGTAGGGTCCTGGAGTTGGGCTGTCCCAAACGTATCCGGGGACGCCTCTAACTCCGGGATGGGCTCGACCATTTCAGCCTCTCCTGCCAATACCTCTAGGGGTGACCTATCGGGTTCACACTCTGTCCCTATCATGGTGACCCCTACGGCAGGCGTCCCGGATTCAGGATTATAGGGCTCAGGTCCCGGACTGACCAATATCTGAGGGGACTTAGGGGGTCCCCTCCATAAAGTCCAAAAATAGGGCAGATCCCTTCCTAGGATCACGTCATAAGGAAGAGTGTTAAGAAGTCCCACCTCATGTTGCACCTGACCGCAAGGTGCTGTGATGGTGACAATCCCCGTGGGATAGTCTCGGCGGTCCCCATGTATGCAAACCACCCCCACGGTACGTCCGGTGGCCTTTACTTTAGCCCTCAAGGTGGATCGCACAAGGGTCACTAAGCTCCCGGAATCCAACAATCCTGTAACCGGACATCCATTCACCTGTATTTGGCACAAGTGGGGCTCCGTCTTTGGGGAGACCAGGTCAGCGGTACACACCACCTGAGCATACATTGAACCCCGCCGGGTAACCCCACAATCCATGGGCTCCGTAGTGAGTGGACACTGGGCTTCCATATGTCCCACCCGCTGGCATCGCCAACATCTAATGGGGACGGAAACCCCCTTGACGGGTTGTCGTTTAGGGTACAGAACCTTCCGGACCTCAGGAATGGCGGGCGCGGCCTCTGACGGGACGGTAGGGGACTCCTGCACCGTTGTCAGCGGTGGGTCCTTGGCCCTAGGCTTGGAGGGGCCGGACCGACGGGCGGTACGCAAAGTCTCAGTGTCCCGTATCAAGTCCTGCGTAGCCACATGCCGCTCTACCAGGGACACTAATTGGTCCAGGGTACTCGGGTCACCCTGTCCTACCCACCGTTGAACGGTGACGGGTAAAGTGCGCACAAAACGATCCACTACTACCCTTTCCACCATTTGCGCCGGGCTCAGAGTGTCAGGCTGCAACCACTTTTTTACAAGATGCAATAAGTCATAGGCCTGGGAGCGTACGGGTTTGGCTTCCTCATAGAACCACTGATTTACCCGCTGAGCCCGTACATAGGTATTCACCCCCAACCGAGCCAGTATTTCCGCTTTCAGGGTCACATAGTCAATGGCGTCCTCGGTACAGAGGTCCAGGTACGCTTTTTGGGGTTCCCCCGTCAGATAGGGCGACAATACCTCAGCCCACTGGGGGGTCGGCAGCTTTTCCCGCTCGGCCACCCACTCAAACACCGCCAGGAACGCTTCCACATCATCCCCCGGGGTCATCTTTTGTAACGCTTGTCTCACCGCTTTCCGGACGCTGCCGTCGTCACCCGGTCCCGGGGTTGTTGCTGCCGGTCCGGCACGGATCGACTTGGCCAGGAGAACCATCTGTTCTTGATGTCTTTGTTCCTGCAATTGCAAGGCTTGCTGCTGACGTGCATTGGCCTGAACCAGCTGTTCTTGGTGCCTTTTGTCCTGCACTTGCAAGGATTGCTGCTGACGTTCCAACGCCCGGAGCAGGTGTGCATTGGTCTCTTGTTGCTGTGCATTAGCCTGTTGTTGCTGTGCATTAGCTTGAGCCAGCTGCTGTAGTATGTCCTCCATGGCGTCGCCGGGTTTGGGCTGTAGTATAGCCGCTCGAATCCAGGACATGTGCTACTAGGTCACCAGGGATGGATGCTACACCTCACCGGCTGGCATGCCCGCCGATTCTCCACCATATGTGAGGTAGCACGGTCGGCTGCGCAGCAGAAGACACGGGATCCAGGCATTAAGGTTCACAGCACACGGTTTAATGTCCAAACAAAAGTCCACAACAATATACATGTGCCTCTCCAGCAGAGAGCTCAGGGAGTTCTGTTCACTCCCTCACACCCGGCACACCTGCCCTTGTTCCTGTTTCCATTTAACCCTTCCTTCAGCCTGTAGGGAAACAGCATTAACCCTAGAGTGGATTTACTTTCTATCATGGAGTGAGCACAACCGGGGCGAGACATACCGGCCGTCATAGATAACCCCGGTCACAGTCTCACAGTGCATATGGGTTTGCATGAAGTGTTTGAGCCTTTACTTTTATAGTTTTGTAAAGTTTTTACTACCTTTAACATTGTGTTGCATATTTTGATTTTTCGCTATTGTGAATTCTGTCTTAATATGAAAGTGAATAGGTTCATATTAAATGTCAATGCCGAGGGCAGTATGAGATGTAAATACAGCCCTGGAATTTTGCCCTTTGTGTGGGAAAAAATCTTTCAATGAACATGTCAGCGTACCCAAAGACTTAATTTGCATTAACATTGTACGATTATCATGAACGAACATTCCTAGGAATAATCGTTTCTCGATAATCTTTTAATGTAAACAAGCTTCCAATTATCCAACAGACAAGTAAAAAATACTCTTTTACGTGAAACAGGACCTGTGCTTCTGAGAGCAATGTTATGCAGGTTATGTGCCCAGAACGATTATTATTGATCATTTGGTGGGTATATTATCATGCGGTCTGCATGTTAAAAGTCTATTAATCGACTACTGATCAGTAAATATGTAACATCGCAGATCACATAATGTGAAAGCACTTTTAACCCCCTTCCACCCATGGCCAATTTTGATTTATTTTGCCTTTTTTCTTGATATCTTCCTGGAGCCAATTTTTGTTTTAATTTTTTCAGCTGTCTTAAATGTTTGATGGTTTTTTAATGTGGATTGAAAATATGTTCAAGTAGCACTCTAATATTTATTTACAGTGGAACCTTGGTTTAAGAGTAACTTGGTTTGAGAGCGTTTTGCAAGACAAGCAAAGCTTTTTACAAATTTGTAACTTGGTTTAAGAGCAATAATTTGTATTAAGAGCAAATACTCACTGTGCACCCTGCGGTTCCATCTTTTCACTGTGCTCTAACCCGCTTTGTGTAAACTTACTGGAGGTAACATTCTGTACATACAGTATGTACTGTATACAGTATACCATTGTACAGTATAGAATATACTATATAGCATGCCTATCAATTTGCATTTGTGGATACAGTACAGTACTTTGTGTTAATCAGTGCAGCACATTGCTTGTACTGTAATCTGCCTGTGCAGTTTTCCTACCCCACATTTGGCTTAGTTCTTCCCTTATTTTGGGGTGAATAGATTTGGGGTGTGCTTTCTTTTGTGTATTGTACTAGAATAAAGGGTGTCATATTTACAGTATACATCATTTTTTCCTGCACACCCACAATTCTATTATAAGCTAAAATGCCATTTAATTTGTTTCATGTTTTTTACTGTACTGCACAGTATTTTGTATTAGTGTACTGTAATTATTTTATATGAATACAGGACATTATTTTATATTACTGTAATAAGTTTGTATAAATACAGCAAATAGTTTTGGGTTGTGGAACGAATTGTCTGGGTTTCAATTATTTCCTATGGGAAAATTTGCTTTTATATAAGAGTAACTTGGTTTAAGAGCACAGTTCCAGAACCAATTATGCTCATAATCCAAGGTTCCACTGTATTTTATTAATCCTGTCACTAGTCTACAAATATATGTAATTCTGCTAATATTACCTTATATACAGTCGTTTCCCCTTTCTATATGAAAATTCACAATATCCTTCTCCTCACTTGATCACATGGTGTTCCCCCTGAGAAGTATATATTTTTATGTTCTCTGATGCAGTCATCTTAGTCACCAGAACTCAATGTATGATTAAATTGCATGGATTGCATCATTGAAGTTCTCCAGTGAATAGGTGCAAAGAAATGCCTATCATAGTTACTGATGATGACTAGACAGCACATGCCACACAGGTATAATGAAGGACTTCACAGTTCAGCCTCTTTCACTGTATAATTATAATATATTAGTTTATTTAGGTGCATATAGAAGCAAGAATATTCAGTGTCCTCACAGCCCATGTGATGCTACTCATGTGAATCTTTACTGATGCTTATAGAAATGTTAGCAGAACAAAAGGGAATAATTTCAGAGAATCAAATATATACTCGTATATACTGTATAAGTGAATTTCAGCATGTGATAAACAATCATAGGGGAGGGGTTCAGACAATTATCCCAGTATAGATAAATTAATATAATAAATAATAAATCAATGTCCACTTTGATATTTTTGCTGCCGTTTTCCTAGACTATAATTTATGGACTATCCTTAAAGGGATTGTCCACTACTGTCGAAAATGACATAAAGGATTTACAATACAGCCAGCAAGAGACATAGATCAGAGACTCTGATTCGAGTTTGGTAGGATATTAAAAACATTCTGACTCCGAAACTGGGAAAGCCTATGCTCTAAGGTAGAAGCCAAGTTATAATTACAAGGAGGCATTGCATTATACCATTGAGAAGACTTAAGGGTGGTGCTTTACACGCTGCAACATTGCTAACGATATATCGTCGGGGTCACGTCGTTAGTGACGCACATCCGGCGCCGTTACCGACATCGCAGCGTGTGACACCAAGGAGCGACGTGCAACGATCGCAAAAACATCTAAAATCCTTAAACGTTGACACATCGCTCCTTTTCCAAATATCGTTGGCAGTGCATGCCGCTGGCTGTTTGTCGTTCCTGCGGCGTCACACATCACTATGTGATTGATTGCTCTCAGCGAGAGGAACAAAATTGTAATCTTGCAGTTGTGATACCTTTTAAAAAGGTATCACAACTGCAAGATTATAATTTTGTTCCTCTCACTGAGAGCAATCAATCATTTTTCAACTGGCTAACACGCAGGTAAGGAACGACGAACATCTCCTTACCTGCGTCCACCGTCAATGAGGAAGGAAGGAGGTGGGCGGCATGTTCCGGCAGCTCATCTCCGCCCCTCTTCTGCTATTGGGCGGCCGCTTAGTGACTCCGCAGTGACGTTGTTATGACGCCGAACGCACCTCCCCCTTGAAGGAGGGATTGTTCGGCGGTCACAGCGACGTCGCTCATAAGGTATGTGCATAGGACGCTGCTGTAGCGATAATGTTCGCTACGGCAGCAATCACCAAATGTCGCACGAACGACGGGGGCGGGTGATAGCGATGTTGCAGCGTGTAAAGCACCCTTTAGAGAGGGTCTGTGTTTCAATTCTGGTGCAATTTCAAAAAGATTGTGACTTCAAGACTTGGGGTCAGCACACATGGCGAGAAAAACGGAGCGAGTGGAATGTGATAAAAAAATCCATTTCCACCAGCACCAATGTTACTCTATGGGCCGCATGAGCGATTTTTTTCTCCGCCCTAATTGGACCGAGAAAACAATCGCTGCATGCTGCGGGTGCAATCCAATTTGTTTTACTCACACTCATACAAGTCTATGGGTGCGGGAAAAACATCGTATTGCACTCGCATTACACCATTGTAATGCAAGTGCAGTGCGAGAATCGCATCAGCTGACAATAGAGGAGATGGAGGAATTACTACCTCCCTCTCCTCCACAGGGCCTGCCCCCTCCTCCGCGGCTGTGCTGTGATCGAAGGATTGCAGCACAGTGGCATGACACTCGCATACCACTCGGCTTACACTCTAGCAGAATGGGAGCCAAGTGTCATGGGATTTTGTCACATTAATGCCCATGTGGCCGCAGCCTATTATCCTACCGATAAACATTTTGCACTGTTAGGGTAAGTTCACACACTGCGTTTTTTTAACGCTGCATTTTTGTGCATTTTTTGCGGCAAAAAAGGCACAAAAACGCACCGGCGACAAAAAAACGCATGCGTTTTTTGCTGTGTTTTGCGGCATTTTTATGCGTTTTTTATCAGTGTACAATGCCATTAAAGATTGTTGAAAAAAAAATAAAAAAGGTCTGATGTCATTTCCTTCTTCAATATGTTATTCATTCTCAACTAGTGTATGCAGGAGAGAAGACAGCTGCAGAACTACAAGGCTCAGCATGTTCCATCCAGGACTGTATGCAGGAGTTTTTGCCCACCAAATAAATGACGTGGGCTTCGCCATATTTTTGTATGCTAGCCAGGTATAGCAGGCAGGTACGGGCTGCCTCCAACCCCCAGCTGCCTATTTGTACCCGGCTGGAAACCAAAAATATAGGGAAGCCCTTTTTTCTTTAATTATTTCATGAATTTCATGAAATAATTAAAAAAAAAATGACATGGGCTTCGCCCAATTTTTGTGTCCAGCCAGGTACAACTAGGCAGCTGGGGATTGGAATCCATAGTTCAGAGTACCCAAGCTCTCTGGGCACCCCCGCTGCAAATTGCAGTATGCAGCCACCACAGAAAATAGCGCTTTCATAGAAGTGCCATCTTCTGGCGCTGTATCCAACTCTTCCAGCTGCCCTGATGCCGGGTGGCTCGCTGGGTAATAATGGGGTTAGGGCTAGCTGTATATTAACAGCTGGCCCTAAGCCTGAAATTCATGGTGTCACACCAATATTAGACATGGCCACCATGAATTTCTAGTAAAGATAAAAAACACAATACACAGAAAAATATTTTTATTAGAAATAAAACACAACACAATTAGTGACTTCATCTTTATTGAAATAAAGAACCCCCCCCTCCGCAGTAATCCTGGGTCAAGGGTACCGCGCCATCCAATCCGGATCCAATATCATCTGATCGGTTTGCTGGAAGGCATACCTATCAGATGATATGTCAGGTTCAAGGACGTGAATCACATCACACATTAGCTGATTGTATAAACTCCGTTTATACAATCAGCTGATGCATAAATGCAAAAAAAAATAAAAATACTAATTGTGCAGACTCCCGTCCGATCGCTCCAGGAGCTGCCAGTAATCAGCTGATGAAGTGTCCTGACGGCATCAGCTGATAGTTTAAGCCAGCCGGGCGGTAAACAGCCGGCGTCACAGCGAGACTTACAATCAGCTGATGCGTCAGGTGCCGCATCAGGTGATCACCGCCAGGTCCTGCAGCTATCGGATGGGAGTCTGCACACAGCCGGAGCGGGGGTGGCATTACCGGGAAGAGGAGCTGGGAGCGGACATGGCACTGGGAGTCTGCAGACAGGTGAGTATGACATTTTTTTTTCTACTGTTCACTTTTGATTTCGCAGCTGCTTCCACCTCCCGCCCGGACATGGCGCCGCACGGGAGCGGACATGGCGCCGGACGGGAGGTGGAAGCAGGGGTGATAGTACCGGGAGGATTCACGCTTCTGTGTTTACTAACAAAAGGAATCCTCTTCCTGTCACTTTACTACCCACCCCTTGCGTTTACAGCTGCGTTTTTAGTCATAGAAACGCACTAAAATGCAGCTATATTTGCAATTTGCATTTTTTATTGCGTTTTTGAACATCTCATTGAACTCAATGGGTGGAAAATGCAGTGAAAAACACAAAAATAATTGACATGCTGCATTTTTGTGGTCACCACAAAAACACAGCTAAAAAAACCCGCTGTGTGCAGACAGCAAAATGAAAACTCATAGACTTTGCTGGAGAAGCAAACTCATGCTGTTTTCTGAGCAAAAACGCACCCGAGAAACGCACTAAAACACTGCGAAAAAAGCACTGTGCTAACATAGCCTTAAACCTCGGAGGAGTGTTGTGTCTCACCTACTCTGCAAAGTGGGACAGGCAGCTAGGTCTCATGAATGAGCTTGTTTGTTGTGCTCAGGCAGCAGGCATGGTTTCACCTGGCCCATTACCTCGGCCAGTGCATGCACGATCAGCAGTACGTCCACTTCCCCATCCCTTACCTCACACCTTCAATATATTAAATTACATTTGCAGCAAACAGCGGTATTATTAGGGAATAGAATCTAATACATCTAGTCGGGAAAAAATCTTTTCGTTTGAGATTGCAGCAGCAAGAACTGTAAGGAAAGAAACCTTCTCTATATGCCAATAATGGTAAACTATCCCTTCTACAGCTGCTAACTCTACTATTAGAACCTCATAAGACATTATTTGAGAATTTTTAAATATTGTGAGTTGTAAATTGTAAAAAGATTTGTATTTTTACATTTTAAAAAGATTTTACCAAGAAAGATAATCTGTGAATGAATGTTGTGGACTCTGGAAGAGATTCATGTGACCAAAAGCAATATTCATTTCCATCACATGATACTCATATGAGACAATGAGAAACAGAACAAGATGTGAACAAGCAAAAATCGGACTTTAATCGAAAACAGTCTATGTGGCTAGTAAAGACTATGTGGATAGTAAAAATCTTGCCACCATTGCTGTATTAAAAATTAAACAAACAATAAAAAACAAATATGGCATGGAGAAGGCTGCATTCACTGTAACTAGTGAAGAGCAGAGGGTCAGAGCAATTCAGTTGAAGAGAATGTCTGGCAGCACATCAGCGGACCACAACCTAAAAGAGGAGGAGCTACTCTCACAGGAAATGCGTGGTGAGTCATACTCCATGGCCATTTTCTTAAAGACTTTTGTCTGGAGAGAGAAATTTAAAAACTTTGAGTCTCCTACATTGCTAAAGCCTTTGCACGTATTGTCAGGCCTAGTAAAATTTAAAGGCGGCATTGCAGTACACCCTGGAAGAGACGTAGAGGAGGGCCTCAGAAAGCATTTTTTCCCACTGTGGAAGGAGAGGGGCTCCTGGACTTTTAAAACATATGCACTATGGCAAGGGCTACAAAAACTACAAGGAGGCACTCCAATACCTGGAAAAGATGTAGTAGAGGGCCTAAGAAAACCTTTTTTCCTACAAAGGAGTGGGGCTCCTAGACTAGTAAACATGATGCACTATGTGCAAGGGTGGTTGACAAAAATTAGGAGGCACTCAGCTACACCTTCAGAGAGACAGAGAAGGGCCTTAGAAAACAGGGATTTTTAACAATTTGGAACGATTGGGACTCCTACACAGGTAAAGCTTATTCACTAAGTGCAAGGGCTGAAAAATATTTACCCGGGGGTTTTATATATATATATATATATATATATGTATATATATATATATATATATATATATATATATATATATATATATATTTATATATATACACACACACAGTACAGACCAAAAGTTTGGACACACCTTATCATTCAAAGAGTTTCCTTTATTTTCATGACTTTGAAAAATGTAGATTCACATTGAAGGCATCAAAACTATGAATTAACACATGTGGAATGAAATACTTAACAAAAAAGTGTGAAACAACTGAAAATATGTCTTATATTCTAGATTCTTCAAAGTAGCCACATTTTGCTTTGATTACTGCTTTGCACACTCTTGGCATTCTCTTGATGAGCTTCAAGAGGTAGTCACTAGAAATGGTCTTCCAACAGTCTTGCAGGAGTTCCCAGATATGCCTTGCCTTCACTCTGCGGTCCAGCTCACCCCAAACCATCTCGAACCATCTCGATTGGGTTCAGGTTTGGTGACTATGGAGGCCAGCTCATCTGGCGTAGAACCCCATCACTCTCCTTCTTAGTCAAATAGCCCTTACACAGCTTGGAGGTGTACTAAACTAAACGCAAACCGGATGGAATAGCATACTGCTGCAAGATGCTGTGGTAGCCATGCTGGTTCAGTATGCCTTCAATTTTGAATAAATCCCAACAGTGTCACCAGCAAAGCATCCCTACACCATCACACCTCCTCCTCCATGCTTAACTGTGGGAACCAGGCATGTAGAGTCTATCCATTCACCTTTTATGCGTCTCACAAAGACACGGTGGTTGGATCCAAAGATCTCAAAATTGGACTCATCAGACCAAAGCACAGATTTCCACTGGTCTAATGTCCATTCCTTGTGTTCTTTAGCTCAAACAAGTCTCTTCTGCTTGTTGCCTGTCCTTAGCAGTGGTTTCCTAGCAGCTATTTTACCATGAAGGCCTGCTGCACAAAGTCTCCTCTTAGTAGTTGTTCTAGAGATGTGTCTGCTGCTAGAACTTTGTGTGGCATTCACCTGGTCTCTAATCTGAACTGCTGTTAATATGTGATTTCTGAGGCTGGTGACTCGGATTAACTTATCCTCCGCAGCAGAGGTCAGTCTTGGTCTGCCTTTTCTGGGGCGGTCCTCATGTGAGCCAGTTTCATTGTAGCATTTGATGGTTTTTGCCACTGCACTTGGGGACACTTTCAAAGTTTTCCCAATATTTCGGACTGACTGACCTTCATTTCTTAAAGTAATGATGGCCACTCATTTTTCTTTACTTAGAATTTGTATTATGGCAAGATAAAAGCAGCTAACAGTCTATTCAGTAGGACTATCAGCTGTGTATCCACCAGATTTCTGCACAACACAACTGATGGTCCCAACCCCATGTATAAGGCAAGAAATCCCACTTATTGAACCTGACAGGGCACACCTGTAAAGTGAAAACCATTTCCGGTGACTACCTCTTGAAGCTAATCAAGAGAATGCCAAGAGTGTGCAAAGCAGTAATCACAGCAAAAGCTGGCTACTTTGAAGAACCTAGAATATAAGACATATTTTCAGTTGTTTCACACTTTTTTGTTAAGTATTTCATTCCACATGTGTTAATTTATAGTTTTGATGCCTTCAATGTGAATCTACAATTTTCAGAGTCATGAAAATAAAGGAAACTCTTTGAATGAGAAGGTGTGTCCAAACTTTTGGTCTGTACTGTATATATATATATATATATATATATATAGACATATATCTGCATATATAACAGATTATTTGAGGTAGGCCTCTAAAAAGTATGTATTAGGGCATCATACAAACCCTGGAAAAATTAAAAGCGAAGGTTGCATTATGACTCTGTTGTTATGATGCAGGCTGAGGACGGAAAAAAAAGAAAACAAGGACTGTATTCTCTTGTTTGGGTGGAAAGCAGTGCATGGGAATACACCACCATGAAAGGAACATTACAATTGCCTTTAGGTTTGGCTGCTGTTATCCAGTGGAGTTGAGAAGTTCGGGATAATCCATGCTTTGATAATTTTGATAAGAGTCAGCCAGTCAGTATTATCACTTGACAGGTGACTGCGCCTATCAATTATTATAACTCCTGAAGAAGGCCAGCACCTCCAAGGTGTAGGACAGTTCATGCCATGTGTCCAGCTTGGATATCCAATAGTTGTACATTACGGAGGAATCACTTAGGATGATGGTATGGTTGGCTAGGTAATCCTTCAACATCTTTATAAACTTTTCCCTTCTTGTCAGAATAGCTCGCGCATCCAGGCCTGGGTAGTGGGATAGTCTAATGAAACTGTTCCAGACCTGATAGTGTTCCTCTGACTCTGCTGGTCCTATTGTGTTTCCGTCCTCTTTACTACTTGGTTGCCCAAAGAACTCTAACTTGTGCCACCAGCATTGTCAGATGGGAATTTTTTGACCAATTCTTCAACTGTGGCCTTCTGGTATTACACCATTTTACTAACCCTCTTCACCACAGGAAAGAGAGATGGAAAGTTCTTCTTGTAGCAGGTCTCCAGAAGGGTGCACAGCTAGCAATTGGTGTTGGCCAAAATGCATATAACACAAGGATCATGGGAAAGGCAAGGGGACATAAAGTAAAAAAAGAAAAAGAATGTTGGTTGTACTTGGCAGCAACAAGGACTGTAACACAATGAACTTTGTCTAACTGCATCTAATACACTAACACGACTCTAGAATAAAAACCCTACTCTAATTGAAGACTGAACTGTATTATTAGAGAATAGTGTATTTCAATTATCTCTGAAAAGTACTTTTTCTTGTATGTAGCAGCACCAAGGACTGTAACGCATTGAACACTGCCTAAATACCTTAAGCACACTATCTGTACTTTGAAAACTAACCCTACACTAATTGCCAGTAAGACCAGTATTATTAGGGAATATAATGTATGTAAATTAGCCCTGAAAAGGACTGTTGGTTGTAAGTGGCAGCACCAGGCAATGAAGCTTGCCTAAATGCCTCTAATACACTATCCCTACTCCAGAAACTAACCCTACATTAATTGCAGACTAAGAGCTATATCATTAGAGAAAAGAATGTATTTAAATTAGTCCTGAAAGGGCTGTTGGTTGTACATGGCAGCACCAAGGACTCTAACGCAAAGAAACCTGCCTAAATGCATCTAATACATGATCCCTACTCCAGAAACAAACCCTATACTAACTGAAGAATAAGAGTGGTATTATTAGGGAATATAATGTATTAAATTAATGCTGAAAAGGACTGTTGGTTGTACATGGCTGCACCAAGGACTGTAACGCAATGGAGCCCTAATAACAGTATTACTAGAAAATAGAATCTATTTAAAGTAGCCCTTGAACTGTTGGTGTAATGTTGCACTAGCAGGTACTGTGATGCTTTAACACACTGTCCCTTCACTATTTCCAGGTATAGTGTGCCGACCATGGTGTCACAGGTCTTATAGAGACCCAATCACGCTATGCCACCAGCCAATCAAGGTATTACCGTGATTGGCAGGCAATTCCCACATGTTCAGTGGCTGAAAAAATAGCGCAAAACATGTGGGGTGGGGACTCGAGCGTGGCGCCCGAGTAGCAGAATATTTGATCGAGTAACAAGCACCCAAAGGCTCAATTTTGTACAGAGCAGTGCCTGGCATGTTCTCCAATCACTAGACAGTACTATGCACTGCATCTTCATGACAGTGCCAACTAAGGGAATAAAAAAACAACAATTTTGGGCATGGTAAAACCTCTATGAAACCTGTCTTAGGGCACAGAGTTCCTATAATCTAGACTAAAGGCGGCGTCACATGCGACGATATATCGTGCTATCGCATTAGCGATCGCACCTGCCCCGTCGTTTGTGCGTCATGGGCAATTAGTTGCCCATGGCACACAAAATCATTAACCCCCGTCACACGTACTTACCTCCCTAACGACGTCGCTGTGGGCAGCAAACATCCTCTTCCTGAAGGGGGAGGGACGTTTGGCGTCACAGCGACGTCACACAGCGGCCGCCCAATAGAAGCGGAGGGGCAAAGATGAGCGGGACGTAACATCCCGCCCACCTCCGTCCTTCCTCATTGCCGCAGGTAAGCTGCAGGTCGTCGTTCCCAAGGTGTCACACGTAGCGATGTGTGCTGCCTCGGGAACGATGAACAACCTGCGTCCTCAACAACCAACGATATTTTAAAAAGGAACGTGTCAACGATAGACGATTAGGTGAGTATTTTCCATCGTTAACGGTCGTTCCTTGCTGTCACACGCAACGATGCCGGATGTGCGTCACGGAATCCGTGACCCCGGCGACATATCGTTAGATCCGTCGTTGCATGTTACGCCGCCTTAAGGCGCTGCAGACAGTATACTTAATGTGCTGTAGCATGGTGTTTCTTTATGATTATAGCCTATTCTTGTAGCTATACCTTCATTGGCAAAATACCTTCTGATAAAAAAAACATTGACTGACCAATTTGACTCAGGAAGTCAGACAAATAATGCTTATGGTAGACAATGAAAAAAGCATTTATTTAAGGCCAGACCTTAATAGACATGATCTCCTTCTGTTAATCATACATCACCTTTCCGATGCAGTTACTTTGTGTCGATTATAATTTAGTGTTTCTCTTCTTCTTCTTCTTTTTGCATGCTACCTAGTCCTCTGTCATTGTGCTTTAATTAAACCTAAGTGCTAAGATTGATTTTCTGCCACACTAACGATTCCTTACTCGTAATTGCAATGCTATGCTGGACCATATCAGAAATCAGCTTTGTTAGGCTAGAACCGGTATTAATACATGAAAAAATATGCAAAAACATTCCTGTCCAAATCCCCATTAACTGAATGAATTGTACTTTATTTGCTGTTAAGCAGTTTTGTCTATTTCTAAGGAAATTGCACAACCAATTTATCAAATTCTGCATTAGCCTAATGGAACATGTTCTAAATAATGTATATAAATAAACTTCAGACCCAGACAGTTCTGCATGAGGTGATTTCATTTGGAAACAATTTTTACCCTCGATGGAGTTAAATAAAAGGTTCTTTATCAAATGTTGATAAATAATCTGTGAATGTGGACTAACATCTGTAGGAAGTCTAAATGCACACCGTTTGGGCATTATATTCTGCATAAATCAGAAAATGCTACTGATGTATAAGCACAGACTTCTGCTAGCCAGATATATATCAAAATAATGTCTTTTTGGGACATTTTGCAGAAATCTAATGGTATATGTCTGTCTCAACTGTATTTAAAATAATAGTATGCATGCAGAAAATACAGAAAAATCACATACTGCAGTTTTTATTGGGAGTCAATAAGCATATAGCTGCATTTGCTTGCGGTAAATGATAAGCAGAAAATTTCTAATGTGTTGCCAAATGTGGTGTGCATCTGACCAAACTGATTTCAAAACTCTATTTAGAGAGATATTGCATATAAATATTTATACACTGAGAAATACATAATCAAAATTAGATTCAATTCCATCAGTTGTGCCAGTTCTGTCTGCATAAAATATAATAGACCTCTTAGGTTTATTTTTTGAGAACCTCTCCATAAGAAAAACTGATTTGCTGCTGACAACAGCCAAAGACGGAAATCTCACATGGTCATAAGTATTCAGATTCTTTGCTCAGTATTGAGTAGAAGCACCCTTTTGAGCCAGTACAGCTAATAGTCTTCTTGGGAATGATGCAACAAGTTTTTCACTCTTGGATTTGGGGATCCTCTGCCATTGTTCCTTGCAGATGCTCTCCAGTTCCATCAGGTTGGATGGTGAATGTTGATGGACAGCTATTTTCAGGTTTCAGTTCCCCCCATGCTGTTTTTTTAAATGATTTAAAAAATAAATAATTTAAAAATAAAAATGAGGTGCCCCAAAATTGTCTCACCAGCCATGGTAAAGCGAACAGTTGGAGTTTGGAATTTTAAGGGGGGAACGGCCATGGTTATTTGGCCTTTCCCAGCCTAAAAATAGCAGGCTGCAGCCATGCAAAAGTGTCTCATCCTGTTATTCTGGTGAGGTGGCAAACGGGGTAATAAATGGGGTTGATACCAGCTGTGTAATGTCACCTGGCATCAAGCCCTGGGGTTAGTGATGTCACGGCGTTTATCAGATACCCGACATCATAACCCAGTCAATAGTAAAAAAAAAAAAATAGATGACAAAAAAATATTTGAAAAAACACTCCCCAACACATTTCTTTTTTCACCAATTTATTGAAAAGAAAAAAAAAATCAGTCGTAATCCATTTTGGAGGTCCCACTCTGGATGACTCTGGACCTTCCAAAATATGAAGGCTGGCTCAGAAAATGTATCCACTATTTTCTGGAATAGCAGGCACTCCATGTGAGCAGTGTGGCTGCTGTGACCTGACAATACTGCATTCCCACTGCCCCAGTCTAACCGAGGGCAGAATGACCTGCAGTAACTCATTCCAGAATATGGGGGGCACGCTCAGAGAACGCTTCCCCTATTTTCTGAAAGAGCAGGAACTCCATGTGAGGAGTGTGGCTGCAGTGACCTGAGAATACTACACCCACACTCCCACAAGCAGTGTGAGTGCTGTAAGCGCCCTGTCACTGAGGGCAGAGCCGGCTGAGAGTCGCTGTCTGCGCATGTGGCCAGCATTTCTTCTGACAAGGAGAAGGAGGGGAGGCAGGAGATTGACCCTGCAAGAGGTACCAACGGGACCTAGGGGACCGGGGATTGACAGTGGGTTACCTGGTTGGACCTGGGGATGACTTTTCTGCCTCATCTGACATGTCCAGGGATCGGGTACACGTCAGATGAGGCAGGAATCAGAGGAGGTGGACGCATGCAACATGTTCGGCGGCCATTTTGTGTGATCGTGAGGGGGGTTGTCCGGGGGTGGGTGGAGGAGATTTATCTCCCATCTGACATGTTTAATCATTTTTACCGGCGCTTCCATTTTTAGCAAAGTGATCACGAGTCTCCAGTGTGTACCGGTGATCACATGACCGGGGACCGGAAAAAATGGCCCGAATTATGATCTTGTTGCATCATTCCCAAGAAGACTGGCTGTAATAGCTTAAAAGGGTGCTTCTACTCATTACTGAGCAAACGGTCTAAATACTTATGACCATGTGATATTTTGTTTTTCTATATCTAATTGGTAAGATATGATTACCCTAATTCTTTCCCTCTAAATGATGTCCCTATCTAATCGCGGAGATTCACCATAAGATAGAAGGTGCCCCTTGCTCCATAATGGTTTCTCCTATTCAGACACTATACTCACCCATCGTAAACCTTATTCACCCAGTCATATACCATGATCATAAAAGGAGGTAAGGTAAGAAAAAGATATAGAGGAAAGGTCTCTTAAATCTTAATGATCAAATACATAGCACACATTCACCACTAAATTAACCATTTATGATAGAGGTATACAGCCCAGGATCAGAAACCTTTTGCCACCAAAAGGAGGCTTCTTTGATTGGCGACACTATCCCAATGGTTACCATCAATAGACATGTATTACTAGGGACCACTGGGGCAGTGCCTAAACACCCCCCCCCCCCCCCCACCTTGTATTTGGAACACATTGTGATTATCTTACCAGCATTTTCTTTCTGTGTGGGTGTTTTTATATATGTTTTGAATAATAAAATATTTTTATTGGGGTAAATGAGTATTTGATATATTGTTTAATGAGAACCCCTTCAGTATCTAAGAATATGATTAATTTATAAGATATTATTAGCATATTCAGGGTGAAAACCATATCTGAAACATCTGGGATTGGGATTTTATGCCAATGCCGCAAAATGTATTATTTGGTTACTAATAGGGTGACATACTAACTTGGGGATGTGGCCTCGCCTCTTATGTCTTAATTTTTCAATTAATTAAATTAATTAATTATATTAATGAACATTAATTTCTGTGCAAGATTCTGAAATAATAACATTTTCCAATCTAGTCTTTCAATTTAAGGCCAGATTACTAAAAATTGTTAAAAGGTTTATAGCCATTCTAACATTCTCGGGAAAGAAACAACAGCACTTCTAAAGCACATGCTTTTCCCTGTGACTAAATGCTTTTTTCGCACCTCTTCAGCCATATGCCCCTCATACAATTCACAGGGGACGGGAATTTAATGCAGAGACTTTCAATATTATTTACACAAGCAAAACGTTTAAACTGCAAACTCCTGGTGCAGAACAGGCAATCAACAGAAAGCGCACAACAACTCGCACTATTTCTAAGGAAAGGAAAGTGAAAAAAAAGAAAAGAAAATCAACAACTGTAATTTTTCCGCTCTTTCCAGTAATTGCACATTTAGTGAATAAATCTTTTTATGCAGAGATTCCTACTGTGAATTGAATCCAAAATATTTATAAGCATAGGGAAGCTCCAGTATGTAACAAAAGGTCTAGTAAATTCACATTTTTGATATATCCAATCATGTTTGTTGTGCGCAGTAAATAGTTCTTTTTTTCACTGCTAAAAAATAATCATTATTTCATGGCCACTATAGTAAATAAGATGTTTTCAAGAGAAAAAAAAATAAACCTTTATTGTCATTATTTTATTCTGTTGTTTATTACAAATATAATTATTATCAATTTTATAAGTTCAATAAAATGATGGCACAGCAATTATTTATATTTCTTTCAGTACATTATTTTCACAAATTTGGACATACTCCAGGACCTTACCATTGATGACTAATCCTTAGGATAGGTTATCAATGTCTGATTGGTGAGGGCGCGACACCCAGCACCACCGTTGATTCCCAATGCCGCCATTGACCGGTACTGCTCGGTTGCAGAGCTGCCCAGCCCAGCTCTCTCACCTGTGTCATATATCATAGTACATGAATACAATAAATAATTATACATTTACACAATTATACATTTACCTAGTAATTACATGCTTCTTAGTATTTTTAATATTAATTTGGTCTAAGAGGTTATCTACATTGTGGTTACACATATGTTAACATGGGTTAACAAATAAGCAGCTGCACTCTGAGACGCTAAGGTATACAGTCATTGAATACAGGAACTTGCACATGCTTTACTGCTAAGGCAATAAATATAAAAATTGAGACATAGCGTACAAAACAGGCCAGTTTTCTATGAGCTCAGCAGACAGCTTCAAGGCGTATCTCGTATGCATGGTCCCTACCTAATGATGCTTCTACCTGGGCTAAACAGCCTACAACTTTATGGGTGGGCAAGAACCTGCTACTTGGAAATTAAAAACAATCTCCTTAATCTGATGGGAAGGAGTACTCAGTCAGAAGGCGCAACTCCATAATGCAAAATAAGAAAACTGACAACACTTCATAACAGACAAATGTGAACAGGTGCATACTGAACATGAAATAAAGTAACAAATAAATATCTGCACTCTGAGATGCTAAGGTATACAGACATTGAATATAGGAACTTGCACATGCATTACTGCTAAGGAAATAAATGTAAAAATTGAGACACCTAATTTATAAAAGAGGAAAGTTTTATGTGAGCCCAGCAGCCAGCGTCAAGGTGCATCTTGTAATAATGACTCTACCTGGGCTGAACAGCCTACAATTTTATGGGTGGGTAGGTACCTGCTACTAGGAAATTTAAAAAAAATTGCCTTAAGCTGATTAATTTGGTCTAAGACGTTCTCTACATTGTGGTTACAAATATGTTAACTATTATGGGTTGTCCTTGTAAAGTATAACTAAATAAATAACGGTGTTAATTACTGTAAAATTAACATTTTATTCAATGAACTTCCTGTTTTTTTTATAGACATGAGTCCAGTGAGTGGTCCAAGAGGTGAATTTACGCTTTCCTGCACCCGGGGCACAAATTCAGTTGACCCCTCCTGTGATACACAGCTAAAATAGTTTGAGCAGCCATCATGTGACCATTCATATGTGATGTGTATACTTACAGTCTTGTGCCGACGAGCTGCTCTTCCTAATTCTCTCAATGTTCAGTTCTAAAGTACAGTCTTTGCTTCATTGAAAAAAGCAGGAAGAGAAACTAGTTGGTATGTGACTGTAAGTATAAAAATTGAATTTATGTGCTCATGTGATCACCTAGCTAGAAGTGGCAAACAGAGACGAATCCTGAGTGTATTACACGCTTTATCGATTTGGCTACAGTGCTTAATTTTATAACTAATGCTCCTAACATGAATTCAGATGTAGTAACCCTTAACTTGTTGGATGGCACAATACTTTATTGACATAGCCATGTATCATGTTATCTGAAAAGTTCTGGATTGTTACATGTAAACACAACCAGAACCTATAGCAGTACAGGAGTACATCTACAGAATCACCATCAGTACAGAAATACTTAACCAGAACCAACATTAGTACATGCATACATCACTAGAACTACCAACAGTAAGAAAATACAGTATCATAAACCATCATCAATACAGAAATACATCACTAGAACCACCATCAGTAAAAAAACAAAAAACACCAGAACCATCATTAGTACATGAATCACCAAAACCACCATCATTACATAAATACATTACCAGAACCACCATCAGTATACAAATACATCACAAGAACATCATCTGTACATAAATACTGTACATCACCAGAACTGTTATCAGTACAGGAATGCAACACCAGAACAACCATCAGTACATGAATGCATCATAAGAAACATCATCTGTTTACAAATACATTACAAGTACCACCCTCAGTACATAAATACACCACCAGAACCCCCATCAGTATATAAATACATCACCAGAACTACCATCAGTACATGAATATGTGACGCCCCTGGACTATCAGGTCGTCACAGGGTACTGCACGCTCTTTTCCCCTTAGTACAGTATACAAATCCCTCATGGTTCTGGGTCCCCATCTTACAGTGCTAACTTCAACATCAAATCAACTTCAAATCAAATCCTAGGAACACCCTGCACCACACCCACCAGACACACCAGTGGGTGGCTTAAGCGGAATAGGGTCGCCCACCTAGGGGTCAGGAAAGGAGGGTCAGGAGAGTGTCAGTGAAGTGAAGGAGAGTGAAGTGAAGGGAAGGGAAGTGGAGGAAGCAGGGAGCGGTGGCTCCCCAGAGTAGCTGTCTAGGTTGCAGATGGTGGTCTGGACCTAAAAAAATGTCGGACCCCCGGTCGCAGGGGATTGAGTCAAGGTGCCTGGACCTGTTAAGTAAATGGTCGGCAGCCTGGTCCTATCACCGGTCCAGGACCGAAGGCACGGCGGGGTACACGGACCCTAGGTCGGGGAGAAGCTTCAGGCAACCCGGCAATTAACCTGCGGAGAGCGGGGCCTTTATGGACTGTTCCCACTAGCTCCAGAATTGGGGCACTAGCGCAATGAGGGGGATATGGCCTTCCATACACGCAGCCCACTAAAATCCCAAGCGTGAGCCCTGAGAGCAGGCTCCCACACCTAGCCACACTGGAGAGCGGGGCCTGGCAAGTACCAGACAACCGGGCCACTACAGTGAATTTAAACTTTTGTGCCAGGGGGCAGGTCACGGATCACCAGGCAGCACTGCAGGGGATGGGACCCGGACGAGCTCCCCTTGAGAGGCAGTGACACCTAGAGACTTGGTTTACCCGGTTGTCAGCATCTGCTTATTGGTTGAGTGAGTACATGAGTGATCTCCTCGTCATGGCACCCAGTATCATCTTGCAGAGCCCCAGGGCATACCCCTACTCGTGGAGGGTAACGACACCTTGCTGCCCCATTCCATTCCGGGTACTCCCAACAACGGCAGCAGCGGTGCTCCCAGTTACCGCACACCATGGGTGGTGTCACGAACTATCATCTCCCTGTAAATATCCCCTTTTACTTTAGAGTGTGGCCCTAAGCCCCCAGGTCCGGAGACCCTCGAGCCACGAACAGACATTGCCCACGCATCCGAGCGGTTCGATCCGCTGCTGGGGTGGCACAAATATATTGTCAAGCTTAGTACAGCGATCAAGGCAATATCAGGTCAGGCCCAAATACAATTGTAGCGCATGAACCAACAACTCCAGCTATGTCCTTGACAATTCCTTGACAATAGTAAGGAGATGCTGGGCGTTCTTGTTAACAGCTATAATCAGACAGTGTACCTTACAGGAACCAGAGTAATGATGAGATATAGTCAGTTTCACAAGTTAACATTTAAATCCAGGTACCTTATTGGTGACATATTCTCTGATTGGAATCATTCTGTTTTTCTTCTCTCTCTTGTCCAGACACAATGGTAACTTTTCATATGCACAGTTCATCTTTGCAGACTTCCATCTTCTCGGTGGTTCTGCAGCACATCCCAGCATAGTGCATTTAAATATAACATTATCATTATAATGCTCCAGAATAAAAATGTCTGCCCTAGGTTGAGCACCTGAATAAAAAAATTCCCTCTTTTTTATGGCTTGCACACTGCTCTCTCTTATAATTTATTTCTCATTAATGTACACTCTGCACCCCATCTTGACAGAAAAAAACAGAAATGTAGAAATTTTTGTACATTTTTAAACAAAAAAAACTGAAATATCACAGGGTCATAAGTATTCAGACCCTTTGCTCAGTATTGAGTAGAAGCACACTTTTGAGCTAGAAAAGCCATGAGTCTTCTTAGCAATGATGAAACAAGTTTTTAATTCCTGGATTTTGGGATCCTCTGCCATTGTTCCTTTCAGATCCTCTCCAGTTCCATCAAGTTGGATTGTAAATTTTGGTGGACAGCCATTTTAAGGTCTCTCCAGAGATACTCAATTGGGTTTAAGTCGGGGCTCTGGCTGGGCCAGTCAAGAATGGTGACAGAGTTGTTCTGAAAGCCACTCCTTTGTTATTCCAGCTGTGTGCTTAGGTTCATGGTCTTGTTGGAAGGTGAACCTTTGGCCAAGTCTGAGGTCCACAGCACTCTGGAAGAGGTTTTCTTCCAGGATATCTCTGTACTTGGCTGCATTCATTTTTCCTTCAATTGCAACCAGTCATCCTGTCCCTGCAGCTGAAAAGCACCCCCATAGCATGATGCTACCACCACCATGTTTCACTGTTGGGATTGTATTGGTCAGGTGATGAGCAGTACCTGGTTGTAATGCTCATCCCTGCCAGGTCCCGAGGGGGGTGCTATCCTTTCACCTGCGCCAGTCCAGTTCCAGCGTGGCTCCCACATGTGCCCTAGCTCCTAACCTCCGGCGGCAGCATCCTTCCCCTCACCTACCCCGTGGCTCTGCTCCTGATTCAGGTCCTGCTGTGGTTCCCTCTCACTCCCAGGTCATGCACTCTGCTCCAGAGTCTGCTGCGGCTTCTTCATGCTTCCAGGCCACACGCAGATCTTCAGTAAGTGATCTTAGGCTGCGCGCGAGCCCATGCCCCCTTTCTTAAAGTGGTAGCATCCCATTACCTGGAAGTGAACTCAGAGGTCACCTGTTACCTAAAGGGTATTAAAGTTCGTCTTCCCTGACAGAAGGCGCCCGAGCAACGCTGCTTATAGTGCGTTGCTAGTATCCGTGCCCCTATGTGCTATTGTATTGTATCTTTGCACCTACTACCCATTCCTAACCTTTGTCTCATCCTAGTGCCATACCTGCTGTGGATGCCACACCTGTGCCATTCCCGTGCCATACGTGCTGTGGACACCACACCTGTGCCACACCTGTGCCCCACACCTGGGTCATACCTGCTGTGTCGACGCATCAGTACCATCCCTATTCATCAGGAAACACCAGAATCGGACATCTAATGCAGGCGTCACACGGGACGAGCCATCGTGCAATCGCACGAGCGATCGTACCCGCCCCCGTCGTTTGTGCGTCACGGGCAATTAGTTGCCCATGCCGCACAAAGTCGTTAACCCCCTGTCACACGCACTTAACTCCAGAACGACCTCGCTGTGGGCGGCAAACATTCTCTTCCTGAAGGGGGAGGGACGTTCGGTGTCACAGCGACGTCACACAGCCGCCGGCCAATAGACGCACAGGGGCGGAGATGAGCGAGACGTAAACATCCCACCCACCTCCTTCCTTACGCATTGCCGGCGGGACGCAGGTAAGCTCTGTTCATCGTTCCCAGGGTGTCACACAGAGCAATGTGTGCTGCCCCGGGAACGATGAACAACCGGCGCACAGAAGAAGAAATGACTTTTTGAAAATGAGCAATGTGTCAACGAGCAATGATAAGGTGAGTATTTTTGTTCGTTCACCGTCGCTCGTAGCTGTCACACGCTACGATATATCAAACGATGCCGGATGTGCGTCACTTACGACGTGACCCCGCCGACATATCGCCCGATATATCGTACCGTGTGACGCCCGCATAAGATACTGTACCTGGCCTTAAAGAGACTATCACTTCTGGTCCCTGGCTGCCGTGCATTTAGGCCCTTTGGGAAATGCACCACTCAGTCATTGTATAGGGGTTCGCTGCTGGTCGCTTCCTCATGGGAATAAATCAATGGGAATTTCAGGCTCAACCACTTAATAGAACAACTTCTTCAATATAAACCATGTCGGCCAACCAGTGATAATCAGATACGCTTTATTGGGACGTTTAATCATGAATGGGACACGATGAGGGGAATCCTGGGTAAACACTGGCCGGTCCTTTTCACCGACCCCACTTTGGCCGAGGTGTTGCCCAGGCGTCCCCTCATGACGGCTAGGAGAGCGGGGAACCTCGGGGATCTTCTCGTCACAAGCCATTATATTCTGCCCCGACAAAACTTCTTTGGATCTAGAGGTCCTCTACGAGGATTTTTTCCGTGTGGCCATTGCGTTGCTTGCAAGAATACCACCAGAGTATCTTCATTTGTTTCATCTGACGGGAAGAGTACCTTGTCCATTGATCAACATATCACATGTAGTACCACACATGTGGTCTACTACGCGACGTGCCCGTGCTCCCTGATATATGTGGGACTCACTTCACGTGAGCTCCGCATACGAATCAGGGAGCATGTTAGAGACATCGCGGCAGCTAGTTCGGTGGAGGACGTCACCCTCCTTAAAACACTCCCCCGCCATTTTAGAACCTACCACAACTGTAACCCCAAATCGCTTCTGATACGGGATATTGATGTGGTTCACGGGGGTGTCCGGGGCGGCAATCTACATAAGACTCTCGCACAGCGGGAGTCCAGGTGGATTGTCTCCCTGAACACCCTCGTCCCCTTTGGTCTGAATGAAACTGTAAGCTATGCTCCATTCTTGTAGTGATTTTTGGCCCCCCTCCTTGTTCAGCTCCCGTCCATTTCCATCTATGGCCGTACATTTGCCCTTTGGCTCTTATATATATTTTTTGCATATTTTTTGCCTCCTTTGTCCTCCTCCTGTTGCCCCCCTGTGCCGTGTGCTGGTTGTAAATGTAGTTCTGACACCCCTTTGATACCTGATCCTGTGGGGTTCTTTGTTTTTATCAGTGCTTGCTCCTTTTATTTTCCTGTTTTTAATTTTCATATTTTTCGTTTACTTTATTGCCTTCTGCAGGTTTTCCTGATGCCACCCTACAGTGGGATTGAATCCTCTATGCAATACCCTTGATTTCATCATGTTTACATCAGCATGGAACATTCCGTGTATATTGTATTGTGTATTTCCTGCATGTTACTGTTTACCTTTCTTCAGTGGTGGCGCGCGTCCTCCGGCTTTCTGACAGCGGGCGTGGTTTGGAGCCGGGCCCGTCTGGTGCGCGCGCGTGGTGTCATGGTGACGCGTCCCTTGGCCCTGCGCGCGCGCCGTACACAGCGGTATCCCTGCTCCTTGCTATTCGCCCGAGCTCACTGGCCGGCGCATGCGCATTGGAAACCACCACAATCAATACATGATTCATTGCACCTTTTCAATCCCTATATAGTATGGCCCCCTCTGTGCATCCACATACTTCCTAGAAAAAGCTTCTGCGAAACGGCTGTTGGAGGCCCCCTTGCCTCCGGAACCAGCCCCACTTATCACCAGGTAACGCAGCGGCTCCTGCATACTGCATTGCAGGGTCTTTTCCATTCACAGCCGCACTTTTTTCTGCTTTTTGGCTTACTTTTCACCTGAGCAGTATTGCCCTACAGCGATTCAGCAGACACTGTGCTACCTCTCTATGGTTTTCACCCTGACATGCTCTATATGTTTTTTGAGAGGGCACTGGCTTTTATTGTAGCCTTTTTGTAGACATCCATGCCTTTATTTATACATGTTTTACATATGTGCCCTCTTATGTCCGAGCCGCTGCATCTCTACTTTTCCTGGTGATATACATACCAGCTATTGGTACATGTGTGAGCTGATTTTACCCACACATGTCCATTTATTACCTTATCTGGGCCTGGTTCCGCCTTGGCAACTACTTTAACCCCCATTTTATTCAGGAAAAAAACCCCTTTTTTCCTCACCCACACCCTGGTTACCTTTCCAATTTTTTGTCTTTTATCCTCTTGTACTGCACTTTATATTATCAATACAATTGTTACACTTTTGCATTACTTTTTTGCCTTATCTCCTTTTTCTCCTCCCTTGACATGTTTATTGGAGTTGGCATTTTTCCCGAGGGATACCATCCTGCTATCCACTCGGTGTATTAATTATGGCCAAATTTTTGTATTCACTTAATATAGGTGCTTCAGGGGAAAAAAAACCATGAATAGTATATAACTCCAGCACTCAAAATGAAGGCAAGAGAATTTTTTTGATGCAAGTGGATTTATTTGACACACTGCAAAAGTGAACCTTAGCCAGAGCAACACCACCGACGTTTCGGCGTAGAGCCTTTCTCAAGGTAGTTGCCTGAAAGGTGTGGAAACAACAATAATGAGTGCATATATGTACAAGTGCAACATAAAATGTATACAGGATAAATACAAAAATAGTACATTTGGAGAAAGAACGTACATCAATGGTTACAGCTGGAATGCGCGGGTCCCAAAGGATGACCGGCATGCATGAAAAGAGGTAAGGTTCTTTCACAGTTGCAGAGTGTGCTCTAATAACATGTGAGAAATATCAATTAGTACAGGCATGATTCGAACAATGGGTACCATGGGGAAGTGTGACAAATGGATTGTCAGGTAGAGGTACAAGCCAGGGTCAATAACCTGGGGTATAGGAGACAAATGAGAAAGAGAGGGAGGGAAAGAGAGGGAGGGAAAGAGAGGGAGGGAAAGAGAGGGAGGGAAAGAGAGGGAGGGAAAGAGAGGGAGGGAAAGAGAGGGAGGGAAAGAGAGGGAGGGAAAGAGAGGGAGAAAGAGAGGAAGGGAAAGAGAGGGAGGGAAAGAGAGGGAGGGAAAGAGAGGGAGGGAAAGAGAGGGAGAGAAAGAGAGGGAGAGAAAGAGAGGGAGAGAGAGGGAAAGAGAAAGCACAGCTAAAGAGCATGGAAAGCATAGCAGCCAAAGGGACAACAGGATTACTACATACCGCATGTAGAGGAGTGACAGTGCCACTAAAGAGGATGGGTGAACGCCTGGAAGAGAAATAGAATCCTGGTGAGGGCAATATCCAGGTGCAGATGGATATCCAGGTGCCTTGCTTCTGGCACTTGAACTGCTGCTGCTAATGTTTATGCAATGACGACACAACGTTCCTCTGGTTGGAATTCTAGAACTACGATGCACACTGTGTGCCTCACTACTGTCTTATAGAAAACTACTGTTAAGATGGTCTACAAGCTTGTTTCAATACTCCAGCATTTGTGCATCCCTTTCCGGGGGGGAAGCATTTTGCTAAATTTACTCTTGTACCGTGGATCTAACAGAGTGTAAACCCAGTAGTCAGCACTATTTATAATCCTAACAATACAGACATCATGTTACAGATGCAAGAAGGCGCTCATGTGTCGGACCATTCCATGAGGTCCAAGTCCATGTTGTGTTGGTGGCAGGGTAACGATCAAGCTTGCCTCCTCCGTCCCCTCCCACCAATCATGGACAAAAGAGACGGGATCAATAAGTTCTTCATCTCCTGAGTTTTCTCTGCCCATCACCTCTTTCTCCTCCATTTGTTTCTCGTATCCTGCACCTTCACTACCAGTTTGTCTGTTACCATAAGCCCACCTCAATCGATGGACTACACCCAGACATAACACCCACCTGTGTAACAACTGTCTGGACCTTACAGAAAATGGTATCCCTTCCTCATCCTCCTCTGTTTCCTTCTCTTCCTCTCTGTCCACTACCTCCACCCACAGACTATTCAAAGTGTGCTCTAAAATGTAGGTGTCCGGAATAGTGATGCTGATGACGGCATCATCAGTGCTAACCATCTTTGTAGCCATTTCAAAATTATGCATGAGGGTACAGAGGTCCTTTTTTCTGTGCCCTCTCCACAATCATGATTTGCCCCACATCTGGACTGCGGGGTCCCAGGCTATGCATCATGACATAATGCACCAGGGCTCATTGCTGCTGCTACAGTTGCTGCAACATATGCAGAGTGAAAGTCCACCGTATCGGCATATTGCATATGAACTGGTTAACCGGTAGGCTGAAAGACCTTTGCAGCGATGCAAGTCGATAAACCATGGAAAGCAAATGGCATAAGTGAGCACACAGCAACTATGCCTTCAACAGCAGCGTATCCAAGCTCGGATAGTGGGCTATACATTGCTGTACAACCAGGTTGAGGACGTGAGCCATGCAAGGCTTGTGATGTCACTTGGTGTAGGGCCATCACCAGTTTTGCATCTTTATCACACACGGCCTTCCCTGGCTCCCAGTTCAGTGGAGACAGCCATTGATCAAACTCGCCTTGGATAGTGGGCCACAATTCTGCAGACCCTTCCCGGCATCCACCAGTGTAGCCCAGTCAGCGAGATGTAACACCCCTGGTCATGCTTACTCTTCCAGGTGTCAGTGGTGAAATGAACCCTGGGAGTCACAGAGTTTTTCAAGGAAAAGGTAATGTTGCCTGTGACATGATGGTGCAATCACAGCTTTATTAGAGAAGTAATGGCGACTGGGAAACTGCTACTAGGGTCCTGCATCAGCTTTCGTAAACCCTCTCCAGGCGTAAAGGCATTATTTCCATGGCCAACAGATTGGATATAGCGAAGTTGGAGCTCTTAACTTTGGCATGCTTAGAAGGAAATAAGCTTTTCTGTTACCAGAACTGCAGGACCGAAGGATGGCTGGTGCACTGAGAGAGGGTGGAGTAGGTTTCACACAACAAACTGGTGGTCTGCGAGGGAGGTGCAGGCAGAGGCGTTATGGTAGATTGAGAAACATGTGGTTTGGTTTGCTCAGTTTGTGAGATTGGTCAAAATCCACAGGCATGTCCACTTCCATAACAACTCATAGGCTCTCACTCACCCCGACTGTAGTGAGTAAACAAGTGGAGGTTCTGCGAGCAGAGACCTGGGTTAGAACAGTTTCGAAGGTGACGGAGGAGGAAGACGCATCAGATGCGTTTGATGGGGAATTGGGTGGTTGGGGATGCCCGCTCAGCCACATTTTAGCACAGTAATATTCCCACACTAATGTATGTTTGTTGGTAATGTGACGGTTCATGCATGTAGCAGACAAATTATTTGAATTTCATGCTCTACTGAGTCATTTTTACAAAGTGTGCAGAAAACGTGCGTTGGGTCATTCATTCCGGTTGCAAAGAAGATCTAGGCTAGGTAACCCTTGCCACCTATGCTAAATGTAGACCTCCCACCACTACTGGACACAGCCAGAGTTCTGTTCTAGCTGAGAATGCAGTGGTTGTTCTGGCTGCATCACTCCTTGACTGTGCGGGAAGCACCTCGTCTTCCTCCTCCATCTCCTCTGCTGAGCTACTCAGCTGCATGCCTCTGAGTTCACACCAAGTGGGGTTTACAACTTCATCATCAGGCTCTATGTTGTCCCTCTACTCTTCTTCCTGATCTGACATCCCAATATAGTACGCATACACCTCAGGTATCTGAGTTTCATCATCATCACCTCCACCCCCATGGGTTAACGTCTGTTAATGAGGGTCTGGATCTTGCTTGGACCCAACTTCTTCTGGGCCCAGATCCAACTGACAAAGATTTTTGGCGTTGGTGCTAATGATTTCCTCCTCTTGAGTCTGTGAATCTTTGGAGCAGACCTCTGATGCTCATGCGATAGAATGTGTGAACAACTAGAGTTGTGACATGGGAGGAAAAAAGTGTAATTGGGGTTCCACCTCTGAGGAATGAACTGTGTGTGACGTTGAGGTGCTGGAAGAAGAGAGGCCAATTGATGCAGCATTTGCCATCCATTCTAGCACATGCTGTCTTTGGCCATCATTTCCAAGTTGAAGCGATGTGCAGCTGCCAAAGAAATGGAGTGGTGTAGCTTGTAAAGTAACGGAAGTTGTTCTCAGTTCTTTTGGGATAGGATGAGCCGGTACTTGTTCAGTAGAGCTTTGAATAACATTAGAATGTCCAACACCTACACCTCGAACACCCCACCTATTCCCCTTTCCACCATGACCTTGTGATTTACCACTCATGTTTGATGTACCCTTCCAAATGTTTCGCAACCCTAGGCCCACACCTGTTAGACACCTGAAACAAAAGTAAAATTCTGTATCTTTTGGCTGAGATGGCAATATTGGGATGGCCCACAGAAGTATCAATACCTAGATAGATGGTTCAATGGCAACTTTTTAGCAGGCACTCAAAAGTACCAATACCTAGTTAGAGAGTTCACTGCTAAAGTTTTAGCAGGAAATTAAAAGTACCAATACCTATTCAGATGGTTCACTGTCAACTTTTTACAGGCACTCAGAAGTAGCAATCCCTATTTATATAATGAAATGCCGATTTGTGGCACACTGCATGTCTCTACTCCCTATTCTACACTATCGCTCTCCTATCTATCTCAACTACTTACGATTAAACCCCTAGCTAAGCTGTCTAGCAGCAGCAGCTGTAGCACTGTCCCTAAGCTTTAGCGATCACAAAATGGCGCCGATGCTGCATGAACGCATTTTATATGCAGAGGGACAAGCGACTTAAGTGGCCAGTGACACAAGCCCTTGTGTTTGAACTTTGTAGATGTTTTCTGCACCTTGATTGGCTGCAGGAACATCCACAAATAATGTTAAGAAGAAAAAACGCCCCTCCCCTGGCCTCTCCCAACCCCCTCCCGTCATTAAACACATCCCCATTATCATACAGCACCAAAATCTTATCCAAAAGCATCATATGTTATTAGAAAAGCATTTTGGAAACTGAATATAGTTAATCATTAGTGGTTATTCACAAAAATGCTCTGGCACACAAGCTCGAACCGGATAGGGAAATGCTTGTACCGAATTTGAAATTGGCAAATGCGAATCGAACAAGTTCACTTATCTCTTCTCATCAGCACCAACTGCCATCTCCTATCTCAGTAATGGGAAAGTCTTCACAGAATACAGATTTTACCTTAAAATTGAGAAGTTTGATAATGACTGATCAATTCTGGCAGAGAAGAAGCAGATTTGTCTGATAAGAAATATTACAAAGTTTATTTTTTTCATGTGTACTATTGATTTATGGAAAAAAAAATTGATGATGGTTACGCTTTAAATTAATCTCATCCATGAATGTCTATTCCGTTCACCCACTTAGGAAAGTGGTACAAATATTTAGATGGATTGCGTCCGTGATAGAGAATGATAGATGAGAGAGAAGGAGGAACAGGGTGAAGATATCGCTGCATATCTTTGCTGAAGAGATTATTTTCTGCTGATGGACATCATGCTAAATTAAACTGCTGAAGAGTTTATCACTAGTGATATTATGGGGTGTAAACATTTTACTGTATTTTACTGTACACTTTTCTTTATTTAAAATAGGATACAATTGCTAATATAACTTTTAAATCACAATTATAGTCATTGATCCCTACTACTTGTAACAATATGCCTTGTGATGCTAAGTAACAAATAAAGGATTAATATAAAGTTGTAAAAATAACCTGGAATATAAAAAAAATGCTATTAACCTGCAGATATGGGGTTAATCTGCATGTTAATATTGTTCTAAAACTTCCCTGCTGTGGCACTGAACGTCCCACTAAAGGGAGAAAAGTAACTTTAGTCCTTCTAGCAGCCTCAGGCTGTTATTCATAGAGGCGCAGTTTTAGCCACCATTCAGTACATGGTGAGCGGCGGCTGTAACCACGCATCACCAATGACTGACTGCCGGCTCAGCATTGCATCAGTATAGAGCTGATACGTGTCAAATGTTGCCTGATATGTATGGCAGGCAGTGATACTCTGCGGCCTCGCCAGTTAAGTGTGCGTGGCTGGCTGCAGGAATGGCTAAAGGAGAGCAAGTGATATAAGGATGTCATTGAGAGGATGATATGAGAGTGTTTTGGTATCAATGTAGGGGCGCATCATGTCCAACTTCAGTGCCTAATGGAGATGTAGTTGGCATGTGAGCAAGTTATACCTGAGGATAGCTACATCTGAAAGGATTGCGTTTTGCTGCAAACTTCTGCTGACTTGGACATTGTGAGTAATGGTCAATTGGAGGACAAAGTAGCCTGGCTGCTGAAGATGGGGCTGAGGAAGTCTTCCCGAGATTACCTTGGTGTACGTGGAAAGTCTTTGAAAGTAAGCCAGTCTACTGTCAGCTTGAGTGGGGTTAGGTATGGTGGAGAATCTGCTATGGCTATGGAGTTAAGGTCATAATGTAGGGAACCAGCTGGTTCACTGGTTCCAAACCCTGGGAGGTTATTAGCTAGGTCTAGAATTGGAAATGAGCTATTGTGGTGGTCTGGTTACCTGAAGGCTTGAGTTGGAGCCTAGGAGTTCAGTTGTATGGTGTGGTAGACTAGAAGGAAATGTCACTGGGAGGTGCAGTTTGTAGGGGCTCTAGAATAGTACGGTCTGGTTAACGTGTGGGGCCCCTGAACTTCATTGTATAGAGAAATAGGAGTAAGGTTCTTGGAGACAGAGTCTGGGTGGAGAGAGACAGGGTCCTTGAAATTAAGGTTAGGAAATCATTTTTGGGAGCAGGGCTTGTGTACAGAAAAACTGGGACCTTTGAGGGTGAGATCATTGTGAGAAGATCAGGACCCTAGAGAGTGGACTTAAGATACGGTGAAGAAGGCTTCAGATGATAGGATCTGTATAGTGTAAGGAATAACCATTTCACTGAGACCTGTATGAAGTAATACAATCTTTGGTGTGGCCCATTTAAAGTGAACAAGTACCTTATATGACCAAATGACTAAAGTGTTTCAATTCTTTGTTTAGTAGTGCAAGTTATTGTTAAGTATGCCATATAGTGTGTTTTGAAACCACCAATATTTGGTACCTTATCTGGGCATTGGATCCATTAAGCATATTGTACCTCTAAAGATTTTAGTAGTAAGCAATTTCTTGTACTAATACGCTGTTGTGCTGTTTGAATTACTTTGCTTTACGATTTTCTTCTTTTATTTAAAGGATAACTAGTGAAGGTGGTGACTCAAGAGGAAGATGAGAGACACCAGACCCAACAATGCAGACGAGCTGAAGGCTGCTATCAAAGCAACCTGGGCTTCCATAACACCTCAGCAGTGCCACAGGCTGATGACCTCCATGCCACACCGCAATGATGCAGTAATTCATGCAAAAAGAGCCCCGACCAAGTATTGAGGGCATTTACTGTACAGACTTTTCAGTAGGCGCCAACATTTCTGAGTAGGAAAACCTACAATATTGACCACCACTCAAAAGAGCCAGGCTATCAATCAAAATAATAGCCAGGTAGTTACACAGTGGGAAATACAGTATATATACCAAGCCTTGCTGTAAGAGCAAATACTCACTGCACACTCTTCCGGTTCCGTACTTTACCCGCACTCTGACCCGGTCTTGCAGTCCGCACAAACACGTACAAACACACACAAACACACACATTATGCTCATCTTACCATCTGTTCCATCGCCGGCCTCATGGTTCTTGTAGTTCGTCAGTACAGGATGTGTATCGGGTAACCATCGTGACGATGGAGGAACTTCTGCTATCAGCCACTGCTCAAAGGCAGTGCGCTGACCAATCAGAGGCAAACGTCTCCTGCCTTTGACGTCAGCGCTCTGGCAGCGGAAGTTCCTCCATTGTCGCCATGGCTACCCGATACACATCCTGTACCAGCGAACTACAAGAACCGGGAGGCCGGCAATGGAACACAAGGTAAGGTGAGCATAATGTGTGTGTTCGTGCGTGTTTGAAGATGGGGCAGCTCTGGAACTAAGCATTTCTGGCTGCCTGCTGCTGCCGCAGGGACCGTGAACAGCTGATTGTGGGGGTGTAGGACCCCGGCCAATCAGACATTGAGAACCTATTCTAAGGATAGGCTGGCAATGTAAAAGTAGTGGACAATCTCTTTAACTTATTATGCTCCTAGTTATGTGTCCCTATCTAGTAGAAAATCTGAACGGTCGTCCTAAAAAGGATGGCCTAATATAAGTCTATTCGTATATCTCTAACTGTTGCTCTTCAAGATAATTGTCAATAATTACAATAAAGAAGAGGTGTCGTTGTGCCAGCACCCGTGGAGTATAGTATAGATTTTTTGGACAATGTAAGTTTCTGCTACTATACCGTGAGATCTACCCACTCCTAGATAAGCTGTCCCTATGATTGATCCCTAAGCATGTGCTGAGCCAACCCATAGTCTATGACGACCTGTTACTGTAGACTCTGGGGCTCTGTAGAAGATCGTTAGTTTGTTTTATCGTTCTGGCGCTCCTTTGAGGCACTTTTGACTATGCTATTGTATGTAGGTATCACCAGGTAAAACTCTTTACTGCTTATTCCTTTATGAAAGTGCTGACAATGATAAATTAGCAAATATAAAAACAGAATGTAAAATATGAGACTTTGCTGACTGGTAAATGTCATAGAGGGTGGCACTTTGCTCCATATGCTGAGAACAATTTGTCCTGATTGTCTAAATTTTAACTGGAAGATGTAAATGGGGAAAAGAAATGATTATGTCTGCTTCTGCATATATTACTGCTGATAGAGTGATTTATATACTCCAGTAAAGTTGAATATAATTATACTAATGAGTGATACCTCACTGATGCCAGTCTGTAAATGTCTCCAATCAGAATGACCTGCAGAGAAACCACTCTAATTCCTTTTTTTTAGGGATAAAAAAGGCCTGACGTCCACAAGGCAGAAAAAAAAACCCTGAAAAAAGCATTAAGTGTTTTGCATATTTAAGTCTGAAAAATCTGATATGCAAATGAATGCGAGCATAGAATTTGTATTCTTCAGTGTAGGTCTTTGAAGTTCTGCATCCTTTTCATGTGCGAGTACACACGCTTTTGTCTTTGATGCTCTAGGTGAAGCTTTATAAGTGCATTTCATCCCTCCTCCCATTTTCTAAAACAGATGGGAGACATATGCCAAGAAGTAGGGTCCTTGTACGATATATATATATTGATCACTGAACATTGTTCAAGTAGCTGTCAAAAAAAATAAATAAAGATGCAGTGGCAGTTTTTTTGAAGTGAACTGCAAGATGTGCCACTTATATGAATTTAAAATTCAGTTCTATGCAAAATAGGAAGTAAAGCTGATGAGGGAAAACTAAGCAAGAAATAGCATAATAAGCGCTGTAATCTAATTTAATAAAATGCAACAGAGATGATTAAAAGGATTAGAAAACAAAAAACATATATACAACATGTTTTGGATCCCTCTTGTGTCTTTTTATTGATTTCCTGATTCATGTACCATCTATTATTGATATAGTAAAAAGGAAATCGTCAATAGAATCAACCCTCCTAAGCCATCTTTAAGGGTATGTAGGTCATAGGAAGTTGAATGAAATGATTCCTTGATATCTGTGATCCAATGTCTTAGGGGTACTTCTCACATAGCAAGATTGCTGCTGAGTCACTGGCTTTGATCTCTCTGTGTGTGACACTAAGCAGCCACCTGGCCCCTGCTGTGAAATCGCTGATCGCTACACACTGTTCTGGATAATTTTTTGCTCGTTGGTCTCCCGCTGTGCAGCACACATCGGCGTGTTTGACGGCGGGAAACAAACGAGCACCGACTCTGTGTAAGCAGCGTACGCTGGTAACCAGGGTAAATATCGGGTAACCAAGCAAAGCGCTTTGCTTAGTTACCTGATATTTACCCTGGTTACCAAGCGCAGCATCGTTACACGAGTCACTGGTGGCTGGTCGCTGGTCGTTGGGAAGAGCTGACTGTTTGACAGCTCACTAGCGACCCTGTAACGACGTACCAGCGATCCTGACCAGGTCGTATCGTGGTCGGAATCACTGGTACGTCGTTTAGTGAGATGGTACCCTTATTCCAGTGTAATCCACATTAGTCGTTCATGTAAATGAGCTGTTAAGAGCTATTGGCTGGACATAGATCTCCCCGAGATTCTGCAAGAGGTTATTTTAAATGAAAGGGGGCATTACCAGTGTGAACAAAGTAATGACTGATACAGTACAGCAGAAGTGAATTTTGTCTCTTTATAATCATTTGTATCAGCACTTGTCTTGTCTCACAGTGCTGTTGTCATGCAGTGACTACTGGGGTTCCATCAGGTACATGGGAAGCCTCGGCGAGCATTGCAACACACAGGGTACACGTTACATTGGTAGGCCCTTGCTCTAGGGAAAGGGTAGCAGGGTCACCTCCTAAACTCACCTGAGACTGATCCTTGCACTCCCTAATGTCCCTATATGGGTTCTTTCACCCCATCGCCGATCACGTGCCCATCCCTGTCTTTCCTTGAATTCAGCCCTGTATTGTGCATAGGGCAGCGGAAATGCTAGTCCCACTCTAGATTAAGGATACAGAGAGGATTAAACAAAATAAACAGCAATCATACAAAGCACTCCAAACAACAAAAGGTATTAATGAGGAAAGGAACAGAGGGGGAAAACCAAAGAGGGCTAAAGGCCACGTCTCACTAAGCGACATCGCTAGCGACATCGCTGCTGAGTCACGGTTTTTTTTGTGACGCAACAGCGATCTTGCTAGCGATGACGCTGTGTGTGACATCCAGCAACGACCTGGCCCCTGCTGTGAGGTCGCCGGTCATTGCTGAATGTCCTGGACCATTTTTTGGTTGTTGCTCTCCCGCTGTGAAGCACACATCGCTGTGTTTGACAGTGAGAGAGCAACGATCTGAATGTGCAGGGAGCAGTGAGTCGGCTTCTGCGGATGCTGGTAACCAAGGTACACATCGGGTAACCAAGCAAAGCGTTTTGCTTGGTTACCTGATATTTACCTTGGTTACCAGCGTCCGCAACTTCTAGAAGCCGGCTCTCAGTTCCCTTCACACGTAGCCAAGGTACACATCGGGTAACTATAAGCAAAGCGCTTTGCTTAGTAACCCGATGTGTACTATGGTTACCAAGCACAGCGTCGTTACACGGGTGGCTGGTGGCTGATCTCTGATTGCTGTGAAGATCTGCCTGATTGACAGCTCACCAGTGACCATGTAGCGACGCTCCAGCAATCCCTGCCAGGTCAGATCGCTGGTGGGATCGCTGGAGCATCGCTAAGTGTGACGGTACCTTAAGGAAGGAAAAACAACACAACTTTCTCTCAGCAAACGTTCTCTGAATGATTTCCTGGTCCTCAACTCACAGGTGCCCTCTAGAGGTAAGTATAACAGAAACTAACACCAGTGGTTACCTGGACTTGGAGATGTCTTTATAGCAGAGCTATACCTCATGACTTACCTCATACAAATTAATTGAAAGAAGCTGAGCACGTCTAGTAGGCAACTGACTGCATATATGGAAATTGCAAACTTTCAGTAAAGTGACTGCCCATTATTATTGGCAATACCTGTGAATCCAGACAGACGTCTACAGTCACATACAGTGCTTGCAGAGCTTTATCAGAAGACCAGACAACCCTTTTAAGGCAATGGTCACCCTTTAAATTCTATCTGTTGCAATGTAATCCATTTAATAATTTATATTATTGCACTTATTGATGTACAGTAAGTCAATATAGATAAAATTGAACTGATCCACTACATAGAGGCGGGCACTGATAGCCCCAGTAAATGTAGACTTGTATAATATGCACTTACATAAATACAATATATTAATTAGGCTGCAAGCTGAAGAAAATGACCTCCAAAATAGTATTTTCTGGAATACTGCCTGTGCCATAAAGGGGAGATAGTAGGAAGATAAATGCATGGATTAAGGGGCACTTTGCACACTACGACATCGCAGGTGCGATGTCGGTGGGGTCATATCGAAAGTGACGCACATCCAGCGTCGCTCTCGACATCGTAGTGTGTAAATCCTAGATGATAGATTAACGAGTGCAAAATCGTCATAATTGTATTATCGGTGTAGTGTCGGGGAATTCAATAATTATGCTGCTGCGACGGTAAGATGTTGTTCCTCGTTCCTGCGGCAGCACACATCGCTGTGTGTGAAGCCGTTGGAGCGAGGAACATCACCTTACCTGCTACCCGCAGCTCATGCCGACTATGCTGAAGGAAGGAGGTGGGCGGGATGTTTAAGTCCCACTCTGCTCCGCCCCTCCGCTGCTATTTGCCGCCTGCCGTGTGACGTTGCAGTGACGCCGCACGACCCGCCCCCTTAATAAGAGGTGGTTTGCCGGCCAGAGCGACATCGCAGGGCAAGTGAGTGCATGTGAAGCTGCCATAGCGATATTGTTCGCTACGCCAGCAATCACAAGATATCGCAGCTGCGACGGGGGCGGGGAATATCGCGCTCGGCATCGCAAGCATCGGCTTGCGATGTCATAGTGTGCAAAGTGCCCCTAAGTCTTGGTGCAGAGCAGAAGGATTTGACTTTTTAGAGCACAGGGCTGAATTTTCATTTGGGTACAATCTGTATTCTGCTGATAAATTGAGCCTGGATGGACGGGTTTTGGCTGTTCTGGGGGAGAGAATTCTAGAAGATTAAATTTGGGATGATGAAGGTGGCCAAGACAGAAAATAGGCAGGTATACAGTCAGGGCCAGAAATATTTGGACAGTGACACAAGTTTTGTTATTTTAGCTGTTTACAAAAACATGTTCAGAAATACAATTATATATATAATATGGGCTGAAAGTGCACACTCCCAGCTGCAATATGAGAGTTTTCACATCCAAATCGGAGAAAGGGTTTAGGAATCATAGCTCTGTAATGCATAGCCTCCTCTTTTTCAAGGGACCAAAAGTAATTGGACAAGGGACTCTAAGGGCTGCAATTAACTCTGAAGGCGTCTCCCTCATTAACCTGTAATCAATGAAGTAGTTAAAAGGTCTGGGGTTGATTACAGGTGTGTGGTTTTGCATTTGGAAGCTGTTGCTGTGACCAGACAACATGTGGTCTAAGGAACTCTCAATTGAGGTGAAGCAGAACATCCTGAGGCTGAAAAAAAAGAAAAAATCCATCAGAGAGATAGCAGACATGCTTGGAGTAGCAAAATCAACAGTCGGGTACATTCTGAGAAAAAAGGAATTGACTGGTGAGCTTGGGAACTCAAAAAGGCCTGGGCGTCCACGGATGACAACAGTGGTGGATGATCGCCGCATACTTTCTTTGGTGAAGAAGAACCCGTTCACAACATCAACTGAAGTCCAGAACACTCTCAGTGAAGTAGGTGTATCTGTCTCTAAGTCAACAGTACAGAGAAGACTCCATGAAAGTAAATACAAAGGGTTCACATCTAGATGCAAACCATTCATCAATTCCAAAAATAGACAGGCCAGAGTTAAATTTGCTGAAAAACACCTCATGAAGCCAGCTCAGTTCTGGAAAAGTATTCTATGGACAGATGAGACAAAGATCAACCTGTACCAGAATGATGGGAAGAAAAAAGTTTGGAGAAGAAAGGGAACGGCACATGATCCAAGGCACACCACATCCTCTGTAAAACATGGTGGAGGCAACGTGATGGCATGGGCATGCATGGCTTTCAATGGCACTGGGTCACTTGTGTTTATTGATGACATAACAGCAGACAAGAGTAGTCGGATGAATTCTGAAGTGTACCGGGATATACTTTCAGCCCAGATTCAGCCAAATGCCGCAAAGTTGATCGAACAGCGCTTCATAGTACAGATGGACAATGACCAAAGCTACCGAGGAGTTCATGAGTGCAAAAAAGTGGAACATTCTGCAATGGCCAAGTCAATCACCAGATCTTAAGCCAATTGAGCATGCATTTCACTTGCTCAAACCCAGACTTAAGACGGAAAGACCCACAAACAAGCAAGACCTGAAGGCTGCGGCTGTAAAGGCCTGGCAAAGCATTAAGAAGGAGGAAACCCAGCGTTTGGTGATGTCCATGGGTTCCAGACTTAAGGCAGTGATTGCCTCCAAAGGATTCGCAACAAAATATTGAAAATAAAAATATTTTGTTTGGGTTTGGTTTATTTGTCCAATTACTTTTGACCTCCTAAAATGTGGAGTGTTTGTAAAGAAATGTGTACAATTCCTACAATTTCTATCAGATATTTTTGTTCAAACCTTCAAATTATACGTTACAATCTGCACTTGAATTCTGTTGTAGAGGTTTAATTTCAAATCCAATGTGGTGGCATGCAGAGCCCAACTCGCGAAAATTGTGTCACTGTCCAAATATTTCTGGACCTAACTGTATACATAGAATAGAGATGGGTCAGACTATATTGTAGGGTGGAAAAGTGGAGTGTGGTGGTAGAATTAGGGCTAAAGATATGGAGGTCCATGTACTACAAACAAACACTGAATACAAATGTACCCACAAAATTACAGAAATAAGCATTTCTGAAAGTGAAAACAGATGGAAACAAAGTGTATGTTCACAAATGCCAGCAAGTGCGGTCAGTGCGTCCTTGTATGCAAATTTATTTCTGGGGCTGTGGGAGAGCATCTTTCTGAAAGAACTATCTCCAATGAGAGGAAAGGCTCATTTGGGGAGTCAGTCAATTGATGGTGTCAAAATGATCTAGCAGAGTACCAAGAACAAATTAGAAACATTCATGAACATACTTAATAGAAATGAGAGGAGCATAAAACATATATATAAATCTGGTGATGAAAGTGTGGACTTTTTGGATATTCTCTTCCAGATTAAACAAAATGGTACCATATCTACAGGAAAGAGATAGTTGTGATGTTACGCAGAGACTACCAGGGTTCCGCCAGGTAGAAGGGAACCCACTGATGAGTGCCGCTACGCATAGGGTACATCAGGGATACAATGCAATGCTGGGCCCTGGCGCTAGGGAGAAGGGTGCAGGGTCACCTCCTGCACTCAACTGAGGCTGTTCCCTGCACTACCTAATGTCCCTATATGAGTCCTTCGCCTCGTCGCCATCACATGCCTAGGTCCTCGCTTGCACTGAACTCACCCTGGCTAGTGAGAAGGCTGGCGGGATCACTAGTCTCACCACTACTATAATATATCACAACGGAAGGGAAACATACAGGGGCATTATAGACACAATAAGGAAAACACTACAAAGTATTCCAATGCAGATAAGCATCATGGCTGCAAATGTGACGACACCTCAGCTTATTTCAGGAACTGGCTCCTTCCAAAGTGGACAGCTTAGAAATGAAGATCCTTTAACCAACATCAGATAGTGACACATGTGACCTTTTATAGCGAAGAGGAGCGCTCACAAGGAGCTGCACCTGAGATCAAGGCTACAATGGATAGCCAGACACGACAATGCCCGTAAACCCTACAGCACCAAAAGAAAGTAATTACATTTATACACAAGCTGCAGACGTGTGCATAATAATGTGTTGTGACCTACTAGTTACAGATGCACTAGAGTGATCTCCCATAACATGTAAACTCACTATTACATGCAAGCGCCTCAAACCCAAAACAACTAATACACAATATACCAATTAGAGAGTTCCTGAGAATAAGGCCCCTTTCACACGTCAGTGATTCTGGTACGTTTGTGCTTTTTTTAAAACGTACCAGAATCACTGAGATATGCAGACCCATTATAATCAATGGGTCTGCTCACACATCAGTGATTTTTCACTGAACGTGTCTCCGTGCAGTGTGCACGCGTGGCCCTGATTCTCAATGGAGACAAGTCAGTTTTTTTCTGGCATCACTGATGACCCACAGACCACACTATGGTGTGATCCGTGTGTGATCAGTGAAACACGTACCAGAAAATCATGGACATATTAAATATTAAATATTTTCAACTTACCTTGCCTGCGATTCGCTCTGGAGCCTCCGCTCTCGGCAGTTTCTGCCTGGCTCATGAATATTCGTGAGATTAGGAAAACCTGACCAGGAAGTAGCTGCTGAGAGCGGTGGGCGGACGCTGGAGACCCGAGGTAATCAGCACCATGGACATGGCAGAGAGCAGGGAGCCGCGCACACCACTTAGCGCTGGCTTCCTGCTCTCCTAGTTACAGCACACATCGGGTTAATTACCCGATGTGTACTCTGCTACACGTGCAAGGAGCAGGAGCCGGCACTGACAGTGAGAGCGGCGGAGGCTGGTAACGAAGGTAAATATCGGGTAACCAAGGACAGGGCTTCTTGGTTACCCGATGTTTACCGTGGTTACCAGTGTCCGCAGAAGCCGGCTCCTGCTGCCTGCACATTTAAGTCCCCTTTACACACTGAGACTTTCTAGCGATCATGCTGCACAGCGGGAAACAAAGGACCAAAGAATGGTCCTGAACGATTTGTAGCGATCAGCAACTTCACAGCAGGGGCCAGGTCTCTGATGCGTGTCACACACTGCAATGTCGCTGGGGAGGTCGCTATTACGTCACAAAACCGGTGACGTTACAGCGATGTCGTTTGCGATGTTGCAGTGTGTAAAGCCACCTTTAATGAGGATACCATTTATGCCTCCTTTCTATGATATAGGCATTTCTGTACAAAAGTAATCTTCTTGGGTAAAAAAAATCAACCAGTTTTTATTGTCTTTTTATATTTTAATATTTTTGTTTTTAAATGTTTTTTTTTAAAGCTTTTTCTTTTCTCCCCTTCACGTACATTTTTTTCTAATTTAGACTACATACAAGTGTAGCTCATTGAATTAGAATATCATCAAATAGTTACCGTAATTTATTTCAGTAATTTAGTATTGAATTACTGAAATAAATTAACTTTTTCATGATATTCTAATTTATTGAGATGCACTTGTATACATATTTTTGTTTGATTGATGACTTCATTCTGCACAGATTAAATAGATCAAAAGAAAACATACGCAAGAAAATGTGAAAAATAGTTCTCAGATTTATGAAAACTAACATATGACTATAGGACTTGGGAATCATATTCATGAATTACGGTATGTTAATATAAATTAATTTAATATTTATTGTTTACTTTTTTCTTACAATATTGACTTTCTTGTAGATCTCTGTATTTTTTTTGTTTGATTTCACATGCGTGTTTCTTCTCACTGGGGGATCCACTTGTCCGTTTTTGCACATTGCTATTTTGTTATTATTGTAATAAGATTAATTATAATTTTTGAAAAACTAAACGCATTAAAAAAAAGTTTTATTTTATATTATTTGTGTTAATTGTTAATACATTTGATGCATGCACACATTTCACGTTTACTGTACTAATTCCCCAATTTGATTGTCAATATATATTGTTTTTGGATATACTGTCATCCTGAGTACTAACTATATCTATGCAGTTTGAGAGATTTCATATACGCCCCAAACTTGGGTCAACATCTCAGATTGATAATAAAGCGTTAACACAAAGGTGTGGGCTTAGGTCTGTAACAGAGATGGATGATGTAAATGTTTCCAAGGTATTTCTATAGATTATTCAGTGTCGCCCCATGAATCAGAGCTTCCAGTAATGTGGATCGCAGCAGCTTCAATAACGGACATCAGGAAACAGAATGGATGGTCATTTATTAAGGAATATATATACAGTATATATATATATATATATATATATATATATATATATATATACATATCACATCCAGTGAGACACATTGTAATTAGTAAGGTTTGAATTAAATAATGTGAGGTTACAGTATAACAAAAGCGACTGCGAAACATGCATCTGGCTGGGCCACGCAGCAACTATATTCTGTATGCGTTACTGCATTTTTTATTATTACTTCATCTGGTACCATCTTATCTGAGGGCTATTACTATTGATGATGAATTGAGCCAATTGGTAGGTATTGGTACAGTATATCACTAAAGTGAGTACACCCCTTATATTTTTGTAAATATTTTATTATATCTTTCATGGGACAATACTGAAGATATGACACTGAAATAATGTAAAGTAGTCAGTGTACAGCTTGTATAACAATGTAAATTTGGTGCCCTCTAATCAAACACACAGCCATTAATGTCTAAACCGCTGACTTCTAAGTGAAAATGGCCAAATTGTCAATAGTTTGTGTTACCATCATTATTTTCAAGCAGTGCCTTAACTCTTTTGGGCATACAGTACACTAGAGCTTCACAGGAGCCGCTGCATCCTCTTCCATCCTCCATTACGACATCACGGAGCTGGAGGTTGTTAGAAACCTTGCATTCCTCCACCTTCCATTTGAAGATGTGCCACAAATGCTCAATATGGTTTAGGTCTGGAGACATGCTTGCCCAGTCTAGCACCTTTACCCTCAGATTCTTTGGCAAGGATGTGGTCATCTTGCAGGTGTGTTTGGGGTCGTTATCATGTTGGAAAACTGCTCTGCGGCCCAGTTTCGGAAGGGAGGAAATCATGCTCTGCTTCTGTATGCAACAACATATGTTTCTATTTATGGTTCCCTCAATGAATTGTAGCTCCCCACAGCCAGCAGAACTCATGCAGCCCCAAATCATGACACTCCCACCACCATGCTTTACTGTAGACAGGATGCAGTTGTCTTTGTACTTCTCTCCTTGTTGCCGCCACACACACTTGACACCTTCTGAACCAAATAATTTTATCTTGTCTTATCAGACCATAGGACATGGTTCCAGTAATCTTTGTCCTTAGTCTGCTTGTGGGACCTGTCTTGTTAAACTGCTGTATGATCTTAGTCACAATTCTGCAGCTCCGTTTCAGGGTGCTTTCAATCTTCTTATAGTCTAGGCCATTTTTATATAGAGCAACAATTCTTTTTTCAAGTCCTCAGAGAATTCTTTGCCATGACGAGCCGTGCTGATCTTGCAGTGTGCACTATGAAAGAGTGTGTAAGCAATAAAAACAAATTTAACACACCTGCTCCTAATTCATATCTTAGACCTTGTAGCATTAATCAGAGACATGACACAGGGGAGACAAAATGGCTAATTAGGCACATTTTGATCATTTTCACTTAGGGGTGTACTCACATTTGTTGCCAGCGGTTTAGACATTAATGACTGTGGGTTGAGTTATTTAGAGGGCACCAAATTTACACTGTTATACAAGCCGTACACTGACTACTGTACATTGTATCAAAGTGTCATATTCAGCGTTGTCCCATCAAAAGATAGAATAAAATATTTAGAAAAATGTGAGGGGTGTATTCACTTTTGTGATAAACTGTACATACTGTACATACACACAAACATATCTAAAATATGTCAACACACATTAAAACAATCGACAAGTGACCTGTGGCCACATCTACTGAGCCAAAGAAGTAAGATGAAAAAGCACCCAGAGCAGCAAAGAACAGTAGCGAGGAGAGTAACATTGTTTAAAAAACATAGACAGTATATATAACATTCCGTGTCCTGTAACGAATATATTTATATTTAAATATTTAAATGTAAAGTTTACACATCACCCCCTAAAAATGGCAATATATACATTTGTTTATAAAAAATGCTTTCTGAGAGTATATACAGTACAGACCAAACGTTTGGACACACCTTCTCATTCAAAGAGTTTTCTTTATTTTCATGACTCTGAAAATTGTAGATTCACATTGAAGGCATCAAAACTATGAATTTACACATGTGGAATGAAATACTTAACAAAAAAGTGTGAAACAACTGAAAATATGTCTTATATTCTAGGTTCTTGAAAGTAGCCACCTTTTGCTTTGATTACTGCTTTGCACACTCTTGTCATTCTCTTGATGAGCTTCAAGAGGTAGTCACCGAAAATGGTCTTCCAACAGTCTTGAAGGAGTTCCCAGAGATGCTTAGCACTTGTTAGCCCTTTTGCCTTCTCTCTGCGATCCAGCTCACCCCAAACCATCTCGATTGGGTTCAGGTCTGGTGACTGTGGAGGCCAGGTCATCTGGCGTAGCACCCCATCACTCTCCTTCTTAATCAAATAGCCCTTACACAGCCTGGAGGTGTGTTTGGGGTCATTGTCCTGTTGAAAAATAAATGATGGTTCAACTAAACACAAACCGGATGGAATAGCACGCCGCTGCAAGATGCTGTGGTAGGCATGCTGGTTCAGTATGCCTTCAATTTTGAATAAATCCCCAACAGTGTCACCAGCAAAGCACCCCCACACCATCACACCTCCTCCTCCATGCTTCATGGTGGGAACCAGGCATGTAGAGTCCATCCGTTCACCTTTTCTGCGTCGCACAAATCTCAAATTTGGACTCATCAGACCAAAGCACAGATTTCCACTGGTCTAATGTCCATTCCTTGTGTTCTTTAGCCCAAACAAGTCTCTTCTGCTTGTTGCCTGTCCTTAGCAGTGGTTTCCTAGCAGCTATTTTACCATGAAAGCCTGCTCCACAAAGTCTCCTCTTAACAGTTGTTCTAGACATGTGTCTGCTGCTAGAACTCTGAGAGGCATTGACCTGGTCTCTAATCTGAGCTGCTGTTAACCTGTGATTTCTGAGGTTGGTGACTCGGATAAACATATCCTCCGCAGCAGAGGTGACTCTTGGTCTTCCTTTCCTCGGGCGGTCCTCATGTGAGCCAGTTTCTTTGTAGCATTTGATGGGTTTTGCCACTGCACTTGGGGACACTTTCAAAGTTTTCCCAATTTTTCAGACTGACTGACCTTCATTTCTTAAAGTAATGATGGCCACTCGTTTTTCTTTACTTAGCTGCTTTTTTCTTGCCATAATACAAATTCTAACAGTCTATTCAGTTGGACTATCAGCTGTGTATCCACCAGACTTCTGCACAACACAACTGATGGTCCCAACCCCATTTATAAGGCAAGAAATCCCACTTATTAAACCTGACAGGGAACACCTGTGAAGTGACAACCATTTCCGGTGACTACCTCTTGAAGCTCATCAAGAGAATGCCAAGAGTGTGCAAAGCAGTAATCAAAGCAAAAGGTGGCTACTTTGAAGAACCTAGAATATAAGACATTTTCAGTTGTTTCACACTTTTTTGTTAAGTATTTCATTCCACATGTGTTAATTCATAGTTTTGATGCCTTCAATGTGAATCTAAAATTTTCAGTAATGAAAATAAAGAAATCTCTTTGAATGAGAAGGTGTGTCCAAACTTTTGGTCTGCACTATATATATATATACACACAAAGTATATATATATATTTTTTTTTATATATATATATATATATATATATATATACATACATATATACAGTTAGGTCCAGAAATATTTGGACAGTGACACAATTTTCGCGAGTTGGGCTCTGCATGCCACCACATTGGATTTGAAATGAAACCTCTACAACAGAATTCAAGTGCAGATTGTAAAGTTTAATTTGAAGGTTTGAACAAAAATATCTGATAGAAATTGTAGGAATTGTACACATTTCTTTACAAACACTCCACATTTTAGGAGGTCAAAAGTAATTGGACAAATAAACCAAACCCAAACAAAATATTTTTATTTTCAATATTTTGTTGCGAATCCTTTGGAGGCAATCACTGCCTTAAGTCTGGAACCCATGGACATCACCAAACGCTGGGTTTCCTCCTTCTTAATGCTTTGCCAGGCCTTTACAGCCGCAGCCTTAAGGTCTTGCTTGTTTGTGGGTCTTTCCGTCTTAAGTCTGGATTTGAGCAAGTGAAATGCATGCTCAATTGGGTTAAGATCTGGTGATTGACTTGGCCATTGCAGAATGTTCCACTTTTTTGCACTCATGAACTCTTGAGTAGCTTTGGCTGTATGCTTGGGGTCATTGTCCATCTGTACTATGAAGCGTCGTCCGATCAACTTTGCGGCATTTGGCTGAATCTGGGCTGAAAGTATATCCCGGTACACTTCAGAATTCATCCGGCTACTCTTGTCTGCTGTTATGTCATCAATAAACACAAGTGACCCAGTGCCATTGAAAGCCATGCATGCCCATGCCATCACGTTGCCTCCACCATGTTTTACAGAGGATGTGGTGTGCCTTGGATCATGTGCCGTTCCCTTTCTTCTCCAAACTTTTTTGTTCCCATCATTCTGGTACAGGTTGAGCTTTGTCTCATCTGTCCATAGAATACTTTTCCAGAACTGAGCTGGCTTCATGAGGTGTTTTTCAGCAAATTTAACTCTGGCCTGTCTATTTTTGGAATTGATGAATGGTTTGCATCTAGATGTGAACCCTTTGTATTTACTTTCATGGAGTCTTCTCTTTACTGTTGACTTAGAGACAGATACACCTACTTCACTGAGAGTGTTCTGGACTTCAGTTGATGTTGTGAACGGGTTCTTCTTCACCAAAGAAAGTATGCGGCGATCATCCACCACTGTTGTCATCCGTGGACGCCCAGGCCTTTTTGAGTTCCCAAGCTCACCAGTCAATTCCTTTTTTCTCAGAATGTACCCGACTGTTGATTTTGCTACTCCAAGCATGTCTGCTATCTCTCTGATGGATTTTTTCTTTTTTTTCAGCCTCAGGATGTTCTGCTTCACCTCAATTGAGAGTTCCTTAGACCGCATGTTGTCTGGTCACAGCAACAGCTTCCAAATGCAAAACCACACACCTGTAATCAACCCCAGACCTTTTAACTACTTCATTGATTACAGGTTAACGAGGGAGACGCCTTCAGAGTTAATTGCAGCCCTTAGAGTCCCTTGTCCAATTACTTTTGGTCTCTTGAAAAAGAGGAGGCTATGCATTACAGAGCTATGATTCCTAAACCCTTTCTCCGATTTGGATGTGAAAACTCTCATATTGCAGCTGGGAGTGTGCACTTTCAGCCCATATTATATATATAACTGTATTTCTGAACATGTTTTTGTAAACAGCTAAAATAACAAAACTTGTGTCACTGTCCAAATATTTCTGGCCCTGACTGTATATATACAGGATACGTTTGTCCTTCACAATTAGGAGTTAAAAATGATATGAGCGAAACCAGATCCTGTTTTTATTATTTATTAGGCTTTGTGTTGCTTTTCTGTCAAGCAAACATTTTTCTTTCTGCTTAAACAAACATGTCTGTATTACTTACTATTGTCATTCAATTAGCTTTATCTCACTTTCGTTTGTGCGCCATAAAAGAATGCATCGAGCCATTGTATTAGCTGTGTATTAACAATAATGTCCTTTTCAAAATACTGCATTGCAAAGTCTTCAGAGGCAACCAAGTGCACAAGGGAATCTTATTCATCAGACTTTCTATTGGCTAATATAATGAAAAGAAAACATGGGCTCATTCTTTCAGGAAATCAGTACGTTTTAATGTTTATTGCAGTGCGCTTTAAAATCACTAAGCCTCTATACTGACTTTGTGAACTGCATAAGGGTGGCTTTACATGCTGCGATATCCGGCCCGATATCGCTAGCATGAGACCCGCCCCCATCGTTTGTGCGCAACGGGCATAACGCTGTCCGTCGCGCACAAAATCGCGCACCCCAGTCACACGTACTTACATGGCTTTCGACGTCGCTGTGACCGGCGAATCGCCTCCTTTCTAAGGGGGCGGTCCGTTTGGCGTCACAGCAACATCACTAAGCGGCCACCCAATGATAGCGGAGGGGCGGAGATGAGCAGGACGTAACATCCCGCCCACCTCTTTCCTTCCGCATTGTGGCCGGAGGCAGGTAAGGAGATGATCCTCGTTCCTGCGGCGTCACACATAGCGATGTGTGCTGCCGCAGGGACGAGGATCAACTTTGCCTCAGCGACAGCACCGATCATTGGGAGCGGACCCCCATGTCAACGAGGAGCGATTTTGGACATTTTTGCAACGATCCAAAATCGCTCCTAGGAGTCACACGCTACGACATCGCTACAGCGGCCGGATGTGCGTCACAAAATCCGTGACCCCAACGAGATCGCTGTAGCGAAATCGTAGCGTGTAAAGCCCGCTTAAGGAGAACCTTTTTAGTCCATACAATGATCCTTTAAATATTCAAATAGCTTCTTCAGAGAGAAAGAGGCCAGGCACTCTATTGCCACCTACTGCATTAATAATTCTAGAAGTCAATATTGTCACTTTAACAAGGTTTCTTACATTACCTAGGATAAAATCTAAACTAGAAACTCCATTTACAGCCACATGTTTTGGGGTGTTTAACAGGTGGTTTGGCAGAGTGAGAGGTCTTTGACATGGGGTCTAAGGAGTAAAGTTTCTTCATCAGGAAACCTGGCATAAGGAGATTTAAAGGCCATGCAAATGGAGTTTCTAGTTTGACTTTTTATTCTAAAGGGTGCTTTACACGCTGCGACATCGCTAACGATATATCGTCGGGGTCACGGTGTTTGTGACGCACATCCGGCTTCGTTAGCGACATCGCAGCGTATGACAGCTAGGAGCGACGATCAACGATCGCAAAAACGTCAAAAATCGTTGATCATTGACACGTCGCTCCTTTTCATAATATCGTTGGTGGTGCATGCCGCTGGTTGTTCGTTGTTCCTGCGGCATCACACATCGCTATGTGTGACACCGCAGGAACGACGAACATCTCCTTACCTGCGTCCACTGGCAATAAGGAAGAAAGGAGGTGGGCGGTATATTCCGCCCGCTCATTGCCGCCCCTCCACTTCTATTGAACGGCTGCCGTGTGACGTCGCTGTGACGCTGCATGAATCGCCCCCTTATAAAGGAGGCGGTTTGCCGGCCACAGTGACGTCGCAGGGAAGGTAAGTCCGTGTGACGGGTGTAAGTGATGTTGTGCGCCACGGGCAGCGATTTGCCCGTGATGCACAACCGACGGGGGCGGGTACGCTCACTAGCGATATCGATAGCAATATCGCAGCGTGTAATGTGCCCTTAAGTCCCATGGCAAGACTTATTAAAGGATTTCAACAGGATTCCCCCAACTATTTATATGTGCATGTAGCTCTTTTAAAGGCAAGTCCAGAAATACCTTTATTCGGCCAGTCCGTTCCTCCGTTACTGAGAAAACAGCATTTGAATTGATATACAAATGAGCCTGTAGATCTGAAACCTCTGTCACTCCAGTTCTATTCCCCGGCCAGCGCCGCCACCTCTTGCTAGATAGACGGCTCCTTTGGGTGAAGTCACACTGTATAGAGGCTGTCAAACAGTAGGAGGCGATACTGGGAATAAAGCTGGAGTGACAGACGCTTCAGATCTACCATAGTTCTTCAGCCTCATTTGCATATCAGTTCAAACACCGACTTCTCAGTAATGGAAGAATGGGCTTGCCATGTAAAAGCATTGCTGGGCTTGTATTTAGATAGCTGTGTGCGCATATATGTCGATTGAGAGGTAAAATCCTGCGGTTTGTTAGTTTGATATGCACTTTTATGATTGCCACATTCAATAGGAGGTACTAGAGTTCTTGTCATCTCTCTTTGAAAAGGCTATCTCAGTAGCTAGCGGGGAGGCAGAGGGTGCGGCCGCCCCGGGCCCCGTGCTCAGAGGGGGGCCCACCCGGATCTGCGATACCATTGACTATATCAGCGCGCACAGCGCGCGCCGATATAGTTGACCTCTGCGGCAGTGCGGAGGAGACATGATCTCCCTGCACTGCTGCTGATAATAGCTCTCACGCATGATACAGAGTCCCAGCGTGGTGATATCATCGCTCAGCGCCGGGCAGGGGCTGCTATTGTAGATGGCCGGCCACCTGCTGCATAATGTCATTATAAGACACATGGCCGCGCACAGTGAATTGCGCGCGGCCATGTCTCTTGTGATGTGATGTGGTCGGGTACACTGACAGGCGCAGACAGTGCTGACCGGATGCATGATACAGGAGACATCACACGGCTGCTCGCAGTGAGTGCACACTGCGCGGCCACGTGTTATAATGACGTCATGCAGCGCGCACTGCCTCCATCCAGCCGAGGAGCATCAGACAAGGGTTGCGTCTACATCCCAGTGGCTCGGAGCTGCCTGGGTAGTGGGCGTGGCCATGTTTCCTCCCTCTCCCACTGCACCCCTCCCCTGCAACCCCCATCTGGAGGTCTTACCTCAGATCCCCTCTTCTATTATAAAGAACTCCAGGACACCTGGAGTTTCTTTCTGTTATCAGCTGCATTGCTGAGGCCACGCCCCTTCTGATCACATGGGCGTGACACCGTGACGTCACCACAGGTCCTTTAGCCTACAGGGATTTACCGTGAAACAAGTCTGTGGCTGCATGGGAGAGAAAAAGTTCCCCCAATCATCAAAAGTAAAAAGCCCCCCAGTATGTGTGTGTGTGTCTAGGATTGTGTCTATCTATGTGTATGATTATTTGTATGTGAATGTTTTCAAATATGTATACGCTTCTATGTGACTATAATCTGTATATGTGTCTGTATATATGTGTATGTATGTGTATATGGCTGTACGCAGGTGTGTGTATGTGTATATGGCTGTACACAGGTGTGTGTATGTGTATACGGCTGTACGCAGGTATTTGTATGTGTATACGGCTGTACGCAGGTTTGTGTATGTGTATACGGCTGTATGCAGGTGTGTGTGTATGTGTATACGGCTGTACGCAGGGGTGTGGATGTGTATACGGCTGTATGCAGGTGTGTGTATGTGTATACGGCTGTACGCAGGTGTGTGTATGTGTATATGGCTGTACGCAGGTGTCTGTATGTGTATACGGCTGTACGCAGGGGTGTGTATGTGTATACGGCTGTACGCAGGTGTTTGTATGTGTATACGGCTGTACGCCAGGGTGTGTATGTGTATACAGCTGTAAACAGGGGTGTGTATTTGTATACGGCTGTACGCAGGTGTGTGTGTATACAGCTGTACGCAGGTGTCTGTATGGAGCTATAGGCCCATCATACTGTGTATAGGGGAGGTGTAGAGGTATAATACTGTGTATAGGGGAGGTGTAGAGGTTTCATACTGTGTATAGGGGAGGTGTAGAGGTATCATACTGTGTATAGGGGAGGTGTAGAGGTATCATACTGTGTATAGTGGAGGTGTAGAGGTGTCATACTGTGTATAGGGGAGGTGTAGAGGTATCATACTGTGTATAGGGGAGGTGTAGAGGTATCATACTGTGTATAGGGGAGGTGTAGAGGTATCATACTGTGTATAGGGGAGGTGTAGAGGTATCATACTGTGTATAGGGGAGGTGTAGAGGTATCATACTGTGTATAGGGGAGGTGTAGAGGTATCATACTGTGTATAGGGGAGGTGTAGAGGTATCATACTGTGTATAGGGGAGGTGTAGAGGTATCATACTGTGTATAGGGGAGGTGTAGAGGTATCATACTGTGTATAGGGGAGGTGTAGAGGTATCATACTGTGTATAGGGGAGGTGTAGAGGTATCATACTGTGTATAGGGGAGGTGTAGAGGTATCATACTGGGTATAGGGGAGGTGTAGAGGTATCATACTGTGTATAGGGGAGCTATGGGAACATCATACTGTGTATAGGGGAGGTATAAGGGCTTCATACTGTGTATAGACGAACTGTACATGGGAGGGACATTATTAAATGTTAAATGCAATTTTTTGCTAAAAATCTCAAAATTTTTATAAGTACAGTTTGGAATTTTTAGTGCTGAAGTGCACATTTAGTGCTGGCTTTTTGTTTTTCTTCATTGAATTGGTCAGTGGCTGACCCCCACCATGCTATGCATTCCAATTTGGGATGTATTCCATCTGTCTAGATTTTGGCGGTTGGTGACTGTTCACATTGTCATCAGGCCTTGTCCACAGGCTATTTACTTCATGCAGCATTTGCTTGGACCTGTCCCGCCCACAGCCATGACTCATGGGTACAGGATTGAAATAGACCAGGTGAGTGCTGGTAAGGGGCCCACTCAGATGTTTTGCCCCCCCCCCACCCTCCCGAGCTGAAACCCTAGCTACGCCACTGGGCTATCTATATATTTAAAATCAATCATGCAGTGATAGACTGGCATTAAGAGTCAGCATGACAAAATCACAAAATCACAGTGTTTGTAGATCAATTATATTTATATTTCATCTGCTTTATGGGTTGCATACTTAACTCTGCTCCTGTGCCTGATTCTCAGTTGGGTGTATCCGCACTGAGAGCTTTTATTCCTAAAAAAAACAAGTCAACTGTTGTCATCATAAATCAAACACTATCTCATACATGAATCTCTCTGCACTCTTAATTGTATGCTATGTTTATTTTATAAAGAAAGAGAGGAACAGGAAATCAGCTAATGTGGGAAATAGCTACACACTTTATAAAATACAGCACAAATATGAACAATTAATGTTCCTTTTTATAAATTTGTTATAGCCATCTTTCATCTGAGAACCCAAGAAATTAACTAAGAAGGTTCATAATTCTGTACTGGCCTAATAAGCACTGCCATGAAGCACACATTTTGCAAGCAAAGTTTCTGAATTGACCTCTCCAATAAATTTACCAATTATCTCCTCAAATGATGACTTTTGATGAACCAGCAGAAACCTATGGTGCCAGGATCTCAAATACAATATATATACAGGACTCGCCGTGCAAAGGAAAAGTATAGTCATATTCAGTCAAAATCACAACCTCCAAAAGTGCATATAAAAAATCACTTTTATTATAAGACCAAGTAGAAGGCCGGTTGGATTAACATCATATATAAATATATAGTTCAGTACAAAAGGTAGAGATCATGGAGTAACGAGGACAAAGGAAAAAGCAGCACATAAACCCAAACATTGCACTCTTCCTCCTATACCTCCCCCTTATGAAGCTATAGGCGAGACGCGTAGGGGCACACGACTCTGCGATCTGGCTGATATAATTTGACACATGGGTAAGTGTGATTAGATCTCTGACATGCTCCCTGATATGCTCCATGTAACACTCTTCTGTCTCTTTGTGGGGCTGCTTCAGCCCTGAATATTGATACAGCACATGGAGCTTTTTGATACATGCATGTGATGCATTTTCTTTGTATTAATCTGACTAACCTTACTTACCCTGGTTCCCCCCTATGGGACATCACTCCTACTCTGTTGTGAGCTACTTTGAGCAACCATAGGGTGAAGTGTTTATCAGCCTATTACTCTCTTCCATGTTTGGGTTTATGTGCTGCTTTTTCCTTTGTCCTCATTACTCCATGATCTCTACCTTTTGTACTGAACTATATATTTATATATGATGTTAATCCAACCGGCCTTCTACTTGGTCTTATAATAAAAGTGATTTTTTATATGCACTTTTGGAGGTTGTGATTTTGACTGAATATGACTATACTTTTCCTTTGCACGGCGAGTCCTTTTTTCTTCTGTGTTCATTATATTGCATTTTAAGGACGTGCTTGAGCGGTCACAAGATAGCCGCACTTATGATTCCACAACTGCGGATTTGTTTATTTATACAATATATATACAGTACAGACCAAAAGTTTGGACACACCTTCTCATTCAAAGAGTTTTCTTTATTTTCATGACTCTGAAAATTGTAGATTCACATTGAAGGCATCAAAACTATGAATTAACACATGTGGAATGAAATACTTAACAAAAAAGTGTGAAACAACTGAAAATATGTCTTATATTCTGTTAGGGCCAGGTGGACGGGCAGACCCAGGAGGTGGATCCACTGGGCCGAACTCCTTGATGAAGGCAAGGGGTCCGGTAGCCGGAGCACTACGGGTAGCAGGACAGTCCGTGTACAAGAGTAGAACGGTGAAGTCCCTGGGACCACGGAGTCAGAGATGGTAGTCCGGGTGACGGAGCTCAGGTTCGGAGGCCGAGATGTTGTCAGGCGGAGTCCGGAACCGATGGAGCGAGAGGACGGGTCACCGCAGGGATCAGAGGTGGTACGGACTGACAGGATGGCAGATAGTCAGCGTTCAGGGTTCGGGAATCGGCTGGACCGGATGGCGAGGCAGGAACGGCTCTAGAAGAGAGAGAGGTGAGTATCTCACAGGAACACAAGGAGACCTGACTCCTAGCTTGGGAAACACGAAGAACAGGCCCCGCCCACTTGGACACTAATCCCCTTTATACCCTGTACCTGTGTGCTTAATTTCCTGTTGGTGGATGCTGGCCCTTTAAGAAAGGGTCAATGACCGCGCGCGCGCCCTAATGCGCATGCGCGCGGCCCGGGTGCCAGAAGCCAGGGCAGGGAGCGGTGAGGAAGAAGCAGGAGAGCCGGGCTGGGGCTGTGTAAGCGACGGACGCCGGGAGCGGGGACCGGGACGCCCGGAGACCGCGGGCAACGGAGGCTGGGGACCGGGGAGAGAAGCAGAGACGCCGGGAAGCGTGGCAGGTGAGCCAGGGAGCAGGGCAGGGGACCCGGGGAGCGTGACAGTACCCCCCCCCACTCCCCCCTCCCCGCAACCGGGACAGGAAGGCACGGATCAGAGGAGTACCCACATTCACCCGGGGCTCCCAGGACCTATCCTCAGGACCATACCCTGCCCAGTCCACCAGGAAGAACTGTCGGCCCCGTACGGTTTTCATGGCCACGATATCCCTTACCGCATAGATGTCATCATCCGCAATTGGAGGAGGAGCCGAACTGGCAGCAGCGGAGAAGGGACCAAGGACAACCGGCTTGAGCAGGGAGACGTGGAAGGAGTTGGGTATCCTCATCGTGACCGGGAGCTGCAGCTTGTAGGAGACCTCATTGATCTTGCTGAGGACTTTAAACGGCCCGATGTAGCGAGGACCCAGCTTGTAGGATGGTAGCTTCAATCGGACGTACTTGGAGGCAAGCCAGACGAGATCTCCTGGGGAGAAACACGGAGGATCCAGACGCCTCTTGTCTGCGTGTCTTTTCATCCGTAGAGAAGCACGTCCAAGAGATGCCTTGACAGAGTCCCAAATAGTTGCAAAGTCACGGGCTACAGCATCAGCAGCAGGGACATCCGAGGAAGAGGATACAGGCAATGGGACGGAAGGCTGAAGTCCGTTAACGACATGGAAGGGAGAGCTGGAGGAGGACTCACTGACGTGATGGTTATGGGAGAATTCAGCCCAAGGAAGAAGCGTGGACCAGTCGTCATGATGGGCGTTGACGTAGTGACGTAAGAAGGAGGTCAAGATCTGATTGACTCGTTCCACTTGGCCATTCGACTGAGGATGGTAGGCTGAAGAAAAGTCCAGAGTCACTCCCAGATGTTTGCAGAGGGCCCTCCAGAAGCGGGAGGTGAACTGAGTTCCTCTGTCAGACACAATGTGTGATGGAAAGCCATGCAAGCGGAAGATGTGTTGTATATAGGCGTCCGCGAGTTCCTGGGCAGAGGGCAGTCCAGCCATAGGGACGAAATGGGCCATTTTGGAGAACCAATCCACCACGACCCATATGACTGTGTGTCCGGAGGATAGGGGCAAGTCCGTAATAAAGTCCATTGCAATGTGTTGCCACGGAACGGAGGGTATAGGCAGAGGCAGAAGACGGCCAAATGGCAGATGTTTGGGCGTCTTGTTCCTGGCACAAGAGGAGCAGGCTGAGACAAAAGAAGCGACGTCCGTGCGCAGGGATGGCCACCAGTAATGACGTACAATCGTATTCCATGTTCTCTTCTGACCAGCATGGCCGGCTGTTTTCGAGGCATGGCCCCAGTGCAACACTTTTTGCCTGTCATTCTCAGAGACATAGGTCTTCCCGGGCGGTATCTGGGCCAGGGTGACAGGGGCCACCGGAATGATTTTACTAGGGCAGATGATGGGCTGGGATGTGTCCTCCTCCTGTTCCATTGGGAGGAATGATCTGGACAAGGCATCTGCGCGTACATTCTTGTCCGCAGGTCGGAAATGGAGCTGGAAGTCGAACCTGGCAAAGAACAAGGACCACCTGGCTTGCCGTGGGTTCAGTCGCTGAGCGGACCGCAGATATTCCAGGTTCTTGTGGTCCGTGTAAATGATTACGGGGTACACTGCTCCCTCTAGAAGGTAGCGCCATTCCTCCAGAGCCAGTTTGACTGCCAATAGCTCTCGGTCCCCGATGGTGTAGTTGCGTTCAGGCGCTGAGAAGCTCTTGGAGAAGAAACCGCAAGTCACCATCTTCCCGGAGGAGGACTTCTGCATGAGCACTGCTCCGGCTCCCGAAGAGGAGGCATCCACCTCCAAGGTGAACTGTCGGTTTAACTCCGGACGGTGGAGCACAGGAGAGGAGGCAAATGCCCGCTTCAGAGAGCCAAACGCGGCGTCGGCCGCAGGTGACAAGTCCTTTGGATTAGCCCCCTTCTTGGTCAAGGCGGAGAGAGGAGCAGTAAGAGCCGAGAAGTGAGGGATGAACTGGCGGTAGTAGTTTGCGAATCCCAGAAAGCGTTGGATTGCCTTCAGTCCAGCAGGAGGGGACCAGTTGAGAATGGAGGAGACCTTCTTCGGATCCATCTGCAGTCCGGTATCGGAGATAACGTAACCCAGGAAGGGAAGTGAAGACTGCTCGAAGACACACTTCTCGTACTTGGCGTACAGCCGATTGTCCCTCAGTCGTTGTAGAACCAACTGCACGTTCTCTCTGTGGGTCTGGAGGTCCGGAGAGAAGATCAAGATGTCATCGAGATACACTACCACACAGATGTAGAGAAGGTCCCGGAACACGTCATTCACCAATTCCTGAAAGACTGCTGGTGCGTTACACAGGCCGAAGGGCATCACACAGTATTCATAGTGCCCGTCGCGAGTATTGAACGCGGTCTTCCATTCGTCCCCAGAGCGGATGCGGACCAGGTTGTAGGCACCCCGAAGATCCAACTTGGTGAACACACGAGCTCCTCTAAGCCGATCAAACAATTCGGGGATGAGCGGCAGGGGGTACTTATTTTTCACGGTGATTTGGTTCAATCCCCGGTAGTCTATGCATGGGTGTAGGTCGCCCTCTTTCTTCTTAACGAAGAAGAAGCCTGCTCCAGCAGGAGAGAAGGATCTCCGAATGAATCCCCTTGCCAGGTTCTCCGTGATGTAGGTAGACATGGCCCTTGTTTCGACAGGAGACAGCGGATATATCCGTCCTCGAGGTGGGGTAGTTCCCGGGAGCAGGTCAATAGCACAATCGTAAGGACGATGTGGCGGAAGTACCTCAGATTCCTTCTTGTCAAAGACGTCCGCGAAGGACCAATAGGCCGAGGGCAGTCCTGGTAGGGACTCTGGAACCGGAGGCCGTCGGATGGGTTGTATGCTCTTCAGACATCTCTCGTGGCAAGAAGAGCCCCATCGGGTGATTTCGCCAGTGCCCCAACTGACTGACGGTTCGTGTGTCCGTAACCAGGGGAGTCCCAGCAGGATATGATGAGACATGTGTGGGAGGACGTAGAGAGCGATGTTCTCGGTGTGCAGGGCACCGATACGCAGTTCAACCGGCCTGGTGATCCAGGAGATGGTGTCAGAGAGGGGTCTCCCATCCACAGAGGCAATCACGAGGGGTTTTTCGAGTGGAGTAACAGGCACTTGGTACTTGTCCACCGTGGCCTGCTGGATGAAATTGCCTGCTGCCCCAGAATCGAGGTACGCCTCGGCCGTGAACCGCGTCTCTCCCGTTGTCACCTGAACAGTCCACATAACCGGGTCTGAGAGAGTCCCAGCACCTAGGGTAGCCTCTCCTACCAACCCTAGGCTTTGGAGTTTCCCGGCCTCTCTGGACAGGAGCGTAGTAGGTGTGTGCCCTCTCCGCAGTAGAAGCAGAGGCCCTTGGCGAGCCGCTCTGCTCGGCGTTGTTCAGACTGCCGTACACGATCGATCTGCATGGGCTCGTGGACGGGGACACCAGATGCCGTGGACTGAAGTACGGTGGGCTTCTGCGGAGGAGAGGAATGCCGTATCGGACGTCTCTCACGGGACACTTCTTTGGATCGCTCCTGAAAGCGTATGTCCACTCGAGTCGCTAGGGTAATCAGGGCGTCCAGGGTGGTCGGTACGTCACGGCCAGCCAGCTCATCTTTAATTCGACCCGAGAGTCCTTCCCAGAAGGCGGCGGTTAGAGCCTCATTGTTCCACCCGAGCTCCGAAGCCAAGGTGCGAAAACGGATGGCGTATTGACCCACCGTCAGAGTCCCCTGACGTAACCGGAGAAGAGACGATGCAGACGCGGAGGCTTGTCCGGGCTCGTCGAAGGTGCCACGAAATGCCTGCAGGAACTCCTGGATGTTCGTGGTCACAGGATCCTCCCTTTCCCACAAGGGGTTCATCCACGCCAGTGCCTCGCCCTCTAGATGGGACATGATGAATGCGACCTTGGCTTGGTCGGAGGCAAACAAATGCGGCAGCTGTGTGAAATGGAGGGAGCATTGGTTTATGAATCCCCTGCAGGTCTTGGGATCTCCGGCGTACCGGGGTGGTGAGGCCAAACGAAGTCTGGAAGCATCCGGAGAGACTGCCATGGGGGCTGGAGCCGTGGATCGCCTAGTGGACTCCTGAGAAGCTGAAGACGTAACTGACGCTTGTAGCGTGTTCAGGCGGGCGTCCACAGAAGACATGAATTGCAGCATGCGGGTCTGGGTCTCACGCTGGTGTGTGAGTTCCTCATGCAAGGCCGCTAGTGCTTGGGCGGGAACCATGGCCTGTTCTTACTGTTCGGGCCAGGTGGACGGGCAGACCCAGGAGGTGGATCCACTGGGCCGAACTCCTTGATGAAGGCAAGGGGTCCGGTAGCCGGAGCACTACGGGTAGCAGGACAGTCCGTGTACAAGAGTAGAACGGTGAAGTCCCTGGGACCACGGAGTCAGAGATGGTAGTCCGGGTGACGGAGCTCAGGTTCGGAGGCCGAGATGTTGTCAGGCGGAGTCCGGAACCGATGGAGCGAGAGGACGGGTCACCGCAGGGATCAGAGGTGGTACGGACTGACAGGATGGCAGATAGTCAGCGTTCGGGGTTCGGGAATCGGCTGGACCGGATGGCGAGGCAGGAACGGCTCTAGAAGAGAGAGAGGTGAGTATCTCACAGGAACACAAGGAGACCTGACTCCTAGCTTGGGAAACACGAAGAACAGGCCCCGCCCACTTGGACACTAATCCCCTTTATACCCTGTACCTGTGTGCTTAATTTCCTGTTGGTGGACGCTGGCCCTTTAAGAAAGGGTCAATGACCGCGCGCGCGCCCTAATGCGCATGCGCGCGGCCCGGGTGCCAGAAGCCAGGGCAGGGAGCGGTGAGGAAGAAGCAGGAGAGCCGGGCTGGGGCTGTGTAAGCGACGGACGCCGGGAGCGGGGACCGGGACGCCCGGAGACCGCGGGCAACGGAGGCTGGGGACCGGGGAGAGAAGCAGAGACGCCGGGAAGCGTGGCAGGTGAGCCGGGGAGCAGGGCAGGGGACCCGGGGAGCGTGACATGTTCTAGGTTCTTCAAAGTAGCCACCTATTTGCTTATTTGTTTCTTGTTGGGCTAGCTGTTACTTTTGGGCCTGCACCAGGTGTTTGATCAGGTCCTCCATGTTGTATTTTGAATTTTACCAGTGACCACCTTACTACATATATACTGTATATATGTATATATACTGTGTATATACAGTATATATATATATATATATACACATATATATACACACACACACACACACACACACACACACTCTCTGACGGAATTCTGTCGCTTATCCATGTGTAAATAAAAGCTTATAAGTAACCTGACTTTAAATTCATCCATTGGTTTCAGATTTTGGCAGGACAAAAGTTTTGTCGCCCACAGAAAGTAATGTGAAATTCAAACAAATGATTAACTTCTAATACAAAGATATGTTGCATAACATTGATGAATATAGTTGTGGTGCTATTAGAGCCATATTTAATATTTTGTGTGACTTCCATGAGCTTGAAGGACTGCATCCATGCGGTTTAACAATGATTCATACAATTTATTGATGAAGTCATCAGGAATAGCAAAGAATACAGTCTTACATGCCTCCCAGAGTTCATCTAGATTCTTTGGTTTTGTCTTCCAAGCTTCCTCTTTCATCCTACCCCAAATATGCTCAATGATCTTCATGTCTGGTGACTGGGCTGGCCAGTCCTTGAGCACCTTGATCTTCTTTGCCAGGAGGAACTCTGTTGTAGAGATGGATGTATGAGGTGGAGCACCATCCTGCTGCAGAATTTGACCCCTTTTATGATTGGGAATGTTAGAGGTAGCTAATACTTCTTGATATTTTAGGCTATTGATATTGCCATTGATATTGCCTTCCACCTTGCAAATGTTTTGCACACCCCCATACTGAATGTTACCCTAGACCATGATCTTTCCACCACCAAACTTAACTGTTTTCTGGATCCATACGGGCTCCAGTAGGTCTCCTGCAGTATTTGCGGCGGCTGTGGTATAATTCAACTGAAGATTCATCAGAGAAATCCACCTTCTGCCACTTTTCCAGCGTCCATCTGTTTAGCAGGCTGTGGGACTTGGCAAATGCCACACTTTTTTTAATTGCCTTTTGTTAGTGCTGGCTTCTGGGCACTGATTCGACCATTTTGGAGCTCTGCTGCAGTGGAAGAGGGGCTGGCTTTGGATTTTCTAACCAACAAACGTTCCTCCTGAGCAGTTGTCTTGCGGGGTCTGCTAGACCTGGGCTTGTCAAAAACATCTCCAGTCTCTTCAAATCTTTTTTTAATTCTTTGTACTTGACGCTGAGGCACATTAAAGGTGCCAGCCACCTCTGCAGTGAATCTGGTCTTCATGCTCTTGATAATCAAGGCTTTCGTCGCAGGGTGAATTTTTGGCATGTTGTCAGAGGTCAAGTTGCAGTTCAAGTGAAGATCTGGGGTGCTGGGTTTCTTTTTATACACACCCACTAATTAACCGATCATGATTGTGTGTGAGATAGGATGTTTGTAGTGGTGTAGCAACTGCTTTTGCCGCCCGGGGCGGTCGTCAAATTTGCCGCCCCCTCTGTTGGCCGTCGAAAAGGGTACTTTCACACTTGCATTAGTCACAACCTGCCGGTTTGGAAAACAGTGCAATCCATTAACGGCTTGCGCTGTTTTCCATAGACTTGTATGGACGATGGATAGCGACTAATGTGTCTGCGTTGCATCTGCCGCGTGACGGATCAGTCATGGAACAACTGACTGTCGGGTGGCAGGAACGCAGCATGTAGCGTTTTTTGAGAGGCACAATCTCTTTCTTTTTTTTTACTGCGCATGCTCAGCTCTTTTGTTTAATAATTGAAATCAATGTTTCTCTCTCTCGGCGGCCGAACGATCAGCTGATTGCCCGGCGGCCGGCTTTTGAGAGCGATCAGCTGATCGGCCGGCTTTTGAGAACGATCAGCTGATTGCCCGGCGGACGGTTTTTGAGAACGATCAGCTGATCGCCCGGCTTTTGAGAGCGATCAGCTGATCGCCCGGCTTTTGTGAACGATCAGCTGATTGCCCGCGGCCGGCTTTTGAGAGCGATCAGCTGATCGGTCGGCTTTTGTGAGCGATCAGCTGATCGCCCGGCGGCCGGCCACTAGGTGATTAGCTGATCGTTCACAATAGCCTGCCGCCAGTAGAACAGTAAAGAAAAAACAACAAACGGATCATTGTTTTGCAGTATTTTTGCAGTCGGTCGGTCTCTCTATCTGTTTGTCTGTCTGTCTCTCTCTCTCTGTCGGTCGGTCTCTCTCTCGGTCTCTATCACTCTCTGTCGGCCGGTCTGTCTCTCCCTCCCCCCCCCCCTCTCTCATACTCACCGATCACCGGCGTGGCACTGCATGGCTGTCAGAAAGCTCCTGCGGCTTTTCCTCTTTTGAAAATGCCGGCCGCTCATTATTTCATCTCGTATTCCCTGCTTCCCCGCCCACCGGCGCCTATGATTGGTTGCAGTCAGACAGGCCCCCTCGCTGAGTGAAGCTGTCTCACTGCAGCCAATCACAGCTGCCGGTGGGCGGGTCTATATCGTACAGTACAATAAATAAATAATTTTAAAATAACAGCGTGTGGGCCCCCCAATTTTGATACCAGCCAAGATAAAGCCACATGGCTGAAGCCTGGTATTCTCAGGATGGGGAGCTTCACATTATGGGGAGCCCCCCCAGCCTAAAAATATCAGCCAGCAGCCACCTGGAATTGTCGCATCCATTATATGTGACAGTCCCGGGCCTCTACCCGGCTCATCGCGAATTACCCTGGTGCTGTGGCAATCGGGGTAATAAGGAGTTAATGACAGCCCATAGCTGCCACTAAGTCCTAGGTTAATCATGGCAGGCATCTATGAGACACCCCCATGATTAACTTGTAGTGAAAGTAAATAAACACAAACAACGAAAAATCCTTTATTTGAAATAAAAGACAAAATAACACCCTCTTTCACCATTTTATTAACTCCAAATACCCCTGCAGGTCTGACGTAATCCACACAAGGTCCCACGACGCTTTCAGCTCTGCTACATCGGAAGCTGACAGGAGCGTCAGTAGAACACCGCCGCTCCTATGAGCTCCACGAAGAAACTGAAGTGAATCGCGCTGTCAGCGGGGACGTCACTGAGGTGGTGCCGGTATGTGCGGTGATGATGGGGGTGGTAGTGCCGGGGTGTGTGCGGTGATGATGGCTGCGGTAGTGCCGGGGTGTGCGCGGTGATGATGGGTGTGGTAGTGCCGGGGTGTGTGCGGTGATGATGGGAGCAGTAGTGCCTGGGTGTGTGCGGTTATGATGGGGGCGGTAGTGCCTGGGTGTGTGCGGTGATGATGGGGGCAGTAGTGCCAGGGTGTGTGCGGTGATGATGGGTGTGGTAGTGCCGGGGTGTGTGCGGTGATGATGGGTGTGGCAGTGCCGGGGTGTGTGCGGTGATGATGGGTGCGGTAGTGCCGGGGTGTGTGCGGTGATGATGGGTGCGGTAGTGCTGGGGTGTGTGCGGTGATGATGGGGGCAGTAGTGCCAGGGTGTGTGCGGTGATGATGGGTGCGGTAGTGTTAGGGTGTGTGCGGTGATGATGGGTGTGGTAGTGCCGGGGTGTGTGCGGTGATGATGGGTGTGGTAGTGCCGGGGTGTGTGCGGTAATGATGGGTGCGGTAGTGCCGGGGTGTGTGCGGTGATGATGGGGGCAGTAGTGCCAGGGTGTGTGCGGTGATGATGGGTGCGGTAGTGTCGGGGTGTGTGCGGTGATGATGGGTGTGGTAGTGCCGGGGTGTGTGCGGTGATGATGGGTGTGGTAGTGCCGGGGTGTGTGCGGTGATGATGGGGGTGGTAGTGCCGGGGTGTGTGCGGTGATGATGGCTGCGGTAGTGCCGGGGTGTGCGCGGTGATGATGGGTGTGGTAGTGCCGGGGTGTGTGCGGTGATGATGGGAGCAGTAGTTCCTGGGTGAGTGCGGTTATGATGGGGGCGGTAGTGCCTGGGTGTGTGCGGTGATGATGGGGGCAGTAGTGCCAGGGTGTGTGCGGTGATGATGGGTGTGGTAGTGCCGGGGTGTGTGCAGTGATGATGGGTGTGGCAGTGCCGGGGTGTGTGCGGTGATGATGGGTGCGGTAGTGCCAGGGTGTGTGCGGTGATGATGGGTGCGGTAGTGTCGGGGTGTGTGCGGTGATGATGGGTGTGGTAGTGCCGGGGTGTGTGCGGTGATGATGGGTGTGGTAGTGCCGGGGTGTGTGCGGTAATGATGGGTGCGGTAGTGTCGGGGTGTGTGCGGTGATGATGGGGGCGGTAGTGCCGAGGTGTGTGCGGTAATGATGGGGGTGGCATTTTTTACCCCCAATATGCTGCCCCCCTGACACGTGCCGCCCCGGGCGGACCACACCATGTTTGTGTGTACGATGTGATTGTGTGAGTGGGAGATCAGATGTGTGCGTGTGAGATCTGATGCGTGTGGGGGTGCGATCACTGCAGGTAGTCTGCTCGGCGTCGGGTCAGTATGATTACGGGGTGCCCGCTTACTATAATGAAGTGTCCTGCAGTATCTGTAACACTTCATTATTGATCCGCGGCTAGGGCTTATTTTCGGGGGAGGGCTTATATTTAAGTCTTGCTCCGAAAATGCTGAAAATCACTGCTAGGGCTTATTTTTGGGGAGGTCTTATTTTTGGAAAAACACGGTAAGTAGCAAGGAACAAATACTGTGAGATTTTTACATTTGCTCTTGCATTGAAGTTGTTGGCCTAGCAGTAGGAGACGGATGCTGTCCAGTTTAGTGCAGCCCACATCACAGACCTCAGGCAATCCATGTTGAGATTTAACAGCAAAAACCTCCAATAGAGGGATTTTGAAACACGATTGTACTGCAAAGAGCTGCACTGTCATTGCTTTTCATTTGACTATGGAGGTACATTTTGAATTTACTCAATAGGTTGCCAATGTAAACATTTGTATAACAAATGTATTTAACCACTTCAAGACTGAGTCATAGTCCCACATTTTTGATTTGTTTTTTATGCATACAGTTTTAAAAGTTCTAAAAAAAAATTATATAGTAGTATATTAACCCTATAGTTACAGGGCAAATTCAGCCTTCTCCTGAAACTGCAGAGTACAAATAGCCAGCTGGGGTTTGAGGGCAGCCGTACCTGCCTGCTGTACCTGGCTAGGATACAAAAATATGGCGAAACCCACGTCATTTTTTTTAAGTTTTACATTTTTAGGCAAAAAACTGCTGCCTACAGTCCTGGATGGAAGATGCCGAGCCTTGTAGTTCTGCAGCTGCTGTCTGCTCTCCTACATACACTTGTGGATGGAGTATATTGAGCCTTGTAGTTCTGCTCCCTGTGCCTCTCCCTCCAGAATACAGTCCTGGATGGAGCATGCTGAGCCTTATAGTTCTTAAGCTACTGTCTGCTCTCCTGCATACACTAGTGGAGTATACTGAGCCTTGTAGTTCTGCAGCTGTCTGCTCTCCTGCATACACCAGTGGAGAATGAAGGAGAACAGATTGAAGGAAATGACATCAGATCTGATAAAAAAACGCATAAAAGTGCAGTGAACAAAAACACAGCAAAACGCAGCTAAAAACGCACCAAAACGCGGTAAAAACAGATGCGTTTTTGTGCATTTTTAGCCTGCCAGAAACGCAGCGTTTTTATGTCACAAAAAGTGGTTAGGTGCGCACATAGCCTACATCTGAGTCTGCTAGGATCTAGCAGCTTCTGCTCATTCCCAGCACCTACTGATGACATGATTGCTGGGAGCAAAGAAGGAAACAATATTAGTGCTTCCTATGGTGTACGCACAGTGCACACTCAGTGCTTTGTAAACAGTGATCATTAAGACAGAGATAGTAACAAACCATCTCTGCCTTCTCTATTGGAAGTCAGCCATCTCTTTCAGCTGCATGTTCTCCATGCAGGTGCTAATTTTGTAATGATGTTCTAAAATGTCATTGCATAGCAGATTTGGACTGTGGTGTCAAAGGCCAATCAGTTAAAATGACCTGCTGGCAGCTAAAGTGTTTCATGGAAGGAGCTGGCAGTCACATCTCAATGCAACCCTATGAGAGCCTTGTTCTGGCTTTCATAGAGTTGTATTAAGTGCTTGTGACTAGTGCTGAGAGAACTGCTCAGTACTTGAGTGCTCGGTAACTTTAACAAGCATTTTGATGCTCGGGTGCTCGGTACTCATTTACTGAGTATAACGGAAGTCAATGAGGAATTTGAGCATTTTTCAGGAAGCTTTTCCGGAAAAATGCTCGAGTTCCCCATTGACTTAGAATATACTTTGTAAATAAGTACAGAACATCCAAGCATCAAAATGCTCGGTAAGGTTACCGAGCTCCCAAGCACCAAGCAGTTCGCTCATCGCTCTCTGTATTGACACAAGTAAGGATGAATGCTTATATCCTCAGTGAATCAACTTCGAGTTGAATTTTCTAAAATGATGAATCACTGCAAAATAAATTCCAGCTCCATTTCACACACTATTGAAAAATGGATCAACCAGAGAGTGAGCTTATGACATCAGGCATGGCCGTGTGGGCTTATCTATCACATCATATGTTTTTTGATACAGTCTTTCGGGACGTACTTATCACATTTAGTATAAAAGATGAGGGCAGGGTAAGCAGAAGCCATTTGGGAATTTTACAACGTAGGGATAGCTACTCAAAATGCACAGCTCTTCAATTACAGATAGGGAATATAATGACCTAGATCTGAATTGTGTGTGCTTCTGCACCACTGAAAAACATTGAAAAATGTAGTGGTAGTGTCACGAGTGTGTCACGCACTGCTGAGAACTCAGGAGGATCGGGCATCAGAAGGTCTCAGCGTTTGATTGACCGTAGATCCATTTTAGAATTTGTTCATCACTTATCCTGAGTAGGAGCATATTTCAGTCTTTTCAGTTTTGGAGGGGTTAAGGTCTCTTTTTTAATCCTGCCAAGATTGACTTGTAGCTGTTAATTTCAGCTGCAGCCATGCCCTTCCACTATATAAACTCATTCTTCATTCTCTCCTATGTCAGTTATAGCTCATTCTATTACTAACTACTTTGAAAGAGACTGGCCTGTGAGAAACTGAGGTGTTGTTTCTTTTACAGCTGAGAAGCTTCCTGCTTGAGTAACTATGGAGAACTATTTGTTGTGTTTTTCCCATTTGTCTTACCTTCTTTGTGGTGTTTTATTGTAGTAGTGACTAGTCAGGGTGAGTTCAGGTCCAGAGAGGCCCTAGGTACTTAATGGAGCAAGAGGGGTAGAACCCATCTACTTAGATTAAAGGGGATCTGTCACCAGATTTGGTGACTATAAGCTGCGGCCACTACCAGTGGGCTCTTATATACAGTATTCTAACATAATGTATATAAGAGCCCAGGCAGCTGTGTAAAACGAAAAAATGACTTTGTAATACTTACCTAAATGGTCGATTCGGTGCAGATAGCTCGAATGGGTGTCTCCGTTCTCCGGGTGCGGTGCCTCCTCTTTCGGCCATCTTTGTCTTCCTTCTTCTGCAGTCGGGGTGCATGATGCATCCTACGTCATACACACGCGCCAGCATTGAGGTCCTCCTGAGCAGGGCAGATCAAAGTATTGTACTGCGCCTGCGCTGCCTCAATGCCAGCACGTGTGTATGGCGTAGGACGCGTCATGCACCCCGGCTTCTCACACGTGGAGAAATAAAAAAGAGTTATCCCACCTTCTCCATTCCGACAGTTGGTGAAAATTGTACCGCACTAAGATGTCATCCAAGTATGGCCTAATTTTATTACAATCAATAGACGTGCTTTGACAATTTTGATCCAACTCTCAGATTTCCGGAAAATGAGGGGAAAAGAGAGAAATATTATGGACATGTGAATGGTTCTATAGACCATCACAGGTACAAGTACTATCCATGAAAACGGAGAGCACTTGTTCGTGAAAATTGGACGTGTGAATGAAGCCTATGTAACAGGTATTGGTTTAGTAAAGAAAATGTTTTTGTTTATCATGGGTGTAAGGAAACTTGGCTGATCTACTCACAGACCTTACTTCTTGAGATTAATCGGAAGCTCAGACCAATTCTTAGGTCTTGTGCATACTATAAGTATTTAATGAGTTTCTTTCCTCAGTATTTGTAGCCTGTCATGAACAGCCGGGGGAGTCACTCAGATATCCCGCAGCTGTTCACGGATTTGTCAAGAACATGACTGCTCTCTAGCGCCCCCTTAGTGTCAGGTCAATTTCGGAACTGCCAGACAATAAGTAAATGAGGCGGCTGAGCTAATAATGCCAAATATTGGAGGTCTCACAGCAAGGGTAAATGTATATATCACCGATTCCCGCTAATGGAATATATATACCTCGGTACCCTTAATGATAGCACCCCAATAATTCTACATCACAATAATTCTGCTGCCACCACCGAAACTTGGTACAGGAAGTTCGGACACCCATTACAGATAGCGTAAGGCCCTTCAGGTTTTGGATTCATAAATATAAAGCATGAGGAAAGAAACTATTCAATTTTATATATTTAATCCGAAAATAGGCAGTGTTTACAAAAATATACAAGTATTTACAAGAGGGAACAATACAAGTACAGTATACAATTACATAAAAATAAAAGGGAACAAAAATGAAAGATTACTACACCTGGTCATGGATTATGGCTCAGATGTAGGGGGAGAGGCAGCCCCTTGGAAATGGACAATCCTATACACAGAATGTATATCCTCTGGCATTGACCCAGAGTGTACTAAGACACTGGCTTTTATTAACCTTTGTCCAACTCGCAGCCCCCACCTCTGCTGACATCATGTAAGGGAGGGTGTTTACCCCTCTTGCAAAATTATGGAATCCTCATGGTCCTTATATCTCCATGTGGGAGCATCCCACGCGGACGATATTATCGTCGTATTTTATTTTAGGATTTTAGCAGAAGGTGGATACCACACAAGGGGATCTGGCATGTTCTGGGGGGCAGATATTAATTTGTGGCTCTTCTGTATGTCCTAGGATTAAGCTTAAATATGTGAGATGTGCGTTATGGAATTTCGAGATCAGCGGTATTCCCACCATATCTGGGGGACATATGTATCTCGCAATATTAATACTTCCCCAATGGAGACAATACGGCTGCTCTAGCCTTTTGATCAGCAAAGCTATATTCCTACAGGAAATTTGTACTTGTGTATACAGATTGTAGTCGGAGCGTCTGTGGCTACGCAGGGGGTCTTTGAAGAGCAGGGAAGAGGTGTTGTAAGATAATTGAAAGAAAAATCGTTTCCTGGCTGTTAATTTGGTAGGGCTCTAGAGGGAGGGGGGGAATCACCCCTGATCCAGAGACCATGAAAACATATCTGCTTATTATATTTTCATGACATAGCCAAAACCAGTAGTAGGTAAAAAAATACCGAATTGGTGCTCGTTTTTCTATTATACTTTACCTCTAATTGTTCCACTCCTGTTTTTTTCTACAAATACTGAGGTAAGAAACTCTCCAAATACTCAACCTGTGTATGTGGCCTTGTTGATGGATTTTTTTTTTATAAAATTTCAAACCAAGCATTGAAGGTTTATGCACTGGAATCTTTGCATCCCACCTTTCCCCTTTACTGTGAGAAGCCTAATAGCATCAGACATGGCACTAATACAAGTGCATCTTAATACATTAGAATATCATCAAAAATTTAATTTATTTCAGTAATTCAGTACAAAAAGGGAAACACATATTATATAGAGTCATTACACACAGAGTGATCTATTTCAAGTGTTTATTTCTATTAATGTTGATGATTATGGCTTTCCAGCCAATGAAAACCCTAAAGTTTTCATTATCTCTGAAAATTAGAATAATTAGAAAAAAAACACCTGAAAAGGTTTCCTAAGCATTTAAAATGGTCCTTTAGTCTGGTTCAGTAGGATACACAATCATAGGGAAGACTGCTGACTTGACAGATGTCCAGAAGGCAGTCATTGCAGTCATTGACACTCCACAAGGAGGGTAAGCCACAAAAGGTCACTGCTAAAGAAGCTGGCTGTTCTCAGAATGCTGTATCTAAGCATATTAATGGAAAATTGAGGGAAAGGAAAAAGTGTGGTATAAAAAGGTGCACAAGTAACTGAAATAACCGCAGCTTTGATAGGATTGTTAAGAAAAGGTCATTAAAAAATTTGGAAGAGATTCATAATAAGTTAACAGTTGTTGGAGTCAGTGCTTCAAGAGCCACCACACAAAGATGTATCCAGGACATGGGCTACAAGTGTCGCATTCCTTGTGTCAAGCCACTCATGACCAATAAACAATGACAGAAGCGTCTTACCTGGGCCAAGGAGAAAAAGTACTGGACTGTTGCTCAGTGGTCCAAGGTGTTGTTTTCAGATGAAAGTAAATTTTGCATTTCATTTGGAAGTCAAGGTCCCAGAATTTGGAGGAAGAGTGGAGAGGCCACAATCCAAGCTGCTTGAGGTCTAATGTGAAGTTTCCACAATGATGGTTTGGGGAGCCATGTCATCTGCTGGTGTAGGTCCACTGTGTTTTATCAATACCAAAGTCAGCGCAGACATCTACAAGGAAATTTTAGAGCACTTCATGCTTCCCTCTGCCGACAAACTTTTTAGAGATGGAAATTTCATTTTCCAGCAGGACTTTGCACCTGTCCACACTGCGAAAAGTACCAGCACCTGGTTTAATAACCACAGTATCACTGTGCTTGATTGGCCAGCAAACTGGCCTGACCTAAACTGCATAGAGAATCTATGGAGTATCGTCAAGAGGAAGATGAGGGACACCAGACCCAACAATGCAGACGAGCTGAAGGCTGATATCAAAGCAACCTGGGCTTCCATAACACAGCAGCAGTGCCACAGGCTGATTGCCTCCATGCCATGCCGCAATGATGCAATATTTAATGTAAAAGGAGGAATAATAGATAATGAAGCCATTGTATGGAGGCGGCGGTGGGGTTATGAGTTGTAATATTTGCTTAATTTCTCCATTTTTTCAAAGTCCTAAGATACAAAAAAGCAAAAGTGGTTGGAAAACTTACTTAAGTGGAAATCATTAACTAGCGACCATCTGAATAAACTTGAGTGACCTGTTTAAGATAAAGTCCCTGACAAAAGTTCTGTTGCTTATCCATTTTATGTAAATAAAAGCTTATAACCTGACTTTAAATTCATCCATTGGTTTAATTAATTACTCTTTTAAAAGCGAAAACCCTCCCAAATTTGGTTTAGGTTATGAAAATAAAGTTGCTGCAAAGCTGAAATATTGATCATTTAATGAACACAGAAAGGTCAGATTTTGACAAGACAAAAGTTTTGTCGCCTTGCCATATAATGCACCCAATCCTAGTTTACATCTTTACCTGTGCTCACTAAACGATCGGTTAATTAGTGGGTGTGTATAAAAAGAAACCCAGCACCCCAGACTTTCACTTGGACTGCAACTTGACCTCTGACAACATGCCAAAACTCCACCCTGCGACCAAAGCCTTGATTATCAAGAGGCTGAAGACCAGATTCACTGCAGAGGTGGCTGGCAACTTTAATGTGTCTCAGCGTCAAGTACAAAGAATTAAAAAAAGATTTGAAGAGACTGGAGATGTTTTTGACAAGCCCAGGTCCGGCAGACCCCACAAGACAACTGCTCAAGTCCCTGTGTCAACTAGAACAGTTTGTAGGATTCTGTTTCGAAATGGCCTCTATGGTGGAATCAGTGCCCAGAAGCCAGCACTAAAGAAAAGGCAATTAAAAAACCATGTGGCATTTGCCAGGTCCCATAGCCTGCTAAACAGATGAACGCTGGAAAAGTGGCAGAAGGTGGATTTCTCTGATGATTCTTCAGTTGAATTACACCACAGCCGCTGCAAATACTGCAGGAGACCTACTGGAGCCCGTATGGATCCAGAAAACAGTTAAGTTTGGTGGTGGAAAGATCATGGTCTGGGATTACATTCAGTATGGGGGTGTGCAAAACATTTGCAAGGTGGAAGGCAAAATCAAGAGCCTAAAATATCAAGAAGTATTAGCTACCTCTTACATTCCGAATCATAAAAGGGGTCAAATTCTGCAGCAGGATGGTTCTCCATCTCATACATCCATCTCTACAACAAAGTTCCTCCTGGCAAAGCAGATCAAGGTGCTCAAGGACTGTCCAGGCCAGTCACCAGACATGAACATCATTAAGCATGTTTGGGGTAGGATGAAAGACGAAGCTTAGAAGACAAAACCAAAGAATCTAGATGAACTCTGGAAGGCATGTAAGACTGCATTCTTTGCTATTCCTGATGACTTCATCAATAAATTGTATGAATCATTGCTGAACCGCATGGATGCAATCCTTCAAGCCCATGGAAGTCAGACAAAATATTAAATCTGGCTCTAATAGCACCACAACTTCATTCACCAATGTTATGCAACATATCTTTGTATTAGAAGTTAATTATTTGTTTGAATTTCAGATTACTTTCTGTGGGCGACAAAACTTGTGTCTTGCCAAAATCTGACCTTTCTGTGTTCAAAATGAATGATCAATAGTTCAGCTTTGCAGCAACTTTATTTTCATAACATAAACCAAATTTGGGAGGGTTTCAGCTTTCAAAAGAGTAATTTATGAAACGAATGGATGAATTTAAAGTCAGGTTATAAGCTTTTATTTACATAACGTGGATAAGCGACAGAACTTCTGTCAGGGACTGTAAAGTATACTTCAATTAACTTCAGTCATTTGCTACTTTCTACATGGAACATGAGGAAATAATGCTCAGTCTCCCAACACAGTATGACAGTGTTTTGGCAGCACAGAGGTTAACTGAGAACACGCTCGGAGATATATTTTAGGAGAACATGTAATGCCAGCACGGCTGTGGGGAAATAGACAGACATGTGATTAAGCTTCCCATCTTCTTTATTTATAATTATAGATTGCTCTAAAACAGGAAAATACCAGCGTCACTAGGAAATTTAGTGCCTTGACAGAGGTTGCATGTCCATAATTTTATGAAATTAATCTAAATAAAAGCTTCCAACCATACCCAACAATTGTCAGTGTTTTTTACTCGTGCTCCCTCCCTTCTGTCAGTTTAAGGAAAGAAAAGACAGGGTCTCGGAGCAAAGGAAATGGAGTGTAATAAATGCATTCCAATTTATGTTTATGTCAGTGGCAAGTGCTTAACAAGCCTTTTCTCAGAATCGGAATTTATTTAAAGAAAGTACTGCTTCATCTGTGGATAAGAATTTATAAGCAGTCGATCTTTTATTTATTACCAGTTTGTACACTGTTTCATTGTTTCTTAGTATGTAGCAACTGTTTAGAAACACTATGTGATATATTGTCATTAAATAACGGCTAGATTTACATACAAGTATCATAGGCCAGTGCCTATGGCTGACCTAGGAGAAAGGCGTCAACTGAAGAGAATATATACATATAAATGAAGTGTTGTATTCTGATGTTAATTATATGTATTTATTTCATAAGTAGAAACTAATATAAGGACTCGTTTACAGAGCAAGATCACGGCCGATAAATGACCACCAATCGGCAGATGCAAGCGGATAGGTAGTCATCTGATGACCTGTTAAAAAGGCTGACAAACATTCTATGCACATAGGCTACAGTCACACAACCATATTCTCAGTCTGACTGCGATCCAACAAAACATTGGATCGCGCTCGGAACAATGTTATTCTATGGACACGTGTCATATTTTTCGTCGGACCAAGTCTATTCGAGAGAAAAAAAATTGCAGCATGCAAGATATGTATCTATAAATCGGATTGTACCCAGTCATGCAAGTCAATGGGTCCAGGAATAACATCGGACCACACCCAGATGACATCTGAGTACGGTTTGATATTCATGGACTGATAGAATGGAGAAGATGGAGAGGTTTTTTTTTCCTTCTTCTGCACATCTTAGAAATTCGGATCACACTCTGATCAGAGTGTGAATTTAAACATAGCAAAAAGGCAATGATATTTACCAGCCAAGGTCACAGAAAGTAATGCATAAACACGATGTGGCAGACCCACTTAAAACACCTCTCCAGACTTTATTTTTTATTTCTCCGCTGGAGTGGTGCTTTAAATCTAAGCTCCCTGCCTCCTGTATAATACTCACTCGCCGGCGGCTTAACCTACCGCAGCCACTTCTGTTGGTCTTTGCCGATTTGTGACCTGCCACCAGCTCCAGTGTTTCATGGAGCGGTGTCGGAGGAAAGAAATCAAAACATCTCTATGAGAGCCTTGTTTAGGCCTCGTTCTGGCTCTCATAGATGCATTGGGAGCTTGTAATGCAACTTCTGACTGCTTTGGGAAAACTCCACTGTGTGTCTCTTTCTGATCTAAATTATTTTAAGGCCTCTTTCACACATCTGTGCAAAGCAGACATGATTTGCACGGTCCGTGGTGTAGGTGCGCATGTGTTTGACATCCGCATAGCATACGGACAGATTGAACTTCTATACTCACCTGTCCCGGCACTGCTGTCTTCAGCTCTGCTGCTGCTTCCGGGTCCGCGATGCAGTGAATATTTATGAGCTTAATGAATGGGCTTGGAAGCAAGTGACAGCAGTGCTGAAGACAGAAGAGTATATAAAAAAAAATTATTTCCAAGACACGTGTTTTCTTTGGTACTTGTCATATTGATGTCACATGGATCACATCAGTGTGTGGGTCATGTGACATCAGTACTCCCGGAGAAAAACGGACATGTTGCCATGAGGAGCACACGGACATGCATCAGCTCCAAACGGACACATGGTTCATGTCAAAATACACAGGTGGGCGCAGAGCCATTTATATTAATGGGTCTACGTGTGTCAGTGTCTCTGGTACCTGTGAAAATGGACATCACATGTACCGGAAACACAGACATGTGAAGGAGGCCTAAGTGGAATTTGTATTGGCACTAAAATGTACATCTTTAGCAGTAATCCACAGTCTGGAGCTTGATGGGTGGGGGGCCCAGACACAAGTCCTGGATAGGGGCCTTTCACAGTAAATGTCCACCCCTGATTGGTAAGTATGGCTGCTTTGTATGTGAAAACCTGCCATAATTAATAATACCTCATAAAATGTGAGGTCCACTTTAATGTTACCACCAGTTGGATATACTGACACTTTGAGTTACTTTGCTTTTCATAGTTATACCTTCATCTCCATCTGATCTATTACAACAGGTAAATGCTTATCTCTCTGCTGCATTTACTCTCATTGTGGTCCACAGCAAAAGAAATATGTAAAAATACTTGATTAAAGGACTATGATTAGTAATTCAATGTGATGCTGCTTGGATGAAAGAAATCCACCAGCACTTAATCACTATGTTTATGTGATAATATTTTACATTATTTAGATAATGGCAAATGTTATCCAGAAGCCCAGAATAATTACCTTTCATCTTCCCGTAAACAGTATTGCTATAACTATCATTAGATATAGTATACGAGGCATGACATCAAGCTATTAACCTGTGATAGCGATGCAAGCTATCAATTATTATTAAAATAAACATAGTTTATTAGGCATGTCGGAGCTGATACAGTTGACTAGAGGAGGGTGCATGTTGATTAACTTTCCCTGTGTGAAACTAAGGAGGCGATTAAATATTGCAAACAATATATCTTCACTATTCCGTGGAGCTCATTAGAGGAATTACTTACCTGTAGCTGCCAAATCACAGAGCAAACATAAATTGTTATTTTGATCGCAATGGTATTTCCAAAGACTGGTTCAAGGATCAATTATCTAGTGCACGTTGTTCAGTTTGGGAATTTCAAAATAGGTATATCTAACAAACAGCCGTAATATTTGTACATTACATTTAAGTGTTAAAGTTCTGTGCAAATCTTGATTGTGGAAAAAAAAATTTCAGGTGTCCAGGTCCAGACGTCACTGCTGGGAAAACATTCGAGAACATTGACACTTCATGGCTTTCAGAACAAGAGTAAGGCGGGCTTTGCACGTTGCGACATCGCAAGCCGATGCTGCGATGTCGCACGCGATAGTCCCCGCCCCCGTCGCAGGAACGATATCGTGTGATAGCTGGCGTAGCGAAAATTATCGCTACGCCAGCTTCACATGCACTCACCTGCCCTGCGACCGTCGCTCTGGCCGGCGACCCGCCTCCTTCCTAACGGGGAGGGTCGTGCGGCGTCATAGCGACGTCACACGGCAGGTGGCCAATAGCGGCGGAGGGGCGGAAATGAGCAGGATGTAAACATCCCGCCCACCTCCTTCCTTCCGCATAGCCACCGGCGGCAGGTAAGGAGATGTTCCTCGATCCGGCGGCCTGTATCATCCCTGGCTGTTTAACCTCCTAAATGCTGTGATAAATAGTGATTGTAGCATTTAGGGGGCTGGGAGAGGGGGTGCGCTTCCGTTTCCCATCTAATTGGAACCCCCGCCACATAATTATGGGGTCCCTATCATTGCTATTGTAACCCAAGGTCAAATGATGACCTCCGGTTTACTTGGCTATGGCAAGCCTGATAGACCATGCCATCAGCATGGTATAACAAGCATTCTGACAGTGTGACACTGACAGGTATAATCTATTACAAACCAGTGATCAGAGTAACAAAAAGTTAAATTTCCATATAGGAACTAAGTAAAAAAATAAAAAAACAGAAGCCATTGGAATCCTCTTCCATCCTCCATGATGAGATCACAGAGCTGGTGGATGTTAGAGACTTTGCGCTCCTCCATCTTCTGTTTGATGATGAGCCCTACAGATGCTCAATAGGGTTTAAGGGAGGGGTACTCCACAATACCATAACAAAATAAAGGGTAGGTCCAGATTTTTCTGGAACCCCACCCAATTAGCACAAACTCATTAGCATATTAGAGATAAGAGGACAAGAGTTTTTTTAGTGCAAAAGGATTACAAAATTTTTATTAGACATAGTGGGGAAATAAATCCAAACAGTCATTAAAAACAAGTTAAAACATTAATGACGGATTACCCCCACATGGGACATGATACAAACGCTAAGGTGTATACATATGAAACATATGGGTAAAGCACACTCAATTGTACAGAGAAAACGTGTGGGTATTATCTAACAATCAGCCGAACACTTTATAAGCATACTGCCAGGCAAAGTTGCTGTAGTATTAAGCACAGCTATACTTGAATTTTAGACCCCACTAGAGAACCTGCACAAACAAATACCAGTACCAATACCGCCCTGTATCGGTCCAACCCAGTAAGGAGGGGAGCTCCGCCAGGAATAGAGCCTCTAGAAGACCTACGTACGTTTCGATTTAATGGTTACTAATCTTCGTCAGGGAGGAGGCGTCCTGTGCCAACCATCCCTTGTAGCAGGCTTTTAAATGTGCCATAACGATTACCGCGGACCCGGAAGTCTCACTCGCGGCAATCACACCTGCAGCCGGACGAAATCGCGCGAGATGTTGGCCGTCACGTCACCATCGCGCATGCGCGGGAGCGGGGACGCGTCACCAAGGCTCCCGCGCATGCGCGCGACGTTAAGACGGCCGCAGCTGCGCGCGCACGAACGGCACCAGGTGTAATCGCACGGAGACCGCCGAACACTGCAACAAAGGTAAATATAAACAAATCTCTCTGAACACGAGATAATTCAGCAATGTTCGGAATTCAGGAGAACATAACAGCGTCATATAAGCAAGTCCATCTTTAGTTTTTTCATGTGAATCGAGAAGAGGATGATGAGTTTCACATAGCGGTCATGTAATTACTTTCTAGGTCCTATTAATAAAAAGGACATATATAAGTAAATAAGCCTGAATTTCAGGGAGGGATGCACAGGAAATGAGACATATATTAAAAGTATAAAAGCAATAAAAACGGACAGAGGATGAAGATGAGAGAGCAAATGGCAATTTCACAATATAGATATATATAATTAAAAAGCACGTAAGATGAAATATATGTGACCATGACCATAGACAAACATGGAGTTAAATAACTCCCAGGAGGAAGAAGGACTGTACAAAGTCAGAATGGTATCATGACTATAGAAAAGGGGCATAACTCACTGATTCATTTAGGCCCTTGGGAACCAGTGTGTCCAAAGTCACTATCCATTTGGTCTCACACTGCGCCAGGCGTTTCTTAAGATCACCACCTCTTATCCCCCCCATTATTACATCGATTCCTCTTATCTTCAACTTTGAGGGGTCACAAGAGTGGTGTAATCTAAAGTGCCTGGGCAGTGTTTTGAGTGTTGTCAGGTCTTCCTCTGTTTTGGCTGCAGCAATGTCCCTCACGTGCTCCCTGACCCTAATGCGGAGCTCCCTGGAGGTGAGTCCCACATAGGTCAGGGGGCACGTACATGTCGCAAAATACACCACATGTGTAGTTGCACATGTGATGTAATGCTTGATGTTGTAAGTTTTCTGTCCATTAGATGAACAGAATGTTCAGAACGGAGGACATTGCTGCAAGCCACACAGTGGCCACAAGGAAAACAACCCTGTGGAGGTCCATGGGACCCAAATGGATTTACTCGGGGTGGAACATAGTGACTCTGGACCAACATGTCCCTCAGATTTCTTGCTCTCCTGGAAGTCATTAAGGGATCCTGGGTAAGTGCTTTAGCCAAAGTTGGGTCGGTCATCAAAACCGGCCAGTGCCTCTTCAGAATCTGACGCATGGTACCCCACTCCTGACTGTGTGTTCCAATGAACCTCACCGCGATATCACGTTGTGCCTGCTTCTTCGGAGTATCCATGAGTAGCTGCAGCCGGGGGGTCCTCTTTGCCCGATTGTAACCAGCCCTGATGCTTCTGCCACTGTAGCCCCTCTCACGGAATCGATCCCTGAGATCAGCCGACTGAGCCTCAAAACTATCGTTGGACGAGCAAATCCGCCTCATCCTCAAATATTGCCCGGTAGGAATGGCGCGAATCGTTGATGGATTATGGTCAGATGTAGCGTGTAGTAGTGCATTGACAGACGTCTCCTTTCGAAAGACGTCCGTCTGGATCGATCCCCTCTGATCCACCTTGATCATAATATCAAGGAAGTCAATCCTGCGTCTACTACTTTTGTAAGTGAGTTTAATGTTAAAGTCATTGATGTTTAATTGTCCCATGAATAAGTCGAGCTGCTCAGCTGAGCCCTGCCACACAAACAAAACATCGTCTATGTATCTAAGCCAACACTGCACATGGGCGCTAAGCCCGGAGCCCTCGTCTGCAAAGATCAGCCTCTCCCAGAAACCCAGAAAGAGGCCTGCATACGAAGGCACACAGGCCGCGCCCATGGCAGTGCCGCGTTGCTGTAAATAATAGATGTCTTTAAAGACAAAGAAGTTGTGTGACAGGGCAAACTCGAGCAGCTCGATAATCAACTCACTCAAATCGCCACTCCGACCGGACATTTCGAGAAAGAAACGGACAGCTCGTATTCCATCCGTGTGAGATATACATGTATATAGGCTTTCGATGTCAGCTGTAACAAGGATCATACCTTCCTCCAGAAAGATGCCGTCAATGCGCCTAAGGACGTCCGTGGTGTCCCGGACATAAGAGGGTAATGTCTCAACCAAAGTTTTTAAATGGTAGTCTATAAATCTACAAATAGGATCACATAAACCCTCTATGCCGGACACAATCGGACGTCCCGGCGGATTGACGGCATCTTTGTGGACTTTGGGCAATATATAGAATGTAGGGACTCTGGGATATTTTTTACACAATCCGTCAAACATCTTCTTATTGATCAGACCGGTATCCAGAGCCCTTTGTAGTATCGCGGTGAGTTCAGTGGAAAACACAGTCAGGGGATTGGAGGGCAACTTCCTATAGGTGCTCTTATCCCGAAGCTGTCTGAGAACCTCCTGTTCGTATTTGGCACAGGACAGCACCACAATGTTTCCCCTTTGTCAGCGGGTTTTATCACAATGTCGCGGAAGCCCTGCAGTTCAATCAAGGCCTTCCTTTGAGGATAAGTCAAATTATCCCTTTTCCGATTGGTCGGGATCTTTTTAAAATCCTCACTGACCATTTTGGTAAAGATCTCAATTGCAGGGCTAATTGACAATGGGGGGAACTTTGTTGACCTAGGTAAGAGAACATCTGGGAACGTACCTGTTGTCGGGATCTCCTGTTCCTGAAGTAAATCCTCAAGATTTCGTATGGCCTCTCGTTCCACCAGGCTATCGGACCCGTCATTCCGCTTATAAAAAAGTTTTTTAAGAATTAGTTTCCGTGAAAACAAATTAAGATCCCTCAAAGCTGAGAAAAGATGGAAAGAATTAGAGGGAGAAAAAGTCAAACCACGTGAGAGGACCTCCACCTGAGCCACAGTGAGCACCCGTTGAGATAAATTAAGTACCTGAAGTTTATTCCCTTGGCGTTTATTCTTGTTGTACATCACAGGTGGAGCATACGACTAACAGTTGTCCTGTGGACAGATTCTCCTACCTGAGCTGTGGCTTTCTATAGCTCCTCCAGAGTGACCACTAATGCTCTCCTTCCTTGGGTTATCAGTTTTGGTGGACGGTAATATCTTGGTAGGTTTGCAGTTGTTCCATACTTGTTCCATTTTTGTATGATGGATTGTAGAGTGCTCCAAGAGATGGTGAGAGCTTGGGCTATTTTTTGATAAACAAACTCTGCTTTGCTCTTCTCCACAACTTTTTCCTGAACCATCTGGAGTGTTCCTTGGTTTTCATGAAGCTATTTGATCCCTAATGTTCTCAAACAAACCTTTGAGGCTTCACAGAACAGTTGTACTTACTGAGAATAAATTATACACGGTGGACTCAATTCACTAATTAAGAGTCTTCTGGAGGCAATTGGTTACTCAGGATGTTATTGAGAGGTATCAGACTACAGAGGACTGAATAGAAATGCACATCACGTTATTCAAATTTATATTTTTTAAATAATTTAAAAACCATGTATCATTTCCTTTACACAAATATTCACTACTTTGTGTTGATATAGCACATAAAATCCCAATAAAATATATTTAAAGGAGTATTCCCATCTCCAAGATCCTATCCCAATATGGTTGTAACCATGGATCCCTAAACTGCAAGGCCCTGCACATGAGGTAAGAGACATAGCTAATCAGGAGAACTATACTACAGTGACGGAACTAATTATTTGATCCTTTGCTGATTTGTAAGTTTGCCCACTGACAAAGACTTGAACAGGCTATAATTTTGAAGCCCATTCCAGCCTTCTGCAGGTCTATGATCTTGTCCCTGACATCCTTAGAAAGCTCTTTGGTCTTGCCCATGTTATAGAGGTTAGAGTCTGACTAATTAATTGAGGCTGTGGACAGGAGTCTTTTATGCAGGTGACAATTTAAGACAGCTGTCTTTACTGCAGGTAACGAGTTGATTAGGAGCGTCTAAGTGGTCTGTAGCAGCTAGAACTCTTAATAGTTGGTAGGGGATCAAATACTTCATTTCTCTCTGCGAAATGCAAATACATTTATATAATTAATACAACGTGATTTTCTGGATTTTATTTAGGATATTCTAACTCTCACTGTTAAAATTAACCTACCCTTAAAATTATAGACTGTTCATGTCTTTGTTAGTGGGTAAACTTACAAAATCATCACGGGATCAAATAATTATTTCCTTCACTGTACATTTTTAATTGGAGGTATTTGCTAATTGGCATATGATCTTGAAAACTAGAATACACCTTTTACAAGTTTTTTAGTGTAGCAGGAAAAATGTAAAAAAATTCACAAAGTATGAAGTCTAAGGGAAAAACTTTTCTCCTTGCGGAGACTGACAAACCACTCTGGCTGTCAGTGGTGAGGAGTCTTATAGCTGCAGTGCTCCTCTGGGTAATATTCAAATAGTCTCTTCAGGAAGGAAGGAGACAAAATCTAGTGCCACCTATTGGAATTAGCAATCCTAAAAGTCAAAAGTGGCCCTTTAACAAGCCTTTTCATATGACCTAGGATTTATGCCAGATCAGAACCTCAATTTGCTGACACGGTGTTTTGGGATGATTGTCCCTCGTCAGTGCAAAGTATGAAAAGGCTCTTTAAAGGGCCACTTTTGACTTTTAGGATTGCTACTTCAAATAGGTGGCACTAGAGTTTGTCTCCTTCCTCCCTGAAGAGAAAATTTGAATATTATCCAGTGGAGCATTGCAGCTATAAGACTCCTCCCCACTGACAGCCAGATTGGTTTCTCAGTCTCCGCAAGGAAAAACGTTTTCCCCTTAGACCCCAGTAGAGCTTCTTATTCAGCCAGATCAGATCTCATACTTTGCAGTGATAAGGGACAATCATCCCAAAACACCGTGTCTGCAAATTGAGGTTCTAATCTGGCATAAATCCTAGGTCATATGAAAAGGCTCGTTAAAGGGCCACTTTTGACTTTTAGGATTGCTATTTCCAATAGGTGGCACTAGAGTTCGTCTCCTTCCTCCCTGAAGAGACAATTTGAACAAAATCTAAATACATTTTCAAGGCACTGTATTCCATCCATAGCATATGTATTATAGTAGTATCATATAATGTCGCTAACGACAAAATAGTGATAATCATACTGATCTAGAGGAGCGCAGTGTGATTTTTCCTGTTCATAGGGCTGTAAGGAGGGTGACCCAGATGCACCTTCCCAGTGGGTGAAGCTACCTCATCATTACATGCAGTTGCACCTCCTAGTAACCTTTTCTCTTGCTCTTGGAAATACACATATTGTGGTATCAACTAAATTTTTACTTTGTGACATATTACAATAATGTAAGCTCAGACAAATCTAAAGCAATTCAAGGACAACTAACTGTTTTCTACCCAATAGGATACAATATTACATCTTTTCACTTCTACATTCTGTTCATTATGCCGGGTTAGCCCCGAGGTACATTCTATATTTGTATCTAATGATTCAAGCACCAACATCTGCTCCCTGGCTTAGTTGATATAGTTTACTGATAATACTTTTCTATTAGAATTAAACCATTTTCGAAATAGTGTTAAATACATTTTGGAAACCTCATATTAATGAATGTGTGAATAAAACTCAAAACATTTGAAAATATGCAGAGGTTCATGGGTTAACTGTGCTATGAAATAAAGGGTACAAGTAAAAAAATAAAATTCTGCACCCTATTAACAATGTTTATTGCAAAATACTAACAATACCCCAAATTTCTATTATTTTTCAATAAAGGATAGCTAAAACACCTAAATAATATGACTAAAGATGAGTGGATTGAGTTCAGGTCAAATTTCCTAAAGGTTACAGGGCTCTGCGAATTCGAACACGCTGCGACTGGATTTGAGAGTGTCGCACCCTTATCAGATCTGGCATTTTGCATGTTGGTAGGCGTCATGGCTGGTCTCCGGTGGTCAGGGGGTTAATCCTTCTCATACCCCTGCACCCAAGTGAGTCCCTCACACTCCTGGGCATACTCCGGCTCTCTGTCGGGTCACCTCTCGCCTCTCACTGGCCATGAGGGGTGGGGTGTTGCCTCTGGAAGGTGGAGCTAGTGCAGGTGCTCGCTCTGGCTGTGTTTTGTGCTCTATGAGACTCACTTCAGGTTGCGGTATTGCTCGGAAGCGAGGCGCCGTCATGCCCAGTGATTACCTGAGCAGGGGTCCCGGGACCCTGGGTCCTCTAATGTCATCTGTTGCCAGGGAATATGGGGCGTCATGTCTTCTGGATCAGCAATGTGGTGGGAGGTTCCTTTCACTCAATCTTCCTCACCTCCTCCTTTTCCACTCTGGGTTGAAGGTGAAGACATGAAGGGCATTACCTCAGCACTGTCAGTTGATCTATGAGAGGAATATTTAAACCCGCCATCTTTTCTTGTCAGTGCTGATTATTTTCAGTTGTGCCTGAGTAAGAAGGTTAGTAGTTTGTGTTTCTGCTGGTTTCTTCTCTGCTCTGGTCTTTTGATTTTGGCTTTGTCTCTAGCCTACACTTCTTGGTGGTATTGGTGCATTTGATCTGACTGTGGTCTGTGTGCCCAGCCACGTTGCTATTGTCAACTGGGAATGGTTCTACCAAAATTTCCCCTCCAGTACCGGAAGGCGGCTGAAAATTACTCCGGCTCTTTAAGGTGTACAGTTGCGTGACGGCTAGTGCAAAGTGTGTCTGGCATACTGCATTTGCTGGCCTGCAGTCTGATCATCCAATCACTATCCTTGCATCCCCCCCCCTTCCTCACAAAAATGGCCAATACTATTTCACATGCTTCTGAACAGTAAAAGTGGGCAAACGGCATCAGGTGCGGCCACATGGGCTTCCCCATAATTCCCTGCAGCTATCACATCATATGGCGTAGTCCAGTCAATTAGTGTGGACTATTACAGTCAGTATAAAAGATGGTGGCCGGTTAAGCAACACCAATTTAGGCTTTTACAGCGTAGAGATAGAAGGCCAGAGTGCATAGCTCATTCCATATAAGAACAGAAAAAGGCCTAATATGATTGTGATTTACTAATTCAGTGCTAAACCACATTGAAAATGGGAGTGGTAGTCTCAGTCTGTGAATACTATTTCAAAGACTCAAGTGATACATAAGGGAGGTGCTGTAGCTGTTTAGTCACTCAGTGATACCGTGAATTCCTTGATCTGTGAGATACTGCAGTAACAACACCTTACTAAGAGCATTTTGCTTGATTCTTCATGTACTACAAACAAGAAGAGCAGTATTAAACCCCTCAGTGCTAATTTTAACCAAAATCCTGAAACAACGTGTCTACATTGAGAGATGGGCAAGACATGTTTATTTTTTAAAGCCAAAATTAATTCTCCAAACAATTGTCTACCTTACAAGTTGATCATGTTGACCAATAGAAAACCTGTACATGCTACCCAAATACCCCTGTTGGTTTTCACTGGGCGTCATATTTTTTCTCCTTGCCATATAGGTTCAGGTCATTTGGACATTACTAAAGCTGTGTTTCCATGAAAGAGCTCAGTATGGGTTCAATTCAGTCCTTAGAGACTTAGCAGTGTTATACATGTATATTCTGGTCAATTAGTCACTTCTCATTGCAGTTCGCAGCAAATTTATTTACTGTAAATGTTATTGTTGGGGGACTAGGTTCAGACTACAAAATATGTTTGTAGTCTGTTACTATGGAAACATAGTTCTGTATAGTAGCTGTAGAGTCCAAATTTTAGGATAATTTTTTAAGTCAATTTTCAAAGTTACTTCCTTTTCCACTTTAGATATATAAAACACGCAACAGTTTTAGATATATCGAACAAAAACAAAACTAAAGACTGACACCTTTTGTATGATCCTGGCTATAAATATTTTTCATACAAACTATACCCAGACATAATGAATGGTATATCATAGAAATATTTAGCATTAGCTGTAAGTGGATAAGTCTACTTAACGTTTGCATAGAACCTAATTATGATAACATGCGTGTGCCTGACTCATTCTGCCAGTATAATTGGATAAAATTGCTCTTACTATTTTGGGACATGAGGATATTGAAATAAAAGTAAGTTATAGATTTGTCTAGGATCAGAATCATACTCATGTATTTCTGTTGATTGCAGTATGTTATTTATAAAAATATTTTAGTGTAGGACTGCTTCAAATGAGATTTGCCGTGACGTGGCGAAGCAGCTCAAGAAATTGCAATTTTTTGCCAAAAATCTCAAAATTTTTAAAATAAGTACAGTTTGGAATGTTTAGTGCTGTAGTGCACATTTGGTGCTGCTTTTTGTTTTTTCTTCATTGAATTGGTCGGTGGTTGACCTCCACCTTGCTTTGCACCCCAATTTGGGATGTATTCCATCTGTCTAGATTTTGGCGGTTGGTGACTGTTCACATTAAGTCATCAGGCTTTGTCCACAGGCTATTTACTTCATGCAGCATTTGCTTGGACCTGTCCCGCCCACAGCCATGACTCAGTCATGGGTACGGGATTGAAATAGACCAGGTGAGTGCTGCTAAGAGCAGTTCTACTATTCATATGTGAGGCCGTATGGCACATTTTATAAAAATATTTTAGTGTAGGACTGCTTCAAATGAGATTTGCCGTGACGTGGCGAAGCAGCTCAAGAAATTGCAATTTTTTGCCAAAAATCTCAAAATTTTTAAAAAATTTTTTAAAATAAGTACAGTTTGGAATGTTTAGTGCTGTAGTGCACATTTGGTGCTGCTTTTTGTTTTTTCTACAAAATATGTTTGTAGTCTGTTACTATGGAAACATAGTTCTGTATAGTAGCTGTAGAGTCCAAATTTTAGGATAATTTTTTAAGTCAATTTTCAAAGTTACTTCCTTTTCCACTTTAGATATATAAAACACGCAACAGTTTTAGATATATCGAACAAAAACAAAACTAAAGACTGACACCTTTTGTATGATCCTGGCTATAAATATTTTTCATACAAACTATACCCAGACATAATGAATCGTATATCATAGAAATATTTAGCATTAGCTGTAAGTGGATAAGTCTACTTAACGTTTGCATAGAACCTAATTATGATAACATGCGTGTGCCTGACTCATTCTGCCAGTATAATTGGATAAAATTGCTCTTAGTATTTTGGGACATGAGGATATTGAAATAAAAGTAAGTTATAGATTTGTCTAGGATCAGAATCATACTCATGTATTTCTGTTGATTGCAGTATGTTATAGATGTAAACTGGACCTGTGTTCTGCTCAGTTTTACAAAGGCGCAGTTTTTCGCCAACAGACAATCTTGTCTTTTAAATGATAATACCATTCCTACTAGTGCACAGAAAGAAACCATAGGAACTTTGTGTGTAGCCAGCCAGGGTCTATGCATGTGGTAAGTCAATCATCAGGGAGCTGTAGTGTGATTGTCAATTCGTGGCAATTTTAAGGGATAAAGGGAAAGTGTCATCTGAACGTGACCCATTGTTTAAAGCAAGTTTGTGTGTTAATCTCATTTTTTTTCTTCAAAAAGTTGACTTTTTTTTTAAAGATTTCACAATCTGTGTTAAAAATAAAAAAATTTCCCCTCTCCCCACACACTTTTTTCCCCCACCCCCTCTTTACCCTACTTTCTTCACTCTATTTGATTCCTTCTTTTCTAAGCTTACATCTGTTCTTTTTTTTTTCTTCTAGTTTTCTACTTTTTCTTAAATGTTTATTCAATAACTAAAAAGGGGATTGTTTTATGCTGAGAGTGGTCTTGTCAATTATCAGGAAGACATGTTTAGCTGGAACTCTGATTTCTAGTGTATGGTTTGTCATGGAGTGTTAGCATAAGGATAGCTTATAGAGTTCCAATGAAATCTACAATGTGATGTTATTTTTGTCATTCCGAAACTGAAAGATCACTGTTTATGTTTTATAATCTTTATAAATGTTCAAGATGTATGCTTGATTTATAAACTTAATAATAAAACAGATTTGAAATAAAAATAAAAAAATTAAATCTTGCTATGTTCACACCGGCCACTGGCACTGTTTTAGACTTTAACTTCTTATTGTTTCAGGAAACAACACATGTACAAAGTCCCAATGTTCAGACCCCTACACAAGCTTTTGTATTGAAGCATCTAATGATCCTGTGTAGAGGTCATTGTGAAGGGTGGGGGAGCAGGGTCAGCGGTACCTCGCTTATTGTGTTTAGTGGATCCTATGTTATTAGTTTTGAATATATCAGGAACGGAATAAGGGCGCTTTTCCACTTGCGTGCCGCTTCCGATGCAGGAGCATCGGAAGCGATATGCAAATGACCCTCTGCTGCGGGTGTCAGCCGAGGGTCATGCGACTGTGATGCGATCTTGCGATCATATCACAGGAGCGGAGAAGATGGAGGAGCACTTTCTCCCCATCTCCTACGCTGTCTGTCTCTGCGTGCACCGCACTGCACTCGAATAACGATATTATACACACGTGAGCCGAGACTCGGTGCAAATTGCAGCATGATGCGATTGCACCGAGAGCTCGATTTGAGTGGAGAAAAAACGGGAGATATGAAACTGTCTCATTGTTTAACACTGGTGTGAGAGCAATCCGATTTTTTATCGGATCGCACTCGCACCAGGAAATTGCAGATGGAAAAACGCCCTAAAGTTGAAACTATTTCTGCGCTACTGTTGGAATGACACAAATCCAAAAATACTGACGTATAGGTGGTTCTATTCTACCCGTTTCGAAGTGAGTCCTCACTTCTTCATCAGGAAAATCCACCGATTAGTTGTGTGTAGGGGTATACATAGCATTGATGATATTTTTTCCTGAAGAAAGAAAAGGAAGTATACAAGTCTAAAAAAGTTCCACTGGCCAGTGTGAAAGTTGTATAATTACTATTATTATTTTTTTTTTTTAAAAGATAAAGATCGTAATATGGGAAAAAATTGGCTTTTTTTTTTTTAAATCCATGTAACACAATAATCTCATTTAAATAATAGATCATTTTTTGATTATAGGATTTTAGGATTTTATAATCTACATCTAAAATTGGTAAGTTAGAGCACGTGTGTCAGTCCATTGGGCACATTTCTAGCAAATCAAGATCTTTAATGCGATTGGCAAGTTCGCCGTTCATCCATCAAATTATAGTACATTGCCTGGTGCAAAGACTATGATCCTTAAAGGGGTATTTCCATCTCCAAGATCCTATCCCAATATGTAGTAGGTGTAATAATAATAATAATAGCAAAAACCTCTAATTAGAAATGTAGTATAGTTCTTCTGATTCACTGTCACTTATCTCATGTTCAGGGCATTGCAGGACCTTAGGTATCCATGGTTATGACCACTAGCAACTAACTGTGACTATATGCATAGCCGTAACCATGAATACCTAAGGTCCTGCAATGCCTTGAACATGCGTCAAGCGATGGTGACTCAAACAAACTATACTACATTTCTAATTGGAGGTATTTGCTAATATTATTATTATTACTCCTACTACATATTACGATTGGTCTCTTGGAGATGGGAATACCCCTTTATCTTAAAAAAAACCCAAAACCAGACTAAACTGTATATTAATACTAAGACTACAATGAATGTGGTGAGATTTCTGCTCTGAAGCCTAAAGAATTGTGATTACAGCTCTAGGCTGTAATAAATCTTTTTTTTTTTCATGATACATGACCCTGTTAAATTTCTATTATCCATTGTCTATAATTTCAAGATGTTAAATAATTAAGGGATTTTTGTGTAATTTAACTCCTAAAATACCCTAAAACCTTCTTATTATGGGATATAAAAGTCAATAGCAAATCTAACCAGACAGTCAGATCCACTGCGAAGAGCAAAAATATGACTTATGTATTATTAAAAAGTTCTCAAATTGATAGATGACACTGTCGATTATTGTCAGCAATGAGGAAGTGAACCATTAGATTTCAGGCTTCTTAAGTATTTCCTCGGGGGCTTTCTCAGACTGCGGCACTTAGCTAGAATTTCCTGGCATAACCAAAGGAAATCAACATCTGGTGAAAAAAATGGTATTTTAAGCATCACTCTAAGTAAAAAGCTAAAATGTAATTTCTATAAAATAATCACATGTTAGCACCTCGGGGTGACATTTTCATCAATCTGCTGTGATTTGCATGCACAGAGTGTCACCACTAGAAATTACCAGCTACAACATTATATTATTCAGCTGCAGATACTACAGAGCTGATTGATAGTGCAGTCAGATAATCTAATTTATCCCAGGATGAGGCCACTGTCATTAGCCAGGACTGTTCCTGATGTAAAATTTATATAACCTTTCGCAATCATTCTAGTCTGGGGGTGACCCTAAAATGTGTAGCGACATATTGCACCTTGGATGTGAAACATTTCAATCTTTGGCTTAACAAATTTCTGTCCTCCCACATTATCTGCCAAGATTCAAGGCAGTGATATTTCATAGCAGTACACTTTGATTATACTGTATTTCACATGCAACATAAGACATGTCGTGGCCTAATTTACATTACATATGTAATATAAACTGTATATTTTAAAGGAAATCTGTCAGCAGGATTTCACCTCCAAAACTGTTTATAAGTAGTGATGAGCGAGTACTAAAAAGCTCGGGTGCTCGAAGCTCGGGCCGAGCATCCCAAGATACTCGTGTACTCGGGCCGAGCAACGAGCCCAATGTTATCCTATGGGAGACCCGAGTATTTTTGTGAAATGACCCCCCGGCAGCATGGAGAAACCCTAAAAATGTCACAAAAGTCTCAGAAGAGTGCTCAAATGACATGGCAACAGCATGGGGAAGACCCCTTGAAGCATTTATCACTCAAAAGTCACAGCTGTGAACAATTTTGTCCGCGTTTCACGCCATTTTTACGGACTCACCAGAAAACCTTCCAAAATGACCCCAAAATGATTTTTCATGGCAGAAATGTTAAGGGCACATACCCAATAGTGAGATAGAGCTGGTGTATGTTACTTTTTGAGATTAATACATGAAAGATTTTACGTGAAAACATTGTGTGGCACTCCGATGTCCCTGAGAAGAGACGTACATGAAGGCCTCTTGAGTCTAATGTGCCCATTTTGAGGAAGTGAGTCTTTGTAGTATTTTCCTTTGCCAGGGCAGTCCAAAATTGTGAGGTTCACCAATGCCCCTGCATAGAGACGTGCATGAGGGCCTGTAAACCTGAAGTGCCCATTGTAAGGAAGTGGGTGTATTATAGTATAGCCCTTTGGCAGGGCAGCCAAAAATTGAGAGGCTCCACATTGTCCCTGGATAGAGACGTGCATGAGGGCCTGTAAACTTGAAGTGCCCATTGTAAGGAAGTGGGTCTATTGTAGTATAGCCCTTTGGCAGGGCAGGCAAAAATTGAGAGGCTCCACATTGTCCCTGGATAGAGACGTGCATGAGGGCCTGTAAACTTGAAGTGCCCATTGTAAGGAAGTGGGTCTATTGTAGTATAGCCCTTTGGCAGGGCAGCCAAAAATTGAGAGGCTCCACATTGTCCCTGGATAGAGACGTGCATGAGGGCCTGTAAACTTGAAGTGCCCATTGTAAGGAAGTGGGTGTATTATAGTATAGCCCTTTGGCAGGGCAGCCAAAAATTGGGAGGCTCCACATTGTCCCTGGGTAGAGACGTGCATGAGGGCCTGTAAACTTGAAGTGCCCATTGTAAGGAAGTGGGTCTATTGTAGTATAGCCCTTTGGCAGGGCAGGCAAAAATTGGGAGGCTCCACGTTGTCCCTGGATAGAGACGTGCATGAGGGCCTGGAAACCTGAAGTGCCCATTGTAAGGAAGTGGGTGTATTATAGTATAGCCCTTTGGCAGGGCAGCCAAAAATTGGGAGGCTCCACGTTGTCCCTGGGTAGAGACGTGCATGAGGGCCTGGAAACCTGAAGTGCCCATTGTAAGGAAGTGGGTCTATTGTAGTATAGCCCTTAGGCAGGGCAGGCAAAAATTGTGAGGCTCCACGTTGTCCCTGGATAGAGACGTGCATGAGGGCCTGGAAACCTGAAGTGCCCATTGTAAGGAAGTGGGTCTATTGTAGTATAGCCCTTTGGCAGGGCAGCCAAAAATTGGGAGGCTCCACGTTGTCCCTGGATAGAGACGTGCATGAGGGCCTGGAAACCTGAAGTGCCCATTGTAAGGAAGTGGGTCTATTGTAGTATAGCCCTTAGGCAGGGCAGCCAAAAATTGGGAGGCTCCACGTTGTCCCTGGATAGAGACGTGCATGAGGGCCTGTAAACCTGAAGTGCCCATTGGAAGGAAGTGGGTCTATTGTAGTATAGCCCTTTGGCAGGGCAGCCAAAAATTGGGAGGCTCCACGTTGTCCCTGGATAGAGACGTGCATGAGGGCCTGTAAACCTGAAGTGCCCATTGTAAGGAAGTGGGTCTATTGTAGTATAGCCCTTAGGCAGGGCAGCCAAAAATTGGGAGGCTCCACGTTGTCCCTGGATAGAGATGTGCATGAGGGCCTGGAAACCTGAAGTGCCCATTGTAAGGAAGTGGGTCTATTGTAGTATAGCCCTTTGGCAGGGCAGCCAAAAATTGGGAGGCTCCACATTGTCCCTGGATAGAGACGTGCATGAGGGCCTGTAAACCTGAAGTGCCCATTGGAAGGAAGTGGGTCTATTGTAGTATAGCCCTTTGGCAGGGCAGCCAAAAATTGGGAGGCTCCACGTTGTCCCTGGGTAGAGACGTGCATGAGGGCCTCAAAACATTAAGTGTCCATTGTCAGGAACTGGGTGTATTATAGTATAGCCCTTAGGCAGGGCAGCCAAAAATTGGGAGGCTCCACGTTGTCCCTGGGTAGAGACGTGCATGAGGGCCTCAAAACATTAAGTGTCCATTGTCAGGAACTGGGTGTATTATAGTATAGCCCTTAGGCAGGGCAGCCAAAAATTGGGAGGCTCCACGTTGTCCCTGGGTAGAGACGTGCATGAGGGCCTCAAAACATTAAGTGTCCATTGTCAGGAACTGGGTGTATTATAGTATAGCCCTTAGGCAGGGCAGCCAAAAATTGGGAGGCTCCACGTTGTCCCTGGGTAGAGACGTGCATGAGGGCCTCAAAACATTAAGTGTCCATTGTCAGGAACTGGGTGTATTATAGTATAGCCCTTAGGCAGGGCAGCCAAAAATTGGGAGGCTCCACGTTGTCCCTGGGTAGAGACGTGCATGAGGGCCTCAAAACATTAAGTGTCCATTGTCAGGAACTGGGTGTATTATAGTATAGCCCTTAGGCAGGGCAGCCAAAAATTGGGAGGCTCCACGTTGTCCCTGGGTAGAGACGTGCATGAGGGCCTCAAAACATTAAGTGTCCATTGTCAGGAAGTGGGTGTATTATAGTATAGCCCTTAGGCAGGGCAGCCAAAAATTGGGAGGCTCCACGTTGTCCCTGGGTAGAGACGTGCATGAGGGCCTCAAAACATTGTTCCCATTGCAAAGGAGCGGGTCTCCTGTCGTTGTAATGTCCATTCTGCAAAGAATGGGCGAAAAAATTTACCACTGGGGGTATACCTGAAACAAAGGCCTAAGTATTGCAATTTGTAACGGTCATCATGGTGGCGCATGAGGAGAAGGAGGAGCAGTCCAGCGATTATCCAAAGTCCAGAAGTGTGTACCCATGGGTGAATGGAGGTACATGGCAAACTTTAAATTCCGCTCTCATTTGCTGGTGGTGTGGTGAAGTCTGGCCCAATCCAACCCTTGTTCATCTTGATCAGAGTCAGCCTGTCAGCATTTTCAGTTGACAGGCGGGTGCGTTTATCTGTAATGATTCCACCTGCGGCACTAAAAACACGCTCTGACAAAACGCTAGCGGCAGGGCAGGCCAGGACTTCCAAGGCGTAGAGAGCCAATTCATGCCACGTGTCCAGCTTGGATACCCAATAATTGTAAGGCACAGAGGAATGTCGGAGTACAGTTGTTCGATCTGCAAGGTACTCCTTCAGCATCTGGGCAAACTTAGGATTTCTTGTGGCACTACCCCGCACCTCAGGGGCTGTGGTACGTGAGGGGCTGAGAAAACTGTCCCACATCTTAAAGACTGTTCCCCTACCTCTGGCGGATTGGACTTGTGCCTCTCTCGGCTGTACGCCTCGGTTGTCCACTGATTCCTGACCTATGCCGCTAGCGTTTTGTGAGGGGAATGCTTTGCCTACTTCCGTGACTATGGCCTTCCGGAACTGCTGCATTTTGGTTGACCTCTCCTCCACGGGAATAAGAGACAAAAAGTTCTCCTTGTAGCGTGGGTCTAACAGTGTTACCAACCAGTAATGATTGTCGGCCAAGATGTTCTTAACGCGAGGGTCACGAGACAGGCAGCTTACCATAAAGTCAGCCATGTGCGCCAGACTCTTAACAGCCAGGACTTCAGTAGCCTGACCAACAAGATGACTGAACATGCTGTCCTCCTCCTCCTCCTCCTCATCTACCCTGTCCTCTGGCCAGCCACGCTGAACCGAGGATATGACTGGTGTGCATGTCATATCCTCAATTTGGCCGGAGAGTTGCTCCATGTCTTCATCCTCCTCCTCGTCATAGTCCTCCACTGCACGTTGTGATGAGACGAGGCTGGGCTGTGTGTTATCACCCACACCCACTACTGTTTCTTGCTGCAACTCATCGCGCTCCGCCTGCAATGCATCATGTTTGTTTTTCAGCAGAGACCGTTTTAGAAGGCAGAGTAGCGGTATGGTGACGCTAATAATGGCGTCATCACCACTCACCATCTTGGTGGAGTCCTCAAAGTTTTGGAGGATGGTACATAGGTCTGACATCCATCTCCACTCCTCAGGTGTTATGTGTGGAATTTGAACCATTTCCCGACAGCTTAGGTGATGCAGGTACTCAACAACTGCCCTCTTCTGCTCACATATCCTGACCAACATGTGCAGAGTTGAATTCCAACGCGTGGGGACATCACACACCAGTCTGTGAGCCGGAAGATGCAAACTGCGCTGAAAGCCGGCAAGGCCAGCTGAAGCAGTAGGTGACTTTCGAAAATGTGCAGACAGGCGGCGAACTTTTACCAGCAGATCAGACAGCTCTGGGTATGACTTTAGAAACCGCTGAACCACGAGGTTGAGCACATGGGCCACGCATGGAACATGTGTCAGCTGGCCTCGCCTCAAAGCCGCCACCAGGTTCCGGCCATTGTCACACACGACCTTTCCTGGCTTTAGGTTCAGAGGTGTGAGCCAGTGATCTGCCTGCTGTTTCAGAGCTGTCCACAGCTCTTCTGCATTGTGGGGTTTGTCACCTATGCAGATTAGCTTCAGCACAGCCTGTTGCCGCTTCGCCGAGGCAGTGCTGCAGTGCTTCCAGCTTGGGACTGGTGTGGAGGGTACAGTGGATGAGGATGCGCAGGAGGAGGAGGAGGCTGAAGAGCATGACATTCCGGAGCTGTAGAGTGTGGGTGAAACACTGACTGAGGTAGGGCCTGCAAACCTTGGTGTGGGAAGGACGTGTTCCGTCCCTCGCTCAGACTGGGTCCCAGCTTCCACAATATTAACCCAGTGTGCCGTCAACGAGATGTAGCGGCCTTGCCCACAAGCACTTGTCCACGTGTCTGTGGTTAGGTGGACCTTGGGTGAAACAGCGTTGTTCAGGGCACGTGTGATGTTTTGTGACACGTGGTTATGCAACGCGGGGACGGCACACCGGGAGAAATAGTGGCGGCTGGGGACCGAGTAACGTGGGACAGCTGCCGCCATCAGGTCGCGGAATGCTTCTGTCTCCACCAGCCTAAAAGGCAACATTTCCAGCGCAAGCAGTCGCGAAATGTTAGCATTTAGAACTGTGGCATGTGGGGTGTTGGCAGTGTATTTGCGCCTGCGTTCAAAGGTTTGCTGAATGGATAACTGAACGCTGCGCTGGGACAAGGACGTGCTTGATGATGGTGTTCTTTCTGCGTAGGTGCAGGAGTGGAGGAGGCTTGTTCGCAGGCAGCATGGACAGGGGATTGGCTCGCATGCACAACCAGCGAAGACGTAGCAGTGACATCAGCAAGCACTGCTCCTCGACTCTGTTGTACTTCCCACAAAGTCGGGTGCTTGGCTGACATGTGCCTGATCATGCTGGTGGTGGTCAGGCTGCTAGTTTTGGTACCCCTGCTGATGCTGGCAAGGCAGGTGTTGCAAATGGCCTTTTTAGAATCATCTGAAGCCAACTTAAAAAACTGCCAGACTCGGGAAGACCTAACATTTGTACAGGCACCTTGTGTCGTCGTGTTGTTCCGGGGAACGGTTGCCTGACTTCTGCCTGGGGCCACCACCCTGCTTCTTACTGCCTGTTGTGATGCTACGCCTCCCTCCCCCTGTGCACTGCTGTCCTCGCTCTGCATATCCTCCTGCCAGGTTGGGTCAGTTACTGGATCATCCACCACGTCGTCTTCCTCTTCCGCACCCTGCTCCTCCTCCTGACTTCCTGACAATTGTGTCTCATCATCGTCCACCACTTGTTGAGACACGTTGCCAACTTCGTGAGAACGTGGCTGCTCAAATATTTGGCCATCTGTACAGACGATCTCCTCATGACCCACTTCAATATGAGCTGGCGAGAGGCCAGAATGTGTGAATGGAAACGTGAACAGCTCTTCCGAGTGTCCAAGTGTGGGATCATTAATGTCCGAGGAGGACGTGTACTCAGCCTGGTGGTAGGAAGGAGGATCAGGTTCAGAAATGTGCGGTGCAGTATCACGGCTACTGACACTTGACCGTGTGGAAGACAGAGTGTTTGTGGTGGTGCCAATCTGACTGGAAGCATTATCTGCTATCCAACTAACAACCTGTTGACACTGGTCTTGGTTCAAGAGCGGTGTACTGCTGCGGTCCCCAAGAATTTGGGACAGGACGTGCGAGCGTCTAGATGTGGCCCTTTGTTGTGGCGAAATTAGAGCTTGCCCACGACCTCGGCCTCTGCCTGCACCACCATCACATCCACTTCCTTGTTCCTTGCCAATGCCCTTGCGCATTTTGCAATGCTGTGCTGACGTGTATTCACTACTTGTGCGTTATATCAAAGTTTGTGGAAATTGCACACAAGTGCACCTGTACGCTGCCACCGACAGGCACACACGTGCGGTTTTAAAAACCAAGCACGGACGCACTAAGAACCTAACAGGTTTTTTTGGGGAGCGACAATTACAGACAAGTCAGACACTATCTGGACTGTTTTAGACTGTGTACACCAGCCCCAGATATGATGAAGGCTGGTATACGGTCACCACTAGGAATGGCTATATATACCCTGCCTGCCTGCCTGCCTGTATACTGGTACAATAGTCCTGACAAGGACTCTTCTGGTCACTAGCCTGTATTCAGACCTGGCTATACCCTGCCTGTATATAGCAACAATAGTCCTGAGAAGGACTCTGCTACTGTACTCCGACCTGGCTATACCCTGCCTGCCTGTATACAACTAGAATAGTCCTGAGAAGGACTTTTGGTCACACTGTTTGCAGCCCTGCAACTGAAAAAGCTATAAAGGGCCGCAAAGCTTTCCCTGAATCAGCGACACTCTCCCTGCACTCACTGTCTGGATAGCTGTGAGCAGAGCACAGCGCGCCGGCCGGTATAAAGGCTCGGTCACGCTGTGCAGGCCGGCCAATCACTGCAATTCCACAACTAACAGGGCTGTGGTATTGCAGTGGTCTGCCAGCCAATCCCTGCATGAGGGCTGGCTCTCAAAAGAGCGCCAACATGCAGGGATGAAGACCACGAGTACAGCACGAGTATCGCGAGATTACTCGGTCCCCGCCGAGCAGCCCGAGTACAGCGATACTCGTGCGAGTACCGAGTAGTTACAAGCATGCTCGCTCATCACTATTTATAAGCACATGTAGCTGTTTCAAAGTTAAGTCCAGAAATACCTTTTCATGGCTAGTCCATTCCTCCGAAACTAAGAAAACAGCATTTGAAATGAGATGCACTGAGGCTAAAGAGCTATGGTAGATCTTAAGCTTTCGTCACTCCAGCTCTATTTCTCACCCAGCGCCACTGTCATGGGTAACTAGGGGACACAAGGAGACCTATGCTGGCCCTAAGACTGGGGCCCCTGCACTCACCCTCACCCCAGAGGTACTCTTAAAGGTTGGGAGGTCCAGGCCCCCGTCCTGGCCTTGTCTCCTGTCCGGGAAGGGATCCAGCACATCTGAGAGTGGCATCAGATAAAAGTGTAAATTCACCGATTCATTCCAACTGTACTATAATACAAAATGAGATTTTTAGCAAACAATTGATCAATTTATTGAGCCACCCCTACCACGTCAAGGCAAATCTCAATAGGGTGGTCCTATTCTATATTTTAAATTTCATTGTGCCAAGCGGCACAATCATACAATCAAGAAATCATACAGTAAAAGCTGTAAAGAGAAAAAAAAAATTCCAGAATTGCTGTTTTTCAATTGCTACACATCCAAACTCATATAAGCAGTGCTAGAATAGCTTATTTTTTCACCATTTCTTCACATTTTTTTCTTGTTTTTCAGTACATTACATTGTAAACTGAATGGTGCCATTAAAAACTATAGCTCGTCCCAGGAAAAAAACAAGCCCTCAAAATGTAAACAATTTTAGCTCTTGAAAAAAGAGAAGGAAAAAACAAGAGCAAAAAAATAATAAAAATTTAAGATTGCTCGATCATGAAGGTGTTAAGCCAAAAAATGTAGAAGATTCACATATATGCCATTTCTCTCTATGTTCATCATAAGAACACGCTTATAAAACCCAGTGATCCCAGTATAGCATAAGCAATTTTTTAGGTGTTTCTTATAGCTGTCTACTAGTTTCTGACATTGTGAAAAAATGTCTTCCTTCACAATATTTGAGGAGTTTCCAAAATGCACAGCAGTTTTAAAACAAGACATTGCATTATTCGGAGGGAATCTTAGATCCAGATTTCCACTTATTCAGTCCAGAAAACTATTTTTAACCAGGTATATGGTCATTATGCTGGAGCTGCTGCCTCACCACCGTGCCGGAGCTGCGCCCGACTAACACCCCACCTATTGTCTCATCCCCAATATCGTATAGATTGTAAGCCCACAAGGGCAGGGCCCTCTTCCCTCTGTACCAGTCTGTCTATTGTAACTTGTATACAGTACAGACCAAACGTTTGGACACACCTTCTCATTCAAAGAGTTTTCTTTATTTTCATGACTCTGAAAATTGTAGATTCACATTAAAGTCATCAAAACTATGAATTAACACATGTGGAATGAAATACTTAACAAAAAAGTGTGACACAACTGAAAATATGTCTTATATTCTAGGTTCTTCAAAGTAGCCACCTTTTGCTTTGATTACTGCTTTGCACACTCTTGACATTCTCTTGATGAGCTTCAAGAGGTAGTCACCGGAAATGTTTTTCATTTCACAGGTGTGCCCTGTCAGGTTTAATAAGTGGGATTTCTTGCCTTATAAATGGGGTTGGGACCATCAGTTGTGTTGTGCAGAAGTCTGGTGGATACACAGCTGATAGTCCTGCTGAATAGACTGTTAAAATTTGTATTATGGCAAGAAAAAAGCAGCTAAGTAAAGAAAAATGAGTGGCCATCATTACTTTAAGAAATGAAGGTCAGTCAATCCGAAAAATTGGAAAAACTTTGAAAGTGTCCCCAAGTGCAGTGGCAAAAGCCATCAAATGCTACAAAGAAACTGGCTCACATGAGGACCGCCCGAGGAAAGGAAGACCAAGAGTCACCTCTGCTGCGGAGGATAAGTTTATCCGAGTCACCAGCCTCAGAAATCACAAGTTAACAGCAGCTCAGATTAGAGACCAGGTCAATGCCACACAGAGTTCTAGCAGCAGACACATCTCTAGAACAACTGTTAAGAGGAGACTTTGTGCAGCAGGCCTTCATGGTAAAATAGCTGCTAGAAAACCACTGCTGAGGACAGGCAACCAAGCATGTCTATTCACTTTTCCTTCTATGTTGTGTAACTTGTTTTTCTCAGGCGTCTTCCCCGCAATCCATCTTGGCAGATTGTGTGAGGATCGACCCTGCTCACAGTGCCACTTGTAGAGGGGTACTTTTATGTCTAACCCTTGCCGTGGGTATTAGCTTTCCAGCAGCCAAGTCTAAACTTCTACTTTTCCCCGTTTCTTGTCTCCACGGCTTACCATGTCCAATCGCTGCCTCGGACGGCTTTACTATGCTCATTACAAGGTGATAGGACACACCTGAGAATACTTCCCGTTTTCCTAATGGGCCCAAGTTACCAAGCCCGTCTGCACACCTGGAAACTTTCTGCAGAACTCTCTCTTCTTCTTCTTCTCTTCCTGGCATGGCTCACTAGTCAAGCCTCAGCTATCTGACAGTACTACCATCCAGGCTCTCAATTACTTTGCAATTAGGAAGTATCTAACACACTGTACATATTAAAACCTTGCTTTTCACCACACAGTTAACACATTACAGGTTATACTTTATAGTACTACAAAACTCACAATTATAATAAAATGCAATAAAACACTTTAAACTACCGGCAGCTAGATGGCGCCCACCATTGCACTGCTCTGGCTCTGCTACATCGCCAGCCTTACTCTCCAAGAGCAGCACTTAGACATTCACTTTAATAAACATTATATGCACAGCATAGGAGTGGAGTAATCTAGCCACCTCCTACACACCAATGATATGTCAACCCCTGCCTGGAAGATAACTCTGCCTCCACAGGTTATTTTTAGGGGGGCATTACCAGTATGCTGTGTAATCATGGCTGTCCTTAGCTACTGTATGTGTGCAAACCGCCGGACTACAGTTAGGGGCGCAGTGCAATTTTTATCTTTTAATTATCCCCTCTTCTGCTGGACTTTCTTTGAAATGCGGCATTTTTTGCAGGGGGAGGGGCAATCTGAGGGAGCTAAAGTCTGATAGGCTGCAAGGTAGAAAAGAAGGGAGGGACAAAGGGTGAGCACAGTGATAATTAGTCAAACAGTAGCTTCTGTCTGCTGCTGTACCAATCAGAAAGCGGAGTGTGCACACTGCAAGTGTGACGCCCTGGCAAAACCAGGTAGTCACAGATAGGCCCCTGCATAACACCATCCCTCACTTAGGTAACACACAGCGGACCTGAAACCCTAGTCACCCCCCCTTAGGGAAAGATAGACACACCAGTAGGCGTGACCAGGCGGTTGCGACACGCCCACCTAGGGGTCTAGACAGCCCGGGGCGGGAAAACAAGGAGAAAGAGTTAGAGTTCAAGTTGAGAGGAGTGAGCTGGGGCCAGGTGCGCCGCATGTGAATTGAGAGAGGCTACTGACACAGAGTATCCGGAATGGACATTTTACTCTTGCGAAGACGGCCACAATGATGCTGATGATAAGGATGGCTATTTAAGCTGGCAGATTTCCATGAGCACGGGCTCCCCTGATGATTTCTATGTGGGGATGAAATGCGAAGGGAGTGACCGGAGGCCTGCTGCTAACATTTTTTGAAAGATAAACATGAAGAAGGTTTATCAGTGAATATCCTATCCATGAGAATTTTGAAGCCTGTATGTCCTTGGTGAGACCGTTCCAACTATTATAACCATATTATTTAAAGAAATGGTATATGTTTAATGGCGGACGTTTACACCAGTTATCTACACATTAGATAATATTGGAGGTACAGAGTGGAGGGCGGTTCCCTGTACATGTGACCTCTAATATAGTACTGAGGTGACATAATAGTGACCCAGTCTAGTTAGTGTTTTGTGCGCTGTACCCAAACCAGGGTCCATTTGACCTTGGTGACCACTGCTTTGGGTATACTCATTTTATACTCACGTTTTGATGAGGTTTACTCGTTTTAAATGAGCACCATTAAAAGTTATATTTTATGTTTAGTGTGCGGTTGCACAATGTCCACACATCTTGCTATTTAAAATTGGCCCTTGAAAAAGGACTGTCGGGTAAGGAACTTTTTACCCGGCCCGTTTGGGCAACATCCGGACCTGTCCTGGACTTGGGCAAGGGGTGCGCACCAGTGCTTAGTGGTGGCACCAGGGGGCAGGTTGTTTTGGCTGAGTGAGGTGAGAAGGACCCGGTTTGTCCCGTCCCGGTTTTATATGTGCAACGTTTAAGAAAAATGCCTCCCGTAAGTGAAGAAACCACATATGCTTGAATGTAAATATGTTAGTATACTTGTAATCTGTTTTACCATTTTCATCTTTTCCAGTTCCTGTTTAATAAACGTTGGTGGTCGGACAGCCCGCGGATGGTCTGTATTAAACCAAGGGGGAATGTGACACCCTGGCAAAACCAGGTAATCACAGATAGGCCCCTGCATAACACCATCCCTCACTTAGGTAACACATAGCCGACCTGAAACCCTAGTCACCCCCCTTAGGGAAAGATAGACACACCAGTGGGCGTGACCAGGTGGTTGGGACACGCCCACCTAGGGGTCTAGACAGCTCGGGGTGGGAAAACAATGAACAAGAGTTAGGGTTCAAGTTGAGAGTAGTGAGCTGGGGCTAGGTGTAGTCCCAGCAGGAGAGAAAGTTCAAGTTGAACGGTGCCAGGGTAGGAGCCCTGGTGCCCTTGGCTAGGTGGCAGATGGTGGTCTCCATCAGCAGGAGACGGGAAAATGGCTCGGCAGAACCGAGATGGACCGGGACAGGGTTGTAGCCCGCTGGTACCGACACGGGGAACCGACCCGGAAACTGGAGCACAAAGGGGGTACTCAGACCCTGAAGCCAGGACCGGAAACAAGCGGCCTGGTTAATTAACCAATTGAGGCCAGGATTATAGGTCCTGTCCCACCCAAAGTCCCTCATAGAAGACAACAGCCCACTGATAGGGATAAGAGGTCACCGCCAGGGCCGATAGATCCCACGGGCCAGCGTCTGTGGGCACGGCTCCTCAGGCCACATCCAGCCGGGAGCGGACTCCTGAGTTTCAGACTAGGAAGTCCATCTACACAAACTCAGTGCAGAGGAAAAGGATAGAGACCACCAGCCCGGGTGGGGGACCCGGCCGTGGCACCGGCCACCAGCACCTTGTTTTACCAAAGACTCGTGTGATTCATTGACTGTGAGTAATCCGGCACCCCCTTTGCCGTCGCTATACGCTGCACCAGATACTGAGTCCCGGGGCAACCATCCCTACCCACGGAGGGGTTAACATCTAGCTGCCACAACATCTCCCCCGGGTGCCCCACAACAGCAGCGGTGGTGTCTCACCTCACAACACACCGTCGGTGACGTCACAAACTTAACACGGCCTAGCCCGTACATCTACGTCCCCCCATTTATTTGGCGTGTCCGCGAGACCCCCGGGTCCGGAGACCCTCGAGCCACCACCCCAGAAGGCCCGGGCCCGATCAGCGCCGGCTGCTGGCACGGGGGCGGCACACAAGCGTGAAAAGTAAATGCAGGGCTGAGGAAGAAGCTCCACTGCCTCCAATCAGGCCTTGTCTACTGCAGAATGACACAGCCATGTATGGAGGTCAGGAGCTGTGCTCATACTGGTTACTGCTTCTATATTGTGGAGGGTCCGGCCAGCACCTATCCCTGGGTTGGGTGGGGTAGGAGGGGCCATATAATACACAGATAGAGGCATTAACTCATGGGGAGAGAGCTATTTTACTTCCAGTGTCCCCTTGTATTGAAGACCAACATGCCCAGGACATCACAGGATGGCACTACAAGCTCCAGCATGCCTCTGACATCTGACATGATGCACTACATACTACAGTATGCCCCTGACATCAGACAGGACAGGACTACAAGCTCCAGCATGCCCCTGACATCAGAATAAGTTTGGAGTGCGCACACTATATTTCCAGATGTGCAAGTCAAGTGGAAATGGATTCCCAAGCGTCAGAGGAAGAATGTTTTCTGTAAACTCAATTCTTGGGAAATAAAAATGATAAAATGTTATTTATAAGCTACAGTTGGTTCATTTGAGTTCAATAAAACAATGATTGCTATAGATGTAACAGTAAGTAATAACGTTTCGATTGGTAGGATCTTTACCAAATTAGTCCCAAATTAATGAGGAAGTCAGGAATAAGAATCCACTTTTGACCTGGTATCCAGCTTTGTTGGCTGAGGCCCCACTCCTTCTGGTCACATGGGTATGGCCTCAAAATAAGTCCTGCTAGGTTGATTGTATCATACTTTTGCTAATTCTAACAGGTGGAGGGGATAACTATGAATTCCCCCCCAGATATTATCTGCTCCTCAGCTGCTGTCACTCAACAAGCTGCTAATTTTATAACCTTTACTTTCTTGGATTTCAAAACCTAAACATCCGAGCTGACCACTAAAGGTAAGTATAGACTCAGCCTGATAGTGCCAGTATAGCACTGGCTTTAGGTTATATACGAAAATCCTGGTGATTGGTTCCCTTTAATGATACCCAAGACTTTTAGGAGAATACTCTGTGGACTTAAGGCCCTGTCACACACAGAGATAAATCTGCGGCAGATCTGTGGTTGCAGTGAAATTGTGGACAATCAGTGCCAGGTTTGTGGCTGTGAACAAATGGAACAATATGTCCATGATTTCACTGCAACCACAGATCTGCCAAAGATTTATCTCTGTGTGTGACGGGGCCTTTAGGAGGGAAAACTTTAACTTTTTGGAAGGTGTATGTTCCAATACATCTGGTGCAGAAGTAACTCAGCATTTCAAAAAAGGAACATCATACCAACAGTAAAATATGGTGGTGGTAGTGTGATGGTCTGTAGCTGCTTTAGGACATGAAAGAATTTCTGTGGTAAATGGAACCATGAATTCTGCGGTCTACCAAAAAACCCTGAAGGATAATGTCCGGACATCTGTTCATGACCTGAAGCTGAATCGCACTTGGATTATACAGTAGGACAATCATCCAAAACACACCAGCAAGTCCTCCTCTCAATGGCTTAAGAAAATTAAAATCTTCTGTGGGGAGCTGAGTTAACAGTCTCTATTTTCTCAAGTCTGCGATAAATCAGAATTTGGGCTTGTGCAGATGATTGTAGTTTGGTCAGAGTGCTATCGATCAAAAAATCGGACATCACAGACCGACAGAATGGAGAGGGTGCAGAACCTTTTTTTCAACCACCTCCGAGAAAAACAGATCCCAATCTGATCAATGTCTGATCAGAGTAATCAGACCGTATTTTCAGATGGAGAAATTATGGTCATGTGATTCCATTTTCGTTCCTATAAAAGATTACTAAAAGATAACAAATAATTGCAAAAAAATAATTTTCTCTTTTTTGTGAGTCTCCCCAGGACTTGAACCCAGTTGTACTTATTAGAGTATTTCTATCTTGCTGTATTCTAGAGGGAGAATAAAAGAGAGATTTTTTTTCTTCCTATGACATTACTAAAAAGTAAAAAAAAAAAACCATTTACAATAATTACATCTTTTGTGCATTTTTTTTTAAAAAAAATAATTAAACAAACACAAATCAGCAAAACATGGACATGTTTGGAGTCCCTGAAACTTGCACAACAAAACGATCAGATTGTTTATGGTGAGCAGTAAATGGCATAAAAAAAAATGGTGTGATTGATTGTTTAGGCTATTAAATCCATAAAAAATGTATTAAAAGTAATGCTAAGGTCGCGTTTACACGTAGCGTAAATTCTGCGTTTTTTCTACTGCTTTTTTTCTGCACGTTTTCTTCAGGTGTCTGTGTAGCGCCCCTGAACCACTCAGGGCACTACTAGGTACTGCATCCTCACCAGGATGCAGGGCCTACCCCCAGGGACCTGGAACACCAGTGTGAGTGTCATCTGCACACACCAAAATCCCAGTTTCCACTACACACCAGGGGAAATTGGCTAGTCAGATACCAAAGGGATGGCCACCTAGAGGGCGGAGCCAGTCCAGGGGACTAGACAGTCTGGTGGGAGGGGACTGAGAGCAGTCTAGAGTAGAGAGTGAAGGAGAGAGACGTGCCTACAGCTGGGTCGTGTAACGGTGACCCGGGGGCACAGAAGAGAGGTCGCCAGGGTAGGTACACCCGAGTACCACTGGGACCAGAGCACTGACGGGGCACAGGGCCCTAGGTCAGGCGTCAGCTTCATGCGGTCTGGCAAATACCTGCACAGTGAGGGGACCTTCATGGACCTCACTGACCCACAAATCCGGGGGCATCAGCAGTAAAGAGCGGATCAGGGATCAGGAACGCAGACCGGCCCTACAGGGTCCACACTGCCCGCCGTACGGACAAGGAGACAAAGTGGATGTGATTTCATGAAAACTTCACCCACTGTGCATGCAATTTTAGTGCTTTTTGTTTTCTCTAGAGGCTTCTATGTGGAGCCTATAAAAAAAATATGTAAAAAACTGCAGTTATTTTTCTAAGTGCAGAATCAAAGCTTTTCTGTTCTATAAAAAACACTTAAAACTTCACTTCTGCAGTAAAAACACATCAAATAAGTAGAAAAGGCATAAAAACACAGGGAAGATGCAATAATCAGAGAAGATGGTTATTGTATAGTTTGGTGCAGGCACCTACAGAAAACAAAAACACAGTATTTATGCAATACGTGAACACAAATTTACAGGCACAAAATAGCCAGATGTCATGTAGTGAAGCTACATAAGAAACTACATGAGAAAGTTCTGGCTGCTCTGACTATGAATGAATGAACAAGACATAAACCCCAAGTCCCAACTAGAGATGAGCAGGAAGCACATATGACATCACGCGAACCCTGAATAATTAAAAGCTGCGCTAAGGACACTGGAAGGTAAAGGATTTGCAGCCTCCCATCCAGCTTTTGGGTACCAATGACAAGAGTGCTGGATCAGAGTCCCATGAATTGATCTGCTCATTTGCAGTCCCAATTGTCATGGATACACCAGGACAGTCCCGTATTTGGGTCTATGCCCTGCAGTCTACGCCATCTCCTGAATGTCCCTCATTGCCACCACACCTCTCACGTCTCCTCCTGCCAGGGTAGAAAGAAATGGCAAATGGGTGTGGTTTGGGGGGTGCTTAGGGGCATAGGCAAAATTTGCAGCAGCATGCGTAGCATAATTTGCCCCTATTTTTGTTCTTCATAAGTTCAAAAGGAGGTGTGAGATTGTGCTGCAGCTTTTAACACATTTATTTCACCTGGATTCACAGCTGCACAGCTCAGTACTGCTGTGTAATGCTTACAATGATGCTGCTGTATGTAAGGAATCTCTCTGTGTACTGTGTATGGAATAAATCATAGCAGCTAACCTATTCCAACTAGGTCAGAGACAAAGGAAAACTGTAGAAGGTGCCTGCAAAGAGAAAAACTGGGGGGGGGAATGCTGGATACATGTAACATAATGAACATAAATGATGTTATTGGTCATGTACACACATGACATCTTATCTTAAAAAGTTACCTGAAACAGAGGTATACTCAGAATATATAAGGCAAGGGTTACATGTACTTTTTGACACGTCTGTAGAAGGCATCCAAGATGCTGTTAAGTAGCTGCTTCATAAAGAAATTAATTGAAAAAGCTTGCCTACTGCTAAATGGGTGGTTTGAAGCTAAAACTGATTTTATTCCTAAATTTCTATTTACTTCTTGTAATAATCTAATCCCTTTTCTAAAAGGTCCCGACTCCCTACTATTCCTTCTCTACGCTACTTTTACTGACCTCCGGTTGATGAAATTTCATTTATGAATCCCAAGTGCATTAAATAGACAATCTCTTACCATTAAAATGTATGTAATTTTAGGACGACTACTTTAATGACTGTACGGTTTTGGAGAAAAAAATCAAGGCATTTACAATTCATCTCTAATCATGCAGCGAAAACCTTATGTCACTTTTAGGCCTCGGTCACAGGAGCTTCTAAATCGGATGAGTGCAATGTAAGGAAATCTCGCATTGCGCTCGGACCAATGTTAGTCAATGAGGTCGAGCAGAGCTGCGATTTTTTTCTCATGCAGATTCGGCGAGTGCCTACGCAAATTGGATTTCGCACACTCATGCAAGTCTATGGGAGCGTGTGAAACATCGAACTGCAGTCAGATGTCATCCGAGCGCAGTGTGATATACGTCGAGTCAAGCAGTGAAGACGGTGAGATTAATCTCTCCACATTAATCTCTCCTTCTCCTCACCTATGCTTAGATTCCCACATGCTAGAGAATCAGATCCCAGTGATTGACACTCGGATCACGTTCACAGCAGAGTATGAGCTGAGTGTCATTACTTACTATGTCGCATCCAATACTCTCTTATTGATTGTTATACGTTCTTATGACCCCGGCCTTAGGAAGAGGCTCCTGAAAAGCTACATCTTTGATGTGAGATATTTAAGTTCCAAAAGTCTAGGCTTTACTAATCTGTAAAATAAATCCACCACCTGTGAGATAGAATTGAGGGATAGGTAAACATGATTTCTGTATTACAGATCATCATGGTGAAAAACTAAGGTTTTAGCTCCATCTTCAGGCAGTTACTAAACATGACTTCAAATTGGTCAGCCCTTTCACTGCTTTGATTCTCCTCTGGTAGATCTGGTCCATCTGTTCGTCACTGCGCTCAGGTGATGGCTCTGCGGAGTGATCTCTATAGAGTATTCATTACAAATAATGCAATGTTTACATGGAATGCAAGCAGAAGTGAGGCTGAATAAACAAAGGTGGCAGAATATGCTTAGATTTGTAAGGCTGCAGTCTAAAATGTATCCTTGTATCCATCTGTGTCGCCCAGGGATAAGGGGTACTCAGATCCGGGCCAAGGGGTCACTTTTGTAGGTGTACGGTGGCGTGATGAGATGGTGGCACCACCACTGCCTCTGGGGACCGTGCCCGGGACTGGTAGTGTGGGGCAGCAAGGTGGAATCCCCTCCACGGATAGGGGAGGTGTAGTCCCGGGGCCCAATTGGGAGTTGTGGTGGTGGCAGGGATTGCAGGGAATAGTACACTCACAGTTCGGTTATCGTGGTGCTGGATGAAGGCGGATTGATGTGGAGGGTCAGGAACGCAGATGGAAGAAATACTCTTCTTTTGTAAACCAAATTGCTGGTAACTGGTGCCCACGGCTGCTGTGAGGACGGGTCCCACACCCGTGTGTATAATTCAGGTGTTGTTCTCCTGCCTGAGGTCTGTGTCTGCTTCAAACACAGGTCCGGAATGGGTCCCGACAGTTGGCACCGGGGGGCCACTATCCTCTACCGGTCCACTTCGGGTCCCCACAAGCGGCTGGCCTATTCCTGAGGCCCTTACTGCCACTCTTCCTAGCTCCCACCGGAGCTGCTTCCAGACTTGTCTCCTACTGCAGACTGTCTGAAACTACACTCTGCTCTCTCCAAGCTCCTCTCTCTCCCTCCCGTTTTCCTGAGGAGGGGGGCGAGTGGGACCTGATTGGTTGGTGTGTATTGGTGTGGGAAACTCCCCAAGGGAGAGTGAGCTCTGCACCATAAAGATGTATGCAGACCTCTGTGACACCCTGGTTTTGCCAGGGCGGCACACATCCATAAAGGGTTTGTCCAGGATTTAAATCTCAAAAGTACCCAAAATAGGAATAAAAAACAAAAATAACTTACCTAATAAATCCACAACTACTCCAGTGGTCTGGGTAGTATTTACTATCTGCCCTACAATGATGATGTGTTGACTAATGTGCTAGTGAACACTGCAGCCGATCACTGTCCTCTGTGACCTTGTAAAATACATACATGCATCTCTGCAGGGGCTTGTAACACTAGTCAACAGCAAAATTGGTTCAGACATGAAAACAGTTAGACTTAACTAATTTTGGGATGCTAAAAATTAAAATGATGCTTACATTTTGAAATTGGCTTTAGTTATTATGATAGAGGGATGCGTCGATATTTCTCACAGCCTTTGATACAACGCTAGGCAAGGAGTACATCATCAGCTTTGCGTCATCAGTTTTGCACCATCCAACTGACTAATGGATTGCTTCATCAATATTGCATCATCTGCAAATGACTAATGAATTGAGTCATCAGTATTTCATCATCTCTAAATGACCAATTGAAGATGCCAAAGAAAGGAAGATGATGCAATCCTAATTAAACTTTCATCACATAACTCTATAAAAGGTGCATGTTCTCCCTCTATCAGTCACACAGCATTTTCAGCAGTCGACTGGTATCATCCTGTAACTATTCAGTGATGCCTCGGACTTGCATTAATAAAGCAGATCATTTCTCATATATCTGTTGTAAGGTGACTTTTGAATAACAAAAGCGAAACTTGACTCATGGTTAAGAAAGCCTATAACCTGTGGTTGCTAAATAGGAGATCAAGGATCAAGATCAGTGCCTCTGTGGTGACTTAAAGGTAGTTGTTCTCGTGCTTGGTCTCCAGGTTGGTTACACAAAGTACTGTTGTTTCCTATGTGAATGGGACAGTTGAGCAAGACAAGAACACTACAAGAAAAGAGACTGGCCCCTCAGAAATGCACTGCAGCCGGGGACTAAAAATGTTCTTCATCCAGAACTTGTCGAACCACAAAAAATTCTGTTACCTCCATCCCATATCAAGTTGGGTCTCATGAAGAACTTCATAAAGGCAACGGACAAAAATGCAGAAGCATTCAAGTATCTCATTTGTAAATTTCCAAGGTTGAGTGACTCAAAGATAAAGGAAAGAGTCTTCATTGGTCCTCAGATTTGTGTGCTTCTGCAAGATGAGGAGCTTCACCATTTACTGTGTGGAAGGAAAAGCCTGCATAGAGAGCATTCCAGTTTGTGGTAATAACAAATTTCCTTGGAAATACCAAGTCAGACAACTATAAAGAGCTGGTGTAAAATCTTCTTCAGGCATATCATAATCTTGGCTGCAACATGTCACTAAAGATTCATCTCTTGCATTCGCAACTAGACTTCTTTGCACCAAACTGCGGAGCAGTGAGTGACGAGCACAGTGAGTGATGTCACCAGGAAATTGCGACTATGGAAAAAAGATATCAGGGTACCCTTTGATGCTTGCAGACTACTTTTGGAAAATCACCAGAGATATAATCCAATGCTTGAATACAAGAGACAAGTAAAAAGGAGCTGAGTATCCAGTGACTAAGGACATATTTTGTACTGTGCAATAATTATTAATTATATGTTAATAGTTAAAATTATAATTGTTCAAAGTGCTTAGTGAGTTAATTAATTATATTGTAGATTTAAATACACTTGAGTTTCCTCTGAATACATCCAATAAAATTTGTTTGACAATACATGTGTATTTTTATATTTGTAGAAATAATAACTATATGTTATAATTATTTATTAATTTACGGAACAGTAAAATTCAAATTCTTTGATTTCATCGAAACTAGAGCCAAAACAGTTTTCCTTGTCATATTTGAATTCAGCACATCAAAATCATTAAGAAATGGCTAATTTGATTTCTGAATCAGACAACTTTTGAAATTTTGTTGCCTAGTGTAATTAGCGGCAGAGCTCATGCGTGCATTTACAGTTCATATGGACTAGCTTGTGTAAGGGTGGTCCAGGGCGGTAGCCACGGTCAAGGGATACCCTCCTGCTGTCCGCATCCCAGCCATCCCCACAGAAAAAGGAGGCTATTGGGTTTGCTGGTTTTAGGGACCTGGCTGGGTGTAAGGAGAGATGTCGGGTGGGTTACACCTTTGGAGCTTCTGCACGTTGCTGATGGCTCATGCAACTCAGGTTCCTCCAGTGGAGAAAGTAAACACGGAGGCAAAAAAATATTTTGCTGGTTATCTTTTAGTTCAACAGTTTCGACTTTACAGTTGAGACAGAGGGTGCATTTTCTTAGTTCAATTTTAACATGCTTTACGTTTACAGCAACAAAGCATCTCATCAGTGGTGTAACTACAGTTTGATGGACCCCGATGCAGAGATTGAGCCTGGGCCCCCCATCCTGGGCCACTTCCTGGTAAATATGTCCTGCATCCTGGTAAATATGTCCACATCATGGCCCCATCCTGGTGTATGACCCCATCATAGCTATATCCTGTTATATATGTCTACTATCATGGCACCAACCAGATATATATCCCCATCATGACCCCCATCATGGTATATATCTTCATCATGGACCCATCCTGGTGTATGACCCCCATCATGCCTATATCCTGGTATATATGGTCCCATCCTGGTATATGTCCCCATTCTGGTGTATGACCCCGATCATGGATATAGCCTGGTATATATGAGTAACGCCTGCCTGGACCACAGGCTCAGACTGGCTGTAATGGACAGGCTAGAGGAAAGCCGCTCACAAAGCAGGACCCCAAGAACCTGAAACCCTTTAACCCCTATACAGGGATTTGGAATTACACAGGTCCCTGCACATCACTACCTGTGGTAGACTGCAGTCCGATGAGAGTAGTAGCCACTAGCCAGGCAGGGTCAAACCGGGAAAATGCAAAACAGGGACAGAATCAGGCAGGCAAGGGCATAATTAGAAAACAAAGCAGAGGTGAAATCCAGATCGGGCAGCGAGGTATAAATACGGCAGGCAGGAGAGTAGTCAGAGAGTAGGCAGGAATCAAATAATCAGAGTAGGGAGAACCAGAGTCTAGCAGGAATACAATCTATATCTGGCAATGGCCAGCAGACAGAAGAGCGGATAAAAAGGGTGTGGTGTCTTCCCATTGGCTGTATCTGAATTGTGGCAACCTCAGCTGGAAGACAGACGCCACCTACACTCAACCAATGGTACTGCAAGCACCAGGAAAACCCAGCCTGGTGGATGAGTGGAGCCTGCACCCACCAGAGTCACCGGCACTGACTCCTCCCCCATCACCAGTACAGTTCACAACGGGAGTATGGCGGCGCATGGTGACTGAAGCAGAAGTCGCAGGAGCAGACTCTGGTGAGGACGTGACAATATGGCCCCACCCTGGTATATATGGCCCCATCATCGCCCAGCTTGGTATATATGGCTCTATCATGGTATATAGCACTCCATCCTGGTATATAGCCCCTCATCCTGGTATATAGTCTCCATCCTAGTATATAGCCCTCCATTGTGGTATATATCCCCCATCCTGGTATATATCCCTCTCATCCTGGAGTATAGCCCCCATCATGCTATATAGCCCACTCATCCTGGTATATAGCCCCCCACCACGCTGCACACAGTAAAAAAAAACAAAAAACAATTATACTATGTGTTCACTTTCATAATGAGGCATGTGGAATTTTGTATAGATAGATAGGATGGATGTATAGATAGATGGATGTACAGACAGACAGATAGGATGGTTGGACAGATAGGATGTACAGACAGACAGTATACACAGACAGACAGTACACTGTTATGATCCGGAACCATGGAAGACCACCATAAATCATTGGTAAAAGGTGACAAGAGCTTGGCAACTAATCTGGCCGCCATCCCCTTACTAACCATCAACACTAGAAGTAGCCGAGGGGTGAACTAACATCCTGTGCACCGCAAACCCAGCCGGAGAACGAGCTATCCTAAAGGAAGGAAAGATGAATAACTCTCTACCTCAGAAAGTAGATAAAGAATAGCAAGCCCCCCACATTCAAAGACTGCAGTGATATAGGAAAACACAATACACAGATAGATGATAGGATTAGCAAAAGGTGAGGCCCTACTGACTATATAGGACAGGATAGGAAAGGGACTGATGGTGGCCAGAGAAAAACCCTGCAAAAATCCAAAAACCTGATAGTACAAAAAGCCCTCAGATCGCTAGATCTGAACTCCGTCCTATACCAGGCGCTCTTGTCATACCAATGAACAGAAAGCAGGAATCATTACAAATTCAAGAAGCAACAAACACATGGACTTATAGGAGGAATACTCCAAACATAGCTGCAGGGAGCTTCCCAGCTAAGCAATTGAGAGGGAAGATCCCTGCATGCAAATAAACTTAAAACAACCACAGCAAATGACAAACTCAGATAAAAGCAAAAAGAACTAAACAACAAATAAAGAGGTAAGCACTTATCTGAGGTAGATGTGGTCTGGAGCAGGATGAAGCAGGCTGGTGTACAAAGAACAACTGACATCCGGCATAGCCTGCTAGCAGACCAGGGTTTAAATAGGCAGAGAGTTAGCAATGGAAACGCCCATTGCTCAACACACCTGGTCTCTGTCCAAACCATTCCTGGCCACAAGAGGGAGCCTCACAGCAGCAAAAGCATAACTGACATTCACAACAGTGCACATAGGCAGTATACACAGACAAACAGTATAAACAGACAGATAGTATACACAGACAGACAGTATACAGAGATAGATACACAGTGTACACAGACAGACAGCTATATATTGCACACTATACAGGACAAACATATCTTATGTATACATACAGTTAGGTCCAGAAATATTTGGACAGTGACACAATTTTCGCGAGTTGGACTCTGCATGCCACCACATTGGATTTGAAATGAAACCTCTAGAACAGAATTCAAGTGCAGATTGTAACGTTTAATTTGAAGGTTTGAACAAAAATATCTGATAGAAATTGTAGGAATTCTACACATTTCTTTACAAACACTCCACATTTTAGGAGGTCAAAAGTAATTGGACAAATAAACCAAACCCAAACAAAATATTTTTATTTTCAATATTTTGTTGCGAATCCTTTGGAGGCAATCACTGCCTTAAGTCTGGAACCCATGGACATCACCAAACGCTGGGTTTCCTCCTTCTTAATGCTTTGCCAGGCCTTTACAGCCGCAGCCTTCAGGTCTTGCTTGTTTGTGGGTCTTTCCGTCTTAAGTCTGGATTTGAGCAAGTGAAATACATGCTCAATTGGGTTAAGATCTGGTGATTGACTTGGCCATTGCAGAATGTTCCACTTTTTTGCACTCATGAACTCCTGGGTAGCTTTGGCTGTATGCTTGGGGTCATTGTTCATCTGTACTATGAAGTGCCGTCCGATCAACTTTGCAGCATTTGGCTGAATCTGGGCTGAAAGTATATCCCGGTACACTTCAGAATTCATCCGGCTACTCTTGTCTGCTGTTATGTCATCAATAAACACAAGTGACCCAGTGCCATTGAAAGCCATGCATGCCCATGCCATCACGTTGCCTCCACCATGTTTTACAGAGGATGTGGTGTGCCTTGGATCATGTGCCGTTCCCTTTCTTCTCCAAACTTTTTTCTTCCCATCATTCTGGTACAGGTTGATCTTTGTCTCATCTGTCCATAGAATACTTTTCCAGAACTGAGCTGGCTTCATGAGGTGTTTTTCAGCAAATTTAACTCTGGCCTGTCTATTTTTGGAATTGATGAATGGTTTGCATCTAGATGTGAACCCTTTGTATTTACTTTCATGGAGTCTTCTCTTTACTGTTGACTTAGAGACAGATACACCTACTTCACTGAGAGTGTTCTGGACTTCAGTTGATGTTGTGAACGGGTTCTTCTTCACCAAAGAAAGTATGCGGCGATCATCCACCACTGTTGTCATCCGTGGACGCCCAGGCCTTTTTGAGTTCCCAAGCTCACCAGTCAATTCCTTTTTTCTCAGAATGTACCCGACTGTTGATTTTGCTACTCCAAGCATGTCTGCTATCTCTCTGATGGATTTTTTCTTTTTTTTCAGCCTCAGGATGTTCTGCTTCACCTCAATTGACAGTTCCTTAGACCGCATGTTGTCTGGTCACAGCAACAGCTTCCAAATGCAAAACCACACACCTGTAATCAACCCCAGACCTTTTAACTACTTCATTGATTACAGGTTAACGAGGGAGACGCCTTCAGAGTTAATTGCAGCCCTTAGAGTCACTTGTCCAATTACTTTTGGTCCCTTGAAAAAGAGGAGGCTATGCATTACAGAGCTATGATTCCTAAACCCTTTCTCCGATTTGGATGTGAAAACTCTCATATTGCAGCTGGGAGTGTGCACTTTCAGCCCATATTATATATATAATTGTATTTCTGAACATGTTTTTGTAAACAGCTAAAATAACAAAACTTGTGTCACTGTCCAAATATTTCTGGACCTAACTGTAACACATATAGACAGCACATAACACATGATTCACATTATACTCACCTCCTTCTTGGCCTACTGGAGTTCAGAGGGTCTTTAGAAGCAGCTTCTTCTGCAGCGGCAGTACAGGCGCCCTCCCTCCTCTCTCTGGTGAAGACGGGAGCAGACAGGATACAGAGGAGGGGAGGGCGCCCTATGCACCGCAGGAGCAGCAAATGACAGTGAACTTCTGCTCCCTGCGGCGCCCTATCTGCTGTCTGCTGGAAGGGACCCTGTGTGACTGGTGGCCATGGTACTCACCTACCCTGCACTCCTCCGGCGTTCTTCTGCGATGCTGAGCACTGAGCTGCGTGTAAGCGGTGTAGCGCATGACGTCAGTGCCATGCGCGGCCACTTACAGCAGTGTCAGCTGTCAGCATATTCTCTGCTCCCCATGCTCAGGATCGTGTGCGTGGGGAGCAATATCCATGGCCTTAATCGGCGTCCAGCACATCGCAGTACAGGGACGTATCTCTGTGCTGCAATGTATTTCAGCTGGATGTGGAGCCTCCGACACACATCCATCTGAATCAGGGGCTGGGGCCGGTAGGCCTTCTGCACCCCCGGGCCAGGTAGCAGCAGCCCATGCATCTCATGCTGGGCACAACATGTTCTACACTTGTTTTGTTACAAAGCACATCAGTGACCTTAGGTTTAACAAGTATCGGACTACCTTTTCGTCCCTTGGTTCTGGAGGCTCACCCAAAGATGAAGAGACTATGGTGTGGGACCTCACCCCGTCACTCTTCTCCAAGCCCCGGTAACTCTTGTCAATATGGACTTGAGAGGAAGTGGGGGTTGCCCACAGTCATAGCGAAAGGCCTTACACTTGCTAACACATCCGAAGGTTCCGAGTAGGATGATGGGCTATTTTTATGGCCATTATCTTAACACAATACACACACTTTTCCTCCACTCCCTCTAGCCACAACCTCTCAGATATTATACGTCAATTTTCTTCCACCAGCCTGGTGTCATGGTCCCGCACATCTGAGTCATTAAGTCCCTGTCGGCTCGAGATCGGTGTGCCACCCACGGAAGTTTGTGTACAATCTTCGACTGAAATGCACAGACTATTCAGCTTGTCTAATGTCCATTACCATAGTCGCCTGTTCACCCAGGCCTATCCTAAGGGTCCTCCAATAGACCTTTTTGTTGTATAGGTCACCCGCTCCTGCCACAAACCGGTTTCAGGCATCACCCGTATTTGTGTCTGGTCGCTCCTCTAGGGTTCACGCTGTCTCATTGACTGTGGACTAACTTTTGGGATAACTCGCACCCATTGACTGCAGTCCAAGGCATTGAGCAACCTGCACGTCTGATCTAATCACTAATCAGTCCCTAACTAACTATGTAAGTTGGAGTCAGCCTGTTCCCTGCGACTGGCTTCTCTCTCGGTGGGCTGATCTTAGGCCATGTGCGCATGTAAGTGCGTTCTGCACCGCAGCGTTTAGTCACTGCTTGTGCGATTCAGAACGCAGCTGAAAAGCTGCGTTCTAAAAGTTTGGTGTCTGCAGAATTCATGCAGATTTCGTGTGTTCTGGATGCTGCCTCTACCATAGACATAGTGGAGAAAGCATCCAGAATGCACAAAACAATTGACATGTTACTTCTTTGAACGCAGCGTTTTGACAGCAAACAAAACGCTGCATTCTAAAAAGCAACGTGTGGATGGAATTTGCACAATCCACATAAATTGTGCAGGGGACGCAGGACGCATGCTTTCATGCTGCGGAGCAGGATGCAGCGTAAAAGCATGTAATTACGCTACGTGCGCACATGGCCTTACACTTAACTACTGCTTATCCTTATTGTTGCTACAGACTATCTAAACCAGCCACTAGATGGTGACATTTCCTGCAACATCCTACATAGCAAATCTGCATCTTACATTTACATTTCTATATAGCAATCCTATTATATACATTCTATACAGTGACATGCGTGTGTCTTCAGGGGCAGGAATGCAACCGCCTCCCTACATAGGTACACCAAAATATACTTGACTTCATCAAGTATAAAGAATTTTTAAAAAGCCTGGACAACTTCTATAATCGTTTAACCCCTTCAGCCCCAGAGCGTTTTCCGTTTTTGTGTTGTTTTTTTTTGCTCCCCTTCTTCCGAGAGCCGTAACTTTTTTATTTTTCCGTCAATCTTGCCATTTGAGGGCTTGTTTTTTGCGGGACGAGTTGTACTTTTAAATGAAACCATAAGTTTTACCATATAATGTACTGGAAAACAGCAAAAAAATTCCAAGTGTGTAAAAACTGCAAACAAAGAGTGATCGCACAATAGTTTTTGGGATATTTTATACACCGTGTTCACTATATGGTAAAACTGATGTATCATTGTGATGCCTGATGTCAGTGCGAGTTTGTAGACACGTTTCTAATGGTACCATTTTTGCATAGATGCTACGTTTTGATCGCCAGTTATTGCATTTTGCTCAAAACTTGCGGCGACCAAAAAACAAAATTTTGGTGTTTCGAATTTTTTTGCTGCTACACCGTTTACTGATCAGGGGGCAGGGATTAACCTCACACGATCCATGACGGATATATCCATCATTGGTCGTGAAGGGGTTAAGGGTACGTGCCCACGATCAGGAGTAGCAGCGTTTTGGATGCAGTGTGTTTTCACTGTGTCCAAAATGCTGCGTTGTACAGTACAAGCAGTGGATGGGATTTATAGAAATCTCCTTTCCACTGTGCTTATTTTTCTGCAGCATTAGCTGACCTGAAGCGTGTCTTTTCGAGCTGCAGCATGAGAGTTTATGCTTGCAGAGACATGCATGTTCTCTGCGAAGAAAACATTAAAAGTCTGCAGCATCCCGAACCCTGATCGTGGACACGGACCGCTGCGTTATCCTGTGGACAACACTCGCGTCTCCGCAAGAGAAGACACGCTCGATCCGGGATGCAATGTGTGCGGATTGTATGCACACACCCTTAGGGGCACTTTGCACACTACGACATCGCAGGTGCGATGTCGGTGGGGTCAAATTGAAAGTGACGCACATCCGGCGTCGCAGGCGATATCGTAGTGTGTAAAGCCTTTTTGATACGATTATGGAGTGCAAAATCGTCATAATCGTATCATCGCTGTAGCGTCAGTCATTTCCATAATTTGGAAAACACCGATGTTACGATGTTGTTCCTTGTTCCTGCGGCATCAGACATCGCTGTGTGTGAAGCTGCAGGAGCGAGGAACATCTCCTACCTGCATCCTGCAGCTCACGCCAGCTATGCGGAAGGAAGGGGGTGGGCGGGATGTTTACGTCTTACTCATCTCCACCCATCCGCTTCTATTGGCCGCCTGCCGTGTGACGTCGCTATGACGCCGCACGACCCGCCCTCTTAATTAGGAGGCGGTTCGCCGGCCAGAGCGACGTCGCAGGGCAGGTGAGTGCATGTGAAGCTGGCGTAGCGATAATGTTCGCTATGCCAGCTATCACCATGATATCGCAGCTGCGACGGGGGCGGGGACTATCGCGCTCGGCATCGCAAGCATCGGCTTGCGATGTCGTAGTGTGCAAAGTGCCCCTTCGAAATGGTGACTGACTGATTAATGCTATTTGATTGAAAACCTCTAAGGGTATGTGCACACATTGAGTATTTGGATGCAGAAATTTCGGCACCATTTCTTGGAAGGTAAACCGCAGTAGTAAAAATGCATGTTTTTGGCGAATTTTCGATTCAGTTTTCACCTGCATTTTTTGACACCAACGAATGCTATAGAGATAGATAATAGATATAGACAGACTGACATATAGACATACAGACAAAGACTTTGATCTACGTAATCGAGGAACGTTGTTGGAACTGCTGGTCTACATTGGACCCAGGAACGTAGGCTTCTAATAAACTGGAGAACGAGGGACAGTTATTTTTAATTCTCTCTTTTCATATCTTTCAGGTTTCCATTTGTGGACTATGCCGAACCTGCTATAAATCACCTACCAAACCTCAACTACTCCCTGCTGGCCTCAGAACTTTTTCTTCTATCCAAGATTGGCTGCAGCAGTCCCTTATCTATCACTGGATACATCTGTGACGAATGCATCCTTACAGCACCCAGTGATTGAAACCATTTGTTACATGTTCATAAGACCATAACAGCCCTGTTTTACAGGGGGAAAAAAAAGGTTGTGGTAAATCCCTTAAATATGTATACCTCCCAACTTTTAAATAAACAGAAAAAGGGACAAACTATGCCATCCACGAAGCACACTGTGGCGAATTTGGCCACGCCACTAGCCACACCCCAAGCCTAACCCATTTTGCGCTGAAGGACATTCAGCAGATGCCCCGGACTATTCATTCATTCATAGACGTAGCAGCCAGAACTTTCTTGTCTTTATGTAGCTGAGATGTTCCTTTTTAGAGTTTGGAAGGCCGTGTTCACACGTTGCAGAAATCCTGTGGTTTTTTAGCTGAATAATGTGCTTCTGGCTGCTCTCCCTGCATTACAGGTCAAGATTACTAAATCCTCTTCTGTTTCACAGTATGGGCAGGAGCTCACAAACTCATAAGTTTGAGTCCCGACTGGGAAATCAGAGCCAATGATAATTAAATGTATGCACTGCTCTGAGTTAATTTATTCACTGCACTTAGGGGAGGAGACAGGACAACAGCTGTGAGCAGCGGGACTCCGGGAGAGAGCCCTCAAATCGGGACAGTCCCACTGAATCCGGGACAGTTGGGAGTTATGCCATATGTTTACAGAGAGTATAGTACGTTGAAAAGACCAGAGTGGGTGCAATAGTTACAATCATACTGGTGTTTCCTGAAGCCTAAAGGGCATAAAGAAGGGAATTTTGTTTACTTACCGTAAATTCCTTTTCTTCTAGCTCCAATTGGGAGACCCAGACAATTGGGTGTATAGCTACTGCCTCCGGAGGCCACACAAAGTATTACACTTAAAAGTGTAAGGCCCCTCCCCTTCTGGCTATACACCCCCCCGTGGGATCACGGGCTCCTCAGTTTTAGTGCAAAAGCAAGAAGGAGGAAAGCCAATAACTGTTTTAAATACAAATTCAATCCGAGAAACAGCCTCGGAGAACTGAACTGTTCAACATGAACAACATGTGCACCCGAAAAAAACAAACTTCCTAAGAAAACAGGGCGGGTGCTGGGTCTCCCAATTGGAGCTAGAAGAAAAGGAATTTACGGTAAGTAAACAAAATTCCCTTCTTCTTTGTCGCTCCTAATTGGGAGACCCAGACAATTGGGACGTCCAAAAGCAGTCCCTGGGTGGGTAAAAGAATACCTCGTGATAGGGCCGTCAAACAGCCCTTTCCTACAGGTGAGCCACCGCCGCCTGAAGGACTTGTCTACCTAGGCCGGCATCCGCCGAAGCGTAGGTATGCACCTGATAATGCTTGGTAAAAGTGTGCAGACTCGACCAGGTAGCCGCCTGGCACACCTGCTGAGCCGTAGCCTGGTGCCGTAATGCCCAGGACGCACCCACGGCTCTGGTAGAATGGGCCTTCAGCCCTGATGGAATCGGAAGCCCAGCCGAACGGTAGGTGTGAAGAATTGGTTCCTTGATCCACCGCGCAAGGGTGGATTTGGAAGCTTGCGACCCTTTACGCTGACCAGCGACAAGGACAAAGAGTGCATCCGAGCGGCGCAGAGACGCCGTGCGGGAAATGTAGATCCTGAGTGCTCTCACCAGATCCAATAAATGCAAACCCTTTTCAAATTGGTGAACTGGATGCGGACACAAAGACGGTAAAGTGATATCTTGATTGAGATGAAAGGAAGATACCACCTTGGGAAGAAATTCTGGAATTGGACGCAGAACTACCTTGTCCTGGTGAAACACCAGGAATGGAGATCTGCATGATAACGCCGCCAGCTCGGACACTCTCCGAAGAGACGTGACCGCCACTAGAAAGGCCACTTTCTGTGAAAGACGAGAAAGGGAAACCTCCTTCATAGGCTCGAAAGGCGGCTTCTGGAGAGCAATTAGAACCTTGTTCAGGTCCCAGGGCTCCAACGGCCGCTTGTAAGGGGGGACGATATGACAAACCCCTTGCAGGAACGTGCGTACCTGAGGAAGTCGCGCCAGGCGTTTCTGAAAAAATACGGATAGCGCGGAGACTTGACCTTTAAGGGAGCCAAGCGACAAACCTTTTTCCAACCCAGACTGCAGGAAGGAAAGAAAAGTAGGCAATGCAAAAGGCCAGGGAGAAACTCCCTGAGCAGAGCACCAAGATAGGAATATCCTCCACGTCCTGTGGTAGATCTTGGCGGAGGATGGCTTCCTAGCCTGTCTCATGGTGGCAACCACTTCATGAGATAAACCTGAGGCCGCTAGGATCCAGGACTCAATGGCCACACAGTCAGGTTCAGGGCCGCAGAATTCAGATGGAAAAACGGCCCTTGAGACAGCAAGTCTGGACGGTCTGGTAGTGCCCACGGATGGCCTACCGTGAGGTGCCACAGATCCGGGTACCACGACCTCCTTGGCCAGTCTGGAGCGACGAGAATGGCGCGGCGGCAGTCGGACCTGATTTTGCGGAGCACTCTGGGCAACAATGCCAGAGGTGGGAACACATACGGTAGCCGGAACTGCGACCAATCTTGAACTAAGGCGTCTGCCGCCAGAGCTCGGTGATCGTGAGACCGTGCCATGAAAACCGGGACTTTGTTGTTGTGCCGTGACGCCATCAGGTCGACGTCCGGCATCCCCCAGCGGCGACAGATCTCCTGAAACACGTCCGGGTGAAGGGACCATTCCCCTGCGTCCATGCCCTGGCGACTGAGAAAGTCTGCTTCCCAGTTTTCTACGCCTGGGATGTGGACTGCGGATATGGTGGATGCCGTGTCTTCCACCCACGTCAGAATCCGCCGGACTTCCTGGAAGGCTTGCCGACTGCGTGTTCCCCCTTGGTGGTTGATGTATGCCACCGCTGTGGAGTTGTCCGACTGAATTCGGATCTGCTTGCCTTCCAGCCACTGTTGGAAGGCTTGTAGGGCAAGATAGACTGCTCTGATTTCCAGAACATTGATCTGAAGGGTGGACTCTTTCCGAGTCCACGTACCTTGAGCCCTGTGGTGGAGAAACACTGCTCCCCACCCTGATAGACTCGCATCTGTCGTGACCACCGCCCAGGATGGGGGTAGGAACGACTTTCCTTTTGACAATGAGGTGGGAAGAAGCCACCACCGGAGAGATTCCTTGGCTGCCTGAGAGAGGGAGACCTCCCTGTCGAGGGACGTCGACTTCCCGTCCCATTGGCGGAGAATGTCCCATTGTAATGGACGCAGATGAAACTGCGCAAAAGGAACTGCTTCCATTGCTGCTACCATCTTCCCTAGGAAGTGCATGAGGCGCCTCAAGGGGTGCGACTGGCCCTGCAGGAGAGATTGCACCCCTGTCTGTAGCGAGCACTGTTTGTCCAGTGGAAGTTTCACTATCGCTGAGAGAGTATGAAACTCCATGCCAAGATATATTAGTGATTGGGTCGGGGTTAGATTTGACTTTGAAAAGTTGATGATCCACCCGAAACTCTGGAGAGTCTTCAGTGCCACGTTCAGGCTGTGTTGGCATGCCTCTTGAGAGGGTGCCTTGATAAGTAGATCGTCTAAATACGGGATCACAGAGTGACCTTGCGAGTGCAGGACTGCTACTACTGCTGCCATGACCTTGGTGAAGACCCGAGGGGCTGTCGCCAGCCCGAAAGGTAGAGCTACGAACTGCAGGTGTTCGCTTCCTATAACGAAGCGTAGAAAACGCTGATGCTCTGGTGCAATCGGCACGTGGAGATAAGCATCCTTGATGTCTATTGATGCTAGGAAATCTCCTTGAGACATTGAGGCGATAACGGAGCGGAGAGATTCCATCCGGAACCTCCTGGTTTTTACGTGTTTGTTGAGCAGCTTTAGATCCAGGACGGGACGGAACGACCCGTCTTTCTTTGGCACCACAAACAAATTGGAGTAAAAACCGTGGCCTTGTTCCTGAAGAGGAACGGAAGTCACCACTCCTTCCGCCTTTAGAGCGGACACCGCTTGCAGCAGAGCATCGGCTCGGTCGGGCGGTGGAGAAGTTCTGAAGAAACGAGTTGGAGGACGAGAGCTGAACTCTATCCTGTACCCGTGAGACAGAATGTCTCTCACCCAACGGTCTTTGACCTGTGACAGCCAAATGTCGCCAAAGCGGGAGAGCCTGCCACCGACCGAGGATGCGGAGAGAGGAGACTGAAAGTCATGAGGAAGCCGTCTTGGTAACGGTTCTTCCGGCTGGCTTTTTTGGGCGTGATTGAGTCCGCCAAGAATCTGAGCTCCTCTGATCCTTTTGAGTCCTTTTGGACGAGTAGAATTGGGACCTGCCTGAGCCTCGAAAGGACCGAAAACCAGACTGTCCCCTCCTCTGTTGGGGTTTGTGTTGTCTGGGTTGCGGTAAGGCTGAATCCTTACCCTTGGAGTGTTTAATGATTTCATCCAAACGCTCACCAAACAATCGGTCACGAGAAAAAGGCAAACTGGTTAAGCACTTCTTGGAAGAAGAATCTGCCTTCCATTCTCTCAACCACAGGGCTCTGCGTAAAACCACGGAGTTGGCTGACGCCACCGCCGTACGGCTCGTAGAGTCTAGGACAGCATTAATCGCGTAAGACGCGAATGCAGACATTTGAGAGGTCAATGGTGCCACCTGCGGAGCAGATGTACGTGTGACCGTGTCAACCTGTGTAAGGCCAGCTGAAATAGCTTGGAGTGCCCATACGGCTGCGAATGCTGGCGCCAACGACGCTCCAATAGCTTCATAGATGGATTTTAACCAGAGCTCCATCTGTCTGTCAGTGGTATCTTTAAGTGCCGCCCCATCTTCCACTGCAACTAGAGATCTGGCTGCAAGCCTGGAGATTGGAGGGTCCACCTTGGGACACTGTGTCCAGCCCTTGACCACGTCAGGGGGAAAAGGATAGCGCGTATCTTTAAGCCGTTTGGAGAAACGCTTATCTGGATAAGCGTGGTGTTTCTGGATTGCGTCTCTAAAGTCAGAGTGGTCCAGAAAAGTGCTTAATTTACGCTTGGGATACCTGAAATGGAATTTCTCCTGCTGTGAAGCTGCCTCCTCCGCAGGAGGAGCTTGTGGAGAAATATCTAACATCTTATTGATGGACGCTATAAGATCATTCACTATGGCGTCACCATCCGGGGTATCTAGATTGAGAGCGGCCCCAGTATCAGAATCCTGATCAGTTACATCCGCCTCATCACACAGAGAGTCGTCCCGCTGGGACCCTGACCAGTGTGATGAAGTTGAGGGTCGCTCATAGCGAGCCCGCTTAGGTTGTCTGGGACTGTCGTCCGAGTCAGAGCCGTCACCCTGGGGTGCATGTGACACCCCCGGAGCTAGGAAGTGTTCCAGCTGAGGGGGACCAGGGGGCAATGTACCAACAGTGCCCATGGTCTGAGTTACTGGTCTAGACTGCAATGTTTCAAGAATTTTAGACATAGTCATAGACAATCTGTCAGCAAAAGCTGCAAACTCCGTCCCTGTCACCTGGACAGCATTCACAGGTGGTTCTCCCTGGGTCACCTCTAGCAGAGGCCCCGGCTGAGCAATTGCCACAGGGGCCGAGCACTGCACACAATGGGGGTCAGTGGAACCTGCCGGTAGAGCAGCCCCACATGCGGTACAGGCAGCCCATAAAGTCCGTGCCTTGGCACTTTTGCTTTTTGCGGACGACATGCTGTTGTCTCCTTGAGAAATCTAAGGAGGGTATATAGCAGAAAATCACCAGCGACCGTACAGTGTAAAGTATTGCCAGCACAAAATACAAAGTACACTATGGCACAAGTGGGGGAGAGCCCTTGAGGGCTGCTTACCGCCCGCTGAAAAGCGGGTGTGAGGTCGTAGAATCCCTTGTCTGGGTCTCCCAGCCTCCCCTCTGCAGCTCAGCGTGCAGGCAGGAATGGCTGCCGGCGTCCTGTGAAGAGGGACGGACCGTGGGCGTGCCACAAACAAAAGTGCGGGAAACTGCGTCCCACTGTGCCTAGTGTGAGGGCTGGAGTATGTAAAACAGACTCCAGCTCTTAGCGCTGCTGGTCTGTACAGCGTCCCGCCCTCCTCCTGACTGGCAGGTCTGGGGGCGGGAACGATACGAACTAGGCCGCAAAAGCCGGGGACTGTAGTAATCTAGCGCGGCCGTCATATATGCACGGCCAGCGCGGAAGTCCCCGGCGCACCACAAATCCCAGCCGCGACGCAGTAAACACTGACCCCAGCGGCCGGATCGGCCGATCGTACTAAGTCTCCTCACTCAGCAGAGGTGTAGTGAGTAACGGCACAAGCGCAGCAGCGCTGTTTACCCCGGCGCACTAACACACCCAGCAATGCTGCAGCGTGCGTGCGGTAAGCACGGGGACACGGAGTACCTTAATGAAGCAGGGTCCTGTCCCTGAGGAAACTCCGCTCCGTATCCAGCAGATCCTCCAGGGGCTGTGGATGGAGCACGGTCTCAGTGCCCGGAGACCGGTCAAGTCCCACTTCACCCAGAGCCCTAATGGGGATGGGGAAGGAATCAGCATGTGGGCTCCAGCCTCCGTACCCGCAATGGGTACCTCAACCTTAACAAACACCGCCGACCGCAAGTGGGGTGAGAAGGGAGCATGCTGGGGGCCCCCATATGGGCCCTCTTTTCTTCCATCCGACATAGTCAGCAGCTGCTGCTGACTAAACAGTGGAGCTATGCGTGCATGTCTGACCTCCTTCGCACAAAGCATAAAACTGAGGAGCCCGTGATCCCACGGGGGGGTGTATAGCCAGAAGGGGAGGGGCCTTACACTTTTAAGTGTAATACTTTGTGTGGCCTCCGGAGGCAGTAGCTATACACCCAATTGTCTCTGTCTCCCAATTAGGAGCGACAAAGAAAAGTCTTCTTGGTCCATATGAGAAGGCCAATGCTATTATTAAAACCTGCATTAGGATATGTACACACATTGAGTACTTGTAGCAGATTTTTTTCTGCACCAAAAACCAGATTGTTGGCAGAAGAAACGTTTTTTATGTGCAGAAAGAATTGACCTGCTACAGACTTGTAAAAGGTTGAAATCCACAAGGGAAAAAAAAAAATAAGACTCTGTATCTGATATTTCAGAAATCTCATTAAAGTGCAGCGTTTTGTAAAACGCAAGCAAAAACGCCACATGTGAACAAGCCCTTAGTTAGAGACCAGATTGGAGATTTTGCATTGAGGCCCTTGAGCCTCCAGGAAAAATATTGGACAAGATGTAATTTTGCTGCAAACATTTCTGTAATTTGAATGAAAATTTTTTTTTGTGCATGAATTTCTGAGAGCCTCATTAAGATGAATAGTGCAGTCCCAACGACAAATCTGTGTCTTATAAGCAATGTTTTTATGTTTATAATTTTTAAATAAGACGTCTATAGTCCTCTAAGTCATACTGTTAACGTGCCCAGATATTACTTTAATCTCTTCCCAGAGACAAGCTCATTTCACACTGGATGACTATGTCAGCCCACCTAATAGTGGTTGACAGGCAACATCGCCCTTCCAAGAGGATTTGTCTGAATGCATTATTCAATAACCTGTCTTAAGAATTTAATCTGTAGATCAGTGACGCCTCAGTGACACAGCAGGTGGTCTTCCACTTTGCTGGTATGTTGGTTTACGGAATAAAAACAAGACCAGTTCCTTGTTCCAATGTCCATGTTAAAATATTAGAAGGAAAAGTGCACTGTAATTATTTATTAGAGAGCAGTAATTACTGGTACAGACTTTCTGCTAGAAGCCGGGAAAACCTCCATCAGATTTATTTGCACAAGAGAGAAATGGATAACGCACGGATGGTAAAAACGGAAATAATGATGAAAAAGAGATGAAATGTGGATCCAACACACAGATGAAAAAGGGTTTGTTGAAAACTTTGACATGAATGAGGTCATACAGTGTTTTTTAAAAGGGAACCAGTTTGTTTGCCCACATGAAAATTAAAAAAGCCTATACTCTCCTCCCTTGCCAGCATGGTTTCTGCGCTGTTGGAACTCACATTCCCGGGGCTCATAAGCATTGTTATGACACATGAGCCCCGCGTCCAATCACCGCGAGGTTCTGTATCCCTGCATTTGGATGGTTAAATAATTACCGTATTTTTCGGACTATAAGACGCACCTGATCATAAGACGCACCCTGGTTTTAGAGCAGGAAAATAGAAAAATAAAATTTTAAGCAAATAATAGAGTCATGACACACTGTTATGGGGCGATTATCTGCTGCTGACACTGTTATGGGGGTAATGTCCCCAAATTCTCTACTAAAATACCCCATCCTGGTAATGATCCTCCTGCCTTGTATATACAGTATATACCCCCATCCTGCTCATATACCTCCATCCTGCTCATATACCCCCATCCTTGCTCATAATATACCCCCATCCTGCTCATAATATACCCCCATCCTGCTTATAATATACCCCCATTCTGCTCATAATATACCCCCATCCTACTCATAATATACCCCCATCCTGCTCATAATATACCCCCATCCTGCTCATAATATACCCCCATCCTGCTCATAATATACCCACATCCTGCTATACACCCCATCCTGCTATACACCCCCATGCTGGTATACGACCCGCATCCTGTGGCACATAAAAAAAATAAACGTTCATACTCACCTTACCTCACCTCACTCCCTGCACCATCGCTCCTCCTCCCGTCTGTGTCAGTGGCAGCGCCGCTGAGTGGAGCCGTCCCCGTTCCCCTGCAGTACTGCGATCTCCTCCTGGCTGCCGGCGGCCGCTGAGTGCAGCCGTCCCCGTTCCCCTGCAGCACCGCGATGTCTTCCTGGCTGCCGGCGGCTGCGTGCGCACTGCTAGTCTCCACTCAGCGGCCGCCGCACAGACAGGAGGACATCGCGGTGCTGCAGGGGAACGGGGACGGCTCCACTCAGCGGCCGCCGGCAGCCAGGAGGAATTTGCAGTACTGCAGGGGAACGGTGACAGGTGAGTGTACTGATTCACTGCACCCCGTGCTGATGATGATGTACGGGGGGCAGTGAATACAACCGCACATGATTACTCCAGGATGTAGTTGCCAGGGGTGATCATGTGTTCCGGCTGTTTATCCCTCGCCCATCATCCCGCCCACCTGTCAGCGCTGAGAGATGATGGGCGGGAGGATGGGCGTGCATATTAAATGGGCGGGTCCATGTGGTCACGGCAGGCGCTGCTGCAGCCTGCTCGTGCCCCCGATGACCCGCTCCACCGCAGCACCCTCATTCCACGCAGCCCTACATTCAGACCATAAGATGCACCCCCCACTTTCCCCCAACATTTGTGGGAAAGAAGTGCGTCTTATATTCCGAAAAATACGGTAACAGGGAGTGAGCGCTGCAGTTGCTGCTCACTTCCTGTTGATTGCTCCTGTGTCAGATGGTGGGGAGACAGAAGGCGGTGGTGATTGGAAGCGGGGCTCATGTGTCATAACAATGCATGTGAGCCCCGGGAATGCGAGTTCCGACACCGCTGGAACTGTTCCAGCACTGGAGGAGAGTATAGGCTTTTTTAATTTTTATGGGGGCAAACAAGGGGAATGAGAAGGGGTGGTCTAAGTAGTGGATGACCCCTTTAATCACAATGTTGCTGGTGTAGAAAAGAAAACCTGCTGCTTATGTGGCGCCCCTGAGGCTTCAGTCGCCACAGAGTACTGCACCTGATTTAAGGAGGAATCCGGAGGAGGTCAGTACCGGTTTCACAACTTACACAGCTCAAACACACAACCAGGTTGCCCTCCCCAATGGGGACCAGGCTAGGGTAGGGTCTTAAGGTTGCCTTCAAACATGGGGGGCACCACCCACTAGTGACGGGGACCCGGGGGAGGAGCAGCCACTAGGGGGAGTCAGGAGCCAACACAACAGTTAGAGAGAGAGTTCTCCAGCAAAAGAGGAACAGAGCGGACGTGTCTTGCCGGTGCGCCGGTGGGACACAGGAGTTGTTCTTGCAGTTGCCGAAGTGAGAGCTTAATTGCGCCCTCGGAACCGGTAATAAACAGGGTGCAGGACCTTATGGAAGATCATACTTCAAGTTGGTTTTCCAGAATCTGCCGGGACATGGAGGTTGCAAGCTTCCCTGGCCACAAAGAGCCCGAAAGCACAGTGCCATATAGGATCCTGGGCTTTGGACTGAACAAGGCCCCATTGCGGAACCACGGCACCTGCAAATAGGGACAAGAGTACTACTTGAGACGGACCGGGGTCCCCAAGTAGCTTTAAGCCACGGGGATCCGACACACAGGGCGCTAGGAGGAAGGGCCCACCGAGCACCACACCGGACTGACCTTCGAAGGAATCATGTTCGACGGGGCTCAGCACAGTGGGTGACCAGTACTACCCGGGCGAGCGACAAAAAGAGTGAGTAAAGACACCTGGAACCGCAGCATTTGACTCGGACTCTTATAATCGGCGCTGCCCCTCGCCTTGGCGCCAAATGTCTTTGCCATCACTACTCTCCTCATCATCCTTCCCGGGGCCGCTCCGCCTGTGGGGAGCAATATTATCTTCGTCTGCTACTACCATTAGCGGTGGCTAATCTCTGGGCGCGTACCACAGGTGGCGTCACGACAATCTTTCTGCTACAACCCCATCATCCTCCCTCCTTATTGGTGTACACCTCGGGGCACGAAGCTGGGCAGGCCACCGCAACATCCCAGACCACCACACAGTCCCGGTGACAAGTAAAGCAGGTACGAGACCCGTGCCTGATTCCCCCTGCCCCCTGGGTGCTACACTTATACAACCATGTGTACATACCCTTACATTGGGTGAAGGTGAGCTTATAAAAACTCAAGCCAGTCACTTCAGCAAATCACAGACATGACTGGCTCCGAGCACAGCTCCGTGTGATCTTCTGACTATCAGACGAGTGCAGAAGCTGCCATCCATTTACATGCACGTGTTTGGTCCATAAATCAGACCAAAGTAGTGCATCCTGTGATTTTTTTCCTCATGGATGGTTGGACCAAGAGATAAATCATTCATCTGAATAGCCCTACTAAATAACATGGGTCAGCATGCTGTCTAATGAAAAATCGGATAGCATACACCTGTTTAATACTCTCATCCGCATAAGTCCTTAGGATGAGTTGACATCAGATCTGAAAATTTGCTGAAGATTTTTTTCAAAGATTGAATGAGGTTTTTGAAGGTGTGTACAGATTGTAGAAAATACTGCAAAATTTCCCATCAAGATTTGTAGAAAGAAGTTGTATGAAAATCACTGACGATTACCAAAAACACACTACACATTATGTGGATGCATGTATTTTAGGGTAAAAAGAATATATTTGGGGTTCATTAAAAATGTTGCACCATTTAGATTTTGTGTCTGTTTCCCTGCATATTGCTGACTGCATTATGAGAATAGGGCAGACGGCTGCACTCCACGGTCTGTATATGGACTTTAATGCGTGGACTGACAGCTGATGATTTCTGGCAACATGAAACATAAAACGAGTGTGTGATGGTGGAATATTGTGGATTGTGTACCATTTTGTGTGGGTTAATGTTTCGGCATGGTTCACTGTTCATTCTGTGTCCCTTGTGTGTACATTGTCCCATTTGCAGGTTTAATTCCTCCCCTGCCAGGCTTTTGTTCCTAAATCGGGGGAGGAGGCATGAGATCCAACTAAACTCTCTGCTTACCTGAAGAATTGGTCGTCTGTTTGAGAACTTGAAGGAAGAAGGATTGCTCCTCTGAGAGAAGCTGGGACTTCTCAGAGAGACGGGGATATTTATGCCACTACTGGGCAATTTTACCCTCTGTTTTGTGGATTATGTTATGGATCGTCTTGATTTACTTGAAATAAATGCTCTTTGGATTGTACAGCCATCTCTCGGTCTGTTGATTGTGTGATATGGGAGAAGGACCCCGTCACAGAGTGGTTAACTTTCTTCGGACCTTTCAGTCAAAGAAGTGGGTTCAAAGTGAGCAGACATGACCTTGAGGAAGGGCCAGTGAGGGAACCCCAGGTAACCTCTGGAAGTCCGGAGCCTATGGCTCGGTTAGAGAGTTGCCCGGTTAGAGAGCAGTCGGGGCCCAGATGCAGACGAAGGTGTGCAATAATAGGGGTAAGGAGGCACAAACCCTGGAGTATTAAGGACGTGGCCCAAGAAAGCGGGGGAAAGCACGAAGAGTGGTACCCCACAGAGAGCGAACGTCAGGCCATGTGTGGAGCCCCCAGCCCAGGTGTAGCGGTGCATTACCTTTAGGGACTTCACGTGGTCTGGTCACAGGTAGGTTGCTTCTTTAGGAATTTCGTGACGCCACACTCGGTATTGCGGTCAGGGGACCGCCACTGCAGATTAGGGGATGCCTGGGGCTGATGTTGGATGCAGCTAGATGTAGTGGCCTCCCGAGAGTGAGGCAGGCCCCAGGGCCCTGTGTAGGTGTGTGGAACCACTGGTCGCAGAATGACTCAGGCACAGTCCAGACAGTCTTTCAGGGTTTTTACTCACAATGATGGCAGGGTGAGTACCCGGGCGTAGCTGGGATTAACCAGAGGAAACCAGGCACGCCGTCAGGCTGACTTTTGAGGGTGACTACCGACTTGCTTTCTCTAGCCCTGGTGTTTTTTGGGGTGACCCTTGACTTGAAGTACCTACGGGGGTCACCCAGGGAAGTTGCTGCTGCCTGTTATCCTCTCTTTTTGGCCCATTTGCTTGTAACCTGGACCAGGTCACTCCGGCTGCTTGCCTCTTGTGAGCTATGGGCCCTCTCGTTGCTACGTGGCTGCACAACTCTGTGGGGTTGTGGTGGGGGTCTGAAGTGCCCCTCCGGCAGGTTTGGCAGGAGAAAACTGAATGAATCTCTGCACTGGGACCTATTACTCTTACGGGCCTGGTACCTCCCTGGCAGTCCCCTTACTCAGCTACCGCTTGCCTCCAGACTCGGGTGGTTTTCGGTGGCACTCCCAGGTGACCGCTCTCCCCCATCGGTAGCCACTGCACGTGCGCTGTCAGATTGTGCCAGACTCCAGGGTCTGCTGCATGCGTCTGCTCTCCCTGAGCTGCACTCACTAACTGGCTCACTACTCCCTCCCCACTGTGCCTGTCTACGCAACTTAGCAACCAGGCTCTCTACCACACCCCTTGAGTGGAGATGGAGGTGTGACTTGCTGGACCCCAGGGGTCACAGGTCACTACACAACATCATACACCCCCACCTTCCCTGGACAGGTCACACCAGTCAAACATTAAACCCTTGTTGCCACCCTCCAGGGTTGATGGCCACACCAGGTGGGGCGGAGCCAGGTGGTTGGCCCCGCCCACCAAGGAGATCACAGGCCTGGAGGCGAGAAAACACAGCAGTCAGTCGGAGAGAGTCCCGTTGTGGGCAGTAGGGTGAGTGAGGAGTGAAAACTGTGGGTGTCTGGGTTGGAGCCCAGGCACGTCCAGCAAGGTTGGCAGACGGTGGTGGCCGTCTGCAGGAGTTGGTGAAGGTCAGCGGAACCGTAGGACCAGGGTCGGGCAGTGGCCCGCCGGTACCGAACCGGGGAGCCGATTGGAGCCAAGCACCAGGCAGGGTACTCAGACCCCGACTAGGCTTAAAACCAACCTTTAGTCGAATTTTCTGATTGCGATCTGGACCTCAGTGGTTCATTCCCACCCAAGTCCAGATTGAAGGCAACAGCCCAACCGTTCCGGATAAGTGCCACCGCCAAGGGCCAGAGATCCAAAGGGCCAGCGTCTGCGGGCAAAAGGGCTCCTCCGGCACGTATACGTCGGGGAGCGTACTCCCGGTGCCCAGGCATTGGAGTCAAGACACAAAACACAAGTGCAGTGAAATGACAGCCACCATCAACCCATCCAGGGAGAACACCGCAGCCGGCTGCGGGCCCCCGTCCATCCAGCCGTTTGGTTTACCAGAGACTCTGTCCATCTGTGTCTGAATGAGTACACCAGTGCCATCCGGCACCGTGCTGCGCTACACCGCAACCCTGCACCCTGCGAACCCCATCCTACGGGGAACCCAACCTCCTACCGGGCCCCGGGACCAACCGCCCCTACCCACGGAGGGGTCAACACCTAGCTGCTCCCCGCCATCGCTCCCGAGAACCCCGTCACCAGCAGCGGTGGTGCCCACCATCACCACGACCCGTGGATGGCGTCCCAAACTCTATATCTATCTCTATAAATCCAAATTCCTCCCCTTTTCACTCGTGGGCGAGGAGCGCTGCTCGAGTCCCGGGTCCGGCCCGCTCGAGCCACCGAGGAGAAGGCACCGGATCTTAGCGCGATCTCCCCGAGCAGCCCCCGCGACGGGGAAGCTGGCCCACGCCCCCGACAGAGGCCACGCCCCTTCCTGAATTCCCCAGGGGTCCACTCAAAGGTCCATGTGGGAGACCTGATTACTATGCGCCTGTGTAATCACACCTCGGTCAGCCTTCTAGATTACCTGTGTTGTACTGCCCCCAGCATGGGTGCAGTACTCAGTGGTGCCTGACCAGGTCAGGGGCGCCATACATATCTGTCATAATAGGGTGAAGAATAAAAGTAAACAAAATTGGTTGGCTAAGGAAACTCTGGTGCTGCCTGTCTTACTACGTTGAGAACCAGCAGCAGGAGTGATGTACACCGGCCTTAAACAGCAAGTAAGTGTCGTGCACCCCGCTAAAAGTCAGTTCCACATGCAGAGTCTCCTTGGTGAAGGACAGCAGTGGCCTGGGGCCGGCATCCTCTTTCATATGAACATTACACAGACAGAACAGATGCGGTGAACCTCCATCTTCCTTATACAGGGCCACACAGATCAATATGTTACACTATGAACCCTGTACCCAGACTCCTTGATGTGATCCCTTACAAGCGCTGTGCCCCTCTTATGTTTTCAGCTAAGCAGATCCTTTTCCTTCATAAGATGCCCCACGACTGACCAACTCTAGACTCCCACAAAAGTCTCTTACTAGTGTGGCGCCCCAGGATCTGGTTGCCACAACAGTGTTGCCCCTCCAAAGGGTTAATGCTGAGCCTGGAGGTAATTGGGGAAGTCTATTGGCCAGTAAGTACCAACATTCAACACCGTTTCTCCCTCAGGCCAGCAGAGGGAGCTCTAAACCTGGAGTTCCAGGGAGCACTTCCTTAAACTCTGACCTGAGGGAGGAATTAGGTAGTCTGTTAGGGAAGTTCAAGGAGAGAGGAGCTAAGTAGACGGTCTTGTGAGCTGGGGTTTGGAGCTAGGCTAGCTCAACCCAGGAAAAGCAGGAGCCGTAGCGAGGCACGTAGAGAAGATTCTAGGGGAGAACTGGTCAGAACCTGTTCGCCTCAGAAGAACACACTAAAAATTAGACATCGGAGTCTGTGGTTGCCAGGGTGTTAGATTCCCCAGTAACCGAATCCGAAGGGTAGGAGGACTGTAGGTCTCCTGGCCCCCAAAACAACCCGAAGGTACAGCTGCATCACCAGAGCCCGGTGTGGACCCCAGCAGGGAAGCATCAGAGAGGGCCTGCGCAGCCTATCCTACGAGAAAGGGACGTACCACCAGTCCCAGCGGCAAGAGGGCCATTGCTAAACCCAGAGTGCAGGGTCCTGTAGAAGCAAAGGAAGAACAGGGAGTAGGCCAAGATACTCGACTGGCCAAGGAGATCACCCCAGTTACTTCCAGGCCGACCGGATCCCCTTCACCACCTGTGACGGTCTCCCAGGACTGGACTCTTACAAAGTAAAAGAAAAGAAGGTAAAGAGACTGTTGTTTGTGTCGGTTCTTTTCACTGTCCTGATTAGCCCTGCACCATTTCCAAAGCACCATAGACTTTAATAAGCACCAACGGCTGCCCCGGGGTACCGCTCCACCTGTGGGGAGCAGAACCTTCCCAGCTCCTAATCCATCAGCCCCGGAGGTCTCATCCAGCAGCGGCGGCTCCTTAGTCGCAACCCACAGGTGGCGTCACGAATATTTCCACAAACTTTAATTAAAGTTACCACCCCCACAACTGCCATATTAGTTGACCCCGCCAGGGTCACGGAGTCGGGCCCCGCCACCACTGACTACCCCCGGACTAGTCCGGCCCGACACTGGGTGTCCCAAAGCCATGGGGTGGGCGAGTCAACCAGCAGGTATCACTCACTTGCTTGTATGGTAGATTTCTGTGAAGTAAAGAAAAGAAAAATGTAAAGACCTGAAGTAACAACGGAACGCTGTAGCAGGAGTGAGGGACTATGGAGTAAGGAACCAGGACTCCAGGAACCGTGAGTGAACTGTGGAAGTGTAATACTCCAGGAACTGTGGGGCGCCTGTGGAAGTCTGGAACCTAGGCTCACAGGACTCAGCACGAGGCGGGGTGCAAACCCTAGGACAGCGGGACACTTTATGGTCAACTGTTAAATCTGCCAGGTGAGGGGATCTCCAGGCTCCCTCACCACCCAAAGAGTATGAAGCATCAGCAGCAAAGGAGAGGCCGGGGATTGAACCCCTTAAATAGTCCAGGCTGCCTGCAATAGGACCAAGACTGAAACAGAGGGGCTCCCCCAGAAGCTCTAAGCCACGGGAGCCCAATACCAACGAGAGTGCACGGAGGACAGCTACCCCAGGTCACAGCTGGCACGGAGAACAAGGGGGAGCGGGAACACATGAAACCGGCACCAGCAGGTCCAGGTACAAAGCCAAAAGTAAAAAGGCAAGTTGAAACTGCAATATCGGTGTGGACTGTTTCCTTCTCGCCTCCGTACGCATGCATTGACTGTCCCCTACTATTGTCCCCTCATCATCCACTGCTGGGGCCTAGCCGTGCTTGCGGAGGGCCCAAAACACCTAAACTGCATTACTCCACCAGCCCCCAGCAGTACCCTGCAGCGGCAGCTTCAATAACCTGGCCGCACACCGCAAGTGGCGTAGTCAACAAACTCTTATTTTATTTTCCTTGATTTTCTACCATTTTTCACCCCCTTTTTATCGGACAGAACCCCAGGGTCACGGAACCGGGCATCGTCCTCGACCACGACTTATCCCCCCTGCGCACCATGCACCCGGGACCAAGTACCCCACAGCCCTAGGGCGTCACAGACACCAGAAGCAGGTGAAGAGGCTGAGGCAGAGCTAAAGACCCTACCCACAGTCCCTGCCCCAAAAGTTTACTACACCCAAACTTCAAATATGGATTAAAGAACAACCAGGATGTGGATTTATTCACTAAAGGTAAATATTAAATCTTTATAACAGTGCTATTATGGCCATACCTTTACTTTAACATGCTAACTTGTGATGAAAGGTTCTGTTTAAGACCATGTTCCTACGATCAGGAAGATACTGTGTTCCAGACGCAGTGTAATTCCTCTTGTGGAGAAGCGAGGGTTCTCCGTGAGGGGATGCAGCTGTCCGTGCCCACGATCAGGATTCTGGGCCCAGCGTATTTTTACTGTGTTCTCCAACTGAGAACACTCGCATCTCAGCAATAATAAATTGACATGCTGAGACTCGGAAAACTGCGCAACAGGTCAGTTTACACTCCATAGAAGAAAAGCACAGTTGGCATTGGATTTCTAGAAACCCCATCCACAGTCCTTCTACTGTACAATGTACCTTTTTGGACACAGCAAAAGTACGCTACTAATCTTGATCGTGGGCACGTACCCTAAGGCTATGTGTCCACGGGAGAATGTAGTTGCGGATTTTTCTGCATCAAAATCCGCAGCTTTCCCGCAAAATCCGCACCTTTTCAAAGGTGCGGATTTGCCGCGGATTTGATGCGGATTTTGGTGCGGATTTTTTTTTTTCCCCAATTTTAAAGCCAAAATCCGGATGAAAATCCGCAACAATGATTGACATGTTGCAGATTTTTCCGGATCAAAATCCGCATGAAATCCGGTGTGGGCACAGCATTTCCAAAATGCCATAGAAATGGCTGGGAAGTGCCTGAGCTGCAGATTTTCGGGAAATCCGCGGCTTTTCCACGAGAAATCCGCGGCAAAATCCGTGCATTTTCCGCAGTGTGGGCACATAGCCTAAGAGGAGCCTAGATCTTAATGAATCAGGCACTTCCTAAAAGTAGTCTTGCTGCAAACCTTACTCCAGTCATCTTTGTGGCATAAGGCAGGCCTCAGATGGTTATGAATGTGATGAGCGGGCATCACCAAGCCCTGTCCACATCCATTTTGGTAGGGATTACCTAAGCACCTGATCTTTTTTGAATAACTTCTTGTTGTGCAAAAATTTTGCCACTTTTTAAAGCATTTTACGCCAGACTTAAAATATCGCAGCCTAAATCTTTTGCAATGCAAAGTGTGAAAATTGCATCAAATCTGCAACAATATCCACAGCAAAGTTCACATTATACAACCATTTCTCTGCCATACCTTCATTAGAAAAAAGGCACAAATCCCATAAATATGAGGCTGTCCGCTTTTGGAAATGACATATTTTTGTGACTCATCTCATTTTATCGCTTTTGCTTCTGAACAAAAACATTTTAAAAATGACAGAAATTACTATGAATACAAGGACAGTGCGCTATGCCCCAGCTGTAATAACAACTGTCTGCCACCAGGTGGCGCCTACAGCTCATTTGGTTCCATAAATTGTGGACTGAGCAGAAAGAAGGAAATATTTGCGACCTCTCCACCGGAAGGAATCACAGTCCCCAGACAGTGTAAGATACTGAGCGGTCTGTATGCCAGAGAAGAGCACGTCATGGAAATAAAGTATGAGTGCAGTGCTACAGCGCCGAGCACACTGACCTCTCAGAGGTCACCTCTGTCATTACGTGACTTACGCTACTGCTCTGATGTCACCTTGCTTCCGATACTGAGGTGTGTGTGTGTGTGTGTGTGTGTGTGTGTGTGTGTGTGTGTGTGTGTGTGTGTGTGTGTGTGTTGCTCATACTGGACTTTCGTGCTTCTGCTGTGCGCTTCTAGTGCCTGCGTGCTTGTACTGGGACCTGCGTGCTTGTACTGCCTGTGCCAGGACCTGTGACCTTCTGCTTGTATTGACTGTGCTGCGATCTTTTTCTTTGTGCTTGTACTGCCTGTGCTGGGACCTGTGAAATTATGCTGTGTGCTTGTACTACCTGTGCTGGGACCTGCTTGCTTGCTTGCGCTGTGTGCTTGTACTGCCTGCGTGTTGTGCTGTGTACATGTACTACCTATACTGGGACCTGCATGCTTGTACTGCCTGGGCTGGGACTTGCGTGTTGTGCTGTGTGCTTGTACTGCCTGGGCTGGGACTTGCGTGTTGTGCTGTGTGCTTGTACTGCCTGTGCTGGGACTTGCGTGTTGTGCTGTGTGCTCGTACTGCCTGTGCTGGGACTTGCGTGTTGTGCTGTGTGCTTGTACTGCCTGTGCTGGGACATATGTGTTGTGCTGTGTGCTTGTACTGCCTGGGCTGGGACCTGCGTGTTGTGCTGTGTGCTTGTACTGCCTGGGCTGGGACCTGCGTGTTGTGCTGTGTGCTTGTACTGCCTGGGCTGGGACCTGCATGTTGTGCTGTGTGCTTGTACTGCCTGGGCTGGGACCTGCGTGTTGTGCTGTGTGCTTGTACTGCCTGGGCTGGGACCTGCGTGTTGTGCTGTGTGCTTGTACTGCCTGGGCTGGGACTTGCGTGTTGTGCTGTGTGCTTGTACTGCCTGTGATGGGACATATGTGTTGTGCTGTGTGCTTGTACTGCCTGGGCTGGGACTTGCGTGTTGTGCTGTGTGCTTGTACTGCATGGGCTGGGACCTGCGTGTTGTGCTGTGTGCTTGTACTGCCTGGGCTGGGACTTGCGTGTTGTGCTGTGTGCTTGTACTGCCTGGGCTGGGACCTGCGTGTTGTGCTGTGTGCTTGTACTGCCTGGGCTGGGACCTGCGTGTTGTGCTGTGTGCTTGTACTGCCTGGGCTGGGACTTGCGTGTTGTGCTGTGTGCTTGTACTGCCTGGGCTGGGACTTGCGTGTTGTGCTGTGTGCTTGTACTGCCTGGGCTGGGACCTGCGTGTTGTGCTGTGTGCTTGTACTGCCTGGGCTGGGACCTGCGTGTTGTGCTGTGTGCTTGTACTGCCTGGGCTGGGACTTGCGTGTTGTGCTGTGTGCTTGTACTGCCTGGGCTGGGACTTGCGTGTTGTGCTGTGTGCTTGTACTGCCTGGGCTGGGACCTGCGTGTTGTGCTGTGTGCTTGTACTGCCTGGGCTGGGACCTGCGTGTTGTGCTGTGTGCTTGTACTGCCTGGGCTGGGACTTGCGTGTTGTGCTGTGTGCTTGTACTGCCTGGGCTGGGACTTGTGTGTTGTGCTGTGTGCTTGTACTGCCTGGGCTGGGACCTGCGTGTTGTGCTGTGTGCTTGTACTGCCTGGGCTGGGACCTGCGTGCTGTGTGCTTGTTCTTGCTGGGCTGGGACCTGATATAGATGTATCTGTGTAAGGCTGGTTTCAGACGTCTGTGTTTCAGGTACGTGTGAAATCCGTTTTTAACACAGATGCCACACATACCCATGTTATTATTTGCTGTTACTCACACGGCCATGTTTTCGCACTGACTGTGTGACCTCTCATGACCCCGCACGCACACATGCAGGCATGTCCGTTTTTTCTCCCGCAGCACGGGTGTCACACAGATCGCACACTGATGTGATCCGTGTGACATCAGTGTTACACATACCGGAGAAAAACGCATCTTTTTTTAAAAAAAATATTTTTTACATTTGCCTCTCTCCAGCGATGCTGCCTCCCGCTCCTGACCCCCGCTCATTATACTCACTGAATATTCACTGCAGTGAGAACCTGGAAGCCGGATCATCGCTGGGACAGCATCGGGGACTCATCACAGTTCCCAATGAACTCCGATGAACCCGTGAAGCTGTAGCGCGCGTGTCGCAGGGGTCATCAGAGTTCATTTTGAACTCCGATGACCTCCTGGATGTCACTGTGCTGGCAGAATACTCACCTGTCCTTGGCGGTGCTGTCCCTGCGATGCTCCATTCTTCCAGGTCCTGGGTGCGGTGAATAATCAGTGAATATAATGAGTGCCGGTCATGAGCGAGAGGCAGCAGAGCTGGAGACAGCAGGTAAATATGGAAAATCGTTTTATTTCACAGACCCTTGTTTTCTCTGCTACCTGTCACACGTATGCAAACATGCCTGCGACCATCACCATGCGTGTGACTGGTACCTGATTAAACACGGACGTCTGAAACCGGCCTAATATTGAGAAGTACATTCTGTCACGCTCTTTTTAGGTTCTGTTTCCTTCTATGTTCTCGTTCAGTACAGCATATCTTTCTACATTATGGGAACGGGTGACTATTCTCTCTATCGATTTTCAGACCAGCGCAGGCCTTTGCGGACCAGACTGCAGACCTGTCTGATTTGTGTGTAGCTCTGTCCCTTTGTCCATGAGTTGCCTACTATTTAGGTGCTGTTGAAAATCGAGCCACAATAGTGTATGCCGTGTTTTTATTTTTTCCTGTGCGGTCCTCAGGAAAACAGACCATGTGCACCAGCCCATACGCTAAAGACTATCCGTATGAGGCAACTGGCCAAAAATACACTGGGCTAAACTTAGCCTTGGAGTGTTAGACCATGTGCATATGTTGAGTATATGGGGAGATATTTTACCTTATTATTTTAAAGCCAAAAACAGGAGTTGGTCAGTCATAAGAAAAGTACCGTATACAGCCTCCTTCACATGTACGTGTTGCATCCGTTTTTCACAGGTGCCACACGTCCCCATTATAACCTATGGGGCTCCTCATATGTCTTTTTTTTTTTTTCGGAAGTACGGATGACAAAACACATATACAGCAGATGGATGGCGTCTGTGTACTGGATGTGTTTAACTTTGAAAAGTATAGAAGAAGCTTTGTAATTTAATTCTTTCTTGATCCATATCAGAAAAATACTGATGACACAATGATGGTAAAAACGGACAAACTGATCCAAAACACTGACTGACTCCACTGCCGCTTTTTCACTTATACAGCCGTGTAAAGAAGGCCTAATAGGAACACTTGCACCACTTCTGCATTTTTTACCCACTCAGAATTTGAAAGACAAGCCCACTGATTTTGGCTTACACTGAGGTAAAAAAAAGTCACCAAACACTGAACATGTGCACGTGGCCTTAGGCAAAACAAAGACGTATTCTCCCAAAAGGAGGGATTTATGTGTCATCTGCATCTATAATGTAATTGAAATGTGCTGCAGATATCTGAAAAAGGAAATAAACCTTTCATTTGTATTGTCGTTATTTGGATTAGTCTAATACAGAGCTGGGCAAAGTCCGGCCCGTGGACCACATCTGGTTCTCTGGTTGCACCGTGCCCTCTCTCACCCGACATTGTCACCTAACATCACCACTATCTGCATCCTCAGGATGTGGATAGTAGTGAATACATTGGTGGAAGAAGGGGCCACAGGCTCCTTCCACCAATCAGCGTGTGAGACCGCAGACGTGATGACAGCGCGTCTCCTGTATGGAGAGTCAGTGCACTGCAGACCGGCTGTTGTGTGTGGTTTTTTTTTTTATTATATAGGTGTACGGAACGTGTGCCTGTATATAGGGTACTATGTTGGGGCTGTAAATGTATTTAGGGTGCTATGTGAGGGTTTATACTGTATATAGGGGGCTATGTAGGGCTCATACTGTATATAGGGAGCTATGTGGGGCTCATACTGTATATAGGGGGCTATGTAGGGCTCATACTGTATATAGGGGGCTATGTAGGGCTCATACTGTATATAGGGGGCTTTGTAGGGCTCATACTGTATATAGGGGGCTATGTAGGGCTCATACTGTATATAGGGGGCTTTGTAGGGCTCATACTGTATATAGGGGGCTATGTAGGGCTCATACTGTATATAGGGGGCTATGTGGGGCTCATACTGTATGTAGGGCGCAATGGGAGGCTCATACTGTATATAGGTGGATTATGTTTGGGGCTGCAGTTGTGTTTGTGGATTATGTAGGCGTTTATACTGTATATAGAGGCTGTGTGTTGGCTCATACTGTATAGAGGGGGACTTTGTGAACACATGATATATTGGGGCTCATAGTGCATAAGGGGACTGTGAGGGGCTTATACTTTAAATAGGGGGACGTGTGGGGGGGGGGGCTCATACTGTATATAATATGCTAATGTTGAGCAAAATTAATTTCAGCCTATTGGTTTGGCCTTCCACAGCAGTTGCAGTCTGTCATGTGGCCCCCTTTGAAAATCAATTGCCCACCCATGGTTTATTTGTTAGTGTGTCCCTTAGACAAGAAATAGTTGTGCTCCCTTCATGTAAAAGGATCTTGCAGGGTTATTCCCATTTTAGCAAGTTATCCTTTGTGTTGGATAAGGACAGTCTTTCTAAGAATTGGGGGTTCCACCACTGGGCCCCCCCACTGATTAGACTCTCACTAAGTCTGCGTTCATATGAGCATATTTCATGGTGTGTATATGGCCATTACTACAGAGACTGTAAGTTTGAACTGAGCACTTCAGAGCTCCCCCTCTTTGGAATTTGTTATTTAGGGTTACCATTCTTGCCCCATAATTCTGGCCAGGTTTATGGGCATCTACCTGTGCTAGTTTTGTGGCATTTATCTTTGTACAATACTTACCTGTGTTGTACTGCTACTTCCTTCTTAGCCCTATTGAGATAACGAAGTTTCTTTTTGCATAACACTCCGAAATGCAAGTTTTCTAGCGTTATAATGTAGCAGATGTTTGCACGAGCTGCACAGATTTTCTAAAAAGTGGGTGATGCTTAGTGAGATAATGTTTAGTTTCTTATGGGTGATGGGTTTACTGTAATTTAGAGCAGAAATTCCTTACATTATAGCCTAAATCTACATCAGGCAGTAGCTGGTTTATATTTTAGTTTGTGGGTCATGGTATGCCCAATATGCACCAAATATGTGCACCTCTTAAAAAAATTGGCATATCCTACTTGATTGGTGTAAAAAGGCTCAAAGTACACAGTGGATGATGCTCCTGATGAGTACAATCACTTTTATAGATAGTCTAAGCCATATTTATTTGCAAATAGCCTTAACTATGAAAACTAATTCTTTACGTGGCTAGTAAGGGGCTGTTCACACTGTTTTTGCAGTGCACGTCTTCTGACTTGGTTTTTCATCTGAATCCTTACAATACATGATATAGATGGGCCATTGATGGAGTCACTGAATTTCCAACCTTCTTTTGCCCTTCTAACAGATGGCCAGTAAGGAGCACAAAGTGAGCCCAAAGGTTCATTCTTTGAACTTTGTATTAGGCTAGGGTTACATAAGTGTAACTTCTCTCATCTGAGAAAATGAGTCTTTATTACGCTAATCGCATTCTGATCAGAGTGTGATTCGATTTTATCGAATGTGGAGAAGATGGAAAAAATAAAATTAGCCATCTTCTCCATTCTGTAAGTCCATTTAAATCAGACCGCACTCTGATGTCAGCTGAGTGGTCAGTAATTTTCCACAGACCTATTGACTTGCATGGCCGAGTTTGCTCTGCTGTCGTGTAACCCTGGACTTATACTACTTTATGCCTTTGTTAGGCTAGGGCTACATGGAGGCGTGCGTCATCGAGAATTACTTCAGTGTTGTATTATGACATCGCATCCAATGATTTCCTAGCACAAAGTCGCATATGTTTGCAAATATGTTGGATTTTCTGTTGCTGGTCACAAGTTGCTTGTGACTCACTTGACATAGCAAGTCAATTGCATGTGACTGCAGACTGCATACTGCCACACCGGTGACTCGTGGTGCACTGCAATGATGCAATATTGAATGGACAGGGCTGCTCACAATGCTACAAACAGGATTGTATATGGTAAAAAACACTAAGCATCAATTGGAGCATTCCAACATAATAATAAAATTGATAAAGTTTAGTAAACATACACATGTAAACCACCTGAATCACGAACAGTGTAAAAATCAAACACTGATGGACCCCCTCCTGGACATAAGCCTGCCTCCAAAATACATGGATATTATTGCACATGCCTGATTAGTATACTATATATAATATAATAAGGGTAGATGTAAAACAAGCCACACAATATGCAAATGTAGATAAATAGAAACAATTCACTATGTACAAATATAGCAAAATAGCTGTGCCTGTATATGGCCACAATCCAACCTGGTATGAGCCAGGCACACAATAACTCATCAGATGTAATCATGAAGATGACTAATATCTTCCCTATAATATTCATGTATTTTGATGCTTCAAGTGGTTGAAAGAAGCTCAAAAAGACTGGACATATGCACAGCAAGTCGTTTTGAAATTGCAGAACTTATTGAACTTATGTTCATTCTTTCGAGTTGGAGGTGGTTGGGGGGGTGGCAGGTGTGGGAGTGTTTATCGTTTTTTCAGGCAGAATCCACCTAAAAAAGATGTGTATACATATTCATTACATGGCTGGCATCTGCCTTTCACAGCAGCGATCAGGGCTACCTCTGATTGCTGCTGGTAACATCTTAAAGGGAACCAACCAGCAGGATTTTACTATATGAAGTAAAGGCAGTGGCATACAGTCAGTAAGATTCTGTATCCAGGCATACCTGTTGTAGAAATATGTGATGCTTGGTTGATGAAATATCTTTAATCAAAGTTGCAGAAATGCTCCTGCACTTTGATTGACGTGTGCAGCGAGGGTGGCCTTTGTGGGTCGACTCGTCGTCGTTTATTTTTCCTCCAGCGTCCTCCTGGCTTGCCCTCTTTTCTTTTTTTGAATGTTGCACTGACGTTGCTATTGTTGGCAGTGCATTCGCATTGCCACATTAATTATGTCTTCATTAAAATGGCGCTGTAATCCACGCCTGCACGTACCACAATCTCTGGTGCTATTTTATTGAAGATACTGCGGTGAAGACTATGAGAGGCATTGGCACGTGCGCAGAATTACATTTTTGTTACATCTGCGCAAAAACCTCTGCCGCTCTAAAGGGTACTTTACACGCTGCGACATCGCTAGCGATTGCTAGCGATGTCGAGCGCAATAGCACCCTCCCCCGTCATTCGTGCGACATTTGGTGCTCACTGCCGTAGCGAACATTATCGCTACGGCAGCGTCACACGCATATACCTTGACAGCGACGTTGCTGTGACCGCCGAACAATCCCTCCCTCAAGGGGGAGGTGCGTTCATCACTGCGGCGTCATCAAGCGGCCGGCCAATAGAAGCAGAGGGGCGGAGATGAGCGGGATGTAACATCCCGCCCACCTCCTTCCTTCCGCATTGCCGGTGGACGCAGGTAAGGAGATGTTTGTCGTTCCTGCGGTGTCACACACAGCGATGTGTAGTGCCGCAGGAACGACGAACAACATCGTACCGGTGGCAGCAGCGATATTAAGGAAATGAACGACGTGTCAATGATCACCGTTTTGGAACGATTTTGCGATTGTTGATCGTCGCTCATTAGTGTTACACGCTGCGATGTCGCTACCGGCGCCGGATGTGCGTCACTAACGACGTGACCCCGACGATATATCGGTAGCGATGTCGCAACGTGTAAAGTATCCCTTAGTCTTCACTGCAGTGTCTTCAATAAAGTGGCGCCGGAGATCGTGGTATGCGCATGCGCGGACTCCGGCACCATTTTAATGAAGACATAATTCTTGTGGTAATGCACACATGCCACCAACAACAGCAATGGAGGCGTGGCACAATATTCAAATAAAGAAAAGGGGGAAAACCAGGAGGATGCCGAAGGAGGGGGAATAAACTCCAGAACCCCACCCACTAAGGCTCGCCCCCGCTGCACACGTCAATCAAAGTGCAGGGCATTTCTGCAACTTTGATTAAAGATATTTAATCAACCAAGCAGCTGATCTTTCTACAACAGGTATGCCTAGATACAGCATCTTACTGCCTATATGGAACTGCCTTTACATACATATATACAGTACAGACCAAAAGTTTGGACACACCCTCTCATTCAAAGAGTTCTCTTTATTTTCATGATTCTGAAAATTGTAGATTCACATTGAAGGCATCAAAACCATGAATTAACACATGTGGAATGAAATACTTAACAAAAAAGTATGAAACAACTGAAAATATGTCTTATATTCTAGGTTCTTCAAAGTAGCCGCCTTTTGCTTTGATTACTGCTTTGCACACTGTTGGCATTCTCTTGATGAGCTTCAAAATGTAGTCACCGGAAATGGTCTTCCAACAGTCTTGAAGGAGTTCCCAGAGATACGTAGCACTTGTTGGCCCTTTCGCCTTCACTCTGCGGTCCAGCTCACCCCAAATCATCTCGATTGGGTTCAGGTCTGGTGTCTGTGGAGGCCAGGTCATCTGGCGTAGCACCCCATCACTCTCCTTCTTAAGCCCGCTGTACACACTGCAATGTATCTTACAATGTGTCGGCGGGGTCACGTCGTAAGTGACGCACATCCGGCATCGTAAGGTACATTGCAGTGTGTGACAGGTACGTGCGGTTGCGATTGAACGTTAAAACGTTCATCGCATACACATCGTACCTTTCTCTAGAATTGCACGTCAGATTGTTCATCATACACATTGCAGTTTGTGACACCCCAGGTACGATGAACAGATCTTACCTGCGTCCTGCGGCTCCCGGCCCACAATGCGGAAGGAAGGAGGTTGGCGGGATGTTTACGTCCCGCTCAGCTCCGCCCCTCCGCTTCTATTGGCCGGCTGCCGCGTGGCGTCGCTGTGACGCCGAACGTCCCTCCCACTCCAGGAAGTGGACGTTCTTCGCCCACATCGAGGTCGTATGGACGGGTAAGTACGTGTGACGGGGGTTAATCGTTTGTGCAGCACGTTCAACAAATTGAACGTGCCACACATACGATGGGGGCGTTGCAACGTGTAAAGCAGGCTTAAGTCAAATAGCCCTTGCACAGCCTGGAGGTGTGTTTGGGGTCATTGTCCTGTTGAAAAATAAATGATGGTCCAACTAAACGCAAACCGGATGGAATAGCATGCCGCTGCAAGATGCTGTGGTAGCCATGCTGGTTCCATATGCCTTTAATTTTGAATAAATCCCCAACAGTGTCACCAGCAAAGAACCCCCACACCGTCACACCTCCTCCTCCATGCTTCACGGTGGAAACCAGCCATGTAGAGTCCATCCGTTCACCTTTTCTGCGTCGCACAAATACACAGTGGTTGGGATCCAAAGATCTCAAATTTAGACTCATCAGACCAAAGGACAGATTTCCACTGGTCTAATGTCCATTCCTTGTGTTCTTTAGCCCAATCAAGTCTCTTCTGCTTGTTGCCTGTCCTTAGCTTTGGTTTCCTAGCAGCTACTTTACCATGAAGGCCTGCTGCACACAGTCTTTTCTTAACAATTGTTCTAGAGATTAGGTGCGTCCAAACTTTTAGTCTGTACTGTGTGTGTGTGTGTGTGTGTGTATGTATATGTGTGTATATATATATATATATATATATATATATATATATATATATATATATATATATATATATATATATATATATTATACGGTATATATATTATATTATATTATACGGTATATATATTATATTATATTATATTATATGGGGAAAAAAAATCCTGGTCTTTGTTCTGTTTAAATGCCACTGTCAATCAGTGCTGCGATCCATCCCGACTCTTGTTTCGGCACCCATTGGCCCTTCTGTGATGTAACCATGACAGTCGGGGCGAGCTGATGACTCCCGTGCCTGTCATGTTATTTTTCCTGTGATGTCCAACCACAGGCTGGATGTCATGAGACACCCTGATTTTTACTATATTCAGGAATACTAAAGTTTTGGAAGTTTAGTCCCCTATGGGGATTGAAAAAAAAGTTTTTTTAAAAATAAAGAAACAAAAAATTAGTATCACTCCTTTTCCCACATTTGGTATAGCAGCACCTGTGAAAGTCCAATCTATCAAAATATAAAATGATTTAACCCATCCGGTAAATGATGTAAAGAAATGAAAACTGCCAATACTTACTCTTAATGAATGCTGTTATTCAAAACCAATGCTTGTTACACAAAAAACAAGGCCAAAACAAATCTGCAGATGTACCAGTTTTTTGAATGCTGAACTCTGTATGATCCCGCCCACACCACTGATTGACAGCTTACTCTGTACACTGCATAGGGAGAAAGCTGCCAATCAGTAGTAGAGGTGGGTTTATTCAAATGTCATTAATGTGGAGGACTACACAACAGCAGGTTTAATAGTAATCTGGTGATAAAACCATTTTTTTTCAGGAGGGGATTATTAAAACTGCAGCAAGCAGTCCCTTGAAGCATCAATGAAATCGGGGTCTCTATAACTACATTATGCCAAGGGTGTAACTAGAGAGGGGTCTGTGTCCCGGTGCAGTCAGTATGGGAGCACCATCAGGTCTATTCTGCCATTAAGAGATATTAATATCTTGCATGGTGTGTGAGGTGTCTCCCAGGGGGCGGTATTTTCAGAAAAGTATCAGGAGACACACTATAGAGATTGGGCAACATGAGTATGAATGACCCTGTGAAGGGACAGTATGGGACACAGTATTGAGAAGATACAGTTTGAAGGTACAGTACGTGGGAAAGTATGCAAAGGGGGTAAAATATTATTAAGGAGCTCTATAAAAGATACTAGAAAGTCTCTTTGGGGGGTAAGTTCCTGAAGATCACGCTGTGACTGACACGGTCTTAACATTTTCTATGGTTTACTGTTCTTTGCTCATTCAGAGTACTCAAAACATTTTTGTATTTGGGGGGACAGTGTGAAGAAGGGGACCCAGTATAGAAAGAGGGCAAGGAAGGAGGACACTGAAGATAGGAACAGTGTGGTGATTATAGCTAATAAAGGTGGACAGTGTGGGAGCTATAGATTATAAGGGGGGAATGGTGTGCAGGCAATATTTTATTGGAAAAAAACAGTGTTGAGGTCATCTACCATTAAGGGATCAGTGTGGGGGTCTAATTTTAGCAGAAACTACAGTGAGGCACACGTATTTATTTAGGGGAACAGCATAGGGCAGACATTGTTATTCAAGAGCATTATAAATGACACTGATATTTTTAAGGGCATTTAAGATGGACGTCTGCAGAGACGAGCTGTCAATGTGAAAAGTCAGCGTGGCGTCTGATCAATATGTTGAAGAAAATAAAGAGATTGACTCCAATTAGAGAAGATGTCTCTATGAAGTATCTGGATGTAAATGTTTGTTTGTGATGCTTGCTCATCAGTATTGTGGTTCCTGTATGGTTTGCAGCATGATTATGGCTGGCAAGTTAATGACAACTTCCATCATATCCTTACTATTTTTGTGGACATTCCGGGAGTTGTAGGTTCATACAATTTGATTGTATAGGGGGCAGCCTAACATATGGACCACTGTACTAAGCTTTGCGATCAACAGTGCTGTATTCATGTACTGATGGCGGTTCTTGTGATGTCTTCATGTACTGATGGTGGTTCTCGTGATGTATTCATGTTATAATGGTGTTTTCGTGATGTCTTCAAGTTCTGATGATTGTTCTTGTGATGTATTTCTTTAATGTTATTGGTTCTGATCCTGTACACATGTAGAAATCCAATTTTTTTAATAAGGAAGTGCGGCACTCCAGATGATATGACTTGGTGCCCGGATAGGGTCCAACCCCATCAAGTCACAAAATATAAATCCAGCACTCAAAAGTAAAGTGAAATTCTGGAAGATTTTTATTAACAGGCAATTGTGTGTCAAAAAATAACGTTTCAGTCTAAATGACTTTCATCGGATGCACATAAATTGCGACAACCCTTATGCAGTCAGGTATAAATCGATTTTCCTGTGTAACTGCACATGGAGAAAAGAGCTTGTGACCGACCATTTTATATCAGAACTCATTTCAAATATACCACAGAGGTGTAACACTTCACAAGCTCTTTTCTCCACATGCAGTTACACAGGCTAATCGATTTGCACCTGACTACATCAGGGTTGTCACAATAAGTATTGTGTTGTCGGACAAGTTAAGGATTACTACATATGTATTTATGATGGGAGCATTAATTATAAAATTACACTCTGTAGCATGCCATATAATAGCATTGTGTAATTTACTAACTGTCCAGGAATCGTCTCTGCTTGTTGATTTCCAGGAATCATCATGTAACCAATCATATGTGATTTTCTTACTTTGTCATGTGCCAGCTAACTTTTCTTCCTACTTCTCTTAATGAAGCAAGGGCTGTAATTTTCACTGGATTTTGTAAGAATTAAAAGGAGAAGCTAGTCTGCATATGACTAAAGCGGGCTTTACACGCTACGATATCGCTAGCAATTGCTAGCAATTGCTAGCAATCGTACGCAAAAGCACCCGCCCCCGTCGTGCATGCGATTTCGTGTGATCGCTGCCGCAGCGAACATTATCGCTACGGCAGCGTCACACGCACTTACCTGGTCGGCGGCGTCTCTGTGACTGCCGAACAATCCCTCCCTCAAGGGGGAGGAACGTTTGGCATCACAGCGACGTCACCGCGACGTCACTAAGCGGCCAGCCAATCAAAGCGGAGGGGCAGAGATGAGCGGGACGTAACATCCCGCCCACCTCCTTCCTTCCGCATTGCGGCCGGCGGCAGGTAAGGAGATGTTCCTCGCTCCTGCGGTGTCACACACAGCGATGTCTGCTGCCGCAGGAGCGATGAACCACATCGATAATCAACTATTACCGATTTTTGGTTTTGAGATGACCTCTCCATGGTGAACGATTTTCACCATTTTTGAGGTCGCTTAAGGTCGCTGGTAAGTGTCACACGCTGCGATATCGTTAATGACGTCGGATGTGCGTAACTAACAACATGACCCCGACGATAATACATTAACGATATCGTAACGTGTAAAGCCCCCTTTAGTGTGGCAATCACATATGAATGGTCACAGGAAGATTACTCTAACCACTTAAGCAGCGTATAGGAGGGAACGCCAAACCGAACGTTTGCACCAAGTGCAAAAACCTAGAATTCCTTCAGATTATGTTGCTCAATTATGCTATTAAGTTGCAGATCACATTTCAATGGAACCTGACAGCGGACAACAGGAAGTAAGCGGGCAGCCAAAACTCTTACTGCTTCTTAATTACGTGTACGTCCGAAGGCGGAAGAGTGTAGCGGCCGCTGATTGGGCACGGGGCTTGTGTGACGTAACAACCTCACGTGAGCCCTGGCAGAGCAAGTGCCAGCACCGCTGGAGCTGCATCGGCAGCAGAGGTGAGTTATAAGCTTTTTTTTATTTTAATGGGGTGTGAGACTGTGACCGGGGTTTTCTATGACGGCCGGTATGTCTCGCCCCGGTTGTGCTCACTCCATGATAGAAAGTAAATCCACTCCAGGGTTAATGCTGTTTCCCTACAGGCTGAAGGAAGGGTTAAATGGAAACAGGAACAAGGGCAGGTGTGCCGGGTGTGAGGGAGTGAACACAACTCCCTGAGTTCTCTGCTAGAGAGGCACATGTATATTGTTGTGGACTTTTGTTTGGACATTAAACCGTGTGCTGTGAACCTTAATGCCTGAATCCCGTGTCTTCTGCTGCGCAGCCGACCGTGCTACCTCACATATGGTGGAGAATGCGGGCATGCCAGCCCGGTGAGGTGTAGCATCCATCCCTGGTGACCCGGTAGCAAATGTCCTGGATTCGAGCGGCTATACTACAGCCCAAACCCGGTGACGCCATGGAGGACATACTAAAGCAGCTGGCTCAGGCTAATGCACAGCAACAACAGGCTAATGAACAGCAGCAACAGACCAATGCACACCTGCTCCGGGCGTTGGAACGTCAGCAGCAATCCTTGCAAGTGCAGGACAAAAGGCACCAAGAACAGCTGGTTCAGGCCAATGCACGTCAGCAGCAAGCCTTGCAATTGCAGGAACAAAGACATCAAGAACAGATGGTTCTCCTGGCCAAGTCGATCCGTGCCGGACCGGCAGCAACAACCCCGGGACCGGGTGACGACGGCAGCGTCCGGAAAGCGGTGAGACAAGCGTTGCAAAAGATGACCCCGGGGGATGATGTGGAAGCGTTCCTGGCGGTGTTTGAGCGGGTGGCCGAGCGGGAAAAGCTGCCGACCCCCCCAGTGGGCTGAGGTATTGTCGCCCTATCTGACGGGGGAACCCCAAAAATCGTACCTGGACCTCTGTACCGAGGACGCCATTGACTATGCGACCCTGAAAGCCGAAATACTGGCTCGGTTGGGGGTGAATACCTATGTACGGGCTCAGCGGGTAAATCAGTGGTTCTATGAGGAAGCCAAACCCGTACGCTCCCAGGCCTATGACTTGTTGCATCTTGTAAAAAAATGGTTGCAGCCTGACACTCTGAGCCCGGCGCAAATGGTGGAAAGGGTAGTAGTTGATCGTTTTGTGCGCACTTTACCCGTCATCGTTCAACGGTGGGTAGGACAGGGTGACCCGAGTACCCTCGACCAATTAGTGTCCCTGGTAGAGCGGCATGTGGCTACGCAGGACTTGATACGGGACACTGAGACTTTGCGTACCGCCCGTCGGTCCGGCCCCTCCAAGCCTAGGGCCAAGGACCCACCGCTGACAACGGTGCAGGAGTCCCCTACCGTCCCGTCTGAGGCCGCGCCCGCCGTTCCTGAGGTCCGGAAGGTTCTGTACCCTAAACGACAACCCGTCAAGGGGGTTTCCTTCCCTATTAGATGTTGGCGGTGCCAGCGGGTGGGACATATGGAAGCCCAGTGTCCACTCACCACGGAGCCCATGGATTGTGGGGTTACCCGGCGGGGTTCAATGTATGCTCAGGTGGTGTGTACCGCTGACCTGGTCTCCGCAGAGACGGAGCCCCACTTGTGCCAAATACAGGTGAATGGATGTCCGGTTACAGGATTGTTGGATTCCGGAAGCTTAGTGACCCTTGTGCGATCCACCTTGAGGGCTAAAGTAAAGGCCACAGGACGTACCGTGGGGGTGGTTTGCATACATGGGGACCGCCGAGACTATCCCACGGGGATTGTCACCATCACAGCACCTTGCGGTCAGGTGCAACATGAGGTGGGACTTCTTAACACTCTTCCTTATGACGTGATCCTAGGAAGGGATCTGCCCTATTTTTGGACTTTATGGAAGGGACCCCCTAAGTCTCCTCAGATATTGGTCAGTCCGGGACCTGAGCCCTACAATCCTGAATCCGGGACACCTGCCGTAGGGGTCCCCATGATAGGGACAGAATGTGAACCCGATAGGTCGCCCCTAGAGGTATTGGCAGGAGAGGCTGAGACGGTCGAACCCATCCCGGAGTTGGAGGTGTCCCCGGATACGTTTGGGACAGCCCAACTCCAGGACCCTACATTAATACATGCCCGGAGTCGGATGACAGTAGTTGACGGGGTGGCACAGCTGCCCGGTGCCCAGGTAAGGTACCCCCATTTCGCTCTTAAGCAGGATTTGCTCTACCGGGTAGATGAAATACGGGGCGTGGAGATAGAGCAGTTGGTGGTGCCCCAGCCGTATCGCCGGCGGGTCCTCGACTTGGCTCATAAACACCTGATGAGTGGCCACCTAGGGGTCAAGAAAACGCAGGAGCGAATATTGCAAAGGTTCTATTGGCCCGGGGTCTTTGGGGAGGTAAAACGGTTCTGCGAAACCTGCCCGGAGTGTCAGCTTACCGCACCCCTGACCCATTTTCGCAGTCCGTTGGTACCGTTACCCATTATAGAAGTCCCTTTTGAACGGATAGGGATGGATCTGGTGGGGCCCCTCGTAAAGTCCACTCGAGGGCACCAACACATCCTAGTGATCGTTGACTATGCCACCCGGTATCCCGAGGCGATACCTCTCAGACATACTGCAGCAAAGCTTATAGCTCGGGAGTTGTTTGCTGTGTTCTGCCGGGTGGGGTTGCCCAAGGAGATCCTTACGGATCAGGGGACCCCATTCATGTCTAAAGTGACCAAAGAGCTATGCCGGCTACTCCAGATCAAGCAGTTGCGTACGTCTGTGTATCATCCTCAAACGGACGGTTAAGTCGAGCGTTTCAATAAAACCCTGAAAACCATGTTAAAAAGGGTGATTTCAAAAGACGGGAAAGACTGGGATATGATGCTTCCCTATTTGATGTTTGCCATCCGTGAGGTGCCACAGGCATCCACGGGGTTTTCGCCTTTTGAATTGTTATACGGGGGCGACATTCCCGGGGATTGTTGGACCTGGCAAAGGACACATGGGAGCAAGAGCCCACCCCCCATAAAAGTGTGATTGAACACATTTTAGGTATGCAGAACCGCATAAGCGCGGTCATGCCAATTGTGAAGGAGCATTTACAGGAGGCTCAGGCCGCGCAAAGCGGCCGCTACAATAGACAAGCCACCGTGCGGACCTTTACACCCGGGGATTGGGTGTTGGTATTAATTCCCACGGCGGAGAGTAAATTCCTGGCTCAGTGGCAAGGCCCCTACGAGATAAAGGAAAGAGTCGGGGTGGTTAACTATAAAGTATTGCAGCCCAGTAGGCGGAAACCTGAACAAATATACCATGTCAACCTATTAAAACCTTGGCAGGAACGGGAAAACCTGATGGCTGTTTTTTCCCCATCTCCCTCCTCTTCGGGTCGTTCACATCCGGCTCCAGCGACCTCCGGAGAGGACGAACCGGAAGTAAGGATTGGAGAAGCCCTCACCAAGACACAGAGGCGAGAGGCCAGACGGTTGGTTCAGCAGAACCCCGATGTCTTCTCCGAGCTGCCCGGTAGGACCAGTCTTATACGACATGATATTGTCACCGAGCCCCACCTGAAGGTACGCCTGAAGTCATACCGGGTACCGGAGGCTCGACGACAAGCCATATCAGAGGAAGTAAAGACAATGTTACGCCTGGGGGTCATCGAAAAATCCCGGAGTGAATGGGCTAGTCCGATTGTCCTAATACCAAAACCCGATGGCTCCTTAAGGTTCTGCAATGACTTTAGGAGATTGAACGAAATATCCAAGTTCGATCTCTACCCCATGCCCCGGGTGGATGAGCTGATTGATAGGCTGAGACAAGCGCGATATTTTACCACGCTCGACCTGACCAAGGGGTACTGGCAGGTGCCACTGACGGAGTCCGCCAAGGAGAAAACCGCTTTTGTTACGCCGGAGGGTCTCTTCCACTATGTTGTCTTGCCTTTTGGGTTACATGGCGCTCCGGCCACGTTCCAGAGGTTGATGGACTTAGTGCTGGAACCCCACCAGGCGTACGCATTAGCGTACCTTGATGACATCATTATTTACAGCTCCGATTGGCAGACCCACTTGGAACAGGTACAAGCGGTGGTAGACGCGCTTCGAACAGCCGGATTGACAGCCAATCCCAAGAAATGTGCGTTGGGACTCACGGAAGCCCGCTACTTGGGCTACGTGATAGGCCAAGGAGTGATTAAGCCCCAAATTAACAAGGTTGAGGCGATCCAGAAGTGGCCTAGACCCCTGACCACGAAGCAGGTTAGGGCCTTCCTGGGTATCGTGGGGTACTACAGGAGGTTTGTACAGGATTTTGCGGGACTATCAGCCCCCTTGACGGACCTTCTCAAAGGCAAGAAGTCCGTCATGGTGCGCTGGACTCCGCAGGCCGAGGACTCCTTCCGGGCCCTGAAGGGGGTCCTGTGCGGACAGCCCGTTCTTGTACACCCTGATTTCCGGAAGGAGTTCATAGTACAGACTGACGCCTCAGAGGTCGGCCTGGGGGCAGTGCTGTCTCAGGTGGTTCAGGGGGAGGAACACCCCGTCACCTTCTTAAGTAGGAAGCTCACCCCTCCCGAGCGGAATTATAGCGTAGTGGAGAAGGAGTGCCTGGCGATCAAGTGGACCTTGGAGTCCCTACGCTATTACCTGCTGGGTCGGCAGTTTCGCTTGGTGACGGATCACTCTCCACTGGTCTGGATGAGGTCCGCCAAGGAACGGAATGCCCGGGTTACCCGGTGGTTCCTTTCTCTGCAGAACTTCCGGTTTACGGTTGAACATAGGGCCGGTGGGTTGCAGGGCAACGCCGATGCCTTGTCCCGCGGCCCATGTTTGATGGCGGGAGTTCAACCCCGCACGCTTGAACTGAGGGGGGGGGTATGTGAGACTGTGACCGGGGTTATCTATGACGGCTGGTATGTCTCGCCCCGGTTGTGCTCACTCCATGATAGAAAGTAAATCCACTCCAGGGTTAATGCTGTTTCCCTACAGGCTGAAGGAAGGGCTAAATGGAAACAGGAACAAGGGCTGGTGTGCCGGGTGTGAGGGAGTGAACACAACTCCCTGAGTTCTCTGCTAGAGAGGCACATGTATATTGTTGTGGACTTTTGTTTGGACATTAAACCGTGTGCTGTGAACCTTAATGCCTGGATCCCGTGTCTTCTGCTGCGCAGCCGACCGTGCTACCTCACAGGGGGCAAACGTGGAATGAGAAGGGGTTGTCCTAATAGTGGACATCCCCTCACTGATAGCAAGCCAGGCTTGTAAGAGTGTGTATTTATCCACGATACTGAGTAAATCGAGTTATTTCGATTTTGTTTTCATTTCTTGCATATCACTAAAGGCTCAGTTACACGCGTCGCTTTATCGTGCAATCGCACCCGCCCCCATCGTTTGTGCGTCACGGGCAATTTGTTGTCCGTGTCGCACAAAGTCGGTAACCCCCGTCACACGTACTTACCTTCCAAATGACCTCGCTGTGGGCGGCGAACATCCTCTTCCTGAAGGGGGAGGGATGTTCAGCGTCACAGCAACATCACACAGCGGCCGCCCAATCGAAGCGGAGGGGCGGAGATGAGCGGGACGTAACATCCCGCCCACCTCCTTCCCTCTGCATTACCGGCGGGACGCAGGTAAGCTGTGTTCGTCGTTCCCGAGGTGTCACACGGAGCGATGTGTGCTGCCTCAGGAATGACGAACAATCTGCATCCAGGAATTTGACCGATATTTGGAAAATGAACGCGTGTCAACGAGCAACGATAAGGTGAGTATTTTTGCTCGTTCACAGTCGCTCGTAGCTGTCACACGCTACGATATGTCAAACGATGCCGGATGTGTGTCACTAATGACGTGACCCCGACGACATATTGTTAGATATATCGTAGCGTGTAACGGGGCCTTAATGTGTCTATTGATCCTGCAATTTCCATGATTCCATGACATTTCCATTTTGGTGTTGCAATTTCTATGTTGAGTGTGTTTTAAATGTATCCATCCAGCATCCCCTGTACTGCATCCTATATGCTTTAGGATGTAGTTGTTATAGTTGTCTGACCTGTAAATATTTTACATTTTACAGCTCCAGGTATATTCAGCAAATAATGGTACCTTTACCCGGTGCGGATTTGGTACATAAGCCTTTACAACTGTATCGGTATCTTCTTCGTTGTTGCAAGCAACTTCCAAATGAAAATCTTCAACATCATTATAAGCATGCAGTACGACAGGTGGGTTGGGTTGCACAATTGTGAGAACTAGATATTTTTCCTAAATGACTAAGTATATAAACTGGCAATGTGGTGTGCATTTGTGTGTATACATGCATAGAAACATATACATATTATGGGTCAGTGGGGTCCTTCTGAATACGTTAAGAAACCTTTAAGATAAATCTATCATCACTTTCACTCCTGTTACAGTTGTGCTTAAAAGTTTACATCCCCCGACAGGTTTTTAGTTTTCTGGGCCTTTTTCAGAGTATATGAATGATAATACAAAATCTTTTTTTCCACTCATGGTTAGTGGTTGGGTGAAGTAAATTATTGTTAAACTTCTGTTTCTCTTTTCTTTATCGTTCCTATGGGAGACCGAGACATTGGTGTATAGCTTCTGCCTCCGGAGGACACACAAAGTACTACACTAAAAAGTGTAGCTCCTCCCTCTGAGCCTATACACCCCCTGGAGAACGAGATCTAGCCAGTTCATTGCTTTGTGTTCAGGAGGCATACATCCACACATGCATTCTCATTTGATTTTTCATTTTTGGAAAGAGTTTGAAGAAAAGCGGGTCCAAGCCTGGACTCCCGGCATGTCTCTTTTCACCCCACTGTGTCGGCGGTGTTGTTAAGGTTGATTCCAAGGCTGGAGCCTTACATGCCGCGCTCCTTCACCATCCCTCGGGCTCTGGCTTGAAGTGGGAGCCAGCACGGTTCTCCATGCTTTGCAGGAGACCGGTTTCCATCCGCAGCCCTTCAGGATCCTGCTGGACGGAGCACTCATCCCCAGGGACTTGGAACCCTGCGTCTCAGCAAGCTATGTACCTGAGACGTTTATATTCTGGGGGTCCCTGTACTTTATTATGGTGGGAGAGTGTGCTGTGTAACTTTTCTGACATTTACGGCCGGTTCTCTGGCTGTCGCCTGAGAACCGCGCCGATGGTGCCTGCGCACCGGCCGCATCGCTCAAATTTAGGCCCCGGCTTCGCCGGAGGCCTACTTTCGATTTCACTGCCCTCGCATGTCAATCATGCAGAGGGACAGTGCGGCTCCGCCCAGCGGCCGTTCGGCACAGGGGAGGGACATTCCTCTCTGAGTACATGTCCCCTCCCCTGTAAGTCTCCTTGGCCCTCCAGATCCCGCTCTCAGAGCAGGTCCCGCCCCCTCTCCTCGCTCCGGCGCCATTTTATCAGCGTTTTTCTCTGCGATCAGCGCTGGCTGCAGCATCCCTGCTAAGCTGCTTGGGGGTCCGGGCTGTGGGATCTGGAGGGCACACAAACGGTCTGGTAAGCCACAACCTCCGGTTGTGGACCTTCTTATATACTCTCTGGGGGTCATTCTGGCTCAGAGCCCCCACTCCAGCAGCATGTCTCACACGAGGAGCAAGGCTGCAAGGCTGTACTCAGTATGCACTGCATGTAAGCTCGTGCTGCCTGAACCGAGCACATATCCACATTGTGATGCCTGCTCTAACCTGACAATGCCTCAGCCTGGAATCGCACCCACAGTGGTCCCTCCGGCTGCTCCGGCTCCGGTGGCTGAACCCCCGGCTTGGGTAGAATCCTTCTCTAGGTCAATCTCCCAGTCTTTTGCCGACTCCATGGGACAGCTGTCCCGGACTTTGCTGAACATGCATCAGCCCCCTTCTCAGGGCGCCTCTGCTGCTAGGGCTCTCTCAGCGGAGCTCACAGAGGATTCTTCATCTGGTCCCAGACCCCGTCCTCCTAAGAGGAGACGTAGGGCTCCCTCCCCTTCCTCGTCTCGCGGCTCTGCTTCTGAAGCTGACTCGTCGGACAGGGAGGATGCCTTTACAGGGGGCTCAGAGGCTACCTCCATGTGCCCCATTGATCTGTCCGAAGGTGACTCAGATGTTAGTGATTTGATTGCGTCCATTAATTCGGTACTGGACCTCAATCCGCCAGTATCAGAGGAGCAACCCTCTCTGGCAGAAAAGCACCAGTTTACCTTGCCTAAGAGGACAAAGAGTGTGTTCTTTAACCACTCCAGTTTTCAGGCCGCTGTGACCAAGCCTAGGGCCTGTCCTGACAAACGCTTCCCAAAGCGTGGTTCTGATGACCGTTTTCCTTTTCCACCTGAGGTGGTCAAGGAGTGGGCTCATTCACCAAAGGTAGACCCCCCGGTGTCTAGACTCTCAGCCCGGACTGTTGTATCAGTGGCTGATGGCACCTCTCTTAAGGATTCCACTGACCGCCAGGTTGACCTTCTGGCCAAATCTGTATATGAGGCAGCAGGGGCCTCGTTCTCCCCATCTTTTGCAGCAGTGTGGGCTCTCAAAGCTATCTCTGCTTCTCTAGAGGAGATGCATTCCCTCGCCAGGGAATCTATGCCCGAAATGGTTGCCTTAACTTCCAAAGCTTCAGCTTTTTCATCCTATGCCATGTCTGCCATGCTGGAGGCTTCTCACCGCACTGCGGTGGCTTCGGCTAATTCCCTCGCTATCCGCAGGATCTTGTGGCTTCGAGAGTGGAAGGCAGATGCTTCTTCAAAGAAGTACCTTGCTGGACTCCCTTTTGCTGGGTCCAGGCTGTTCGGTGAACAACTGGATGAAATTATTAAGGAAGCTACTGGCGGGAAGAGTACTTCCATGCCACAAACCAAAACCAGGAAACCTGTCCAGGGTAGGAACCAGTCGAGGTTTCGTTCCTTTCGTTCCTCCAACTGGTCGTCCTCTAAGCCCTCGGCCTCGTCCACTAACTCAGCCAAGGACCAAAAATCCAACTGGCGCACAAAAGCGCGTCCACAGAAGACCGCAGGAGCTGCTGCCACTAAGGCAGCCTCCTCTTCACTATCTGTCCGCGCCAGCAACGTCCTTAGTCGGTGGCAGGCTCTCCCACTTTGGCGACGCTTGGTTTCAACACGTCTCCGATCAGTGGGTGCGGGATGTCATCTCCCACGGCTACAGGATAGAATTCTCTTCCAGCCCGCCAAACAGATTTTTTCTGTCAACTCCCCCCTGTTCCAAGGCCGCCGCCTTCGCTCAGGCCGTGGCATCCTTGCAGGCCAACGGAGTAATTGTACCGGTTCCCGCCCGGGAACGGTTCAGAGGTTTCTACTCAAATCTCTTCCTAGTCCCCAAAAAGGACGGTTCCTTCCGGCCCATCCTGGATCTCAAGCTTCTCAACAAGCATGTTCAGGTGCGGCATTTTCGCATGGAATCTCTGCGGTCAGTCATTGCCTCAATGACCCAAGGGGATTTCCTGGCATCCATCGACATCAGAGATGCCTATCTGCACGTGCCAATTGCAGTTTCTCACCAGCGTTGGCTACGTTTTGCAATCGGAGAGGAACATTTCCAATTCGTGGCTCTCCCCTTCGGGTTAGCCACGGCCCCTCGGGTATTCACCAAGGTCATGGCAGCAGTGATTGCGGTTCTGCACCTCCAGGGGTTGGCAGTGATTCCTTACCTGGACGACCTTCTAGTCAAGGCTTCATCCAGCGCAGACTGTCAGCGGAGTGTCTCGCTCACTCTGGCCACTCTAGCCCAATTCGGGTGGCTGGTCAATCTTCCCAAATCCACTCTGACTCCGACCCAGAGGCTCACGTACCTAGGGATGCAGTTCGAGACTCTGCCGGCACTTGTGAAGTTGCCCTTGATCAAACAGCAGTCCCTCCAGTTAGCGGTGCGCTCTCTGCTCAGACCCCGCCGTTATTCCATCAGGCACCTGATGCAGGTGCTGGGTCAGATGGTGGCGTCAATGGAGGCTGTTCCCTTTGCCCAGTTCCATCTGCGTCCTCTGCAGCTGGACATTCTCCGCTGTTGGGACAAGCAGCCTTCCTCCTTGCACAGGTTAGTGGCTCTGTCGCCACAGACCAGGAGCTCTCTTCAGTGGTGGCTTCGGCCCCTATCTCTGTCTCAGGGACGCTCCTTCCTGGCTCCGTCCTGGGTGATCCTCACCACGGATGCCAGTCTATCCGGCTGGGGAGCGGTATGTCTCCACCACCGAGCTCAGGGCACTTGGACTCCGTCCGAGTCAGCCCTCTCGATCAATGTGCTGGAAACCAGAGCCGTGCTCCTGGCTCTCCTAGCTTTTCACCACCTATTGGCGGGCAAACACATCCGAGTCCAGTCAGACAACGCTACAGCGGTTGCCTACATCAATCACCAGGGCGGGACACGCAGCCGCCTGGCAATGTTGGAGGTACAACGCATCCTTCAATGGACGGAGGACTCCAAGTCCACCATATCCGCAGTCCACATCCCAGGCGTGGAAAACTGGGAGGCAGATTATCTCAGCCGTCAAACCGTGGACAGTGGTGAGTGGTCCCTGCATCCGGCAGTGTTTCAGTCAATCTGCCGCAAGTGGGGCACTCCGGACGTGGACCTAATGGCATCCCGTCACAACAACAAGGTTCCGATTTACGTGGCTCGCTCCCACGATCCTCAGGCCTTCGCAGCGGACGCTCTGGTTCAGGACTGGTCCCAGTTTCGTCTGTCCTACGTGTTTCCCCCTCTAGCTCTCTTGCCCAGAGTCCTGCACAAGATCAGAATGGAGGGCCGTCGGGTCAAACTCATTGCTCCGGACTGGCCCAGGCGAGCTTGGTATCCAGACCTGCTCCATCTGTCCGTAGAGGTGCCGTGGCACCTTCCGGACCGTCCAGACGTTCTCTCACAAGGTCCGTTTTTCCGCCAGAATTCTGCGGCTCTCAGATTGACAGCGTGGCTCTTGAGTCCTGGATCTTGACGGCTTCTGGTATTCCTCCTGAAGTCATTTCCACTATGACTCGGGCCCGGAAGTCTTCCTCGGCCAAGATCTATCACAGGACTTGGAAAATTTTCCTGTCCTGGTGTCGCTCTTCCGGCCATCCTTTTTGGCCTTTTTTCCTTGCCGACCCTTTTGTCCTTTCTACAGTCCGGTCTGCAGCTGGGACTGTCCCTCAACTCTCTCAAGGGACAAGTCTTGGCTCTGTCAGTGCTGTTCCAGCAGCGTATCGCCCGGCTGGCTCAGATCCGCACCTTCATGCAGGGCGCGTCTCACATCATTCCGCCTTACCGGCGGCCCTTGGATCCCTGGGACCTCAATTTGGTCCTCACGGCCTTGCAGAAACCCCCCTTTGAGCCTCTTAGGGAGGTTTCCTTGTTTCGTCTTTCACAGAAAGTAGTCTTTCTAGTGGCCATAACTTCCCTCAGGAGAGTCTCTGATTTGGCTGCGCTCTCTTCGGAGTCACCTTTTTTGATTTTCCATCAAGACAAGGTGGTTCTCCGTCCGACTCCGGACTTTCTCCCTAAGGTGGTTTCTCCTTTCCACCTTAACCAAGACATTACCCTGCCTTCCTTTTGTCCGGCTCCTGTTCATCGCTTTGAAAAAGCGTTGCATACTCTGGATCTGGTGCGGGCGCTCCGGATCTATGTGTCTCGCACCGCTGCTCTTAGGCGGTGCACCTCTCTTTTTTTGTGCTAACCACAGGTCGGCGTAAGTGCCTCTCTGCTTCTAAGCCGACCTTAGCCCGTTGGATTAGGTCGACCATTTCCGATGCCTACCAGGGTTCTCGGGTGCCTCCCCCGCCGGGGATCAAGGCACACTCGACCAGAGCTGTCGGTGCCTCTTGGGCTTTCAAGCACCAGGCTATGGCTCAGCAAGTCTGTCAGGCTGCCACTTGGACTAGCCTGCATACTTTTTCAAAGCACTACCAAGTGCATGCTCATGCTTCGGCAGATGCGAGCTTGGGCAGACGCATCCTTCAGACGGCTGTCGCCCATTTGTGAAGTTAGGCTCTGCCTACTTCTCAGTTTTTCTGTTTACTCCCACCCATGGACTGCTTTGAGACGTCCCAATGTCTGGGTCTCCCATAGGAACGATAAAGAAAAATAGAATTTTGTTTACTTACCTTAAATTCTTTTTCTTATAGTTCCATATTGGGAGACCCAGCACCCTCCCTGTTGCCTGTTGGCAGTTTCTTGTTCCGCGTGTTATCACCGGCTGTTGTCGTGGACAGAGTCTCCGGTTGTTCCGGTTCTTGCTCTGTTTTTACTTGTGGGTGGCTATTCTCCTTCAGCTTTTGCACTAAACTGGCTAGATCTCGTTCTCCAGGGGGTGTATAGGCTCAGAGGGAGGAGCTACACTTTTTAGTGTAGTACTTTGTGTGTCCTCCGGAGGCAGAAGCTATACACCAATGTCTGGGTCTCCCAATACGGAACTATAAGAAAAAGAATTTACGGTAAGTAACCAAAATTCTCTTTTTTAAATCATAATGTCAACCAAACACATCCAAATGACCCTGATCAAAAGTTCACATACCCTGGTGATTTTGGCCTGATAACATGCACAGACGTTGACACAAATGGGTTTAAATGCCTTACCTGTGACCCATTTGCTTGTAATCAGTGTGTGTGCATAAAAGTTGAGTGAGTTTCTGGGATCCAGAAAGACTCTTGCATCATTCATCCAGCCACTGACATTTCTGGATTGTGAGTCCTAGGGAAAGCAAAAGAATTGTCAATGGATCTATGGGAAAAGATAGTTGAGCTGTATAAAACTGGAAAGGGATACAAAATATATATCCAAGGAATTAATAATGGCTGTGAGCAGTGTTCAAACCGTGATTAACAAATGGAAAATCAGGGGCTCTGTAAAGACCAAACCACAATCGGGTAGACGAACAAAAATTTCGGCCCCAACAGCCAGGAAAATTGTTCAGGATGCAAAGAAAAACCCACAAATAACATCAGCTGAAATCCAGGACTCACTGAAAACTAGCGGTGTGGCTGTTTCAAGATGCACAATAAGGAGGCACGTGAAAAAAAATTGGGCTGCATGGTCGAGTCGCCAGAAGAAAGGCATTACTGCGCAAATGCTGCAAAGTATCTCGCCTACAATACCCCAAAACAGCACAGAAACAAGCCTCCAAACTTCTGGAATAAGGTAATTTGGTGTGATGAGACCAAAATCAAACTTTTTGGCCACAACCATAAATGTTACAGTTGAAGAGGTGTCAACAAGGCCTATGATGAAAACAACACCATTCCTGCTGTAAAGCACGGAGGTGGATCACTGATGATGTGTGGATGTATGAGCTACAAAGGCAGAAGACACTTGGTCAAAGTTGAAGGAAAGATGAATGCAGCACGTTATCAGCAAATACTGGAGGCAAATTTGCAGTCATCAGCTTGGAAGTTGCGCATGGCACGTACTTGGTTGTTCCAACATGACAACGATCAAACACACAAGGCCAAGTCGATCTGTCATTGGGTGCAGCAGAACAAAGTGAAGGTTCTGGAGTGGCCATCTCAGTCTCCTGACCTCATTGAGTCTCTGTGGGGAGAACTCAAGCACGCAGTTCACGCAAGAAATCCCAGTAATTTACAGGTACTGGAGGCTTTTTGCCAAGAAGAATGGGCAGCTTTACCATCTGAGACAATAAAAAGTCTCATCCACAACTACCACAAAAGACTTCAAGCTGTCATTGATGTTAGAGGGGGCAATGCACGGTATTAAGAACTGGGGTATCTGAACTTTGATGAGGGTCATTTGGATGTTTTTGGTTGTCATTATGATTTTAAAAAGAGAAAACACACAGTATTTTGACAATATAGGGCTTCACCCAACCACTAACCATGAGTGAGAAAAAAAGATTTTGTGTTATCATTCATATTCTCTGAAAAAAGGCCTAGAAAGCCTTGAAATGCTGGGGTACGTAAACGTTTGAGCACAATTGTATATGTACAGGCCATGATGCTGGGATTTAATGGACCCTTTCATCATAGTTCTGGGATAGAAAATGCCACTCTTTGTTTCTCTCCACCCATTCAGACATATGCTCCATCAATTTGTCTGTTAAGCAGACTGCAGTTCTGCTGAAGATAGCGGTTCTGGAAGGGAATGGTACCTACTATAACTGCGTCCTTTCTTTTCAGTAACATAGCAGTTGAATGGTCCTCCTTTATAGCGTGTCCACCTCTAAACATGATGCTAGTCAGGGGCGTAAATAGAACTCATTGGGACCCATAGCAGAAGTCCTAATTAGGCTCCCCCACAATAATTTGGCGGGGTCACAGAAGAACATTTCTCACAACTTTGCAGCCCATACAAAGTAATTTTCCTCCTATTGAAGCCCCATATATTAAGATGCCCCTATAAAGGATGATGCCAGCAAAAGTCTTCCCCCCACCTCCAAACACAGTATGATACCCTCATAGGGAGTTCCTATACAGTATCCTCCACAAACACAGTATAACCCCCCCCACCTTACACAGTATGATACCCCAACACAGCCCTCTATACAGGACAACCGCCGTCCATACACTGCAATGGCCTGACACCCTCCACACAGTATGATGGCCATTATACAACCCTCCACACAGTATGATGGCCTCTCCATGTAGTATAATGTCCTCCACACAGCCTCCCACAACTCAGAATAATGGCCCCAATAAAGCTCTGCAATAGTATACTGGCCTCCATGTAACCTTCCCAGCAGTATAATGGCCACCACATAGCCCTGAAAACTGTATAACGTAACCACATAGCCCTGCAAACTGTATAATGGCCCCCACATAGCTCTGCAAATGGTATAATGGCCCCCACATAGCCCTGCAAACTGTATAAGAGCCCCTACATAGGCGTGCAAACTGTACAATGGCCCCCACAAAGCACTGCAACTGTACAATGGCCCCCACATAGCCCTGCAAACTGTATAATGGACCCCACATAGCCCTGCAAACTGTATAATGGCCCCCACATAGCTCTGAAAACTGTATAATGGCCCCCACATAGCTCTGCAAACTGTATAATGGCCCCTACATAGCCCTGTAAACAGTATACTAACCTGCACATAGATGTGCAGAGATGTCAGAGCTCAGACGGAGAGAGTGTGATGGATGATGGATTGGCAGCTTCCTCTTCAATCATTGCTTTCAATTGTAAATGCAATGCCAGATGCCAAGGAGGGGGGACTGCCCCCGCCCCCACCCCCGACTCATGGGCCCCATAGCAGCTGTGTGGTTTGCTATTAGCAGTACGCCACTGATGCAACTTGTGTCCAAGTCATATTGGTTTACCATGGTGTGTTTTTTCAAAGAGCTTTCGGGTTCATGCTGATGAAGATGACTCCGAGAGGATTCAACAGATTGTTAAAAGGGCCATAGAGGATGCTGACTGGGTAATGAATAAGGCGAGTATGACAAAACACAAAGTTAACATTTAGCTATTACTTGATAGCTTCTCTAAATAAATCACTAATTTTTTAAATGGAACTCAATTTATCAGGAAAGTTCTTTATTTTTTCTATTCTTTAATGTTGGGAACCTTTAAAGAGCACCCACCCTCTTGCCAATTCTTTTTAATACCTTAATTGCACAATTGAACAGGCAACTATATTACATTGATAATCTCTCCTAGAAAGATCCTATAAGATCCTCTGTACAAGAAGCTTTTGTTATTCCTTGATTGTCAAAACAACTTGACCTCTCCACTTGTGTCCCCATGATACCGGCATTTATTTTAGTTGGTTGCACAGTTTCAGCATCATGAAGGTCTCCTTAAATCACAGACTGGGTGCATGTAAATGTAATTTTCCTTTCGTCACGACAGCACCCATGAGAGAGGGATCCGCCCCCTTCAGGACAGGAAACCTACAGATAAAAAAGGGGCAGTCCCCCTCCCTCATCAGTTGGTTTCCTGTCCTGAATGGAGAGGAACCTACAGTACCTGGGCCCGGTTGAGTCCGTGCGGTCTCCGTGGGAACGGCGGAGCTCTAGGTCCAGAAGCACGGTCGGTGGAGCTCCCCTCGTGGACTCCGTCCTCCGGTGCGTCTCGTCCTCTTCCCCTTGGTTCGGCTTTGCCTCCGGGGTAATGACGCCGGCACCTGCGCGCGCTTGGCTGTGGACGGCAGGGGGGACCCTGCCGTGTCCGCGCGCTCTCTCTGCTGCCGTGACCCGGAAGTGCACTGGAGCGCTTCCGGGGGAGTGGACCGGGCAGGTTCCTTGTGAAGGCCGTGGATCCCTCCTTCCTGAGCCGGACGCGGGGTAAGTTGCTGTCGGTGCTCGGCGGCCGGCGCCTCTCCCTGTGGCGCGGGCTGCGCCTCCGGTTACGCGGCGGGTGCGATGTGTCCGGGGCCGCGTCCCCGCTCTGTCTCCTCGGCAGTGTCCCGGCAGTGCAGGGAGGATCGTCCCGGGTTTTGGAGCTGGATTCTGCCATGCATGGCCGGGGTCCCTGGGGCCTTTGTGTTCACCTGGCCCCTGTATCCTCTGTGGCTTCCGGGCCCGGTAAGGCCTCTGTGGACTCGCCTGACTCCGGCCTCTGTGGGGCTCCGGTGGCCTCTGTGGACTCCTGGGCCTCTGTGGACTCCTGGCCCTCGTGGCCTCTGTGGACTCCTGGCCCTCGTGGCCTCTGTGGACTCCTGGCCCTCGTGGACTCTGTGGACTCCTGGCCCTCGTGGACTCTGTGGACTCCTGGCCCTCGTGGCCCCTGTGGACTCCTGGCCCTCGTGGCCTCTGAGGACTCCTGGCCCTCGTGGCCTCTCTGGGACTCCTGGCCTTCGTGGCCTCTGTGGACTCCTGGCTCCTCTGGCCTCTGTGGGCTCCTGGCCCCTGTGGCCCCTGTAGGCTCCTGGCTCCTGTGGACTCTATGGACTCGTACCCCTGTGGGGTCCTGGCCTCTGTGGGTTCTTGGCCCCTGGGCCTCTGTGTCCTCCTGGTCCCTGTGGCCTCCGGGCCCCTGTGCATTCTGTATGTCCTGACCCATGTGGCCTGTGTGTTTTTTCACGCCTCTGGACCTCCTGGCCTCTGGACCTCCTAGCCTCTGTGGCCTCTGGGCCTCCTGGCCTCTGTTGGCCTCGGGGCCTCCTGGTCTCTGTGGCCTCTGTGTCCTCTGGCCCTCCTGTCCTCTGGCCCTCCTGTCCTCCTGGCCTCGGGTCCTCCTGGCCTCGGGTCCTCCTGGCCTCGGGCCTCTGGCCCTCCCGGCCTCTGAGCCTCCTGGCCTTTGCGCCTTCTGAGGTTGGGTCTCGGGCCTCTGTGTCTCTCAGCCTCGTGCTTCCTGGCTTGTGCCTCTGTTCCTCTGTGCTGCCTGCCCTTGGTCCTTTGTGCCTCATGGCCTTGGCCCTCTGTGCTGCCTGCCCTTATTGCCTCCTGGCCTGGGGCCGCTGTACCTCCTAGCCTTGCCGCTGTGCCTCCGGGCCTTGGGCCGCTGTGCCTTCTGGCCTCGGGCCTCTGTGCCTTCTGGCCTCGGGCCTCTGTGACTTCTGGCCTCGGGCCTCTGTGACTTCGGGCCTCGGGCCTCTGTGCCTTCTGGCCTCGGGCCTCTGTGCCTTCTTAGTCTCGGGTCTGTGTACCTCCTGGCATCGGTGCCTCCTGCCTTCGGGCCTCTGTGTGTACTGTCTCTGTGCCTTGGGCTTCCTGGCCACGCGCCTCGGTTGCCTCCTGGCCTCATGCCCCCTGCCTCGGTGCCTCTGGCCTCTCGGGTTCCTGGTCTCTGTGGCTGCCTGGCCTCTGTGTGTGGCTCCCTGGCCTCTGTGTGGCTTCCTGGCCTCTGTGTGGCTGCCTGGCCTCTGTGTGGCTGCCTGGCCTCTGTGTGGCTTCTTGGCCTCTGTGTGGCTTCTTGGCCTCTGTGTGGCTTCCTGGCCTCTGTGTGGCTTCCTGGCCTCTGTGTGGCTTCCTGGCCTCTGTGTGGCTTCCTGGCCTCTGTGTGGCTTCCTGGCCTCTGTGTGGCTTCCTGACTTCTGTGTGGCTTCCTGGCCTCTGTGTGCCTTCCTGGCCTCTGTGTGCCTTCCTGGCCTCTGTGTGCCTTCCTGGCCTCTGTGTGCCTTGAAGGTCTCCTTAAATCACAGACTGGGTGCATGTAAATGTAATTTTGCCATTTAGTTTAATTTCAAACATTTCTAGCAATTACCAACACATTACTAATATTTAACTGATGACCTAAGCCAAAATTTGATATTTAAGCTAAGATAACTCAAGTGTATTTAATTAATCAATATGTTCTTTTACTTTTGTATATGCAGTGACTTATTAGAAGTGAAGTTGTTGACATTTAATACATATATTCTGTAGTTTGGATTTTACAGCTAATCTTTCACAAACCAGGAAAAACCATGGAAATTCCCACATATTCATGATCACATTTATATTTTTGATGATGTAATTTTCCCGTTGCCACATACTGTTTGTTATTCTTCCTCCTCCTTCTCCTCCTCCTGCTCTAAAAAAAAAAAAAAAAATCTGACCGGAAAATTGTCTCACCAACGATCTAAGTACGGATAAATTGGTGCTTGTTAGTTTCAAGCACCAATTTTCAAGTTTCAAGCACTAGTTAATTTCAAGACATAAGAATAGAAAGAGAAATTAAATTACCATTCCAGCAGCTGCAATACATGTGTAACTCATCCCTTTGCCTTACTGCTGCAGTTTAGTGATGGGCAAAGCTGAACTGTAACGTTTGGGGTCCGTGCATGGACCCTGAACACAGAATTCTCAGGGAAGTCGATGTTTCTGTTCAGACGCCTGGATAAAAATTAAAAAAAGTTAATATGAAGCAAAATAGGGATTAGAGCAGGACAGTTATACTTACTGAATCTGTCACACTGCTTCCAGGTCTGTTCATTAAACCTCATGCATATTCACTGTTTTCCCAACCCACCCTCTTTGACAGCGTCTGTGATTGGTTGTAGTCAGACTGGCAGGTGGCGTCTTCATTTGGTTGTGAAGTGTAAAAATAATCAGAAAATATGGCGTAGGGTCCCTCGTATTTTGATACCTAGAGCAGATAAAGCAGACTGCTACAGACTGCAGCCCCCAGTAGTGTTATCTTGGCTGTGTATTAAAATATAAGGGACTCTGGCCTTTTTTAAAATTATTTAAGTAAATAATTTAAAAAAAGGTGTGGGGTCCCCCAGCCCTCCAATTTTGACACCCAGCCAAGATAGACAGCTGGGGGCTAGTTTTCTCACGCTGAGAAGGACCATGGTTATTGGGCCCTCCCCAGCCTAAAAATAGAAGCCCACAGCTGCCCCACATTGCGCCAATCCTGGCGCTTTACCTGGCTCATCCTGATTGCCCTGGAGCAGTGGCAATTGTGGTAATATAAGGGGTTAATGACAGCTGTGATTTATGAAAAAATGCCTGTGGTATTCCACACATGTCTGCTGACCTGATCCACCCACACCTGTTAAACCCTTAGATCACGCTGTCAAACAGTGACAGCGCAATTTAAATGGCCGAGGCCACCATCAGCAGCCACGTGACTTGATCACGGGGCACCGATGTGTTGTCATGGTAGCGTGGGGTCAGCTGATGACCCTTAACACTACCATGAGTCACTTTCTATGAGAGCCAGCAGAGCGCCGGCCACAGGAGATAAGCATTTCTGCTGATCAGAGTGATGCTGCTCTAATCAAGAGTAATGCAAAGGGATCGGACTCAAAACACAAAAAATAAGCTATCACTGAGCCCAGGATCAGAAAAAATGAGAACGCTACAGGTCTCAAGAAAATGGTGACAAAAGCGCTAACCTTTCTTTGGACAATCAATAGTATGAATCAGCTCACCGTGGAAAAAGCTCAGTCACAAATGCTAACTACAGGGTGTGTTTTAGCCCCTTGGAACAATTGTTGCAGTTTAACCCCTAACGCTAAAGCTGAAGGTCAGCTCATTATATATTTGGCTGTGGTATTTTTTTTCAAGCATATAAATTTATTAAAGCATGTTTCATAGACATCAATTGATATAGAAAGGAAAAAAAAAAAAAAAAAAACTTTTTCCTGAGTAGGATGAAACTTATATAACACAGATATTAAATCTTCTAGTTCAAACTTAACAGCCCCTACACAATATAAATCGAGCACTAATATATTAGCAGTGTGCATGCATACATAGCCAAAACTCCTACTTGCGTTTTTAATTTACACCAAATTTACACCATCTACGACTTGTGCGGTTATATTGCGTTATATTCAACATGGCGCTTTGTGCTCTACCATAATATAGAACAAGCATGTGTTTTTTGCATTGAAGCATAGTTTAAATAATTTAACAAAAAAATAAAAAAAGTTTTTGAAAGGGATTTTTTTTTTTTTTTTTATTAAAACAAACTTTTGACAATAAAAAATGAGGCTTCCTTCAAAGTATATAAATCTATTTTAAGCATTGAGGTACACCGAAGTGCAGGAAAATCCACATAATATAGATATTAAACTTCCATGTCGGAATTTAAAAGCTTTTACATAGTATGAAAACTAAGCACATATATAGAAGGGCAATATGTGTGCATATACATGGGGATATACATGAGTAAATATGTTTGTAAAAAAAATTCCAGTGTGCGCCATTTGTTGAGTGCAGATTTATGTATTTAAATATGATATATTGGCACATATGTATGTGCATTAAACTTGAAGGTGTTATATCTGCACACACTGAATGGCGCACTGCAACTGGTTTGGTTATAAACGTATATATCTTCAAATCCAGAAAACCATTGAAAAATGTGTACTGTATTGTATTGTATTGTATCATTGTTTTTTAATTGTATATGTATGTAATATTTTTCATGGTAAAATCTATTTCGTGCATGTAAGGTGCTGAAGTAATTTAAACATCTGTTACATTGATTAGCATTTGCATATAAGCTTTGCAGCACCATCTATCCAGTATCATGATTAAGGGTGGTGCTTTCACCTGAAACGCGTTGTGCTGGTCATGTCATTCTTTGTGTCTGCATGATAAAATAAAGACGTGATTTTTTTTGCCTGAAGAGCTGGACATCCTCATCTTTTGCTTTCTTTGGACAAACTTCAGAATTTTTATTAACCATTTAGATAAAAGTAAAAGCATATATAATATATATTTGGTATCTACAAGCTAGTATCGACGTGAGCCATCATACTTTTTTTTGCAATTTCACTGTACTTGGGAATTTTTTTCCCGTTTTCCATTACACTACCAGGAGCTGCTCAACCTCATACTTGAGAATCGACGAATTTCAGCTAAAGCAATAGCAGACATCATGGGAATTCCCCGTCAACGTTTTATGTGATTATCCATGAACATTTGGACATGAGGAAGCTATCTGCAAAGTGGGTGCCCAAATGTTTGACAACAGATCAGAGAAGCATGCGAGTGAAAACGTCCCGGTCCATTTGTTTAGTGTTTCCGGACTGATAAGAACCTCCTGGATCAACTGGTCACTATGGATGAGACCTGGTTTTATTTGTATGACCCTGAAAACAAGGAGCAGTCAAAAGAGTGGAGGCACAGTGGTTCTCCTAGTCTAAAGAAGTTCAGTAAGGTGATGGCATCTGTGTTCTGGGATAAGGAGGGCGTGCTGCTAGGGTACTACTTTCAAAAGGGTTTCACCATCAATGCAAGGTATTACATTTAACTTTTGGACCAATTGAAGGCAGCTCTGAAAGCCAAAAGGTGCGGCAAGCTGTCAAACACCTCCGCTCACACTGCGCAAGCGACCACAGCAAAACTGGCAGAGCTGGATTCCAGCTGGTTGACCACCCACCTTATTCACCACATCTAGCTGTCTCTGACCATCATCTGTTTTCAAACCTGAAGAAACCTGTCAAGGGTACCAAATTTCACACCATTTCTGATGCCATGGCTGCTACGGACATCAATGGAGAGTATGTGGGAAAAATGTAAAGTTTTCTCATCCTATCAGCAGACCCTCGTATATGGTAAAACCAATGGCTTCATTCACAAGTACAACTTGTCCCACAAAAAATAAGCACTCATATGGCTATATTGACCGAAAAATAAAAAAAGTTATGGCTCTCTTAAGAAGGGGAGATAAAAATGAAAATGAAAATTGGAAAATCGCCCCAGGTGTGAAGTGGTTGAATGATTTATTTAAATAATTAAAAAAAAAAAAAAAAAAAAGCTGCTTTGGGTCCATTGTATTTTGATACACAGCCAAGATAACGCACACAACTGGGGACTGCAGCCTCCAGTTGTCTGCTTTATCTGCGCTGGGTATTAAAATACAGAGGACCCTATGCCATTTTTTTCGGTTGTTAATTTTTACACTCCACAACCAATCATAGACGCCGGTATGCTGGCAGTCTGAATGCAATGAATCATAGACGCTATCACAGAGGGTGGGCGGGAGATGCAGTGAATATGCATGAGGTTTAATAAGCGGATCCGGAAGCAGTGTGACAGCCACATGGAGTATAACTGTACTGCTCTAATCCCCATTTTGCTTACTTTTGCAGCCATTTTACAGCACACAAGTTCGGGTCACCGTAGACGTATATGGGGGTTCATATTCCGGTTCAAGCCTGGTCCCGAACCAGACTTTATTTATTTATTTTTTTATTTAATTTATTTTTTTTTTTTAAAAGTCCAGCTGGATCCAGCGAACCCGAACATCTGCGGGTTCGCTCATCTCTACTGCAATTCTCTCCTGTACCTAAAGGGGTTGTCTTATTTATGACATAAATATTTGATAGAAATAGAAACTAATAAATGAAGAGAGCTGTGCATACAGTTGAATCCAGGAGTTTACATACAATATCTGAAAAGACACATCTGCATGTTTTTCTCACAATGTGACATGAAATCAGAATAAACCTTTCCCATTTTAGGTCAATTAGGAACCAAAATTATTTATATTTGACAAATGCCAGAATAATAAGAGAGAGAGAATGTTTTAATGCATTTTTATTACTTTCTGCAACGTCAAAAGTTTACATACGTTTCATTAGTATTTCGTATCATTGCCCTTAAACTGCATGACTTGGGTGAAACGTTTTAGATATCCTTCCACAAGCTTCTCACAATAGTTGGTAGGAATTTTGGCCCATTCCTCCTGACGGAACTGATCTACCTAAGCCATGTTTGTAGGTCGCCTTGCTTACATTTGCCTTTTCAGCTATGTCCATAAATATTCAATAGGATTGAGATCAGGGTTTGGTGATGGCCACTCCAAAACATTGACTTTGTTATCCCTAAGTCCCTTTGTAACCAGTTTGGCAATATGCTTTGGGTCATTGCCCATTAAGACGACCCATTTCCACCCAAGCTTTAAGTTCCTTGCTTATGTCTTGAGATGTTGCTTCAGTTTTGCCGCATAATCTTCTTTTCTCATGATACCATCTATTTTGTGAAGTGCACCAGTCCCTCCTGAAGCAAAATAACCCCACAACAATACTTTGCTTCACCTTGGTTCTTAACTTCATTGTAGCCAGTCCAAGTTACCCCCCCCCCCCCATTTAAAAACGGTCCTCCCTATTTAAAGATACTATTGCGTCCTGGAGAATAATGAGGAAGAAATATAAGTTGTTGTTTAGAATTTCAAGACACCTGCCATTATGGAATAATCCTGAGTTTAGACAAGACAAGGAAAACAATCTATTCCGGGAATGGAGGGAGAAAGGGATACAAAGTGTTGGACATCTCCTGCACGATTCAGAGCTCAGATGGTTAAGGAGGGAGGAAATAATCGGTAGATACGGCCTTAGCCCAAACCAGGTTATTCAGGATGAGCAAATAAAACATTCCTTCATGAACGTATTAAAAGATGTTAAGTCAGGAAATAGGCAGGAATAGCTTTGACTGTCTTCTGACTCAGTATGACTTAGTATGTGGCCTCCCCTTCAATTTCATCCCTGTACAATATAATGAGAGAGGATCTGTTAGACATACACCCGGACACATTTTTTAAACAGTGGTAGAAACAGCTTTCTGACCAAGACATTGGGTCTAAAATCAGGGATGGGTGGAATGTTCTGGGAAAGCATGTTCTTAACGAACAGTGGACGGAGACCCAGTAGAAAATTCTGCATAGAGCCATCTATGCTTTTGATCTACCAGCGTCCCCTTTAAAATTGGATAGTATCACTCAATGTCCAAAGTGCAAAACTCCCTCTACTGATTTGTTGCAGGGACTATGGTCGTGCCCTTGTTCAATGGAATTTTGGGAGGACATTACCAAATGTATTGAATCTATTTGGTCCCTCAGGCCCCCTCTAACGAATATTTTGGTATTGTTTCATTACCGGTCTGAAAATGAGACCATGAGTGTCCGTCACTTTCACCTCGGCTCCTCCATATGGTGCTGCTCCTATCAAAAAGGCTATCATTTAAACATTGGCGAGACCCTACTACCACTTCACTTAATGAATTTCTGGAGTAATTGAAATATTTATTAAGTTTGGAGAGATGGGATGCAGAAAAAAGAAAACAACGGATACCTAAATATTTAAAAACTTGGAAGGTATTCATAGAAAAATATTGTTCTCCAGATGAGATAATTCACATAGTCACACCCTTTAAGGATTGTGAATGGTACCACATGGGGAAGCTCAGTGGCTCGTTGGATAAACTGGAGATTGATGCTGGTTAAATCGTAGTCTGTCTATTCTGAAATATCTTAGAGAAATGTTGTGGTTCACATTAGTACACTTTTTCCTGCCTGTGTATGCACTGCTTGAATCTTTGGATCTTTGAATTTCTTGAATATTTGAAGGTCTACATTTTTTAATTTATGTATTTGAGTGTTATAATAAAAACCCAATAAAAATTATGTATATAAAAAAAGACAACCCCACAACATTATGCTGTAAACCCCTGTGTTTCACAGTTGGAATGGTGTTCTTAGGCTTTAAAGCGTCTCTTTTTTTCCTCCAAATGTAACGATGGTCATTATGGCCAAACAGTTCAATTTTAGTTTCGTCAGATGACAGGATGTGTCTCCAAAAAATATGGTCTTTGTTTCTTTGTGCATTTGGGGTCTAAGGGGAAAACTTTTCTCCTTGCGAAGACTTTACAAACCAGTCTGGCTGCCAATGAGGAGTCTTATAGCTGCAATGCTCCTCTGGGAAATATTCAAATTGTCTCTTTTGGGAGGAAGGAGACAAACTCTAGCACCACCTATTGGAAGTAGCAATCCTAAAAGTCAAAAGTGTCCCTTAAACGAGCCTTTTCATAAGACTAAGGCGGGCTTTGCACACTACGACATCGCAGGTGCGATGTCGGTGGGGTCAAATTGAAAATGACGCACATCCGGCATCGCATGCGACATCGTAGTGTGTAAAGGCTCGATGATATGATTAACGAGCGCAAAAGCGTCGTAATCGTATCATCGGTGCAGCGTCGGCGTAATCCATAATTACGCTGACGCGATGGTCCGATGTTGTCCCTCGCTCCTGCGGCAGCACACATCGCTGTGTGTGAAGCCGCAGGAGCGAGGAACATCTCCTACCGGCGTCACTGCGGCTTCCGTTGGATATGCGGAAGGAAGGAGGTGGGCGGGATGTTTACATCCCACTCATCTCCGCCCCTCCGCTCCGATTGGCCGCCTGCCGTGTGACGTCGCAGTGACACCGCACGACCCGCCCCCTTAACAAGGAGGCCGGTCGCCGGCCAGAGCGACGGTCGCAGGGCAGGTGAGTGTATGTGAAGCCGGCGTAGCGATAATTTTCGCTACGCCAGCTTTCACAACATATCGCTGCTGCGACGGGGGCGGGGACTATTGCGTGTGACATCGCAGCATCGGCTTGCGATGTCGCAGCGTGCAAAGTACCCCATAGAATTTGTCAGATCGTAACCTCCATTTGCAGACACGATGTTTCTGGGTGATTGCCCCTCATCAGTGCAAAGTATGAGATATGATCTGGCTGTATGAGAAGCTCTAGTGGCGTCTAAGGGGAAAACATTTCTCCTTGCGGAGACCTGACAAACCAGTCTGGCTCTGATCTGCTGCTCTGATCTACAGAAAGGAACAAGCGATCAGACTGCTGATCCTTGTAGTCCCCTAGGGGGACTAATAAAAAAATAAAACCTAAAAGTTCAAATCACCCCCCATTCGCCCCATTGAAAATCAAAGGGTTAAAAAAAGAAAAAATATACACATACTGTATTTGATATTGTCGCATTCAGAAATGCCCAACCTCTCAAAATATAAAATCAATTATTCTGATCGGTAAACGGTGTAGCAGCAAAAAAAAATCCAAACGCCAAAATTGCGTTTCTTGGTCGCCGCATATTTTGTACAAGATGCGATAACGGGCGATCAAAACATAGCATCTGTGCTAAATCCGTTAAAAACGTCAGCTCGAGACAAAAAAATAAGCCATCTCTGAGCCATAGATCCCGAAAAATGAAAATGCTAAAGATCGCGATTTAATGGCTCAATAAGTGCGCCATTTATTTTGGACAAACTTGTGAATTTATGTAACCCCTTAGATAAAAGTAAACCTATACATGTTTGGTGTCTACGAACTTGTACCAACCTGAGGCATCACACCAATAAATCAGTTTTACCATTAGTGAAAACTGTGAATAAAATATCCCAAAAGCAATCACAGTCACACTTTTTTTTGCAATTTTTTTTGGACTTGGAATTTTTTTGCCGTTTTCCAGTACACTATATGGTAAAACTAATGGTTTTATTCCAAAGTACAACTTGTCCTGTAAAAAAAAAAAAAAAGCCCTTATCTGACAAGATTGACAGAAAAATAAAAAGTTACAGCTCTCGGATGAAGGGGAAGAAAAAAAAAAACGGAAAAATTGCCCAGAGGTGAAGTGGTTAATCTGGCTTTTTTATGTTTCTTTTGGAGTAATGGCTTCTTCCTGGCAGACTGGCCTTTTATTGCATGTTGATTCACTACTTTGTTTCACTGTGGATAATATCACAATCTTACCAGCTTCCGCCAGCATCCTCACAAGGTCTTTTGCTTCTGTTCTTAGCTTGATATGCACATGTCTGACCAAAGCACTGTCATCTTTGGTACACAGAACCCGTTTCCTTCCTGAGCGGTATGATGGCTGGACATTCCCAACTTGATTGTACTTCCGTATAATTGTTTGTACAGATGAGCAAGGTACCTTCAGGTATATGGAAATTGCACCCAAGTATGAACCAGACTTGTTCAAGTTCACAATTCTCTCCCTGAGATTTTGGCTGATTTCTTTTGACTTTCTCAAAGAAGCAGTGTGTTTCAGGTGTGCATCAAAATACATCCACAGGTGTGTCTCTAATTAACTCAGATGTTGTCAATAAACTTATCAGAAGCTTTGAAAACATGACATCATGATATGGGCTGTCCCATATTGTTTGAAGGCATAGTACTCTTAGTGTATGTAAACTTTTGACTTTGCAGAAAGTAATACAAATGCCTTAAAATATTCTCTCTCTCGCTCATGTCTCTCTCTCTTGTTCCTAATGGACCTAAAAACAGGAAAGGTTTATTCTAATTTCATGTCAGATAGTGAGACAAACCTGCGTATGTGTCTCTTTAGATAGTATATGTAAATATCTAGTTTCAACTATATGTGACCACCTCTCGAGAAAGCATTAGAATCTGCATCTAGCAGCCACTTTGTCACATTCTGTTCAGAACACCTTAAATGTCTCAGATATGTCAACCTTTTTTACCATCTTTTTTTATTTGGCCATGTGCACACTTTGCATTCTATTCCGCAGCGTGTAAGTCACTGCCTGTGCGTCTCAGAACGCAACCGAAAAAGCTGCGTTCTGAGACGCATTCGGCAGAACGCAACGTGCGCACATTCCTGGAGAATTCATGCGTTCTGGATGCTTTCTCTGCCATAGACAGAGTGGGAAAAGCATCCAGAATGCACATTTTTCACAGTGCGGTCCCACTCGGCTCTGCAGCATCCCCATAGACTTCCAGCAGAGCCGAGTGGGACCGCACTGTCAAAAAGAGCATGGCTGGCTGCGAGACAGAGCCACGTGATCAGAATGAACTCTGATGAACTTCACCCGACTTCATTGTGATCGCGCGGCTCTGTGCGTGTGCCGCGGCTTGATTTGTGGTCACATGTGAAGGACTCACCTCTGATCGCAAATCCCCTGAGTGACTGCAGTGAGCCGCGCGATCAGCTGTGCTTTCACTCCGGTTACTCGCTGCCACAGCTACAGTCCTCCACCTGAGCGCGGTGGCCGCGAGTAACCTCAGTGACAGCACAGCTGATCGCGCGACTCACTTCAGTTGCTGCATGGAGCTCACAGGAGCGGCGGTGGTCTACTGCTGCTCCTGTCAGCTTCGGATGTAGCAGAGCTGAAAGTGTCGTGGGACCTTGCGTGTATTACGTCGGACCTGGAGTTGTTTTTGAGGGGTTAATAAAGTGGTGAAATAGGGTGATTTTTTTGTCTTTCATTCCAAATAAAGGATTTGTTGGAGATGTGTGTTTTATTTTCTTTAACTTACTGGTTAATCATGGAAGGTATCTCGGGGAGACGCCTGCGATGATTAACCTAGGACTTAGTGGCAGCTATAGGCTGCTGCCATTAACTCCTTATTACCCAGTTTGCCACCACACCAGGGCAATTCGGGATGAGCCGGGTAAAGTCCCGGGACTGTCGCATCTAATGGATGCGGCAATTCCGGGCGTCTGCTTGCTGATGTTGTTAGGCTGGGGGGCTCCCCATAACGTGGAGATCCCCATCCTGAGAATACCAGCCTTCAGCTGTGTGACTTTACCCTGGCTGGTATCCAAATTGGGGGGGGACCGCACGTCGTTTATTTTTCAATCATCTATTTATTTTTTTTACTCCTCGATATAGACACGCCCACTGGCGGCTGTGATTGGTTGCAGTGAGACAGCTGTCACTCAGCGAGGGGCATGTCTGACTGCAACCAATCATAGGCGCCGGTGGACGGGGGAAGCAGGGAATATGTGATGGGTTAATGAGCCGTCGGCATTTTCAAAAGAGGAGAAGCCGTCACAGTTTGAACGCCGTGCAGCGCCGAGACGGTGATCGTGGATCGGTGAGTATGAGAGAGGGGGTGGGGGGAGAGACCGACATGGACAGAGAGAGAGATAGAGACATAGAGGGAGAGAGAGACCGACCGACAGAGAGATCGAAAGACCTGCCTTTGTTATGTTAAAAAAAACATGCGGATCGCAACAATAATGCAATGCAAGCGCACTGCTTAACATTTTGGCAGCATTTTCCTACAACTCATTGATTTCAATGGGTGTAGAACGCTGCCAAAATTTCAAAAACAATTGACATGTTGCTTCTTCAAACGCAGAGATTTTGACAAATTTTACGCACCTAAAACGCTGCATTTTTAAAAGCATTGTGCATACAAGAAAGCCCTAATTTCCATAGACTATGCCTGGAAATCGAAACGCATGCAATTTGGCATGAAAACGTTGCAGCTCAAAACGCTGCCGAAACGCAGGAAAAAACGCAATGTGCGCACACAGCCTCTTGGAACTTCTATAAGGCATGGGACTATGATATTAAACTTTTAAAGATTATGATTTTTTTTTCTTGTTATTGTATAAAAAATTCTCTTTTTAAATCACCATTAATTTTTTTTTTTTTTTTTTACAGTATAAAAAACAAGCCTAAGAAACCATATAAAGCAACAATTTCATCAGGGAAGAGACCTGTGGACATCATATTACTTATTTTGTCATCAGCCACAGAACCTAAATCCATCCAATGATATATACTTTCAAAGGAGAATCTTCTTCCCGCTTATGAGCTTTGCTATGTTCAAGGAATATTCCTTGTCTACCGTGACTTGAAGACAGACATTACGTTTATCTATATTGATGCTTAAATTAAAATATCAGGCATTTCTTTTGGTATATTCTAATGTTCAAGTCATTACTGCAAATGTAAATATTAAAGTATGTTCTCTATTTGTGCATGAAGTATTTTATGAAAGGAAATTGAATTTCATAAAAGGTCAATCCAAAAGCTTTTTTTTTTTTTTAAATCCAGGTATTTTGTGGCCATTTTTTTCTAATATGAACATCAAGAAAATGCTGTAATTTAATGAAATCTTATAATGATAAAGATTCCTGATTTGTGATGATTTTCTGACTCAAACCAAGCATTAGCTCGATAAACACAGGAGAATTGAAGTAAGATTTGTCCATCTACATTGTAAGGCTCCTATTTGTGCTGTCTATAAAAAATAATCAGAACAGGTTAGAGCCAACATATACAGTGGGTCACTGAAAACGTCAGTAAAATGAATAGGGGTACAGTGTTTCACCGAAAATAAGACTTAACTTGAAAATAAGCTATAGTATGATTTTACAGGATTTTTGGAGTATGCTTGAAACATAAGCCCTAGTTACAGTCAGGGACAGTTTCCTTTAAAAGTACAACTCGTTCCGCAACAAACGAGTCCTCACATGCCTATATTGATGGAAAAAATAAAAACGTTACGGCTCTCGGAAGAAGGGTGGTGGAAAAAAAAAAAAACACGGAAAGCTCAAAATCTGCCAGTCGTGAAGGGGTTAAAATACACTTTTCCTACTTTGAAGTTACAACACCAAGAAGCAAAAATTGTGGAATCACAGGATCGATAGACATGATATTCAACATATTTTGCTTTATTTAGTTTTGAGAGACACACACAGAAATGCACACACTTGCACGCCTTCAGTGAAGTTATTAATGGTTGACTGAGAAATATTACTCCAATCTGAGTGAACTTAGACAAATAAATCATCAAAATTTGCTTCTGGCAACCTCCTTTTGCAATTGCTGAGCAGTGACATCCCAGATGAGCTCAATGTGACACAAGTCTGGAGTGCTGGAGGCCAGGATGTGCATTTAGGCCAAGCATGCAAGCACAGTAGCATGAGAAACATGAAGCCTGTTGTTGTCATGTTGAATAACGGCTTCTGGGACGTTTGTAGAAATAGGCAAACCCAAATTAAAGTAACATCGAGCTGTTAGTGTAATAGGTCTAGACGGGTCCAACTCTCATACATTAATACCGGGAGTAGATCTGGTATGATGTTCCTTCATGATGGCCTCTGTATGGTCTTGCCTATATGATGTTCAAACCAATCACTGGCTAACACATTGCGTCCAGGACTCCTCACTAAAAAGGATAGACCTCTATTCCAGCCTCCATTGCCATTTAGTATTGGGACATGATAGTATTTGAGAGCGTTGGTGTAAGGTCAATAGAACACCTATAGCTAAATGCCTGACACTGACACCATAGGCTTTGATATGTGACATCCAATCTCACTTGCATTACAGAATGCATCATTGATGGAGTCAATAACACACCCGTTAGTGTCCCAAAAGCCATTTTCAGCATTACAATGCGAGTCTGCCTGTTGTTCTTTCTGATGTGACCAGCCTGCGATTCCTAAATATTTTGCCATGTCTCAGGACTTATCTCACCATGTGCGCCTCTAAGAATTTATTGGTTGAAAATTACAAAGGGAGCTGCCAGCAGCGGATCTTGATTATTAACATGCCCAAGTGCATTCAGCTTGGCAGAACGTTCCTGAGACAAATGTTAGTTATCTAATTGAAAGCAAGCATAAAATTGTGCAATAAAAGATAATATAAAATTGTATTTAATAAAGTGAGATATTGGTTATATTTTGCCTAAATATGTAAGCTCGTAACCTGGTGTCAAGGGTTTCACTTTATTAAATATCATTTTTTATTACACAATTTTCTGCAGGATGCAGCCAGACCCCTTTTGGGCTAGCTATACTGTGGGATGCACTTATATAGTGCTGGGCAGCCCACCTGATTTAATGGTATGGGCGTCATCTGTAGGCTGTAACTCAGACACTCTGTATCCCACGTACCTGTGTGACTGGCACCCCATGCAAACCCCATCTGTTTGTATGTTTAATACCAGCAACCACCCCCTCCATGATATAGTAGGCTGACAGTGATTGTCTCATCGGTATTCTGCACCTGTGTTGCCCCCTCCTTTATCATGGGGAGCCTGCTGCATACTGCTACTGGGCTACTTGCTGTCATTTAAGGGTGGGGGTTGGATTACATGAAGGACAACATGGCAGGAGACAACTAGTCCTCTAGTGATCTCCTGCTAAAGACTGATTTTATTTAAACTACAACACGCAGCTCAGTAAAGCCTGCTTTACACCTTATGATATCACATACGATATCGTATGCGATTGTACCCGCCCCCATCGTATGTGCGGCACGTTCAATTTGTTGACTGTGTCACACAAACGATTACTTCCCGTCGCACATACTTACCCTTCCATACGACCTCGATGTGGGCGGCGAACATCCACTTCCTGGAGTTGGAGGGACGTTCGGCGTCACAGCGATGTCACGCGGCAGCCGGCCAATAGAAGTGGAGGGGCGGAGATGAGCGGGACGTAAACATCCCGCCCACCTTCTTCCTTCCGCATTGCCGGCGGGAGCCGCGGGACGCAGGTAAGATCTGTTCATCGTTCCCGGGGTGTCACACACTGCGATGTGTGCTGCCTCGGGAACATTGAACAACCCGACGTGCAATTTTAAGGAAATGAACGACGTGTATGCGATGAACGGTTTTACGTTCAATCGCACGTACCTGTTACACGCTACAACAATACTAACTATGCCGGATGTGCGTCACTTACGACGTGACCCCGCCGACACATCGTTAGATTTGTTGTAGCGTGTAAAGCGGGCTTTAGTGACACATCGCTGGAATCAATGTCTCTGCCTCTACATCATGCTGCTCTCAAATTAAATATAAAAAACCTGGTGTCAGATTATCTATAAAATAGAGAAGCAAAATTTTCATAATGATGTTACATAAAAATGTATTAAATCTCCATTAATAAAGCTGCAAAATTTATATAAGTGGTCTAAAAAAACCATTAAAAATTTCTAAGTATTGAATTACACAAGTTTATTTGCATGTTGACCACCAGATGGCATCAAACACATTTTCCATCTCTATATAAAAAGAATGGATTAGACATATTAGGATATTAGCTCAGTGTAATCCACATGCAGTTCTCTGTTTTGGTGATGTATGATACAAATATGTTTTAAAATTTAGCACAATATTTACCAAAAATGGCATAAGTTGCTCCACATCTTAAACGTATAAGGGGCTGCTGATAAGTCTTTGGCTTTGTGATTTTTTTGTTTCTATGGTAACGAATGTTACATCACATGAACGCCTTGTGTGTCTAATATATATTTTCAAAATTATGTGTTTGCTGCTGATGGTAACAGTGCTCTACGCACGCTGGAAAACAAAATGGCGGAGTCTAATGCGATATTCACAGCATCTGAGAGCAGAGGAGTGATAAAATTCTTGTTTCTGTAAGATAAGTCCGCAAAGGATATTCATGGTGATATGTCGCAGACATTGGGGGATCAATGCTCTTCAGATTCCACAGTTAAGAACTGGGTTGCCAAATTTAAAACGGGCCACTTCAGCACCAATGATGAGGAACGTCCTGGACGACTGAGAGTGGTTGGTGTTCCAGAGATCGTCGATGCTGTGCACAACCTCATACTGGAGAATCGACGAATTTCAGCTAAAGCAATAGCAGACATCATGGGGATTTCTTGTGAACGTGTTTATGTAATTATCCATGAACATTTGGACATGAGGAAGCGATCTGCAAAGTGGGTCCCCAAATGTTGACAATAGATCAGAGAAGCATGCGAGTGAAAACTTCCCGGTTCATTTGCCCATTTGTCAGCGTTTCCAGTCTGATGAGAACTTCCTGGATCGACTAGTCCTATGGATGAGACCTGGATTTATTTGTATGACCCTGAAAACATGGAGCAGCCAAAAAAGTGGAGGCACAGTGGTTCTCCTCGTCCAAAGCAGTTCAGGGTGCAAAATTCAACCTCTAAGATGATTGCATCTGTGTTCTGGGATAAGGAGGGTGTGCTACTAGTGGACTACCTTCAAAAGGGTTCCACCATCAATGCAAGGTATTACATTGAACTTTTAGAACAATTGAAGGTAACTCTGAAGGCCAAAAGCCGCGGCAAGCTGTCCAAAGGAATCTTGTTCCTGCAAGACAACGCCTATGCTCACACTGCACAAGTGACCATGGCAAAACTGGCAGAGCTGGGCTTCCAGCTGGTTGACCACCCACCTTATTCACCAGATCTAGCTCCCTCCGACAATCATCTATTTCCAAACCTGAAGAAACATCTCAAGGGTACCAAATTTCACACCATTTCTGATGCCATGGCTGCTGCGGATGCCTGGTTTGAGGCACAACCGAAGGAGTCCAGGTGAAATAAGCTCTAGTGTCAGTGGTCAACTCTTCTGTAGAGGCCCGATCGCAACCACATCCTCTATGACCACGATCGTTATGCCCCTGCTGAGGTGCAAAGTTGCAGTCTATGCTTTTGTAAGGGAAGGAAACAATTGTTAAAATGTAAATTGAAATCACAAATGTTTGAGCAAACTATTCTATTTTTTTCAAATAATTAGCGTTTTTCTTAGTTTTTGACAACTTTTGGCCTTCACATTGCAAACTATGATCAATGATGAGTATAGGCTACGTATTTAACAATTGAATGATCTGAAATGGTTGTTTTTGCTGGAATATTCCAACGAATATGCACTGAAATATTCAGATCACTTTTTTGTACTATACCTATATGTCCATATCATTAATTTGTTTTTCAGCAGGGCCAACGTTTTGTATAGTGCTCTAGATTTTTTCATGAAAATATAACTATATAAATAAACACTACTGATCTGTTTTAATCTGGAAAAATGTGCTGCAACTTCCTTTTATTCTAATAATAATTGGCAGACTGGTTGATCAAACTATACAGTTCTCATGTAATAAAAGCGGCAAGTTTACCTTTCACTCCTGTGTCAAACAGTTTATTTTTGGCAACTTTCTTTCTGTTCTTTGGCAGGAAACATGTGTATGGTAAAATTTCTTCCCATCCAAGCAGCTGCTCTCCGCCCTATTGTACTGCTATAATATTATTGTTATTTTGTTTTGTTTTTTATAGTATCAAGTAGAGAACAGTTTGAATAAAAGTGAAGCAGGTGTACAATCAAGTTTTCTTTTTATTGTATGACTTATTCTTAATATGTTAAAGGGAATCTGTTAGGTGTTTTTCTAGTACAACACTAATGTCATATTTAATAGGACTTAAAAAGACCTTTAAAGGTACCGTCACACATAACGAGATCGCTAGCGAGATCGCTGCTGAGTCACGGTTTCTGTGACGCAGTAGCGATCCCGTTAGGGATCTCGTTATGTGTGACATCTACCAGAGATCAGGCCCCTGCTGTGAGATCTCTAGTCGTTGCAGAATGGTCCAGGCCATTTTCTTCAAAGGCGATGTCCTGCTGGGCAGGACACATCGCTGTGTTTGACACTGTGTGACACGGTCACAGTGACTGCTGAGATCGTTATACAGGTCGCTACTGCGACTTGTATTGTTTCTGCATCGTTGGTAAGATCTGTCTGTGTGACATCTCACCAGCGACCTCCCAGCGACTTACCAGCGATCCCTATCAGGTCGCATCGTTTTTGGGATCGCTGGTAAGTTGTGTATGACTGGGACTTAAGAGTAAGTTTTATTGTTCTACGTTGTTCTGTTATCTTGTTGTAAGCTCCATAGAATTCAGTGTGAAGTAGTAATTAGTAAAGTGTATGTAAAAACTGCATATGCCCTGCTCCCCCATCCCACCTATGCTGGCATCAGTGAAAGTAAATCTGAATTTGCACTGCTTCCCCCACCATACTCCCTCCTACCTCTCAGCAGTGATAGTGAATGTACTAAAAGGTGTGTGGGGGAAGCAGTGAATATGCAAATTGTATTTAAATATACTTAACTAGTCTGCAGGAGATACTGAATTCTATAGTGCTCACAGCAAGGTATCAGGATAAGGTAGAGCTATAAAACTCACTGATCCTGAAAGGTGTCATTAAGTCCTATAAAAACATAACATTAGTATTGTACTACAAACTCACCTGACAGATTACCTTTAATTTCTGCTACTGCTTTTATAGACTTTACTCTTGACACAACAGGATGGATTTCAAGCACATAAACATAACAGAGAGAGGTAGAACCGGGTTTTCAAACGCCACGCTAATGATCATCAATCAGGGGATCAGATTCATGTATCTTTATTATTGTACAGGTCTACGTGTTTCAGGAGCTCAGCTCCCTTCCTCAGGACCGTCAGAAGTAAAACAACATCAAATCTCTTTTTGTCTTACTTTTGACAGTCCTGAGGAAGGGAGCTGAGCTCCTGAAACGCGTAGACCTGTACAATAATAAAGATACATGAATCTGATCCCCTGATTGATGATCATTGGCGCGTGTTTGAAAACCCGATTCTACCTCTCTCTGTTATCTGCCGCTTGGGTTGCTGCTGCCGTGGTCTATTTCTACATGCGATTACAGTAGTTGTGACTTTCACAACTACATTTGCTGAGTAATATTGCTCCCCCTCTCCCCCACCCTGCATATATTGGGGTAAGACCCTATTGCGCTTTGTTTTTCCACAGCTTTTCTACTTATAAGCACATAAACATGACCTGCTATAATTCCATAGAATATAAACAGAGACTCCTCTAGCTTCCCTAATTAAAAGGGGAGAAAATAGAAAAGCTTCCCAGGGGCTTGGAGCTGTAAAAAAATAGCAAACCAAGTGATTCTCATCTGCCTAAATCTACCTGGATCCAGTGCAGGCTGATCTTTGATATGAGTTAACAAAGGAAAAGGGGCATCACTGTTTCACTTGCAACAGGACTGCTATGGTCTGTGATTAGCTGCAGTGGTACGATGATTTACACAGCACATGATTGGATGTTTTTCTGATGATGCACTTACCAAGCCAGTTGAGTGCTGCAGCTAATCATACACAGCACTGGTCCTGTTTCTGGTGGAACAGTGACTTTTCCTATTCCTGTGTCAGCACAGACCATAAAGCAGTCTGCACTAAATCCTTGTATGAGCCGGAAACAAGTATCAGTTTCTTCTTTTCTACAGCTCCAAGCCTCTGGGGAACTTTTCTTTTTGCCCTAGAAACCAGATTAACTATATATGCAAATTTCATCCCAGCCCATAACCTAATCAGGCAGATTCTTTGTAATATTCTTTTTGCCGACTTTTTATTTATTACTTTTAAGTGTTTATTTTGTTGCCGAACAGCATAACAAACAGTTAAAAAATGTTAGTCATAAGCATTTCAAAGACCTTAGGTACCGCAATAATGGCCAACACTGGTCTATTTTAAACAAAAAAGCCTTCTCATAAATCAAGCAAAAATCTTACAAAGTATCTTTCTCATATGTTACATATTTTGAAATGATTTACATATATAACCAGATGGGTTAGAGGATTGTGTCCTTATCCTTCTCACACGCGTTTTAGCTGCAAAAGAAGTAGTGAAAACCCAGGTGCAGTCTCCAGAATTTTTAATCTTGCAAAATTCTTCGTAAAATATTGTTTGAATTACATCAATAAACTATACATTTCCAATTTACCACAAAGAAGGATAATAAACAGAGCATTTACCAAAGTGTCTTGAAATGAAATCAGTATTCTCTATTCATTTATAACCTGGACTTGTAATACTCCTTTAAACCATCATAATAAAAGAAATTAAGCTTAAATGGAATCTCTCAGTAAGATGAACATCTCCCCTTCCCCACCCCCCAAGCCATACATATAGTCATGAAGGTATGTGAATTGTAAAGCCATCAAAATCTTTATACCTGCTACAGTTGAAACCAGAAGTTTACATAAACTACACATCTAAAAGACACATACAGATGTTTTTCTCAATATCTGACATGAAATCGGAATAAAACCTTCCCGTTTTAGGTCAATTAGGAACCAAAATTATTTATATTTGCCAAATGCCTGAAAACAGAGCGAAAGAGAATGTTTTAAGCCATTTTTATTACTTTCTACAAAGTCAAAAGTTTACATACATTTCATTAGTATTTGGTACCATTGCCCTTACAGTGTATGGACTTGGGTCATACGTTTTGGATATCCTTCCACAAGCTTCTCACAATAGTTGGTAGGAATTTGGGCCCATTCCTCATGACAGAACTAGTGTAAGTGAGCCATGTTTGTAGGTCGCCTTGCTCGCACCTTCCTTTTTAGCTTTGCCCATAAATTTTCAATAGGAGTGAGATCAGGATTTTGTGATGACCCATACAAAACATTGACTTTGTTATCCTTAAGCCACTTTGTAACCAGTTTGGTAGTATGCTTTGGGTCATTGTCCATTTGGAAGACCCATTTCCACCCAAGCTTTAAGCTCCTGGCTGACGTCTTGAGATGTTGCTTCAGTATTGCCATATAATTAGTGATGGGCGAACCCGAACTGTAAAGTTCGGGGTTCTTACCGAACACATAGTGTTCGTGCACACGATCCCGAACACGAGTTTTCTGGGAAGCTTGTGTTACAGTTTGAGTCCAGTTGGGGTTCAGGGGCTGTAAAAAAAAAGCACATTATTAAAAAACATTATGATCATACAGTTAGGTCCAGAAATATTTGGACAGTGACACAATTTTCGCAAGTTGTAAATTGTAGGAATTGTACACATTTCTTTACAAACACTCCACATTTTAGGAGGTCAAAAGTAATTGGACAAATATACCAAACCCAAACAAAATATTTTTATTTTCAATATTTTGTTGCGAATCCTTTGGAGGCAATCACTGCCTTAAGTCTGGAACCCATGGACATCACCAAACGCTGGGTTTCCTCCTTCTTAATGCTTTGCCAGGCCTTTACAGCCGCAGCCTTCAGGTCTTGCTTGTTTGTGGGTCTTTCCGTCTTAAGTCTGGATTTGAGCAAGTGAAATGCATGCTCAATTGGGTTAAGATCTGGTGATTGACTTGGCCATTGCAGAATGTTCCACTTTTTTGCACTCATGAACTCCTGGGTAGCTTTGGCTGTATGCTTGGGGTCATTGTCCATCTGTACTATGAAGCGCCGTCCGATCAACTTTGCGGCATTTGGCTGAATCTGGGCTAAAAGTATATCCCGGTACACTTCAGAATTCATCCGGCTACTCTTGTCTGCTGTTATGTCATCAATAAACACAAGTGACCCAGTGCCATTGAAAGCCATGCATGCCCATGCCATCACGTTGCCTCCACCATGTTTTACAGAGGATGTGGTGTGCCTTGGATCATGTGCCGTTCCCTTTCTTCTCCAAACTTTTTTCTTCCCATCATTCTGCTACAGGTTGATCTTTGTCTCATCTGTCCATAGAATACTTTTCCAGAACTGAGCTGGCTTCATGAGGTGTTTTTCAGCAAATTTAACTCTGGCCTGTCTATTTTTGGAATTGATGAATGGTTTGCATTTAGATGTGAACCCTTTGTATTTACTTTCATGGAGTCTTGTCTTTACTGTTGACTTAGAGACAGATACACCTACTTCACTGAGAGTGTTCTGGACTTCAGTTGATGTTGTGAACGGGTTCTTCTTCACCAAAGAAAGTATGCGGCGATCATCCACCACTGTTGTCATCCATGGACGCCCAGGCCTTTTTGAGTTCCCAAGCTCACCAGTCAATTCCTTTTTTCTCAGAATGTACCAGACTGTTGATTTTGCTACTCCAAGCATGTCTGCTATCTCTCTGATGGATTTTTTCTTTTTTTTCAGCCTCAGGATGTTCTGCTTCACCTCAATTGAGAGTTCCTTAGACCGCATGTTGTCTGGTCACAGCAACAGCTTCCAAATGCAAAACCACACACCTGTAATCAACCCCAGACCTTTTAACTACTTCATTGATTACAGGTTAACGAGGGAGACGCCTTCAGAGTTAATTGCAGCCCTTAGAGTCCCTTGTCCAATTACTTTTGGTCCCTTGAAAAAGAGGAGGCTATGCATTACAGAGCTATGATTCCTAAACCCTTTCTCCGATTTGGATGTGAAAACTCTCTTATTGCAGCTGGGAGTGTGCACTTTCAGCCTATATTATATATATAATTGTATTTCTGAACATGTTTTTGTAAACAGCTAAAATAACAAAACTTGTGTCACTGTCCAAATATTTCTGGTCCTGACTGTACTTATAGGTCCCGCGAAGTGTCCTGCAGATTCTGTTTCCCGGCCGCTTCTGCTTCCGTGTATGATCATTGCTGTGCCCCTTGGTAACCACCACTGACTACAGGACCTTCCATGATGTCATAGCCATATGACCAGTCTGGTGTGAATGTTGTACAGACATTGGCTTACAGACTGGTCACATGGCCAGGGGAAGCCCACAGCCGCCCCTGGAAATGACGCATTGTTTCTTACCGCCATTTCCGGGCACTTTACCCGGCTCGTACAGCGACCCTGATGGCGGTGGCACACTGGGTAATAAAGGGGTTAATACCAGCTTTCTATTCTCAGCTGGTACTAAGCCCGAAATTCATGTTGTCAGGCCAAATTAGACATGGCCACCATGAATTTCTAGTACACGGTGAAAAAAAGCCACAACACAGAAAAAAATTAGAGAAAAACAAAAAAACATTTAGAGACTCCTTTATTATAAAAATCCTTAGTCCAATATAGTCCACTGGTAGAGCATTGTCAGCGCTGCTTTATCACTTTGCACAGAGAGCGTCTATACAGAGTGAGAAGCGGAGAGAGCCATGTCAACTCTGCTTCATCACTCTGTACAGAGCAAGAAGGAGGCTGACAGTGAGGGTAGGATTCCAATTCCGTCTTGCATTGCATCACCACGCATGGCCTGACACTCTCAGGATAGGAGTGCCTCAACTGCATGGAAATACATGCAGCCGACATGCTCCTGTCAGAAAAGTGTGCGCTATGCCGGGTGATGCGATGCGACACTCGCACAGTGACAGTCAAAGCTCAGTTAACAGGATCTTAGATGACGTCATAGCCATGTGACCAGTCTGTAAGCCAATGTCTGTACAACTTTCACACCAGACTGGTCACATGGCTATGACGTCATGGAAGGTCCTTTAGTCAGTGGTGCCGGGGCACAGCAATGATCAGACGCAGAAGCAGAAGTGGCTGAGCAAAAGAGTCTGCAGGATGCATCGTGGGACCTGTAAGTATAATTACAATGTTCATTATTAACTATATTCTTTATTTTACAGCCCCCCCGCCCCATCCCATAACTGTAAAGCCCGAGTTCGGTGTTCAGATGCCAGTTCGCATTATCTCAAAACTCTATCTTTACAAAATGTTTGGGCGAATCTCCTGAACACGAACATCGGGGGGTTCGCCCATTACTACAATACACCATGTTCCAAATTATTATGCAAATTATATGTCTCTTTGATTTTCCTAAATGGTCGGTGTAAATGACAGTCAGCCTAATAAAAGTCATCACCTGTTAGAGTATACATCGAATTTTATTGAACAAACCTCCCAATGATAACAGTATAATCTTCAAAATTTAAAAAAACCCCACAAAATGCACTGTTCCAAATTATTAATCACAGTAGAGTTTCTAAACATTTTATGTTTTAAAGAACTGAAAATGCTCATTTGTGGTATTTGCAGCATTAGGAGGTCACATTCATTGAAATAAAAAGCTATTTAAATCCAAAACATCCTAACAGGCCAAGTTACATGTTAACATAGTAACCCATCTTTGATATCACCGTCACAATTCTTGCATCCATTGAACTTGTGAGTTTTTGAAGAGTTTCTGCTTGAATTTCTTTGCATGATGTCATAATAGCGTCCCAGAGCTGCTGTTTTGATATGAACTTCCTCCCACCCTCCTAGATCTTTTTCTTGATGATACTCCTAAGGATCTCTATGGGGTTGAGGTCAGGGGAAGATGGTGGCCACATCATGAGTTTATCTCCTTTTATTCCCATAGCAGCCAATGACACAGAGGTATTCTTTGCAGCATGAGATGGTGAATTGTCATGCATGAAGATGATTTTGCTTCTGAAGGCACGTTTCTGCTTTTTGTGCCACGAAAAAAAGTTGTTAGTCAGAAACTCTATATACTTTGCAGAGGTCATTTTTACACCTTCAGTTACCCTAAAGATGTCTCCCTGTGATTCCAGCCCAAAAAATGACTCCTCCACCTCCTTGCTGATGTTGCAGCCTTGTTGGGACATGGAGCCATCCACCAACCATCCACTAGTCCATCCATCTGGACCATCCACGGTTGCTCGACACTCATCAGTAAACAAGACTGTTTGAAAATTAGTCTTCATCTATGTCTGGGCCCACTGCAACCGTTTCTGCTTGTGAGCACTGGTTGGGATGGCCGAATAGTAGGTTTATGCAACACAGCAAGCCTTTGAAGGATCCTACACCTTGAGGCTCGAGTAACTCCAGAGGCACCAGCAGCTTCAAATATTTGTTTGCTGGTTTATAATGGCTTTTTAGCAGCTGCTCTCTTAATCCGATGAACTTGCCTGGCAGAAACATTCCTCATTCTGCCTTTATCAGAACAAACACGTATGTGCTCAGAATCAGCCACAAATCTCTTCACAGTATGATGATCACGCTTAAGTTTTCGTAAAATATCTACACTGTGTGCAGAATTATTAGGCAAGTTTTATTTTAGAGGATTTTTTTAATTCTTGATTAACAACTATGTTCTCAATCAAACCAAAAGGCTCCTAAATATCAAAGCTTAATATTTTTGGAAGTTGGAGTGGGTTTTTTTTAGATTTGGCTATCTTAGGAGGATATCTGTTTGTGCAGGTAACTATTACTGTGCAGAATTATTAGGCAACTAAATAAAATCCTTCTCACTTGTTTATTTTTACCAGGTAAACCAATATAACTGCACAAAATTTAGAAAGAAACATTTCTGACATGCAAAAACAAAACCCCAAAAAATTAGTGACCCATATAGCCACCTTTCTTCATGATGACACTCAACAGTCTACCATCCATAGATTCTGTCAGTTGCTTGATCTGTTTACGATCAACATTGCATGCAGCAACCACCACAGCCTCCCAGACACTGTTCCGAGAGGTGTACTGTTTTCCCTCCCTGTAGATCTTACATTTTATGAGGGACCACAGGTTCTCTATGGGGGTTCAGATCAGGGGAACAAGAGGGCCATGTCATTATTTTTTCATCTTTTAGAATTTTATTGGCCAGCCACACTGTGGAGTAGTTGGATGCATGTGATGGAGCATTGTCCTGCATGAAAATCATGTTTTTCTTGAATGATACCGACTTCTTCCTGTACCGATGCTTGAAGAAGTTGTCTTCCAGAAACTGGCAGTAGGTCTGCGAGTTCAGCTTCCTCAACGCGAAAAGGTCCCACAAGTTCATATTTGATGATACCAGTCCATACCAGTACCCCACCTCCACCTTGCTGGCGTCTGAGTTGGAGAGGAGCTCTCTGCCCTTTACTGATCCAGCCTCTGGCCCATCCATCTGGCCCATCAAGAGTCACTCTCATTTCATCAGTCCATAAAACCTTTGAAAAATCAGTATCAAGATATTTCTTGGCCCAGTCTTGACGTTTTATCTTATGTTTCTTGTTCAAAGGTGGTCGTTTTTCAGCCTTCCTTACCTTGGCCATGTCCCTGAGTATGGCACACCTTATGCTTTTTGATACTCCAGTAATGTTGCAGCTCTTAAATATGGCCAAACCTGTGGCAAATGGCATCTTGGCACCTTCACGCTTGATTTTCCTCAATTCATGGGCAGTTATTTTGTGCCTTTTTTGCCCAACACGCTTCTTGCGACCCTGTTGGCTGTTTGCTATGAAATACTTGATTGTTCGGTGATCATGCTTCAAAGGCTTGGCAATTTCAAGACTGCTGCATCCCTCTGAAAGATATCTCACAATTTTGGACTTTTCAGAGCCCGTCAAATATCTCTTCTGACCCATTTTGACAAAGGAAGGGAAGTTGCCTAATAATTTAGCACACCTTATATAGGATGTTGATGTCATTACACCACACCCCTCCTCATTACAGAGATGCACATCACCTGATTTACTTAATTGGTAGTTGGCTCTCAAGTTTATACAGCTTGGAGTAGGAAAAAAATGTATAAAAATCATCATGTGATCAAAATACTTATTTGCCTAATAATTCTGCACACAGTGTAATGTTTCATCCCTTGTCCAAGGCATTGCACTATTTGATGCTTTTCGGCAGCAGAGAGTTCTTGGGTTGATATGCACATGTCTGACCAAAGACACATTCATCTCTGGTACACAGAATCTGTCTCTTTCCTAAGCAATATGATGACTGCACATTCCCATTTTGTTTGTACTTGCAAATGATTGTTGTACAGATGAAAGAGGCACCTTCAGGTATCTGGAAATTGTACCCAAGGGGCAACCACTCCACAATTCTCTTCCTGATATCTTGTCTGATTTCCTTTGACTTTCCCATGATGCTACACAAAGAAGCAGTGTGTTTCAGGTGTCCATTAAAATACATCCACAGATGTGTCTCTAATTAACCACCACCAATCTCTCCATTCTTTTCCTGCCAGAGCCGGCTTCTTCTGTTCTTCTGTTGGGTGGCCTTGGAAATCGGGCACGTTCCAGTGGTGTCTCATTCTCTGGCTCCACAAGGCAGCATATATGATTTGTTTAGCTGACAAACTCAGCTGTACACTCAGACCGTTTATAGATCGCTGGGATCTGAACTAGGTCATGGTAATGGATCACTACCCGTTACCGGTACCTCTTATTTATGAATTCTTTGACTGAATCAAGGTGGCAAGCATTTTTACAAAACTAGGCGTTTGTGGATCCTACAATCTAATTCATATAAAGGAATAAAGGAGGGTGATAAATGGAAGACAGTGTTCAACCCCTGTTATCGACATTACAAATACATGCTTCATGCCCTGTGGTTTGTGGTCCAGCATTTCTTAAATTACATTTTTGTAACTTCATGAACCAGTATGTCCTTGTTTTCTTTGATGGCATCTTAATTTTCTCCAAAGATCTAAGCTCTCTCACTGTCACGTTTGTTAAGTTTTAAATCGATGACAAAATAATCTATGTGTAAAACTTGAGAAATACCTTGCCATTCCTGGGATTTATTAGTTACTCAGGAGGTTTGAGGATGGATCCAGAGAAGATTTCTGTAATTCTAGATTGGCCACAACCAGTGGACCTGAAAGGCCTCCAATGAGTTTTTGAGATCGTCAATTTCTATTGGAAGTTGCTAAAGTACTATTGCCAAATAAATTCTTCTCTTACTTTTCTTACCCAGAAGGGAACATGTATGCATTATCATTTCCATTTCAATGTTTCTTGACATTCCTCTGAAAGGGACGTTCCTTTGTCTCTAAGGGGTGCTTCACACACAGCGAGATCGCTGCTGAGTCACGTTTTTTGTGACACAGCAGTGACCTCATTAGCGATCTCGCTGTGTGTGACACTGAGCAGCGATCTGGCCCCTGCTGTGAGATCGCTGCTCGTTACACACAGCCCTGGTTGTTTTTTTTAATGTTGCTCTCCCGCTGATAAGCACACATCGCTGTGTGTGACAGCGAGAGAGCAACAATCCTGAATGTGCAGGGAGCAGGAGCCGGCGTCTGACAGCCTGCGGTAAGCTGTAACCAAGGTAAACATCGGGTAACTAAAGGTGGTTACCCGATATGTACCTTCGTTACCAACCTCCGCCGCTCTCACGGTGCCAGTGCCGGCTCCCAGCTCTCTGCACATGTGGCTGCAGTACCCATCGGGTAATTAACCTAATGTGTACTGTAGCTAGGAGAGTAGGGAGCCAGCGCTAAGCAGTGAGTGCGGCTCCCTGCTCTCTGCACATGTTGCAGCACAGCGATGCGCGTGGTTATGATCGCTGCTTCGGCTGCTGTGTTTGACAGCTAAGCAGCGATGATAACAGCGACTTACAAGGTCGCTTTTACGTCACAGAAAATGGTGACGTAACAGCGATGTCGTTGTCGCTGTCGCTTAGTGTGAACCCAGCCTAAAACCCTTCTTTGGAAAGTCGTGTCTTTTGCCAATTCTGTCTCCTTTCAGGTCATCTTGGTATCAAACATATGCTGAACTTCTCTGTATCATTTTTATTGGGTTGTGGAGACAAGTAGTAAATAATTCTAATGCAATATTTTACTATGTACAAGGCAAAACACTAACTTGTTTTTGGCTCTGGTCTGGAGCCTTTGTCAAGTGTGCAGGATTAACACCCTGCAAGGAGTTTAAATCCTCATTTTAGTAGTAAAAAAAATACATTGTTTTTGCTGGTAAAACTCCATGTGCCTGTATGTTTGAATTCCAACATTTCATACACGCGATACAACACAACACATTATGGGTTAATAATACTCAAAATATATTAAAATGCACTGTAACAATTATAGTATAATTAAAACTATGTTGATCTCAGTGTGCCAAATCCATGACCTCTTGTCAACCTTCCTTAGTCAATTGCTAGCAGTGGTCTTTGTCACACATCTTCCTGCAGCTTGAAGGGAATATGTCAGCATGTTTTTACTATGTAATCTGAACACACAAAATTCAATGATATGTCTTTTGCACTGTTTGTTTTAGCACCAGTAACTTATCATTGCTGTGACTATCTGGTGTGAGCACTAGTCCAACTCCTCCCCTTCTGTGATTAGCAGCTCACTCTGGGAATTGTATACAGAGAGTTCTGGTCAAGGTGGAGCAACTTTCTGAGCTCTGCTGCACTACTAAAACTAAAAAACTTTGTATCAGACCCAATCCACTCAGTATATTAAGTGTTACATCATTGAATTCAGGGTCCTCTTTGCCTACATCATCCTGCTCTCAGATGAGGTGGCAAAAACCAGCTGACAGATTCCATTTACAGGGAACTTGGTCCGGCACCTCCTCCATCTCGTGAGATTGTGGTCCTCCTGCCCAGCCTCTATTGAGCTCCTGGGCACGCGCACTTTGATCTGCCTGGCTGAGGACAGATTAAAGTACTGTAGTGGGCATGCATGGGCGGTATTTGACCTTTTCTCGCGCCTGCGCATTACAGTACTTTGCTCTGCCCTCAGCAGGGCAGTGAAAGTACACATGCGCAGGAGCGCAATGGAGGCCTCTCTGTGAATGTTACATAAAGGTGTTTTTTTATGTTATAAAGAGCGACTTGGGCTCTTCTATACAGTATACTGGAATGCTCTATAAATGGGCTCACTGATTGTGGCTGCATCTCATAAGGCAGGTAAAATACATCTTTGTACCGTGTTAGCCAGTAGAGATAAAAAAAGTTTGTTTAAAAGAACTAAGGCGGGCTTTGCATGTTGTGACATCGCAAGCCGATGCTGCGATGTCGCACGCGATAGTCCCCGCCCCCGTCGCAGGTACAATGTCTTGTGAAAGCTGGCGTAGCGAAAATTATCGCTACGCCAGCTTCACATGCACTCACCTGCCCTGCGACCGTCGCTCTGGACGGTGAACCCGCCTCCTTGTTAAGGGGGCGGGTCGTGCAGAGTCACTGCGACATCACACGGCAGGCGGCCAATCGGAGAGGAGGGGCGGAGATGAATGGGATGTAAACATCCCACCCACCTCCTTCCTTCCGCATATTCTACGGAAGCTGCGGTGACGCCGGTAGGAGATGTTCCTCGCTCCTACGGCTTCACACACAGCAATGTGTGCTGCCGCAGGAGCAAGGAACAACATCGGACCGTCGCGTCAGCGTAATTATGGATTACGCCGACGCTGCACCGATGATACGATTACGACGCTTTTGCGCTCGTTAATCGTATCATCTAGGCTTTACACACTACGATATCGCATGCGATGCCGGATGTGCGGTCACTTTCAATTTGACCCCACCGACATCGCACCTGCGATGTCATAGTGTGCAAAGCCCGCCTAAGAGTCCTCAGTAGTTGATACCTTTTAATGGCTAACTGAAAAGATGGTAATAATAGAAAGCTTTCGAGGCTACTCAGGTCTCTTCATCAGGCATGGTATAACACAAAATCTGAAGAGTCACATATTTATACAGAACAGGACATAGAATAATGCAGTAAAAAAACAAAAACAAAACAAGTTATGTGAAGAAGAACTATCACTATGGCAAGGGGGCAAACTGTTGTGGACATAAATATTGTTGTAGTTCATAGATAAGCAATGTGAAAGTTTTATTGTCCTCTGATTGGGGTGTCTTAATTGTGTTCCTCAGAGCATCTGGGGGCAACACAGCCCGGACCAGACCCCAATCAGAGGACAATTAAACTTTCACATTGCTCATCTATGAACTACAACAATATTTATGGCCACAACAGTTTGCCCCCTTGCCATAGTGATAGTTCTGCTTCACATAACTTGTTTTTTTTTTACTGCACTATTCTATGTCCTGTTGTGTAAATGTGACGCCCCGGACTAGTCGGGTCGTCCCAGGTAGTCACACACAACACCACACCCCCTCCCAGTTGGGTAACACCAGCCAACCTAAAAACCTTGTCACCACCCTCCAGGTTTGATGTCCACACCAGGGGGGCGGAGCCAGTCAGTTGGCTCCACCCACCAAGGAGTTCACAGGCCTGGAGGTGGGAAAACAGTTAGTCAGAGTCGAGTTAAGGTTCTAGTGGAGAGCAGTCAAGGTCACGGGCAGTCCTGTGTCCGTGCCCTGATAAAAGACTACCAGGTGGCTGGGTCGGAGCCCAGTCGCCATTGGCAAGGAGGAAGACGGTGGTGGCCGCCTGCAGGAGACCGGGAACATGACCGGTGGAACCGTAAGGGATCGTGACAGGGTAGTGGCCCACCGGAACTGAACCGGGGAGCCAACTGGATACCGGAGCACCAGGCAGGGTACTCAGACCCTATACAAAGCCCAGGGCCGAGTCGAATCAACTGATTGCGGACTGGACTTAAGGACCTATCCAACACAAGCCCCGTTAGAAGACAACAGCCCAACCATACAGGGTAAAGCCACCGCCAAGGCATAGAGACCCAAAGGGCCAGCGTCTGCGGGCAAATGGGCTCCTACGGCATAAGCAAGTCGAGTAGCGGACTACCGGTTTCTAGGCATAAGAGCCAAACATTTACACACAGAGGTGCAGGAGAAAGGCGGGAAACCACCAACCTATTCTGGGAGAAGCTGCAGCCGGCTGCGGGCCCCGTTCATCACTCCGTTTGGTTTACCAGAGACTCCAGTGTCTTGTGTCAGAGTGAGTACACCAGTGCCATCAGGCACCGCACCGCGCTGCACCGCAACACTTCACCCTGCACCCCGGCCCTCGCCTACCGGGCCCCGGGACCAACACCCCCTACCCACGGAGGGGTCAACGCCTAGCTGCGCCATTACACCGCTCCCGGGAGCCCCCCATACCTTCACCGCAGCGGTGGTGTCTACAATCACCACAACCCGTGGGTGGCGTCACGAACTAACATCCAAAACCAAACCACCGCGGCCCCGGCCATGGAACTCACCACCCAAATCCCCGCGTGTAGCACCAACTCCCTTGCAGAGCGACGTGACCACCGGGTCCGTGAGATTCTCAAGCTACCACCGAGCACGAGTACGAGCACAGATCCGAGCGGCTCGGCGGTCGCAGCCGAGCCCGCGGGGCGGTACACATCATATGTGACTCTTCAGATTTTGTGTTATACCATGCCTGATGAAGAGACCTGAATAGTCTCTAAAGCTTGCTATTATTACCATCTTTTCAGTTAGCTATTAAAAGGTATCAGCTACTGAGGACTCTCATTCTTTTAACCCCTTCACGATCTTTCACGGATCTTTCCGTCATGGAGTGTGTCACGTTAGCCCCCGCCCCCTGCCGCGGGCAGGATGCGGCGATCCGCGCACATATCAGCTGTTTTTAACAGCTGACGTGTGCCTGCATGTTACGAGTGGAATCACATTCCACCCGTAACATTAACCCCTTACATCTCGCTGCCAAAGTCTGGGAGCGAGATGTATATACGCGCGGTCATGATTTTTACTTACCACCGCCCCCACCGGAAGTCACGTGAGGGATCAGTTTCAGTGGTTGCCATGGTAGCACAGGGTCATGTGATGACGCCTGCAGCTATGACGAATCACTTTCGTTTTCACTCGGCCCGGAGCCGAATGAATCAGGAAGTGACCGTATCTGCTGTTTACAGCTGTATAGCTGTGATCAGCAGATAGTGCAGAGCGATCGGATTGCTGATCGCTATAGCCCTCTAGGGGGACTAGTAAAATAAAAAAAAAGTAAAAAAAAAAGTTTTAAAAAATAAAAAAAACCTAAAAGTTCAAATCACCCCCCTTTCACCCCATTGAAAATTAAAGGGTTAAAAAATAAATAAATATACACATATTTGGTATCGCCACGTTCAGAAATGCCCGATCTATCAAAATATAAAATCAATTAATCTGATCAGTAAACGGCGTAGTGACACAAAATTCCAAACTCCAAAATTACGTTTTTTGATCGCCGCAAGTTTTACGCAATATGCAATAACAGGTGATCAAAACGTAACATCGACGCAAAAATGGTACCACTAGAAACGTCATCTTGAGACGCAAAAAATAAGCCATCACTGAGCCATAGATCTCAAAAAATGAGAACGCTACGGGTTTCAGAAAATGGCGCAAAACGTACGCCACTTTTATTGGACAAGCTTGTGATTTTTTTTAACCCCTTAGATACAAGTAAGTCTATACATGTTTTATTTCTACAAACTCGCACTGACCTCAGGCATCACAACAACACATCAGTTTTACCATATAGTGAACATGGTGAATAAAATATCCCAAAAACTATTTTGCGATCACACTTTTTTTGCAGTTTTTCCACACTTGGAATTTTTTTGTTGTTTTCCAGTACCCTATATGGTAAAACTTATGGTTTCCTTAAAAAAAAAAACTTGTCCTGCAAAAAACAAGCCCTCATATGGCAAGATTGACAGAAAAATAAAAAAGTTACGGCTCTCGGAAGAAGGGGAGCGAAAAAACTAAAAACGAAAAAACGGAAAGCGCCCGGGGGCTGAAGGGGTTAAAAGGAACTTGGTCTGGCACCTCCTCCATCTCGTGAGATTGTGGTCATCCTGCACAGCCCTGTGTGCAAGTCCTCCTGCCCAGCCTCTATTGAGCTCCTGGGCACGCACACTTTGATCTGCCCGGCTGAGGGCAGATTAAAGTACTGTAGTGCGCATGCATGGGCGGTATTTGACCTTTTCTCGTGCCTGCGCATTACAGTACTTTGCTCTGCCCCCAGCAGGGCAGATGAAAGTACACATGCGCAGGAGCGCAATGGAGGCCTCTCTGTGAATGTTACATGGTGCGTCATGCACATGGGGCTGGGCAGAAGGACAGCGATCACAAGAAGAGAGGAGGTGCCAGACCGAGAGCAGCGACACTCATCGGAGCAGAATGTCCCCTGGGTAAGTATTATAAAGGGTTTTTTTTATGTTATAAAGAGCGACCTGGGCTCTTCTATACAGTATACTGGAATGCTCTATAAATGGGCTCACTGATTGTGGCTGCAGCTCATAAGGGAAAAATCCTGATGACAGGTTCCCTTAAGGTTTTACTATTATCCGGATGTTGGTGGACTGTTTTTTCAAGATAGTGCACTTTGTATCTTTATCTGGTCCACCCCTTTGCTCGAGAGTTAGTTGAAGTTTTATTCAAGGAAATTTTACATATACATGGTCATCTTGTCACCTTCTGTCAATCTCTGACAGTGGGATATAACGAGAATCAGCGGGGAGCGCGTCATTCTCTGTCCTGTCTGTAGCCCCATGATGTGAAATCAGAAAGCACATCTCTTAAGTGAAAGAAATGGAAGCAGTCATACACTGCTCAGAGGTTTCCCTGCGCTGCGTTTTCAGCTCCCTAGTAGACTTGTTATTCAATTTGCCTCCAGTCTCTTCAGCCTCCATTATTCCAATCAGACCAACCTGCTGCACCGTCATCTGTCCGTGCTGCCTTACAACTGCTCATCTGGACCAATGGCTTTGTGTATCCACTTCACAAGTCGAGACCTAACAGTATTGTACTTTATACAGTACATGTAATAGGGGCACAATAGAAATTGCTCGTTGAGGGTAAAGGCCTTTAGGCGCTTTCTAATTGGTGATTATTTGATGTCCTTTCTTTTATTAGTGGCCCTCTCTGGATACAATCACTACAAATTCTTTAAATTCACTGTAAAGATGTCTGAAGCACTATTGTGAAACAACAGATACCATTTAGATGATAAGTGATTGTACATACTGTACGGGGAATACCTCAGAGATTGAACTTTGAAGACCATGCGTCCTCCTACAGTTATAGCTAATATAATTGTTTTGAACAAGATAGTACATACTGTACGAAGAATATCTCACAGATTGAACGTATTTATACTTTAAAGACCATGCGTGGTTCCAACAGCTAATGTAAATGTTTTGAACAACTTCTATTTTGCTGCAGGAAAAATTAAGTGTTGCATAGAAGGCAAGCTGGTCATTCCAATGAATGGTCGAACATGTCTCTTAAGTACTTGCCTGAGGAATGGAACACACCCAACCAGGGTTATTGTCATTTCCTGAAACATTTGACATGTACAAGTGCTTCTCATTAAATTAGAATATCATCAACAATTTAATTTATTTTAGTAATTCAATACAAAAAGGAAACACATAAATTATAAAGAGTCAGTACACACAGAGGGATCTATTTCAAGGGTTTATTTCTGTTAATGTTAATGAGTATGGCTTACAGCCAATAAAAACCCAAAAGTCATCTCAGAAAATTAGAATAATTACCACAAAACACCTGAAAAGGCTTCTTAAGTTTTTAAAATGGTCCCTTAGTGTAGTTCAGTAGGCTACACAATCATGGTGAAGACTGCTGACCTGACAGATTTTCAGAAAGCAGTTACTGACACACTCCACAAGGAGGGTAAGCCACAAAAGGTCATTGCTAAAGAAGCTGGATGTTCAGAGAGTGCTGTGTCCAAACATATTAATGGAAAGTTGAATGGAAGATAAAAATGTGGAAGAAAAAAGTGCACAAGGAACCCGGACGATGGTAGCCTTGATAGGATTGTTAAGAAAGGGTCATTCAAAAATTTGGGGGAGATTCACAAGGAGTGGACTGCTGCTAGATTCAGTGCTTCAAGAGGCACCACACACAGTTGTAGAGTGGAGGAAGAGTGTAGAGGCCACAATCCAAGCTGCTTGAGGTCTAGAAATTTCCACAATTAGTGATGGTTTGGGGAGCCATGTCATCTGCTGGTGTAGGTCCACTGTGCTTTATCAAGACCAAAGTCAGCACAGCCGTCCACCAGGAAATGTTAGAGCACTTCATGCTTCCCTCTGCCGACAAGTATTTGAAGATGGAAATTTAATTTTCCAGCAGGTCCTGGCACCTGTCCACACTGCCAAAAGTACCAATACCTGGTTAAATAACCACAGTATTACTGTGCTTGATTGGCCAGCAAACTCATCTGACCTAAACACCATGGAGAATCTATGGGGTATTGTCAAGAGGAAGATGAGAGACAAAAGATCCAACAATGCAGACGAGCTGAAGGCTGCTATTAAAGCAACCTGGGCATCCATAACAGCAGTTCCACAGGCTGATCGCCTCCATGCCACGCTGTATTGATGCAGTAATTTATGTAAAGTGAGCCCCAACCAAGTATCGATTGCATTTACTCTACATACTTTTCATCAGGCGCCAGCATTTCTGAGTTTAATATTTTTTCAGTTGGTCTTATATAATATTCTAATTTTTTGATATACTGACTTTTGGGTTTTCTTTGGATGTAAGCCATAATCATCAACATTAACAGAAATAAACACTTGAAATAGATCACACTGTAATGACTCTATATAATATGTGCGTTTCCCTTTTTGTATTGAATTGCTGAAATAAATTAACTATTTGATGATATTCTAATTTATATTGAGATGCACTTGTATTATTAAGTCCCGGGGTTGAGAGTCAGACTGATCCTCCTTGCAGCTCTGATCGGCTCTTCTCGACTTATAACTCTAAGGCCTGTTTCACACGTCAGTGATTCTGGTACGTTTGTGCTTTTTTTATATACGTACCAGAATCACGGACATACGCAGACCCATTATAATGAATGGGTCTACGCACACATCAGTGATTTTTCACTGACCGTGTCTCCATGCGGCGTAAACGCGTGTCCGTGATTGCCGTACGAAGACACGTTAGTTTATTTCTGGCATCACTGATGTCCCATGGACCATGCAGTGGTGTGATCCATAAAATACTTATAAGAAAAACATGGACATTTAAAATAATAAACATTTTCAACTCACCTTTCCAGCGACGCTCTGTGCTGCCTGAGCTCTCTGCAGCTTCCGGGCTGGCTCATGAATATTCATGAATGCAGCCTCAGCCGACCCGGAAGTAGGTGCAGAGAGGGGTGGGGGGACGCTACAGAGCTGGAGACTTCAGCACCATGGAGAGCGGGAACAGGACAGGTGAGCATACGTCCATGTGCAATCTCAGATAACAGATAACGGATCACGTATCATGGATTGCACATGGACAACCCATGTGTGCCATGAATCACGGAACACGGAGGGACATGTGCGTGTTTTACACATCAGTGAAGAACGTCTGTGTTTTTCACTGACCTGTGAAACGGGCCTTACAGAGAGTTAAAATATAAGCAGTTTCCTTATTTCTGGTTAGATCTAATCAGTTTGATAAATTTATTTTTCATGTATTTCTCTCATATATTTTGGTAACACCAAATATAGTGCCTGCGAAAGTATTCAGCCCCCTTGAATTTTTAAACCTTTTCCCACATTTTAGGCTTCAAACATAAAGATAACATTTTTTATGTTAAGGCCACTTTACACGCAGGGACATCGCTAGCGATGTCGCTGCCGATCGCACCTGACCCGTCGTTTGTGCGTCACGGGCAAATCGCTGCCCATGGCGTACAAAATCGCTAGTACCCGTCACACGGACTTACCTTCTTAACGTCGCTGTGGCCGGCGAACAGCCTCTTTTGTAAGGGGGCGGTTCGTGCGGCATCACAGCGACGTCACACGGCAGGCATCCAGTAGAAGCAGCCGCAGGAAAGTCACGCCCACCTCATTGCCGGAGGACGCAGGTACGGTGTTGTTCGTCGTTCCTGGGGTGTAACACGTAGCGATGTGTGCTGCCTCAGGAACGACGAACAACCTGCATCCAAAAGCAGCAATGATATTTGGGAACAGAACGACCAACGTGTCAACGATCAATGATTAGGTGAGTATTTTGCATCATTAGCAGTCGCTTGTACATGTCACACGCAATGACGTTGCTAACGAGGCCGGATGTGCGTCACGAATTCCGTGACCCCAATGACATCTCGTTAGCGATGTCGTTGCGTGTAAAGCGGCCTTTATAGTGAAGAATCAACAACAAGTGGGACACAACTGTGAAGTTGAACAAAATTTATTGCTTATTTTAAACTTTTTTAAAAAAAATAACAGAAAAGTAGGGCGTGCAATATTATTCGGCCCCTTTACTTTCAGTGCGGCAAACTCACTCCAGAAGTTCATTGAAGATCTCTGAATGATCCAATGTTGTCCTAACTCACTGATGACGATAAATATAAGCCTCCTGTGTGTAATCAAGTCTCTGTATAAATGCACCTGCTCTGTGATAGTATCAGTGATCTGTTTAAAGCGAAGATAGCATCATGAAGACCAAGGAACACAATAGGCAGGTCCGTGATACTGTTGTGGAGCAGTTTAAAGCCGGATTTGGTTACAAAAATATTTCCAAAACTTTAAACATCCCAAGGAGCACTGTGCAAGCGATCATATTGAAATGGAAGGAGTATCATACCACTGCAAATCTACCAAGACCCTGCCATCCATCCAAACTTTCATTTCAAACAAGGAGAAGACTGATCAGAGATTCAGCCAAGAGGCCCATGATCACTCTGGATGAACTGCAAAGATCTACAGCTGAGGTGGGAGAGTCTGTCCATAGGACAACAATCAGTCATACACTGCACAAATCTGGCCTTTATGGAAGAATGGCAAGGAGAAAGCCATTTTTCAAAGATATCCATAAAAAGTGTCGTTTAAAGTTTGCCACAAGCCACCTGGGTGACACAACAAACATGTGGAAGAAGGTGCTCTGCTCAGATGAAACCAAAATCAAACTATTTGGGCACAATGCCAAATGATATGTTTGGTGTAAAAGCAACACAGCTCATCACCCTGAACACAGCATCCCCACTGTCAAACATGGTGGTGGCACCATCATGGTTTGGGCTTGCTTTGCTTCAGCAGGGACAGGGAAGATGGTTAAAATTGATGGGAAGATGGATGGAGCCAAATACAGGATCATTCTTGGAGAAAATCTGCTGGAGTCTGCAAAACACCTGAGACTGGGACGGAGATTTGTCTTCCAACAAGACAATGATCCCAAACATAAAGCAAAATCTACTATGGAATGGTTCACAAATAAACATATCCAGGTGTTAGAATGGCCAAGTCAAAGTATAGACCTTAATCCAATCGAGAATCTGTGGAAAGAGCTGAAAACTGCTGTTCACAAACGCTCTCCATCCAACCTCACTCAGCGTGAGCTATTTGCAAAGGAATATATAACCGAAAAGGAGTTCTGCAGGTATAACCATTCAATAATTCATCAAACGTCTATTGTGGTTAGAAAACTTATCATATTTTATTTCATCATATATAAATCACAATTTCATTTAATGCTGGTACTCACAAAAGTTAAAAAGAACCCTACCCCATAAAACCATACAAAAACAAACTGGTACAGTGTGGAACAACCATGATATCAAATTAGATGTCAATACACATATATATACATTTCTGGGTATCAATAAATAGAATTAGACCTGATAGCCTAACACAGCAAAAATAAAGTGCAAGTGCAACTCAGCAAGTATGTATTTAACCTGGAACACAGATCTCAAATAGCAGTCAATTATATAGCCCAAAAAGCATAAATGGAAGCAATCATAGGGTTAACACGTATTTCAACACCTGAGACAATATATCATCCATAAAAACCATTATAATGCTCATGGGGTATATATATCAACCTAGTGCCAGGAAATAATAGCTTCCGTTAGAGCTGGTGGGTATCAGGAAGCATTAAGATGCAGACCCAGATGGCGGACCACAGCGCCCAGCACCTGACGCACGATTCGCCTCTCGCTTTGTCAGGAGGTCAAAGGAAAGAATTTGCAAAGGAAGAATGGGCAAGAATGTCAGTCTCTCGATGTGCAAAACTGATAGACACATACCCCAAGTGACTTGCAGCTGTAATCACAGCAAAAGGTGGCGCTACAAAGTATTAACTTAAACAGGACGAATAATATTGCATTCCCATCTTTTCAGTTATTTTTTCAGTTATTTTTTTAAAAAGTTTAAAATAAGCAATACATTTTGTTCAACTTCACAATTGTGTCCCACTTGTTGTTGCTTCTTCACCATAACATTAAAATTTTTATCTTTATGTTGAAGCCTGAAATGTGGGAAAAGGTTGAAAAATTCAAGGGGGCCGAATACTTTCACAAGCAACTGTATGTAATGTGAGTTGGTTAAAATCAATAATATCAGATTTGTAGCAGAATTAGGCACTTATGCACATAACATTCTGGCCTTCCATCAGCATACACTAGGTCTTTTATTATCAAAAATAAATATGGGGAAAGATAAATTTGCTGGTGATGTCGATAAAGCTCTGTGATAACTAGTAGCTCTATATGAGAGTGTAATAAAAAAAATGATAATAATGTTTATATGTTATGTTGCTAGAATATTTTATGGAACATGCTGCTGCTCAGGAGAGTTGACGCTGACAGAATCACATTTGAAACAAGTTTACGTCCATATATCAGGTTGACTTTCTGTAAGTTTGCAGTAATAAACTTTTATGAACTCTATTTTACTGACACACCTATTTGTATTTTACAAAAGACATTCTTCCATATCCTTTATCTCAACTGTAATATTATTTCTTCAGGACTTTTACAAAAACAATCAATCAATCAATCACTCAGTTCCGTCTAACTGGTCTATAGATATTTGAAGTTTCAACATCACATAAAAATTATAACAAAAATAAATTCCCGCTTCTTGTATGTTCTCAGATTTAATTTATTAATTTCTCATCTTTACCTGTTGTTGTATAGCTAAATATATATGAAACACAAAATGTTGAATTTTGTTGATTAAGCAATTCTCAAAAGACTGGTGTAGTTGTGTTAATTAGAGAGGGGTATTCATAAAAGAGCAACATCAAGATAATACACAGAGACCCTATAAAACTATTCTCGGATAACACAATCATGTAAAATTTGGGTTTATGACATTTTTTAAAAATCCAATGAGCGATTGTTATTTTTTCTTATGCCCTGATTTAAAATAAAACCCTTCTATTTTTAACCATCATATATGGATTTTGCACAAAACATGGGTGAAATTACATACAAGTGAACAGGAAAAAAATATATTGTAGCCAAAATTATACACAATACTATGTATTTAAATTCATTGAACATTCATTCTGAGACTTTATTGAAAATTATTTTTTTTGCATTTTCTTTTTCTCTTCAAAACTTCTCTTGATACCTTCTCTTTTATAGATGCCCTGCAGATCTTCTCTGTGAAGCATCCAGCAGTTGTCCACCATCATGTTCTCTTTCCATCTGCCTTGGTATCCTCGTTCCATCTCCTTGATATCCTGATGACATCTCTCTCCTTGCTCTTCGCTAACAGCACCAAGATTTTCAGGAAAGTAGTCCAAATGGGAATGTAAAAACTGTAACTTCAAACCAAGGCTTTGAAACGTTTCAGCATGTTCTCAGAGATGAACTTAAAATTTGGATCTTTATTGTTACCTAGAAATTTCTTCACAACTTCTTTAAAAGAATCCCAAGACCTTTTTTCAATAGCTTTCATTTTTGTTTTGAACACGTCGTCCTTCATGAGTTTCTGAATATCCAGACCCACAAAAATGTCTTCTTTCAGTTTTGCCTTGGACAGTCAATGAAACATTGGAAACTTGGTACACAGATACTTAAGTCTCTCCTTCATTCAGTAGAGCTTTCACAAACTGCTTAATCAGTCCAAGCTTAATGTGAAGTGATGGCAAGAGCACTTTAGTGGCATCAATTAAAGGTCGTCCTTCATGGGTTTCTGAATATCCAGACCCACAAAAATGCCTCTTTCAGTTTTGCTTTGGACAGTCCCTGAAATATTGGAAACTTGGTACAGATACTTAAGTCTCTCCTTCATTCAGTAGAGCTTTCACAAACTGCTTAATGAGTCCAAGCTTAATGTGGAGTGGTGGCAAGAACACTTTAGTGGGATCAATTAAACTTTCCGCAACTATGTTCTTGAGTCCAGGTTACAAAGATGTTCTCTTTGGCCACTTTTTTGGCTCCAGTGATAAGCCCTATCCTGACTTATGAACGGTGACTAAAAAAAAAATAATCTGTATTTACTACCCATAACAACTAATCACAGTGCAGCTTTCATTTCTAATACTGCTGAGGTAATATAAAAGATAAGCTATGATTGGATGCTATGGACACCACCACACTCTTTGAAACTTGGTTTAAGAAAATCTTCTCTGCACATTGCAGCCAATCGCAACACAGCGCTCAGTCATTTCAAACCAATCTAACGGCACCAAAATCATCCACAAAAGGTCATGAAAAGGGTTCAAAGTTTGGTGCAAGAAAAAGCCTATGAAGTCAGGGATACTTTGCACACTACGACATCGCAAGCCGATTGCAGCGATGCTGAGCGCGATAGTCCCCGCCCCCGTCGCACATGCGATATCTTGTGGTAGCTGCCGTAGCGAACATTATCGCTACAGCAGCTTCACATGCACTTACCTGCCCTGCGACGTCGCTCTGGCTTGCGACCCACCTCCTTCCTAAGGGGGTGGGTCGTGCGGCGTCACAGCGATGTCACACGGCAGGCGCCCAATAGAAGCAGAGGGGCGGAGATGAGCGGGACGTAAACATCCCGCCCACCTCCTTCCTTCCTCATTGCAGCCGGGACACAGGTAAGGCGATGTTCCTTGCTCCTGCGGGTTCATACACAGCGATGTGTGCTGCTGCAGGAACGAGGAACAACATCGTACCTGTCGCTGCAATGACATTATGGAAATGCCCGACACTACACCGATCATACAATTTGGACACTTTTGCGCTCGTTAATCGTAGTAAAAATGATTCACATACTCCGATGTCGACAACGACGCCGGATATGCGTCACTTTCGATTTGACCCCACCGACATCGCAGCTGCGATGTTGTAGTGTGCAAAGTACCCCTTAATCTTTCTAAAAAAAAACTACATGATTGAATTTTTTTTTTATATTTTAACAGTGTTTAGCTATTGAAAGTATATAAAAATCACCTCTTAGTTTTCAAACAATGTTACCATTGCAGACCTGTGTAATTGTCCTTTGCGGTGTTCACTTCTCTTGTATGAATCTCTTAATGCCAGTAAAGCCTCTTCCTATACGGATAGCTATACACTCTTCTAAGCATTGAAATAGCAGCACCAGGAAGGAAAAGTCATGTAATTATGGAAATCACAAGATTCATAGACATGTTACGGAAATGCAAATAATAAAAATTGAACCCAATTTTTTTAAAACATCGTGATTTATTCAATATTGAGTATGAGCTCCATGCACAGAAATACATGCACTTACATGCCTTAGCATCCTATCAAAAATGTTATTAATGATTGTCTGAAAAATGTGTTGCCACGGTGAATGCATTTGGGCATGTAAATCATCAATATCTGTTTGCTGAACAATGATGCCACATATGTGTTTAATGGAAGACAACAAGATTAGAGATGATGCTGGCCATTCTAGAATGTTTAGACCATACAGGATGCTGAGAGTAGAACAAACAGCATGCAACCTGGCATTGTCATGTTGAACAACATCTCCGGGAACAATTTGGATAATGACCAAACCACTAGTTTCATCACCAAAATCAATATTACATTGAACTATTAGTGTACCTGGAATTAAAACTAGAGGGTTTAGCTACTGTACATTATGCAACCTCAAATCATAATCCTTGTTTTAGGTCCAGTGTGATGTTCCCTCTTGAAATCCACTTCATAGCGTTGTCCAAATAGTCTTTAGATGGAGACTGGAGGCTGGAAGAAAGAAATGAAGCCTAGAATGGACATGTGTTTTTCATCAATAATTGTAGCATTTGTCTTGATAGTGACTAGTGATGAGCGAGTACTAAAAAGCTCGGGTGCTCGAGGCTCGGGCCGAGCATCCCAAGATACTCGTGTACTCGGCCCGAGCACCGAGCCCAATGTTATCCTATGGGAGACCCGAGTATTTTTGTGAAATGACCCCCGGCAGCATGTAGAAACCCTAAAAATGTCACAAAAGTCTCAGAAGAGTGCTCAAATGACATGGCAACAGCATGGGGAAGACCCCTTGAAGCATTTATCACTCAAAAGTCACAGCTGTGAACAATTTTGTCCGCGTTTTACGCCATTTTTACGGACTCACCAGAAAACCTTCCAAAATGACACCAAAATGAATTTTCATGGCGGAAATGTTAAGGGCACATACCCAATAGTGAGATAGAGCTAATGTATGTTACTTTTTGAGATCAATACATGAAAGATTTTACGTAAAAGATTGTGTGGCACTCCGATGTCCCTGAGAAGAGACGTACATAAAGGCCTCTGAGTCTAATGTGCCCATTTTAAGGAACTGAGTCTTTGTAGTATTTTCCTTTGCCAGGGCAGTCCAAAATTGTGAGGTTCACCAATGCCCCTGCATACAGACGTGCATGAGGGCCTGTAAACCTGAAGTGCCTATTGGAAGGAAGTGGGTCTATTGTAGTATAGCCCTTTGGCAGGGCAGCCAAAAATTGGGAGGCTCCACGTTGTCTCTGGATAGAGACGTGCATGAGGGCCTGTAAACCTGAAGTGCCCATTGTAAGGAAGTGGGTCTATTGTAGTATAGCCCTTAGGCAGGGCAGCCAAAAATTGGGAGGCTCCACGTTGTCCCTGGATAGAGACGTGCATGAGGGCCTGTAAACCTGAAGTGCCCATTGGAAGGAAGTGGGTCTATTGTAGTATAGCCCTTAGGCAGGGCAGCCAAAAATTGGGAGGCTCCACGTTGTCCCTGGATAGAGACGTGCATGAGGACCTGTAAACCTGAAGTGCCCATTGGAAGGAAGTGGGTGTATTATAGTATAGCCCTTTGGCAGGGCAGCCAAAAATTGGGAGGCTCCACGTTGTCCCTGGATAGAGACGTGCATGAGGGCCTCAAAACATTAAGTGTCCATTGTCAGGAAGTGGGTGTATTATAGTATAGCCCTTAGGCAGGGCAGCCAAAAATTGGGAGGTTCCACGTTGTCCCTGGATAGAGACGTGCATGAGGGCCTCAAAACATTGTTCCCATTGCAAAGGAGCGGGTCTCCTGTCGTTGTAATGTCCATTCTGCAAAGAATGGGCGAAAAAAATTTACCACTGGGGGTATACCTGAAACAAAGGCCTAACTCTTGTAACGGTCATCATGGTGGCGCATGAGGAGAAGGAGGAGCAGTCCAGCGATTATCCAAAGTCCAGAAGTGTGTACCCATGGGTGACTGGAGGTACATGGCAAATTCCCGTTACAAACTTTAAATTCCGCTCTCATTTGCTGGTGGTGTGGTGAAGTCTGGCCCAATCCAACCCTTGTTCATCTTGATCAGAGTCAGCCTATCAGCATTTTCAGTTGACAGGCGGGTGCGTTTATCTGTAATGATTCCACCTGCGGCCCTAAAAACACGCTCTGACAAAACGCTAGCGGCAGGGCAGGCCAGGACTTCCAAGGCGTAGAGGGCCAATTCATGCCACGTGTCCACCTTGGATACCCAATAATTGTAAGGCACAGAGGAATGTCGGAGTACAGTTGTTCGATCTGCAAGGTACTCCTTGAGCATCTGGGCAAACTTAGGATTTCTTGTGGCACTACCCCGCACCTCAGGGGCTGTGGTATGTGAGGGGCTGAGAAAACTGTCTCACATCTTAAAGACTGTTCCCCTACCTCTGGCGGATTGGACTTGTGCCTCTCTCGGCTGTACGCCTTGGTTGTCCACTGATTCCTGACCTATGCCGCTAGCGTTTTGTGAGGGGAATGCTTTGCCTACTTCCGTGACTATGGCCTTCCGGAACTGCTGCATTTTGGTTGACCTCTCCGCCTCGGGAATAAGAGACATAAAGTTCTCCTTGTAGCGTGGGTCTAACAGTGTTACCAAACAGTAATGATTGTCGGCCAAGATGTTCTTAACGCGAGGGTCACGAGACAGGCAGCTTACCATAAAGTCAGCCATGTGCGCCAGACTCTTAACAGCCAGGACTTCAGTAGCCTGACCAACACGAAGACTGAACATGCTGTCGTCCTCCTCCTCCTCCTCCTCATCTACCCTGTCCTCTGGCCAGCCACGCTGAACCGAGGATATGACTGGTGTGCATGTCATATCCTCAATTTGGCCGGAGATTTGCTCCATATCTTCATCCTCCTCCTCGTCATAGTCCTCCACTGCACGTTGTGATGAGACGAGGCTGGGCTGTGTGTTATCACCCACACCCACTACTGTTTCTTGCTGCAACTCATCGCGCTCCGCCTGCAATGCATCATGTTTGGTTTTGAGCAGAGACCATTTTAGAAGGCAGAGTAGCGGTATGGTGACGCTAATAATGGCGTCATCACCACTCACCATCTTGGTGGAGTCCTCAAAGTTTTGGAGGATGGTACATAGGTCGGACATCCATCTCCACTCCTCAGGTGTTATGTGTGGAGTTTGACCCATTTCCCGACGGCTTAGGTGATGCAGGTACTCAACAACTGCCCTCTTCTGCTCACATATCCTGACCAACATGTGCAGAGTTGAATTCCAACGCGTGGGGACATCACACACCAGTCTGTGAGCCGGAAGATGCAAACGGCGCTGAAAGCCGGCAAGGCCGGCTGAAGCAGTAGGTGACTTTCGAAAATGTGCAGACAGGCGGCGAACTTTTACCAGCAGATTAGACAGCTCTGGGTATGACTTTAGAAACTGCTGAACCATGAGGTTGAGCACATGGGCCACGCATGGAACATGTGTCAGCTGGCCTTGCCTCAAAGCCGCCACCAGGTTCCGGCCATTGTCACACACGACCTTTCCTGGCTTTAGGTTCAGAGGTGTGAGCCAGTGATCTGCCTGCTGTTTCAGAGCTGTCCACACCTCTTCTGCATTGTGGGGTTTGTCACCTATGCAGATTAGCTTCAGCACAGCCTGTTGCCGCTTCGCCGAGGCAGTGCTGCAGTGCTTCCAGCTTGGGACTGGTGTGGAGGGTACAGTGGATGAGGATGCGCAGGAGGAGGAGGAGGCTGAAGAGCATGACATTCTGGAGCTGTAGAGTGTGGGTGAAACACTGACTGAGGTAGGGCCTGCAAACCTTGGTGTGGGAAGGACGTGTTCCGTCCCTCGCTCAGACTGGTTCCCAGCTTCCACAATATTAACCCAGTGTGCCGTCAACGAGATGTAGCGGCCTTGCCCACAAGCACTTGTCCACGTGTCTGTGGTTAGGTGGACTTTGGGTGAAACAGCGTTGTTCAGGGCACGTGTGATGTTTTGTGACACGTGGTTATGCAACGCGGGGACGGCACACCGGGAGAAATAGTGGCGGCTGGGGACCGAGTAACGTGGGACAGCTGCCGCCATCAGGTCGCAGAATGCTTCTGTCTCCACCAGCCAAAGGCAACATTTCCAGCGCAAGCAGTCGCGAAATGTTAACATTTAGAACTGTGGCATGTGGGGTGTTGGCAGTGTATTTGCGCCTGCGTTCAAAGGTTTGCTGAATGGATAACTGAACGCTGCGCTGGGACAAGGACGTGCTTGATGATGGTGTTATTTCTGCGTAGGCAACTGCAGGTGCAGGACCGGAGGAGGCTTGTTCGCAGGCAGCATGGACAGGGGATTGGCTTGCATGCACAACCAGCGAAGACGTAGCAGTGACATCAGCAAGCACTGCTCCTCGACTCTGTTGTACTTCCCACAAAGTCGGGTGCTTGGCTGACATGTGCCTGATCATGCTGGTGGTGGTCAGGCTGCTAGTTTTGGTACCCCTGCTGATGCTGGCACGGCAGGTGTTGCAAATGGCCTTTTTAGAATCATCTGGAGCCAACTTAAAAAACTGCCAGACTCGGGAAGACCTAACATTTGTACAGGCACCTTGTGTCGTGTTGTTGTTCCAGGGAACGGTTGCCTGACTTCTGCCTGGAGCCACCACCCTGCTTCTTACTGCCTGTTGGGATGCTACGCCTCCCTCACCCTGTGCACTGCTGTCCTCGCTCTGCATATCCTCCTGCCAGGTTGGGTCAGTTACTGGATCATCCACCACGTCGTCTTCCTCTTCCGCACCCTGCTCCTCCTCCTGACTTCCTGACAATTGTGTCTCATCATCGTCCACCCCTTGTTGAGACACGTTGCCAACTTCGTGAGAACGTGGCTGCTCAAATATTTGGCCATCTGTACATACGATCTCCTCATGACCCACTTCAACATTAGCTGGCGAGAGGCCAGAATGTGCAAATGGAAACGTGAACAGCTCTTCCGAGTGTCCAAGTGTGGGATCATTAATGTCCGAGGACGTGTACTCAGCCTTGTGGTAGGAAGGAGGATCAGGTTCTGAAATGTGCGGTGCAGTATCACGGCTACTGACACTTGACCGTGTGGAAGACAGAGTGTTTGTGGTGGTGCCAATCTGACTGGAAGCATTATCCGCTATCCAACTAACAACCTGTTGACACTGGTCTTGGTTCAAGAGCAGTGTACTGCTGCGGTCCCCAAGAATTTGGGACAGGACGTGCGAGCGACTAGATGTGGCCCTTTGTTGTGGCGAAATTAGAGCTTGCCCACGACCTCGGCCTCTGCCTGCACCACCATCACGTCCACTTCCTTGTTCCTTGCCAACGCCCTTGCGCATTTTGCAATGCTGTGCTGACATGTATTCACTAGACTTGGGCGTTATATCCAAGTTTGTGCAAATCGTGCACCTGTACGCTGCCACCGACAGGCACATGTGCGGTTTTTAAATGCAAGCATGGACGCACTAAGAACCTAACAGGTTTTAGGAGCAAAAATTAATGAGAACTCTGACACTATCAGCCACTGCTGACTGACGTGTATTATACACTACACTTGTGCGTTATATAATAGTTTGGTAAAAACGCACACAAGTGCACCTGTACGCTGCCACCGACAGGCACACACGTGCGGTTTTTAAATGCAAGCACGGACGCACTAAGAACCTAACAGGTTTTTAGGAGCGACAATTAATGAGAAGTCTGACACTATCTGGACTGTTTTAGACTGTGTACACCAGCCCCAGATATGATGAAGGCTGGTATACGGTCACCACTAGGAATGGCTATATACCCTGCCTGCCTGCCTGCCTGTATACTGCTACAATAGTCCTGACAAGGACTCTTCTGGTCACTAGCCTGTATTCCGACCTGGCTATACCCTGCCTGTATACAGCAACAATAGTCCTGAGAAGGACTCTGCTACTGTACTCCGACCTGGCTATACCCTGCCTGCCTGTATACAACTACAATAGTCCTGAGAAGGACTTTTGGTCACACTGTTTGCAGCCCTGCTACGGAAATAGCTATAAAGGGCCGCAAACCTTTCCCTGAAGCAGTGACACTCTCCCTGCACTGACTGTCTAGATGGCTGTGAGCAGAGCACAGCGCGCCGGCCGGTATAAAGGCTCGGTCACGCTGTGCGGGCCGGCCAATCACTGCAATTCCACAACTAACAGGGCTGTGGCATTGCAGTGGTCTGCCAGCCAATCCCTGCATGAGGGCTGGCTCTCAAAAGAGCGCCAACATGCAGAAATGAAGACCACGAGTACAGCACGAGTATCGCGAGATTACTCGGTCCCCGCCGAGTAGCCCGAGTACAGTGATACTCGTGCGAGTACCGAGTAGTAACAAGCATGCTCGCTCATCACTAATAGTGACATCTCCGCTTGTGAGAAATTCCAGGCTACCGCTGACCAGCAGTAACCAACGGAGCCTCGTTCTGAGAACATTTTCACGAGGCTGCATAGGGGTCACTGCTGGTCAACGGCATGTACGGAATTTGTCATGAGCGTGACCAACAGTGAACTGTAGAGCTGTGTTCTGAGAAAGTTCTCAGAACGCACTTCCAAGCGAATCAATGGATGTCAAGGGATATTACTCTTTGGATTACTTTGGAATTGTCAGGATTTATTTTATTAAAAAATTGGTGAATGAAGGAATGTGTGGGAGTGTTTATTCAAATAAGCTTTTTTTCATGTGTGTCTGTGAGGCACCAAGAAGAATGGTACATCATAACATGCTCACCCTGTGTGTCTGAAGGGGAGCAGGTGGCTGAAACCCCAAAGGAACAAAATAATTGTCACGATCACTATGGGATAGTGAGGAACCTGGGTTCCTAAGCTGAACCTCAAGTTATGGGGCCCTATGATATCCCTAACCTCTGGGATATTCCTGATGTTGGAGAGACTCGAGTCTCCTTCCTGGCCATGCTCCTGACCAGTTCTGATCTGATTCCCCCTCCCCCCAGGGAGGGATGGGACAAGATTGTGTTTTAAACCACAAATAAAGACAGACATGGGAAAACCAAAACTCTATCACACAGCACACACGCACAAATATAAAAACAATAAGTTATTCAGGAGGAAAAACAAGAGCAGGAAGAAAGTACAAAACAACAAGAGTAAACTCCACAACTGCTCCAAACAATAGGCACAGCTTAAGCACAATTTTCACCAAAGAGTCTGGGACACCACACCTGACAAACCAACATAGAATAAACTATAGCTGGCATGGGCAGAATGTTTCAACCAGAATAAATAAGAGGGAGCAAATGTAATAGGTCTCCCTACAACATGTGATTAAAGGAGCAAGCAGACTATCAAAGATTAACTCTTGATAGCCTGCCTTTGAATCAGCACACAGCAGGTCGATGCCCAAGTTTGCCTATATTGATTCCAGACACCAGAGAAACCATTGTACGGAATGTCAGAATCTGCAGTCTGAATGGATCCCAATGCTGCTATGACAATCGGGGAATATTATGCAAAATTCTGTGTGACAGTAGCCCTTTCTCTAACAGTGGCCTCTGGACCCTAAGGACACGGTCTCTCAGGATGGAGATGATGGAATGTCCAACCAGGCGCTCAGCATGGATATCTGAGGGTGGTACCCAAGTCCTCTCCTCAGGACCATAACCTCGCCAATTAACCAAATACTGTAAAGATCTGCAAATGAAATGAGAATCAACAATTTTGGACACCTGAAATTCTAATGTCCTGTTAATTAAGACCAGAGGCAAAGGTAAGAGAAGAAGGGTTCATGAACCCACATACTTCTTTAACAGATATCTATGGAAAAAATTATGAATCTCGTAAGATGCCGGTAACGCCAGGTGGAAAGCAACTGGATTAATGACTGCTGTGATTTTGTACGAACCAATAAACTGAGGTTGTAACTTCAGTGAAGGTATCTCAACCCCTTAAGGACGAAGCCAGTTTTGTACTTAATGACCAGGCCATTTTTTGCAATTCTGACCAGTGTCACTTTATGAGGTCATAACTCTGGAAAGCTTCAACGGATCCCGGTGATTCTGACATTGTTTTTTCGTGACATATTGTACTTCATGATAGTTATAAATTTAGAACGATATTTTTTGCTTTTATTTGTGAAAAAATCAGAAATTTGATGAAAATTTTGAAAATTTTGCAATTTTCAAACTTTTAATTTTTATGCCCTTAACCCAGAGAGTTATGTCACACAAAACAGTTAATAAATAACATTTCCCACATGTCTACTTTACATTAGCGCAATTTCTGAAACAAAATGTTTTGGGGTTAGGAAGTTAGAAGGGGTCAAAGTTCATCAGCAATTTCCCATTTTTTCAACAAAATTCACAAAACCATTTTTTTAGGGACCACATCACATTTGAAGTGACTTTGAGAGGCCTAAGTGACAGAAAATACCTAAAAGTGACACCATTCTCAAAACAGCACGCCTCAAAGTACTCAAAACCACATCCAAGAAGTTTATTAACCCTTCAGGTGCTTCACAGGAACTAAAGCAAAGTGGAATGAAAAAAAGCAAAAAATAAAATTTTACCTAAAATGTTGCTCTACCCCAAATTTATTCACTTTTAGAAGAAATAACACAACAAAATGAACCCCAAAACTTGTTACCCACTTTCTTATGAACGCGCCAATACCCCACATGTGGTCAGAAACCTTTGTTTGGACAAATGGGAGGGCTCGGAACAGAAGGAGCAATATTTGAATTTTGGAAAGCAAATTTGGCTGAAATAGATTGCGGGCACCATGTTGCATTTACATGTCCGCCAAGGTACCTAAACAGCAGAAACCCCTTACAAGTGACACCATTTTGGAAACTAGACCCCTTAAGGCTTCTATCTAGGGGTATAGTGAGCATTTTGGATCCACAGGTACTTCACAGATTTTGATAACGTTACGTTGTCACATTGAAAATTTTCATTTTTTTCTCACAAATGTTGCTTTAGCATCAATTTTTTCACTTTTTCAAGAGGTAATTCCAAAAATGTGACCCCAATGTTTGTTACCCACTTTTTTATGAGCGCGGTGATACCTCACTTGTGATCTGAAACCTTTGTTTGGAGAAATGGGAGGGCTTGGAACGGAAGGAGCAATATTTGAATTTTGGAAAGGAAATTTGGCTGAAAAAGATTGCGGGCACCATGTCGCATTTGGAGGACCCCTAAGGTACGTAAACAGCAAAAAAACACCACAAGTGACCCCATATTGGAAACTAGGCCCCTCAAGGAATTTATCTTGATGTTTGGTGAGTACCCTGAACCCCCAGGTGCTTTACAGAAGTTTATAACGTTGAGCCATGAAAATAAAAAAATAAAATTTTACCACAAAATTGTTACTTCAACCAGGTAGCTTTTTTTTTCACAAGGGTAACAGGAAAAAAATCACCATGAAATTTATTGCGCAATTTCTCCTGAGTTTGTTGATATCTTGTATGTGGTGGAAATCAACTGTTTGGGCACACTACAGGGCTCAGAAGAGAAGGAGTGCAATTTGACTGCAAAATTGGCTGGAATCAATAGCGGACGCCATGTTGCATTAGGAGAACCCCTGAGGTGCCTAAGCAGTGGAGGTCCCCCACAAGTGACCCCATTCTGGAAATAAGACCCCTTAAGGCTTTAATCTAGGTGTATATTGAGCATTTTGAATCCACGAATACTTCACAGAATTTGATAAGCTTAGGTTGCCATATTGAAATTTTCATTTTTTTCACAAAAATGTTGATTTAGCGACACATTTTTCACTTTTTCAAGAGGCAACAACAAAACATGTACCCCACAGGTTGTTATCTAATTTCTTGTGAGCGCAGGGATACCACACATGTGGCCAAAAACCTTTGTTTGGATAAATGGGAGGGCTTGGAATGGAAGGAGCACCATTTGAATTTTGGAAAAGTTGAAGTAAATTGCGCGCACCATGTCACATTAGCAGGGCCCCTTGGGCACCTATACATCAGAAACCCCCCACAAGTGACCTCATTTTGGAAACTGGACCCCTCAAGGATTTTATTCAGGAGTATAGTAAACATTTTGAATCCACAGGTACTTCACAAAACTGTTGCTGTAGCAAAAAATTTCTCACTGTTAAGGGGGCTTTACACGCTGCGACATCGCTAATGCGGAGTCGTTAGGGTCACGGAATTGGTGACGCACATCCGGCCGCATTAGCGATGTTGCTGCGTGTGACACCGATGAGCGATTTTGCATCGTTGCAAAAACGTGCAAAATCGCTCATCGGTGACATGGGGGTCCATTATCGATTATCGTTACTGCAGCAGTAACGATGTAGTTCGTCGCTCCTGCGGCAGCACACATCGCTATGTGTGACGCCGCAGGAACGAGGAAGCTCCCCTTACCTGCCTCCCAGCCGCTATGAGGAAGGAAGGAGGTGGGCGGGATGTTCCGGCCACTCATCTCCGCCCCTCCGCTTCTATTGGGCGGCCGCTCAGTGACGTCACTGTGACGCCACACGGACCGCCCCCTTAGAAAGGAGGCGGTTTGCCGGTCACAGCGACGTCGCCGGGCAGGTAAGTATGTGTGACGCATCTGCGCGATGTTGTGCGGCACTGGCAGCGATTGCCCGTGTCGCACAACAGATGGGGGCGGGTACCCACGCTAGCGATATCGGGACCGATATCGCAGCGTGTAAAGTAGCCTTTAGGCTATGTGGCCATGATCCAGCGACACGGCGTCTAGTACCCAGTGTCAGCCTCCTGCAGAAATGTGAGTGTTGTCCACGGGAGAACGCAGCTGCCCATGCCCACGATTTGGGTTCAGGCTGCTGTGGACTTTAGTTCTATTCTACCTGCAAAGAACACTCATCTCCGCAGCATAAATTGACATCCTGAGGCTCGGGAAGCTGCGCCACAGGTCGATTTATGCTGCGGAGAAAAGAAACACAGTGGGCACGGGATTTCTAAAAATCCTGCCACTGTGCTTCTACTGCACAACGCAGCGTTATGGACGCAGGGAAAACACTCTGCGCCCAAAACGTTGCAAACCCTGATTGTGGGCACACAGCGTAAAATGCTACAATGGATGAATGGATAGATGTCAAACATATATAACGTCCCACCCCCCTGCATATTCTAAGCTGGCGCCCTTTAGTGCCTTTCATGTGACACTAAAGGATGCCTAGCCTTGTATTTAGCCCAAAAAAAAAAAAAAAAGAATTAAAATAAATGACGTGGGGTCCCCCCTATTTTTGATAGCCAGCTAGGGTAAAGCAGACAGCTGTAGCCTGCAAACCACAGCTGACAGCTTCATCTTGTCTGGTGATCAATTTGGAACGTAGGGAACGTATCCCCCATTTTCTAGGAGGGCAGACCCTCCATTTGAGGAGAGTGGGTGCAAAGAATCTGCACCCACCCTCCCTGGGTCACAGCTGCACAGTGCCGAGCAGCCAGCGTCCTGAACACAGGAAGCTGACAGCTGCGCTCTGCTCATGTGACCGGAGTCTGCTGTGAAGGAGCCGGAGGAGGGGGCCGCGGGGGATCAGAGCTGAGACAGGTATGTATGACACCGGGGGACACCGGGGAACACCAGGGGGGGGTAGGGGGGATCCCGGCAGGGCCTGGGGAGCAGGTTTCTGTCGTATGTGTTATGGCACATACGACAGAAACCATAGGAACAGTGGAAATGCGGCCGGCGCGCTGCTGTGATCGCCGGTGCGCGCGGCCATCTTGGATTTTCGGGAGGGGGTTGGGGGTCGGGGGGGGCACTTTGGGGACACCGGGGGACCGGAGGGAACCGGGAAAAAGATTTATCTCCCATCTGGCATGTTTGATCATGCCAGATGGGAGATAAATAATTTTTTACCGGCGCGGTCATTTACTATAACTTGATGATCGGTATACGGTGTATACCGGTCATCAGGTGAGCGGGGACCGGAAAAACCGGCCCGAATCATGATCTCCAGGGTCTCAGCTACCCCCGGCAGCTGAGACCCCGGAAATTTTCTGACTCTGGGGGGCGCTAGACCCTTTTTTCCGACCGCCGTTAAAAAGCGGCGGATCGGAAAAAGTACCCTTATTTACCGCCGTTAAAAGGCGTATCGGCGGTCGTAAAGGGGTTAAGCATAATGTTTTTTTTGTAGATAACCACACCAGATCATCCACACACAGATCATCCACACACAGGTTCGGATCAGGCACACGTTTATATTCAGCTTTACATTTATACTTAGAAGCCATATCATGCAAATGTTGCTAAATCCTCTTCCATATAAACAATAAGGCTGAGACCAATTGGTCCTCCCCAGGTACCCCTGATAAGTCCCTGATAAGTGCCCCTCCTGAAACGTACAGAACTAAAGATGATGACCAAAGACACAAAAAAATGAGATACACCAGAAGATTCATGGCGACGATTATTGATGGCAAATTTGGCAAGAGGAAGGAACGAGGACCACTCCTTGATTATCTGAAACCAGACAATGCAAATATTACTCAAAATTCTGATTCACACTTTCTGTTTGCCCATTAGACTGTGGGTGGAATGCTGATGAATGAGATTAATTGAGTTTAATCCCTAACCGAGTTCCTCTCTCAGAGACAATATTAAAGGGGAATCCATGGAGTTTGTCAAACTCGCAAATAAGGAATGCTAAGGTCTTGGCATTAGGTAATGACGGTAAGGCGATAAAATATGTCATCTTAGAAAATCTATCCACCACCACAAAAATGAACGAATTTCCAGCAGAGGAAGGTAAATCTATAACAAAGTCCATGAAAATGTCTGTCCAAGGTTGACTAGGTGAGGAAATAGAGTGCTAATAGGGTCTTACCAGATATTAACAGAGCAGTGTGTAACATTGTACACTCACCTTATGAGGTTGTGAGGGTCACAACCACCAAGACAGCATAAAATATAATGGCGGCTGCCGCAGCCCCACGTGAATGAATCTTCAGTACTGAGAAAAGAAGGGGTTAATGCTGCGCTGTCGCCAAGGAAGGATGAAAAAAATTGTTGATTTAATAATAAAAGTGTCTATTGCATAGGTTACAAGTAAAATATATCTTTGTACCGTGTTAGCCAGTAGAGATAAAAAAATTGTTTAAAAGAACAGAGAGTCCTCAGTGGTTGATACCTTTTAATGGCTAACTGAAAAGATGGAAATAATTGCAAGCTTTCGAGACTACTCAGGTCTAATAAATGTCCAGTTGTGCGCGTTTCTTCAGAAGTGTCTTTAGTTAATAATTTGCATAGGTTAAGCGTTTCCAAGGTTTAAGACCTCTTCTTCAAGACAAAAAAAATTTGTTGATTTTTTTTTTTTTTGGTCCCGAAGAACAGGTTTTGAAGCTTGAAACACGTAACCTATGGAATAAAAAGTTTTAGTATTTAATCAATTTTTTTTATCCTTCCTTGGCGACAGTGCGGCATTAACCCCTTTTCCTCTCCACTACTGAAGATTGACTAGGGACAGTCAAAGGCTGCAAACATTCTAAAGGACATGTGTGTAGGCCTTTGAACACGCACAGACAGCACATGCAAACACATAGGATACCACATCCCTTCGAATTCTGGGCCACCAAAAGTGATGCAATACGAGATCCAGAGTACCTTTAACCCCAGGATGACCAGCCAGGTTAGAATCATGCTCCCCCAGAACCTTAAGATGAAGATTCAGGGGAACAAATTACTTGTTCACCAAAACCCCCAGATGATGCATCACCTTTGAGCTTTAGCAATCTCAGACTCCACATTAGTACTGAGCACCAACACCACCACTCCCTTCAGAAGAATGGGGACAGTTCCTCATAGGGTACCCCCCCAAAAAAACCTCCGGGACAAAGCATTGGCTATGATGTTTTTAGAACCAGGGCGATAAGTAACAAAAAATTAAACCTATTAAACAATGACCACCGAGCTTGTCTCGGTGTATAAAGAAGGTTTTTATGGTCATAATTACTGTAACAGAAGCTCTCTCCAGATAGTGGCACCATTCTTCATCACTAACTTGATCACCAGTAATTCCCTGTTGCCAGTATCACTATTAAATTCAGCTGAAGATAATTTCTTAAGAAAGAAGGTGCATGGATGCAGTTTACCAAGAGATGGACCTTGAGACAATACAGCTCCCACTTCTGGTGCATCAACCTCCACTGTAAAAGGTTGAGATAAATCAGGTTGTATCAATATGGGTGCCAACAAGAAGCACTTCTTGAGGCCTCTGCCACACTCATGTTAAAAAAACCGTACGTGTGATGTTGTCCGTTTTTTGTGTCCGTGTTCCATATTTTGTGTCCGTTTTTCCCCTCCGTGTATTGTCCGTATGCATAACGTGTGTCATACGTGTGTGCGTTTTCCTGTGCGTGTTATACGTCAGTGTATGTTCCGTGTGCAATCCGTATCTTGTCCGTGTGTAACATGTTTTCCATATCGAGATAATGGTGATTAATTGGAATTAAATGACACATAGGTGTCTGTGATTAGGACAGAAATATAAGTTACCTATTGTAGCGCCTGGTCCAGCCAGAGTCCGAGGGGGGCGCTCTTCCTCACATCAGCCCAGCCCCAGCATGGAACCCACCTGCACCCCCGGGCCCAGCCTCCGGCAGCGACGTCCCTCCTCTTACCAGTCTCAAGGTCCTGCAGACTCCGCTCCTGTTCACTCTCGGGTCGGGCGTCCTGCTCCTAGGGCTGCTGCAGCCTCTTCCTGTCTGCAGGCCACACACAGGTCTGCAGTGTGTGATTCTAGGCTGCGTGCGAGGCCACGCCCCTTTCTTAAAGTGGTAGCGCCCAATTATCTGGAAGTGACCTCAGAGGTCACCTGTTACATATGGTATTTAAGTCCACCTCCCCTAGCAGCAGGCGCCCGAGCAACTCTTCTACTAGAGCCCTGCTAGTGGTCTGGCCCCTTTGTACTTCTGTAATCTGTGTGTCACCTGTCCGTTACTAATACTTTGTCTCACCGTAGTACCATCTGTTCCTTCCGGTTGTGGACGTCACCCGCCATACCCGCAGTGGACGTCACCCGCCATACCCGCAGTGGACGTCACCGGCCTTACCCGTAGTGAACGTCTCCGTGCCACCTACTGTGACCATCTCCGGTGCCACTTCCGTATTCCGGCTGCTGCGGACATCATACCCGAGCTACGCCTGGCCGTACAGAGACTCCTACTTCCGGTTCCTGGCTGCCGTGCACTTAGGCCTTCTGGGGAGGCGCCGCACAGTCCCTGTATAGGGGTTCGCTGCTGGCCGTCTTCTCAGTGGAGTCCGGTGCACGGTCCAGTGGGTCCACCTCCGGACGCTTGCCGCTCCTCGGTGAGCGTAACACCTATAAACTCTTTCCTGCTTGTATTCTGCCTTGTAGCACCTATGTGTTGTGACAATATCTGTTGCGATGCCATTATCCACGGAGGCCTTAGTATTTTTATGTTTGATTATATCTCGTCGTTTTGGCGTTAGACGGCACATGTTGCAATATGATAATTTGAGAAGAAATTGAATGTGGGTGCATCCACTAATCATGATGCGACCTATGCTTGGTCATTTCCATACTTTATTTTTGGAGTTACGCCATTACCCTGATAAGTTGTTTTCATACTGCCGTTTGACTGTGGAGAGTTTTGATTACCTACTAAATATTTTACGACCACATTTGCAACACCAGGACACTTGGATGCGGCTTTCAATTCCCCCAGAGGAGAGATTCTTGGTGACTCTGAGGTATATATTTTGTAAATAGTTACATACTTCATTTTCTAATTTTTTATTTGTTTTTTTGCCTTTAAATTAAATTGTAAAATGATATTTATTGATGGAATCTCTCTTCAGACTATATTTAAATATTTTTACAATTTGATGTTTTTTTCCTTTGTTTAAACAACATATTGATACTTTTTTTTTTTCATTGTTTAAATTTTTTATAGATTCCTGGCGACTGGTCAATCTTTTAGTGCTTTACATTTTGATTTTTTGTTGGGGAGATCAACCATTGCCGTTATAGTACGTCACACATGCGACATGATATGGCAACATTTAAAAGAAGAAATGATTCCTCAGCCAAACAGCCAAGATTGGTTGAAAATATCTAAGGGCTTCAAGGACTGTGTGGACTTTCCTAACTGCATAGGAGCTTTGGATGGGAAGCATTTCAGAGTTAAAAAACCACCAAACTTTGGTTCCCGTTATTTCAATTATCATAAGTATTTTTCAGTTGTTGTTTTGGCATTGGTTGACACCCGTTTTATTTATGCAGACATTGGGGCCTATGGTAGTGCCTCAGATGCCCGTATTTTCCGTTCTTCAAGATTAGCCCAACGGCTGCAAGAAAATTCATTATTGATTCCACCCCCAATTCCCCTACCTGGTACATCTGGACCGTTAGCACCATATGTCATGGTAGCTGATGCAGGATTTGCATTATCCAAACATGTTATGCGTCCATATCCAAGGAGATCAATTGATGACAGGAAACAGTACTTTAATTATCGCCTATCAAAAGCAAGACGTTATGTGGAGTGTGCATTTGGTATATTAGCTAACAAATGGCGCATTTATCAAACAACTATTCAGTTGCAGCCAAACTCTGTCCAATCTGTCATCAAGGCTACCTTAGTACTTCACAATTTCTGTCGTATACATGAAGGTGCACCTTATGTTGATGATGAATTTCAGATAAACCATGATGTTAATCCAACAGGTGAACCTATGTCTCATAATTCAGTGACATCGGGTTTACAAATTAGAAATTTATTTACTGATTACTTTAATTGTTTTGATGCTAATACTAATAATAATGTGTAACAATTTATGTTTTTTTATAAAAAAAAATGAAAATATTGATGATTTTTCATTTGGATCCTTACTAATTATGTTTTTTAAAAAATAAAAAAAAACATTAAAGCAAAATATTTGTCCAAATTTAAAAAAACAAAACAAACAACTTACTGTTATGTTAACAACATGGAGATCTGAATTTTGTATGTATGTGTATGTAATTTTCTGATATAGCATCATGACAGCAAATAGTAATATTTATTTATAAACAAAATATGTAATGTTATGCTTCTAAATAAAGAAAACAAGATTATATATACTTGATAAATTAAAACTTCGCATTTTGGTGAAATCATTGTTTTTTAATAATATGTAATTTTCACAAATTTTTTTTAACATTAACCCCTTCAGCCCCCAGCCTGTTTTCACCTTAAAGATCCGGCCATTTTTTGCAATTTTGACCAGTGTCACTTTGACAGGTTATAACTCTGGAACACTTCAACGGATCCTGGCGATTCTGAGATTGTTTTTTCGTGACATATTGTACTTCATGTCAGTGGTAAATTTAGGCCGATATGTTTTGCGTTTATTTGTGAAAATTTCGGAAATTTGGCGAACATTTTGCAATTTTCAAAATTTGAAATTTTATGCCCATAAATCTGAGAGATATGTCACACAAAAAAGTTACTAAATAACATTTCCCACATGTCTACTTTACACCAGCGCAATTTTTGGAAAAAAAAAAAATTTCCGTTAGGAAGTTAGAAGGGTTCAAAGTTCATCACCAATTTCTCATTTTTCCAACAAAATTTACAAAAAAAAATTTTTTAGGTACCACATCACATTTGGAGTGATTTGAGAAACCTAGGCGACAGAAAATACCCAAAAGTGACCCAATTCTAAAATCTGCACCCCTCACTCTGCTCAAAACCACATCCAAGAAGTTTATTAACCCTTTAGGAGCTTCACAGCAACCAAAGCAATGTAGACGAAAAAATGAAAATTTTACTTTTTTAACAGAAAAATGTTACTTTAGCCATAAAAATTAGTATTTTCACAAGGGTATCAGGAAAAATGCACCATAAAATGTATCGTGCATTTTCTCCTGAGTATGCAGATACCCCATATGTGGTGGTAATCAAATGTTTGGGCACACAGCAGGACTCGGAAGGCAAGGAGCGCCATTTGAATTTTTGAGTGCAAAATTAGCTGCACTCATTAGCGGACGCCATGTCGGGTTTGAAGACTCCCCGAGGTGCCTAAACAATGGAGCTCCCCCATAAGTGACCCCATTTTGGAAACTAGAGCCCTCAAATATTTTTTTCTAGATGTTTGATGTGCACTTTGAACCCCTGGGGGCTTGCCGTGAAAAGAAAAAAAATTTTTTTTACCACAAAACTCTTGCTTCAACCAGGTAGCTTTTTTTATCACAAGGGTATCAGGGAAAAATGCACCATAAAATGTATTGTGCATTTTCTCCTGAGTACACAGATACCCCATATGTGGTGGAAATCAAATGTTTGGGCGCACGGCAGGACTCGGAAGGCAAGGAGCGCCATTTCACAGCAAAATTGATTGGAATTATTAGCGGACGCCATGTTGCGTTTGGAGACCCCCCTGAAGTGCCTAAACAATGGAGCTCCCCCCACAATTGACCCCATTTTGGAAACTAGACCCCTCATGGAATTTATCTAGCTGTTTAGTGAGCACTTTGAACCCCTGGAGGCTTCACAAACGTTTGTAATGTTCAGCCGTGAAAATATTTTACTCTTTTTTTTACCACAAAATTGTTTTTTCAAACAGGTAGCTTTTTTTTCCACAAGGGTATCAGGAAAAAATGCACCATAAAATGTATTGTGCAATTTCTCCTGAGTACGACGATACCTCATATGTGGTGGAAATCAATTGTTTGGGCGTACGGCGGGGCTCAGAAGAGAAGGAGCGCCATTGCACAGTAAAATTGATTGGAATTATTAGCAGACGCCATGTTTCATTTGGAGACCCCCTGAGGTGCCTAAACAATGGAGCTCCCCCACATGTGATCCCATTTTGGAAACTAGACCCCCCCCATACAAAAAAAATTAGTTTGGCAAAATAAAAAATACAGACATCAGTAAAAAAAAAAAAAAAAATGAGCGCCTGCCACTAAGACCAGTGCCAAACGTGAGAGCAATGCACGAGTCTCGCATCGCATCATCCACTGCAGTCTGGAAGCGAGCAACTGCGCTGGATAATGCGATGCGAGAGGGCGGGGCGGCAGATGAGAAAGGGCACAGCGGATGGAAGATGGGAAAGGGCGCAGCGGGTGGAGGAGCAGCAGAGGATGGGAAAGGGCGCAGCGGATGGATGATGGGAAATGGCGCAGCGGATGGATGGGAAATGGCGCAGCGGATGGAGGAGCGGCAGAGGATGGGGGGGGTGAGATGGGGATACCTACCTTACAGGATGGATCTAGGCAGCAGGATCACAGCAGACAGAAGAGGCAGCAGATGAAGGAGGCAACAGATCGAGGAGGGTGAGAGGGGGCAGTAGATGGAAAATGGAGAGAGCAGGCAGCAGATCGGGGAGGGGGGCAGAGTCTGATGGGAGAGAGAGATGGCACATGGAGGAGGGGGGGCCCCCGGGGGGAGGGTGGCTTGCAGCACATGTAGGGGGAGGGTGGCTTGCAGCACATGTAGGGGGAGGGTGGCTTGCAGCACATGTGGGGGGAGGGTGGCTTGCAGCACATGTGGGGGGAGGGTGGCTTGCAGCACATGTGGGGGGAGGGTGGCTGGCTTGCAGCACATGTGGGGGGAGGGTGGCTGGCTTGCAGCACATGTGGGGGGAGGGTGGCTGGCTTGCAGCACATGTGCTGCAAGCCAGCCACCCTCCCCCCACATGTGCTGCAAGCCAGCCACCCTCCCCCCACATGTGCTGCAAGCCAGCCACCCTCCCCCCACATGTGCTGCAAGCCACCCTCCCCCCACGAGGGGGGAAGGTGGATTGCAGCACATGGAGGGATAGGAGGTGTGGCGATGGAGACGGGGCAGCCGATGAAGGAGGCGGCGGCGGCTGCCGCCGATCGGGAACAGTGGGGGCCGATTTGGGGGCAGCAGTGGCTGAAAAAGGTGGGTGCGACGGCGGCGGGGACAGTGGCGAGCATGGCGGCGGGGACAGCGGTGGATCGGGAGCGGCAGCAGGGACAGCGGTGGAGCGGGAGCATGGCGCCGGGGACAGCGGTGGATCGGGAGTGGCGGCGGGTACAGCGGTGGAGCGGGAGCATGGCGCCGGGGACAGCGGTGGATCGGGAGCATGGCGCCGGGGACAGCGGTGGATCGGGAGCATGGCGCCGGGGACAGCGGTGGATCGGGAGCATGGCGCCGGGGACAGCGGTGGATCGGGAGCATGGCGCCGGGAACAGCGGTGGATCGGGAGCAGCGGCGGGGCGATCGGAGACAGCAGCGGGGACAGCGGTGCATCGGGAGCAGCGGCGGGGACAGCGGTGGAGCGGGAGCATGGCGCCGGGGACAGCTGTGGATCAGGATCGTGGCGCCGGGGACAGCGGTGGATCGGGAGCAGCGGCGGGGCGATCGGAGACAGCGGCGGGGACAGCGGTGCATCGGGAGCAGCGGCGGGGACAGCGGTGGAGCGGGAGCAGCGGCGGGGCGATCGGAGACAGCGGCGGGGACAGCGGTGCATCGGGAGCAGCGGCGGGGACAGCGGTGCATCGGGAGCAGCGGCGGGGACAGCGGTGGAGCGGGAGCATGGCACCGGGGACAGCGGTGGATCAGGAGCGTGGCGCCGGGGACAGCGGTGGATCGGGAGCAGCGGCGGGGCGATCGGAGACAGCGGCGGGGACAGCGGTGGATCGGGAGCAGCGGCGGGGTGATCGGAGACAGCGGCGGGGACAGCGGTGCATCAGGAGCAGCGGCGGGGACAGCGGTGCATCGGGAGCAGCAGCGGGGACAGCGGTGCATCGGGAGCAGCGGCGGGGACAGCGGTGGTGCGGGAGCAGCGGCGGGGACAGCGGTGGAGCGGGAGCAGCAGCGGGGCGATCGGAGACAGCGGCGGGGACAGCGGTGCATCGGGAGCAGCGGCGGGGACAGCGGTGGAGCGGGAGCATGGCGCCGGGGACAGCGGTGGATCAGGAGCATGGCGCCGGGGACAGCGGTGGATCGGGAGCAGCGGCGGGGCGATCGGAGACAGCGGCGGGGACAGCGGTGGATCGGGAGCAGTGGCGGGGCGATCGGGGACAGGGGCGGGCGGCGGGGACAGCAACTTACCGCTCTCCTCGGCTTCCAGGGACGGTCACAGGCCGCAGATCCAGATTGATTGGAGAGAGCGGTCACAAGACCGGTCTCTCCAATCAGAGCTGGGGGCGGGTGAAGCATCGATCACCCAGCTCCAGCCAATGGCCAGTGCTACAGCAGCACTGATCAGGGCTGGATTTCAATGTTCCAGCCATTTTCAATGGCTGGAACATTACAGTGGCTGTAATTGGCTGAGCGGCGTTCGTCAGCCAATCACAGCCTCTGTAGGTTCGGGGAGGAGGCACCACCCCTCCTGGGGTCAGGCAGAGGTCCCCTCCTTCCCGAATCTACCGTTTAATTAAACAAATTTCACTCCCCGGGGCTCCGGGACCGCGATTTTGCCATGACGTACTGAGTACGTCATGGGTCGTTTAGCACCATGTCACCATGACGTACTCAGTACGTCAAAGGTCGTTAAGGGGTTAAAGATATCCACAAATAAGGATTATTGCTAGTTATAAAGAATCATAAAACAATTATTCATATTGTTTCTTTCGAATTAAAGTGTTCAGATACTTTACACCAAATAGTAAAATTGCAAACATTTGTGCTGATAAAACTATGTTGCAAAACTATTGATTAACAAAAATTATGTTTGTCTCATGTGGTATTTTTAAATTGACATAATCAATTTTATTTTATTTTGGTTGTAAGAAATCAACAAACAATCATATTTTTTTTCAAATAATTTTAGAAAAATAAAAAAAACATATACATGTCACTCAACATATGATATGTCAACAGCCACAAAAGCTAATCACACAAGCTGATATGTTTGTCAATACTCTGACTTTCTAACATTTATTCAAATTTTTTTTATTGTTTTTTTCAATTTAAAGGTTATAAAATATAAAAAAATAAGGTGTCTCATAAGTCTACAAGATCTTCTAGGGAAGTAACCTGAGTGTTGCTGAGTATGTTGTTTTGGGTCGCCTCAGAAATTGTATTCTCAGGAATGGAAGCAGTTGTTTGCTGCACAACATTCCTATTACTCACTACAGTAGTGTGTGGAACAGTTTGTTGCATGGTTGTGTGGACCAACACATTGCCTGTTGTGGAGTACACACCTGTGGGTCTACATGGGTCAAGGGGTATTGTGTGTGTGTATGTGGTTGACCTTGAGGATAGTTGCAGGGCTGTATTTTGCCTTCGTGCTGCCCTAGGCACTTTAAGTGGTCGCGCCCCTTAGTGACAACGTAAAACTGAGTTTTCGCACACGACATCTGTTTAAGGCAGATCTACTCTGTAAAACACTTTAAAAAGTATCAATGAGAAATGAAGGGCACTAACCCCCCCAATGGGGATCACCACAGGCACATCAAAACATAGCATGAGTATAAAATATTCCCACGTGTGACTGTGACACTGCCCCGAATAAACTACACACTGCCCTCCCTTATAAATTATACCCACCACACCTTCCTCGATTATGAAATATGATCTGCACTGTCCTCACATCATGCTGCCCCCTCCTCACAGTGTCCCATGCATGCTGCCCCCTCCTCACAGTGTCCCATGCATGCTGCCCCCTCCTCACAATGTCCCATGCATGCTGCCCCCTCCTCACAATGTCCCATGCATGCTGCCCCCTCCTCACAGTGTCCCATGCATGCTGCCCCTCTCCATGAGCTCCTAATGCTGCCTTACTCTTTTCCATAATGACACCTCCATACTGCCCCACTCATCATACTAAAACCACCACACTAGTGCTTATGCTGAGACCCCCCCCCCCACCCACACACTACCCCACTCTTGATATTGACTCCCCTACATTGCTCCACTCCATACTGAGCCCACACATGCTGCCCCTTCTCCATAATGAGCTCCCAATGCTGCTCCCCTCTTATTCTGAGTCCTTACACTCCCACCCATCGATTTTGTCATTGCACTATCCCTAAACCCTTGTTCTCTGTCTCTAGCATTGGCCCCTCTCTCCCATTCCCCCAGCAGCAGTTTCTCCCCCCGCCTCCAGCAGCAGCCTCTCCCCCAGCATCAGCCTCTCTCCCCCCAGCCTCCCACAGCATCAGCCTCTCTCTCCCCCAGCCTACCCCAGCATCAGCCTCTCTCTCCCCCAGCCTCCCTCAGCATCAGCCTCTCTCTCCCCCAGCATCAGCCTCTCTCTCCCCCAGCATCAGCCTCTCTCTCCCCCAGCATCAGCCTCTCTCTCCCCCAGCATCAGCCTCTCTCTCACCCAGCCTCCCCCAGCATCAGCCTCTCTCTCCCCCAGCCTCCCCCAGCATTAGCCTCTCTGACCCCAGCATCAGCCTCTCTGACCCCAACATCAGCCTCTCTGACCCCAGCTGCCCCCCAGCACCAGCCTCTCTGACCCCAGCATCAGCCTCTCTGACCCCAGCATCAGCCTCTCTGACCCCAGCTGCCCCCAGCACCAGCCTCTCTGACCCCAGCATCAGCCTCTCTGACCCCAGCATCAGCCTCTCTGACCCCAGCTGCCCCCAGCACCAGCCTCTCTGACCCCAGCATCAGCCTCTCTGACCCCAGCATCAGCCTCTCTGACCCCAGCTGCCCCCAGCACCAGCCTCTCTGACCCCAGCACCAGCTTCTCTGACCCCAGCACCAGCCTCTCCCCCCAACCCCCCCCACCCTCAGCCTCTCTCTCCCCCCAGCCTCTCCCCCCAGCCTCAGCCTCTCTCTCCCCCCAGCCCCCCCCCCAGCCTCAGCCTCTCTCTCCCCCCAGCCCCCCCCCCCAGCCTCAGCCTTTCTCTCCCCCCAGCCTCTGTCTCTCTCTCCCCCCAGCCTCTCTCCTCCCAGCCTCTCTCCCCCCAGCCTCAGCCTCTCTCTTCCCCCCAGCCTCCCCCCCAGCCTCAGCCTCTCTCTCCCCCCAGCCTCTCCCCCCATCCTCAGCCTCTCTCTCCCCCCAGCCCCCCCCCAGCCTCAGCCTCTCTCTCCCCCCAGCCTCAGCCTCTCTCTCCCCCCAGCCTCTCTCCCCCAGCCCCCCCAGCCTCTCTCCCCCCAGCCTCTCTCCCCCCAGCCCCTCTCTCCCCCCAGCCTCACCCTCTCTCCCCCCAGCCTCCCCCCCAGCCTCAGCCTCTCTCTCCCCCCAGCCTCTCTCCCCCCAGCCTCTCTCCCCCCAGCCCCCCCAGCCTCTCTCCCCCCAGCCTCCCCCCCAGCCTCAGCCTCTCTCTCCCCCCAGCCTCCCCCCCAGCCTCAGCCTCTCTCTCTTCCCAGCCTCAGCCTCTCTCTCTTCCCAGCCTCCCCCCAGCCTCAGCCTCTCTCTCTTTTCAGCCTCAGCCTCTCTTTCTCTTTCCAGCCTCCCCCCAGCCTCAGCCTCTCTCCCCCCAGCCTCCCCCCGCGCCTCAGCCTCTCTCCCCCCCAACCCCCCCCAACCTCTCTCTTCCCTCCATACTCCCCCCCAGCCTCAGCCTCTCTCTCCCCCCAGCCTCTCCCCCCAGCCTCAGCCTCTCTCTCCCCCCAGCCCCCCCAGCCTCTCTCCCCCCCGCCCCCCCCAGCCTCTCTCCCCCCAGCCCCCCCAGCCTCTCTCCCCCCAGCCCCTCTCTCCCCCCAGCCTCCCCCCCCAGCCTGTCTCCCCCCAGCCTCCCCCCCAGCCTCAGCCTCTCTCTCCCCCCAGCCTCCCCCCCAGCCTCAGCCTCTCTCTTCCCCCCAGCCTCCCCCCCAGCCTCAGCCTCTCTCTCCCCCAGCCTCTCCCCGAGCCTCAGCCTCTCTCCCCCCAACCCCCCCCAACCTCAGCCTCTCTCTTCCCTCCATACTCCCCCCCAGCCTCAGCCTCTCTCCCCCCAGCCTCTCCCCCCAGCCTCAGCCTCTCTCTCCCCCCAGCCCCCCCCCCAGCCTCAGCCTCTCTCTCCCCCCAGCCTCTCTCCTCCCAGCCTCTCTCCCCCCAGCCCCCCCCCAGCCTCAGCCTCTCTTCCCCCCAGCCTCCCCCCCAGCCTCAGCCTCTCTCTCCCCCCAGCCTCTCCCCCCAGCCTCAGCCTCTCTCTCCCCCCAGCCCCCCCAGCCTCAGCCTCTCTCTCCCCCCAGCCCCCCCCCAGCCTCAGCCTCTCTCTCCCCCCAGCCTCTCTCTCCCCCCAGCCCCCCCCAGCCTCAGCCTCTCTCTCCCCCCAGCCTCAGCCTCTCTCTCCCCCCAGCCCCCCCAGCCTCTCTCCCCCCAGCCCCCCCCAGCCTCTCTCCCCCCAGCCCCTCTCAGCCTCTCTCCCCCCAGCCCCTCTCTCCCCCCAGCCTCCCCCCCAGCCTCAGCCTCTCTCCCCCCAGCCTCCCCCCCAGCCTCAGCCTCTCTCTCCCCACAGCCTCCCCCCCAGCCTCAGCCTCTCTCTCTTCCCAGCCTCCCCCCAGCCTCAGCCTCTCTCTTTCCAGCCTCCCCCCCAGCCTCAGCCTCTCTCTCTTTCCAGCCTCCCCCCCAGCCTCAGCCTCTCTCTCCCCCCAGCCTCCCCCCCAGCCTCAGCCTCTCTCTCTTCCCAGCCTCTCTCTCTTCCCAGCCTCAGCCTCTCTCTCTTCCCAGCCTCCCCCCCAGCCTCAGCCTCTCTCTCTTCCCAGCCTCCCCCCCAGCCTCAGCCTCTCTCTCTTCCCAGCCTCAGCCTCTCTCTCTTTCCAGCCTCCCCCCCAGCCTCAGCCTCTCTCTCTCTTTCCAGCCTCCCCCCCCAGCCTCAGCCTCTCTCTCTTTCCAGCCTCCCCCCAGCCTCAGCCTCTCTCTCTTTCCAGCCTCCCCCCCAGCCTCAGCCTCTCTCTCTTTCCCGCCTCCCCCCCAGCCTCAGCCTCTCTCTCTTTCCAGCCTCCCCCCAGCCTCAGCCTCTCTCTCTTTCCAGCCTCCCCCCCAGCCTCAGCCTCTCTCTCGTCCCAGCCTCCCCCCCCAGCCTCAGCATCTCTCTCTTCCCAGCCTCCCCCCCAGCCTCAGCCTCTCTTCCCAGCCTACCCCCAGCCTCAGCCTCTCTCTCTTCCCAGCCTCCCCCCAGCCTCAGCCTCTCTCTCTTCCCAGCCTCACCCCCCAGCCTCAGCATCTCTCTCTTCCCAGCCTCCCCCCCAGCCTCAGCCTCCTCTTCCCAGCCTCCCCCCCAGCCTCTCTTCCCAGCCTCCCCCCCAGCCTCAGCCTCTCTCTCTTCCCAGCCTCCCCCCCAGCCTCAGCCTCTCTCTCTTCCCAGCCTCAGCCTCTCTCTCTTCCCAGCCTCCCCCCCAGACTCAGCCTCTCTCTTTCCAGCCTCCCCCCCAGCCTCAGCCTCTCTCTCTTCCCAGCCTTCCCCCCAGCCTCAGCCTCTCTCTCTTCCCAGCCTCCCCCCAGCCTCAGCCTCTCTCTCTTCCCAGCCTTCCCCCCAGCCTCAGCCTCTCTCTCTTCCCAGCCTCCCACCCAGCCTCAGCCTCTCTCTCTTCCCAGCCTCCCACCCAGCCTCAGCCTCTCTCTTCCCAGCCTCCCCCCAGCCTCAGCCTCTCTCTCTTCCCAGCCTCAGCCTCTCTCTCTTCCCAGCCTCCCCCCAGCCTCTCTTTTCCCAGCCTCCCCCCAGCCTCAGCCTCTCTCACCCCAGCCTCCCCTTGCATGATTATAGTGGACAAAAAGAGGCATCGCAACGATCATCAACTAACCTGTAAGGTGCCCATACATTCTAGGCTCTACCTTAGCGCATAGCTGCTCCGGTGCCCGCTGCACTGCTCTGGTGATTATCCTCTTCTGGCTGGCTCCAGCTTCAGTGGCGTCCTCCTCCGCGGCGTGTGTCGTCTGCAGCATTGGACGTTGCAGCACGGGGCAGTGAGCAGATTGGCGCGCCCGCGCGCCTCTGACCCCGGTTAACTTCCAGTGTTAATCAGCTCACTATGCCTGGCGCCCGCCGTATATTTAAATAGACAGAAGTGCACCTCTCCCCCCCTCTCACCCCCCCCCCCCCCCCGAGAACACAGCGGAGTGTAACGGAGGGAGGGCCGGGGGGCGGGGATGTAAAAAAAAAAAATATATATTTATTTTTTTTTTCTGCCAGAAAGTGCCGCCCCCTGCAACGTGCCGCCCCAGGCACGGGACCACGGGTGCCTAGTGGCAAATACGGCCCTGGATAGTTGACTGATGTTTGTAAGTGTGGAGTGGGAAACATAGTTGAGATTGGATAATGAGGCATCATGAAGGATTGTGGGAATGTTGATCCAGGAAATAAGTTAGGCAGCGCACCTATATTTGTGGGTTGTGTCAAGTAACGAGTACTTTGAGTTGGTTGTAAATACATATAGTTTACGGGTTGCTGTGAAGTTGAACTTTGTACAGTGCTTAAGGCGCCAGTATTAGTTAAAACATACCCTTGTCTAATTGGTGTTGGGGATACTGTAGTTGAAACAATAGAAAGTTGAGCTGAATGTTGTAATACTGGATTAGTGGCAATTACTGTTGGCATTGTTGTTTGTGTTGATGTGTTAATTTGATTGTCTGTTGTGTTTGTGACTATGTTTTGTTGCCTAATGCTTCGCCAATTTTCTATTGCTTCATAAAAACTCACCGGTTCCTGTTCAGCCTGGCTAGCTGAAAGGTGTGTCAGCATAGCAGCCCGTACACGTTCCTGCCTATCTGCTGCTATTTTGGTTAAGCTGGTAGATAAAGAACGACAAAATCATTCTGCATCTGTTTCCGGAATTAAAGTGTTCATTATGTGACTTATGCGTGTCAATAATTTCCGGTAACAATCTTATTTCCTCAGGTCTGCGGATTCTCCTTGCACGGAGAGGTTGTGGTGCAAAACGTGGATGTAAGTTTGTTTGTGTTGATTGGGTTGCTGGTGTGGTTGTTTGTTGTGTTGATGACCCTTGGGTGGTGTTTAGGCCCAGGGCCGGCCTTAGCCTGTATGGCGCCCTGTGCAAAATTGCCCTTTGGTGCCCCCCCTACTGATTTGGTACCCAGTTTCCAGGAAACAAACAAGGACCAGAGGCAATTTTTTTATATCCTAAGAAAATTGATTTCTTCAAATGTACAATAAAGTCCTCCAGATTTGTGCTGGAGAATCTGCTTCTCAATTCACATTAATTCCACCACATCTCGTACATGCTGTATGCCTGGATATTACATTATGGATGGTACATTTGGATCCCCCCAATGGGGCGCACATGTATCTGCAGAATGAGGCGCTGCTGCTCTTCGTGGAGAGATGGTATGAATTCCTATACACTTAGAGCGGCGCAGGTTGAGGTCCCATTGGTGGGATCAACATCTACTATACAAATCCTGAGAATAAATGTACCAGATGATAGCAGACAAGGCACCATGGAGCCTGCGGCCGATACGGTGTGTTCACCGGACCAAAAAGTCCAAAATACAGATGTTAAAGGGGAATGTACGAAATTAGAAAAAAATCTCTGCTTTCTACATAATAAAGAGTCCTCAGGTTATATGTGTCGCTGCCTCTCAGCTCCAATGACCTGAACAGACTGAGGTGCAGCACCACATACATACCATAAGGACGGGGGGCGCTGTGCATGTGTCGCTGCCTCTCAGCTCCAATGACCTGAACAGACTGAGGTGCAGTACCACATACACACCATAAGGACGGGGGGCGCTGTGTATGTGTCGCTGTCTCTCAGCTCCACTACCCTGAGCAGACTGAGGTGCAGCACCACATACACACCAAAAGGGAGGGGCACGGTGTATGGAAGAACTACGGCATATATATTGTAATCCCTTTATTAACCAGACTGGGCACACCCCATTTGGCAATGCTGCAAATAAATTTTGTTAGAAAATTTGTAAGATAAATCCACGCCGAATAATGTAATATGCAGAACTTCATAATGCACACCTCAGCTGCTGCAGAACCTCAAAATACACACCTCAGATGCAATAGAACCTCATTATACACATCTCAGCTGCTGCAAAATCTCATAATTCCCCTCAGTTGCTTCAGAACCCCATAATACACACCTCAGCTACTGCAGAACCCCATGATACACATCTCAGCTGCTTCAGAACCCCATAATACACAACTCAGCGGCTGCAGAACCCCATAATACACACCTCAGTGGCTGCAGAACCCCATAATACACACCTCAGCTGCTGCAGAACCCCATAATACACACCTCAGCTGCTGCAGGACCTCATCATACACACCTCAGCTGCTGCAGGACCTCATCATACACAACTTAGCTGCTGACGATGCATTACATTGATACAATGGCATCGTTCATAACAACATTAAGGCTAAGTTCACACAGGACATCTTTTGTTGTATGTTTGAGGTCACAAAGATGCCCCTATATGCAGCATTTCCACCTCCCAGCAAAGTCTATGGGATTTCTTTTTTGCTGACCACACTGGGTATCTTTTGTTGGCTGCATCTTGGCTGCATTTTTGAAGATGCAGCATGGTCAGTTCTTTTTGCGTTTTCGTTTTTGAGCCCTTCCAGTCAATAGATTAGACTTGAAAACCGCACTGGGCAAAACGCGGTAAAATGTGTCAAAGACACATTGCGTTTTTTTATGCGTTTTTGCCGGGGTGCATTTTTGGTGCATTCAAGGGACAAAAACACTGCATATTTGTGGTATAAAAGATGCCCCGTGTGAACATCCCCTAAACCATTCCATGCGATGTGCAGACGGCAGTGACGCCATGTAACATACAGTGCCTACAAGTAGTATTCAACCCCCTGCAGATTTAGCAGGTTTGATAAGTTGCAAATAAGTTAGAGCCTGCAAACTTCAAACAAGAGCAGGATTTATTAACAGATGCATAAATCTTACAAACCAACAAGTTATGTTGCTCAGTTAAATTTTAATAAATTTACAACATAAAAGTGTGGGTCAATTATTATTCAACCCCTAGGTTTAATATTTTGTGGAATAACCCTTGTTTGCAATTACAGCTAATAATCGTCTTTTATAAGACCTGATCAGGCCGGCACAGGTCTCTGGAGTTATCTTGGCCCACTCCTCCATGCAGATCTTCTCCAAGTTATCTAGGTTCTTTGGGTGTCTCATGTGGACTTTAATCTTGAGCTCCTTCCACAAGTTTTCAATTGGGTTAAGGTCAAGAGACTGACTAGGCCACTGCAACACCTTGATTTTTTCCCTCTTGAACCAGGCCTTGGTTTTCTTGGCTGTGTGCTTTGGGTCGTTGTCTTGTTGGAAGATGAAATGACGACCCATCTTAAGATCCTTCATGGAGGAGCGGAGGTTCTTGGCCAAAATCTCCAGGTAGGCCGTGCTATCCATCTTCCCATGGATGCTGACCAGATGGCCAGGCCCCTTGGCTGAGAAACAGCTCCACAGCATGATGCTGCCACCACCATGCTTGACTGTAGGGATGGTATTCTTGGGGTCGTATGCAGTGCCATCCAGTCTCCAAACGTCACGTGTGTGGTTGGCACCAAAGATCTCGATCTTGGTCTCATCAGACCAGAGAACCTTGAACCAGTCTGTCTCAGAGTCCTCCAAGTGATCATGAGCAAACTGTAGACGAGCCTTGACATGACGCTTTGAAAGTAAAAGGTACCTTACGGGCTCGTCTGGAACGGAGACCATTGCGGTGGAGTACGCTACTTATGGTATTGACTGAAACCAATGTCCCCACTGCCATGAGATCTTCCCGGAGCTCCTTCCTTGTTGTCCTTGGGTTAGCCTTGACTCTTCGGACAAGCCTGGCCTCGGCACGGGTGGAAACTTTCAAAGGCTGTCCAGGCCGTGGAAGGCTAACAGTAGTTCCATAAGCCTTCCACTTCCGGATGATGCTCCCAACAGTGGAGACAGGTAGGCCCAACTCCTTGGAAAGGGTTTTGTACCCCTTGCCAGCCTTGTGACCCTCCACGATCTTGTCTCTGATGGCCTTGGAATGCTCCTTTGTCTTTCCCATGTTGACAAAGTATGAGTGCTGTTCACAAGTTTGGGGAGGGTCTTAATTAGTCAGAAAAGGCTGGAAAAAGAGATAATTAATCCAAACATGTGAAGCTCATTGTTCTTTGTGCCTGAAATACTTCTTAATACTTTAGGGGAACCAAACAGAATTCTTGTGGTTTGAGGGGTTGAATAATAAATGACCCTCTGAATGAACTTTTCACAATTTAACAAAAAAATAAAAAAAGAAATAACATTCTTTTTTGCTGCAGTGCATTTCACACTTCCAGGCTGATCTACAGTCCAAATGTCACAATGCCAAGTTAATTCCGAATGTGTAAACCTGCTAAATCTGCCGGGGGTTGAATACTACTTGTAGGCACTTTATGAAACTCCACTGTTATTTTCTACCAGGTAAGGAATAGAGTTGAGCGCGGTTCTAGGTTCGAGGTTCTCCAGTTCTAGGCTCGAGTGACTTTGGGGCCTGTTCTAGATCGAATTAGAACTCGAGCTTTTTGCAAAAGCTCGATAGTTCTAGAAACGTTCGATAATGGTTCTAGCAGCAAAAAAACAGCTAATTCCTAGCTGGCTTTCCGCTGTAATAGTGTAAGTCACTCTGTGACTCACACTATTATGAAATTTCAGTGTATGGTGTGCGTGAACAGCGCCTTCAGATCACTGCTGTTTGTATAATGGCGATCGCCATTTTTTTTTTTTTTCCTTGTCTTCCTTCCCTAAGCGCGCGCGCGTCTTGTGGGGCGGGCCAGCATGTCAGCCAATCCCAGACACACACACAGCTAAGTGGACTTTTAGCCAGAGAAGCAACGGCATGTGTGATAGGATGTCCATGTCACATGTCCCTGCATTATAAAACCGGACATTTTCCTCCAGCACGCCATTATCTGCCTTCTGCGTCCTTGGTGTCAGACATCACTGGCGCAGCTCCGTCCTTTGTCCTATCGCCGATACTGCTGTATGCGCTCCATACACAGCGCTGGACAGCTTAGGGATAGCACTTTCTATAAGTCCTTTTAAGGGCTCGTACCGGCAGGGTCAGAGCTATAGGTGACAGGTCCTGAAAACAGAGACAGCGTCTGTGTAGCTAAGGTCAGGGATTTCGTCGCTGCATTTCCCCATTAGGAGGGAATAGAAAGGCAGGCTTCCTTTCCTCTACCCAGAGCCCCACAACCCTGGCACTGTACCCTCCTGTCCTCTGCACACTCCAACTCATTATAACTAAGCCATTATACTAGCAAACACTCAGTGTACCTAGTGGCATCCTAAACGTGGCTATTGGACTTTTGTCTAGTCCCACTAGTGCAAAGACATTTGCAGCACGTCTGCCTGCATTGCACACTCCAACTCATTATAACTAAGCCATTATACTAGCAAACACTCAGTGTACCTAGTGGCATCCTAAACGTGGCTATTGGACTTTTGTCTAGTCCCACTAGTGCAAAGACATTTGCAGCACGTCTGCCTGCATTGCACACTCAAACTCATTGTTACTAAGCCATTATACTAGCAATTTATGCTGCCAGTTTAAGGGCCGTAGTTGCATTGTCAGGGATATTTATTCCTTATTATTCTGCTGTTAATAAAGCTAGACCACCGCTGCAATCTACAGCACCTCTCAATTTTTACTACCACATTTTCAGTGCACAATCTTGTCGCAATCAACATGAGTGGCAAAATGACAGATGCTGGTGGAAAGGGGAAGAGGCGTGCTGGAAAAGGAAAAAAAGGGTTTGTCCGTGGGAAAGGTGGCAAAGCTCCATTATCATCTGCTGAAGATAGACCATCTACCAGCAAAAGTAAGATGTCTACTACTTACAGTGGACAATCCGATGTGCTCCCTTTTTTACGGACACGAACAACAGGAACAAAGGTAGATGATGGCCAAAAAAGGAAAATACTTGAATGGATCTCATGTAGTCCAACAAGTGCCCTCTCCGCCACCTCAACTACCGCATCCAAAAAACACTAGTCCTCTGAGTTGTCATCCCAATCAAACTTGCTTTCTCCCAGCTCTGAAGTCTCCATCAGCCCTGCACAGTATGGTGGAACTGAGATGGCTGAGTCTGCAGAGCTGTTCAGTCACACTATAGCCTGGGAATCAGAGGTCTGCTCCCAAGCTACAGTGAGTACAGAACATGAAATGGTCTGCAGTGATGCCCAGAACCTTTGTGACTCTGATTCAGGCCGTGAGGACCAAGTTTCTGAGCGTAATGTTGACCCTTTGTCACAAACTGTAACACCTGTGGTTATAGACAATGAGGAACATACTGATGAAGATGAGACGCAGATAGCCGATTGGGATGACAACTTAAATATTCGGTCAGGGCAAGAAGAGGCTTGGTCTGAGGGGGAGGGGAGTGCAAACACAACAATCGATGATGAAGTTCTAGATCCCACTTACTGTCAACCCACAGTCAGGCACTCGAGGAGGTCAACAGAGGTGGTGGAGGAGGATGCAACTGATGACGAAGTTACCTTGCGCCTTCCTGGACAGAGTCGGAGTACTGGTAGCACGTCTACAACTGCATCCTCAGCCACCACTCTGCCTCTGAGCACTAGTCGGGGTGGATCAACAGGTCGCATGCCCTCTAAGCCTTGCCTAGCCTGGTCCTTTTTTGACATAGCAAAAGATCGCCCAAATTATGTGATCTGTAAAATTTGTCATGGTTCTATTAGTAGAGGTCAAAACCTCAGCAGTTTGACAACTTCTTCCATGAATCGTCACATGAATAAATATCATATGTCCCGGTGGGAAGCTCACCTTGCTGCAATGCGGCCTAGCGGAGCGAACCATCCACCGCCTGCCCCTTCCAGAGCATCCGCGCGCTCTTCATCTTCTAGGACTGTGGGGACAGCTGTCACACCTGTTTTTCCACGCACAACTTCCACCACTGTAACCGCAACAGGCAGTTTGCTTGGTAGGTCGTCAGTTGGTTTGGAAGGGGAAACAAGTGAGTGTGTACAGCTCTCTCAGACATCGATAGCACCAACGTTGGATGAAGGCAACATCATGTCTCCGCCTGCACTTTCCTCACAAACCTGCATTTTTCCAGGGACACCCTACTCAACACCGTCTACACACAGCAGCCAGATCTCTGTCCCTCAGATGTGGTCAAATAAAAGGCCACTTCCTGCGACCCATGACAAAGCTAAGAGGTTGACTCTATCCCTCTGTAAGCTCTTGGCTACTGAAGTGCTGCCTTTCCGCCTAGTGGACACACAGGATTTTAGAGACCTTATGTCTGTCACTGTGCCCCAGTACCAGATGCCTAGTCGCCACTACTTCTCTAAGAAAGGTGTGCCCGCGCTACACCAGCATGTCGCACACAACATCACCGCTTCCTTGAGAAACTCTGTGTGTGAGCGGGTGCATTTCACCACCGATACTTGGACCAGTAAGCATGGACAGGGACGTTACATGTCGCTGACTGGGCACTGGGTAACTACGGTGATAGATGATGAAGGGTCTGCTGCACAAGTCTTGCCGTCCCCACGACTTGTGTGTCAATCCTCTGTCTGTCCAAGTTCCGCCACTGCTTCTGCCTCCTCCACCTCATCTGGGTCCTCCACCTCCGCCCCAAGCCTGCCTGGTCAGGCCACCAGCGTTCTCACTGCGCAGAAGGAATCACGCACGCCTCATTACTATGCTGGCAGCAGAGCGCAACGGCATCAGGCGGTCTTTAGCTTGACATGTCTTGGGAATAAGAGTCACACAGCTGAGGAGTTGTGGTCAGCTCTGCGGTCCGAGTTTAATAAATGGTTGTCTCCGCTCAACCTGCAGCCTGGTAAGGCCGTGTGCGACAATGCTGCAAACCTGGGTGCGGCCCTTCGCCTGGGCAAGGTGACACACGTGGCTTGTATGGCTCACGTGTTGAACCTTGTTGTCCAGCAATTTTTAACACACTATCCCGGCCTAGATGGCCTTCTGAACAGGGCACGAAAACTGTCTGCTCACTTCCACCGTTCAAGCGCCGCAGCTGAGCGACTTGCATCGCTCCAGAAGTCTTTCGGCCTGCCAGTTCATCGCCTGAAATGCGATGTGGCGACACGCTGGAATTCAACTCTCCACATGTTACAGCGACTGTGGCAGCACCGCCGAGCCCTGGTGCAATACGTCATGACGTATAGCCTGGGCCAACGAGATGCAGAGGTGGGGCAGATAACCCTGATGGAGTGGTCTCAGATCAAGGACCTATGCACCCTTCTGCACAGTTTCGACATGGCGACGAATATGTTTAGCGCTGACAATGCCATTATCAGCATGACAATTCCAGTCATTTACATGCTGGAGCACACGCTAAACACTATTCGGAGTCAGGGGGTGGGACAACAGGAAGGGGAGGAATTACAGGAGGATTCATATGCGCAAGGGACAACAACATCACCAAGGTCCAGATGTTCATCATCACCAACGCGGCAGGCATGGGACCATGGGGGACAGGGATCAACAAGGGCGCATGGTAGCAGGCTAAATGTTGAGGAAGGTGCAGGAGAACATGAAGAAATGGAGGACGAACTGTCCATGGACATGGAAGACTCAGCGGATGAGGGAGACCTTGGTGAAATTTCTGTTGAAAGAGGTTGGGGGGAGATGTCACAGGAAGAAAGAACGGTTAGCATCTCTATGCCACAAACACAGCGTGGACTTGGTCCGCATGGCTGCGCAAGACACATGAGTGCCTTCTTGTTGCACTACCTCCAACATGACCCTCATATTGTCAAAATTAGAAGTGATGATGACTACTGGATTGCCACACTATTAGATCCCCGGTACAAGTTCAAATTTTGTGACATAATTCCAGCCATAGAAAGGGACGCACGTATGCAGGAGTATCAGCAGAAGCTGTTACTCGATCTTAGCTCGGCTTTTCCACCAAACAACCGTGCAGGTGCAGGGAGTGATTCTCCCAGTTGTAACTTGCCAAACATGGGACGGTCTCGTCATCTTCAACAGTCTACCCGTACCAGTAGGACCGTATCTGGTGCTGGTAACAGCAATTTTATGGAATCTTTTCATAATTTTTTTAGACCCTCCTTTGCAAGGCCACCAGAGACAACAAGTCTGACACATAGTCAACGGCTGGAGAGGATGATACAGGAGTATCTCCAAATGAACATCGATGCCATGACTTTGCAAATGGAGCCTTGCTCATTTTGGGCTTCAAATCTTGAAAAATGGCCAGAGCTCTCAACTTACGCCTTGGAGATTTTGTCGTGTCCAGCTGCCAGCGTTGTCTCTGAACGTGTCTTCAGTGCTGCTGGGTGTGTGCTGACAGATAAGCGCACGCGTCTGTCCAGTGACAATGTGGACAGACTGACGTTCATCAAAATGAACAAGTCATGGATCCAGAAGGAATTTACTACCCCTGTGTCATCCTGGGGAGAGTAAATGCTTGTGGATTTGGAATGTGCTTGATGCAAATCAAAACATCCTGTTTGCAACTAGGGCACAAGTGCTGCCACTGAAAGGGGTGGGTGTGTGTGGGGCCCAATTTTTGGAAAAAAGGGAGACTCCGCTTGGAGTAACCCTTGCTTACATTGTTTTTAAAAATGATCCAAGATGCACAGAGCTGGGATCAGGAAAGACTTTGCTACCTACCCCGGTGTCATCCTGGGGACGGTTAATTATGGCGTATTTTTGAATGTGCTTGATGCAAATCTAGCTGTGAAGTGTACAACTGGGGCACAACTGCTGCCACTGAAAGGGTGGGTGTGTTTGGGGCCCAATTTTTGGAAAAAAGGGAGACTCCGCTTGGAGTAACCCTTGCTTGCTGTGTTTTTTAAAAGGAGCCAAGATGAACAGAGCTGTGATCAGGAAAGACTTTGCTACCTACCCCGGTGTCATCCTGGGGACGGTTAATTATGGCGTATTTTTGAATGTGCTTGATGCAAATCTAGCTGTGAAGTGTACAACTGGGGCACAACTGCTGCCACTGAAGGGGTGGGTGTGTGTGGGGCCTAATTTTTGGAAAAAAGGGAGACTCCGCTTGGAGTAACCCTTGCTTATATTGTTTTTAAAAATGATCCAAGATGCACAAAGCTGGGATCAGGAAAGACTTTGCTACCTACCCCGGTGTCATCCTGGGGACGGTTAATTTTGGCGTATTTTTGAATGTGCTTGATGCAAATCTAGCTGTGAAGTGTACAACTGGGGCACAACTGCTGCCACTGAAGGGGTGGGTGTGTGTGTGGCCCAATTTTTGGAAAAAAGGGAGACTCCGCTTGGAGTAACCCTTGCTTACATTGTTTTTAAAAATGATCCAAGATGCACAGAGCTGGGATCAGGAAAGACTTTGCTACCTACCCCGGTGTCATCCTGGGGACGGTTAATTATGGCGTATTTTTGAATGTGCTTGAAGCAAATCTATCTGTGAAGTGTACAACTGGGGCACAAGTGCTGCCACTGAATGGGTGGGTGTGTGTGTGGCCCAATTTTTGGAAAAAAGGGAGACTCCGCTTGGAGTCACCTTGCGGTGTTTTACATGATTTTAGAAGGGCGTGCCATGCCTATATCTGTGTCTCCTCTTTTTCCTTGTCCTGCTCTTTTGTTTTCGCATGAGTATATGTCCTTGTCACTTTCCCATGTGTTTGTGTTGTGAGTTGTTTGTCACCTTTTGGACACCTTTGAGGGTGTTTTCTAGGTGTTTTTATGTGTTTGTGAATGCCTGCCATTGTTTCCTATGCGGTTCAAGTTCGGTTCGTCGAACGTTCGACGAACCGAACTCGAACGGGGCCTCCGTTCGGCGAGCCGACCTCGAGCCGAACCGGGACCGGTTCGCTCATCTCTAGTAAGGAATCTGACCACTGATTCCTCCTGCACGACCGCCGCGTGGAGGGAATCAGACACCGGCTCCATTTTTGCAGGCGTGTATATTTTACTCTGATGCTTCCACATTTCAGATAAAACACATTTTATCTCTGCCGAGGACGATGCAGTCAGGATGAGGAGCCCGGGAGGCCAGTGCCCAATGGCTTCTCCCTGCTTTGCTGCACAATGACTGGTCGAACCCCCAAAATGTGTAATATACACTGTTAGGATTTCATTTGCCAATGAAATCACTCACAAGTGATTTGCAGACTCGGGGTCATCTGCTGAATGACGTCTCCTCCTGCGTCTCTCATTGCTATCATATTCAATTTGAGAGGAACAGGAGGAGACGTCATTCTGCAGCTGACCACACATTGCAAATCTCATGTGAGTGATCAGGTGACAACTACTCGAATGAGCAAGTGAAATCCTAACAGAGCACATATTACACACCTATAGGATATGGCAGGTCAATATTCAGAATTACATTACATTACACACTACACGTGACATGTACAGGGCATATGTAGGTTGTATAATCTAATATATAAAGGGGTGTGTGTGTGTATATATATATATATATATATATATATATATATATATATATATATATATATATGTGTGTGTGTGTGTGTGTGTGTGTGTGTGTGTGTGTGTGTGTGTGTGTGTCCAATAAAGGAATCCGCACCGTCACATTTACAATCACGAAATTCTGCACAGATGCCTCATGTGATTCAGGGAACGTCACAGACTATGTTTTGATGAGAAATTTTAACCCCGCACTTTACAGTTATTCGCCGCAAAAACCTGCTTACACTAAAATCAATGGCACTGGGAACTACAGGTCATTAATAAGAGCTGTAATTGGTTGCTATAGGCAACAAACGACATTCTTTTTTTAAGACAGGTAATGTGTCAGATAATATGATGTCAATAGAGACAAACACAGACACACACAGAGACAGAGACACACAGGGACACACAGGGACACAGAGTCTGATACAGAGACCGAGACACACAAACACGGAGACAGACACAGAAACAGAGACACAGAGAGAGATACACACACACACACACACACACACACACACACACACACACACACACTGATGCAGAGACACACACAGGGACAGGGACACACACAGGGACAGGGACACACAACAGGGACAGGGACACACACAGGGACAGGGACACAGACTGACAGAAACAGAGACACAGAGACCTAGACACAGACATAGAATCACAGAGACTGATATAGAGACAGAGAAGAGACACACAGAGACAAAGAGAGAGAGAGAGAGACACACAGAGACACACAGACATACAGAGACTGACAAACAGACTGATACAGAGACACACAAAGACACACACAGAGACAGACTGATACAGAGACTGATAAAGAGACACACAGAGACATAGACACACAAAGACTGAGTCAGAGACACAGAGGCACAGAGAAAGAGACGGAGACAGAGACAGAGACACACACGGACACACAGAGGCACTCATACAGAGACAAAGACACGGACACAGAAACACAGACACATACAGAGACACATTCACACACAGAGACACAGACAGAGACACACAGAGACAGACACAGGCAGAGATACACAGACAGACACAGATATAGTCACAGAGACAGAGATACACACAAACACAAGCACAGACACGCAGAGACAGAAACACACAGAGAGAGAGCGGGAGACAGACAGATAGAGAGGGACACAGAGGCAGAGACACACAGAGACAGACACATAGACAGATACAGACAGACACACACAGAGACCCATAAAGACAGAAACACACAGACACACAGAGACAGACACAGAGACACAGATATAGTCACAGAGACAGAGATACACAGAGACAGAGACACACAGAGATACATACAAACACAAGCACAGACAGGCAGAGACAGAAACACAGAGAGAGAGTGGGAGACAGACAGAGAGGGACACAGAGAGTGGAGAGAGACAATTACTTTCCCGGGCACCGCCAGGTACTACAGCTAGTAAATATATATATGTATCTATTACCCCCTACACATGCTCTGCACCCACTGTGGCCGCAGCTGCAGGGCTCACTGGCATCACGTCCCGGGCTCCCCCTGATGTCATTACACCTATCCAGGGCCCACAGCTGCAGAGCAAGGGTGAAACAGAGAGCCAGTGGCCATCCAGTCCTCAATGGTGTTCAACCATGCACCCGAGGAAATAGCAATGGCCACCATCACCCACAGGCCAAGTCACTGCCACTGCATAAATTACACCATATACATGACACATACATAGATACTATGGAAAAGATAGATGGATGCAGGGTCGGGACTGGGGTGTGTGGGGTCCACAGGAGGAGTTAACGCTAGAGGCCACACAACTATATGCAAATAGCTGCAGGAGCCCCCACACAGCCTCCTATACACAGCAGGGGCCCCCACACAGCCTCCTATACACAGCAGGAGCCCTCACACAGCCTCCTATACACAGCAGGAGCCCTCACACATCCTACTATACACAGTAGGAGCCCCCATACAGCCTCCTATACACAGCAGGAGCCCCCACACAGCCTCCTATTCACAGCAGGAGCCCCCACACAGCCTCCTATTCATTCACAGCAGGAGCCCCCACACCGCCTCCTGTACACAGCAGGAGCCCCCACACAGCCTCCTATACACAGCAGGAGCCCCCACACAGCCTCCTATACACAGCAGGAGCCCTCACACATCCTACTATACACAGTAGGAGCCCCCATACAGCCTCCTATACACAGCAGGAGCCCCCACACAGCCTCCTATTCACAGCAGGAGCCCCCACACAGCCTCCTATTCATTCACAGCAGGAGCCCCCACACAGCCTCCTATTCATTCACAGCAGGAGCCCCCACACAGCCTCCTATTCATTCACAGCAGGAGCCCCCACACAGCCTCCTATTCATTCACAGCAGGAGCCCCCACACAGCCTCCTATTCATTCACAGCAGGAGCCCCCACACAGCCTCCTATTCACAGCAGGAGCCCCCACACAGCCTCCTATTCACAGCAGGAGCCCCCACACAGCCTCCTATTCATTCAAAGCAGGAGCCCCCACACCGCCTCCTGTACACAGCAGGAGCCCCCACACAGCCTCCTATACACAGCAGGAGCCCCCACACAGCCTCCTATACACAGCAGGAGCCCCCACACAGCCTCCTATACACAGCAGGAGCCCTCACACATCCTACTATACACAGTAGGAGCCCCCACACAGCCTCCTATACACAGCAGGAGCCCCCACACAGCCTCCTATTCACAGCAGGAGCCCCCACACAGCCTCCTATTCATTCACAGCAGGAGCCCCCACACAGCCTCCTATTCATTCACAGCAGGAGCCCCCACACAGCCTCCTATTCATTCACAGCAGGAGCCCCCACACAGCCTCCTATTCATTCACAGCAGGAGCCCCCACACAGCCTCCTATTCATTCACAGCAGGAGCCCCCACACAGCCTCCTATTCATTCACAGCAGGAGCCCCCACACAGCCTCCTATTCATTCACAGCAGGAGCCCCCACACAGCCTCCTATTCATTCACAGCAGGAGCCCCCACACCGCCTCCTATTCATTCACAGCAGGAGCCCCCACACAGCCTCCTATTCACATCAGGAGCCCCCACACCGCCTCCTGTACACAGCAGGAACCCCCACACAGCCTCCTATTCACATCAGGAGCCCTCACACAACCTCCTATACACAGAAAGAGCCCCCACACAACCTCCTATACACAGCAGGAGCCCCCACACAACCTCCTATGCACAGCAGGAGCCCCCACACAACCTCCTATACATAGCAGGAGCCCCCACACAGCCTCCTGCACACAGCAGGAGCCCCCACACAGCCTCCTGCACACAGCAGGAGCCCCCACACAGCCTCCTGCACACAGCAGGAGTCCCCACACAGCCTCCTGCACACAGCAGGAGCCCCCACACAGCCTCCTGCACACAGCAGGAGCCCCCACACAGCCTCCTGCACACAGCAGGAGCCCCCACACAGCCTCCTGCACACAGCAGGAGCCCCCACACAGCCTCCTGCACACAGCAGGAGCCCCCACACAGCCTCCTGCACACAGCAGGAGCCCCCACACAGCCTCCTGCACACAGCAGGAGCCCCCACACAGCCTCCTGCACACAGCAGGAGCCCCCACACAGCCTCCTGCACACAGCAGGAGCCCCCACACAGCCTCCTGCACACAGCAGGAGCCCCCACACAACCTCCTATACACAGCAGGAGCCCCCACGCAGCCTCCTGCACACAGCAGGAGCCCCCACACAGCCTCCTGCACACAGCAGGAGCCCCCACACAGCCTCCTGCACACAGCAGGAGCCCCCACACAGCAGGAGCCCCCACACAGCCTCCTGCACACAGCAGGAGCCCCCACACAGCCTCCTGCACACAGCAGGAGCCCCCACACAGCCTCCTGCACACAGCAGGAGCCCCCACACAGCCTCCTATTCATTCACAGCAGGAGCCCCCACACAGCCTCCTATTCATTCACAGCAGGAGCCCCCACACCGCCTCCTATTCATTCACAGCAGGAGCCCCCACACAGCCTCCTATTCACATCAGGAGCCCCCACACCGCCTCCTGTACACAGCAGGAACCCCCACACAGCCTCCTATTCACATCAGGAGCCCTCACACAACCTCCTATACACAGAAAGAGCCCCCACACAACCTCCTATGCACAGCAGGAGCCCCCACACAACCTCCTATGCACAGCAGGAGCCCCCACACAACCTCCTATACATAGCAGGAGCCCCCACACAGCCTCCTGCACACAGCAGGAGCCCCCACACAGCCTCCTGCACACAGCAGGAGCCCCCACACAGCCTCCTGCACACAGCAGGAGTCCCCACACAGCCTCCTGCACACAGCAGGAGCCCCCACACAGCCTCCTGCACACAGCAGGAGCCCCCACACAGCCTCCTGCACACAGCAGGAGCCCCCACACAGCCTCCTGCACACAGCAGGAGCCCCCACACAGCCTCCTGCACACAGCAGGAGCCCCCACACAGCCTCCTGCACACAGCAGGAGCCCCCACACAGCCTCCTGCACACAGCAGGAGCCCCCACACAGCCTCCTGCACACAGCAGGAGCCCCCACACAGCCTCCTGCACACAGCAGGAGCCCCCACACAGCCTCCTGCACACAGCAGGAGCCCCCACACAACCTCCTATACACAGCAGGAGCCCCCACGCAGCCTCCTGCACACAGCAGGAGCCCCCACACAGCCTCCTGCACACAGCAGGAGCCCCCACACAGCCTCCTGCACACAGCAGGAGCCCCCACACAGCAGGAGCCCCCACACAGCCTCCTGCACACAGCAGGAGCCCCCACACAGCCTCCTGCACACAGCAGGAGCCCCCACACAGCCTCCTGCACACAGCAGGAGCCCCCACACAACCTCCTGCACACAGCAGGAGCCCCCACACAGCCTCCTGCACACAGCAGGAGCCCCCACACAACCTCCTGCACACAGCAGGAGCCCCCACACAGCAGGAGCCCCCACACAGCCTCCTGCACACAGCAGGAGCCCCCACACAGCCTCCTGCACACAGCAGGAGCCCCCACACAGCCTCCTGCACACAGCAGGAGCCCCCACACAGCCTCCTGCACACAGCAGGAGCCCCCACACAGCCTCCTGCACACAGCAGGAGCCCCCACACAGCCTCCTGCACACAGCAGGAGCCCCCACACAGCCTCCTGCACACAGCAGGAGCCCCCACACAGCCTCCTGCACACAGCAGGAGCCCCCACACAGCCTCCTATACACAGCAGGAGCCCCCACACAGCCTCCTATACACAGCAGGAGTATACACAGCTGGAGCCCCCACACAGCCTCCTATACACAGCAGGAGCCCCCACACAGCCTCCTATACACAGCAGGAGCCCCCACACAGCCTCCTATGCACAGCAGTGGCCTCCACATAGCCTCTTATATACAACAGGAGCCCTCACAGATCCCATATAGACATAAAAAAAAATTATACTCACCTAATCCTGATTCCCAGCACCGCAGCCTCCATCTTCTCTTCTATGGTGGCCTGCGGAGGCAGCGCGATGCAATGATGTCACTGCAATGCCCTTGTGGATATACGGTCTCCTAAGACACAGGCCTGCAGCGGTCTGTGGCTTAGGAGACTGGCAGTGATAGAGCAGGGAGCCCTCTGCTCTGTCACAGGATTGAATTGTATCGGGTTGACGCCGACATAGTTCAGTGCGGTGGTTGCAGAAGATTCGGGGCTCCGGCCAAGACGTTCTGGGTCGGAGCTGTGGATCTTTGATGCCAGTGGTGTCCTTGCCGGCGGGTCCCTTTTATGTTCAGTTAGGCTGCTTTCACACATCCGTTTTTTGCTGAGCGGCACAATACGGCGCTTTGCAGAAAAAACGCAACCGGTTTTTTTTTCCGCCGGTTGCGTTTTTTCCGCATAGACTTGCATTAGCGCCGTATTGTGCTGCATGGCCTTGCGTTGTGTCTGTTTTTTGCCGCATGCAGCATATTTATCAAAAACCGCATTGCGCCTGATCCGGCGCGATTTACAATGCGAGCCTATGGACGCCGGATGCGGTTTTTTACACTGCGTATGCTCAGTATCAAGCCACATCAGTCAAAAAACGGATGGGCCGCATGTAAAAACTTATGCAACGGATCCGTTTTTTTCACCGCATATGTTGCATAGGTTTTGGAGCCGGATTGAGCCGCACTGCAAAAAACGGGTGTGTGAAAGCAGCCTAAGAGCGCTTTCTGGGGCATTGACTGGTGTCTGTGTACCAGACCGACGCTGGATAGATGATAGGCAAATAGATATCAGACAGATAGATAATAGAAAGATAGATAGATAGATAGATAGATAGATAGATAATAGAGATACATAGATATAGACATATATAATAGAGAGATAGGCAGACAGATAATACATAGATAGATATAGGATAGATAATTGAGATATATAGACAGATATATAATAGCAAGATAGGCAGACAGACGGATATACAGACGGACAGACAGACAGATATACAGACAGACAGACAGACAGATATACAGACAGACAGACATTGCACAGTATACAGGACACACACATGTTACATAACACACATACAGCACATAATACAGCACACACAGCATGTTATACTCACAGTCACTTCCAGGCTGCAGGAGTTCAGAGGAGCTTTGATAACAGCATCTCCGGCATTGCTGCTGCTGCCCCTCCCCCCCTCTATGGTAAAGACAGGAGAGAACACAGAGCGGACAGCAGGTGAGGGCGCCCCCTGCCTGAGGCTGTGCCGAGTGGTAGGAGACCAGACGCAGGGCACATAGGAGGGGCGCTCTGTGCTGGAGGATGTGTAGGGAGAGGAGGGCGCCCCCTGCCTGAGGCTGTGCCGAGCGGGAGGAGACCAGACACAGGGCACAGAGGAGGGGGGAGGGGCGCTCTCTGCTGGAGGATGTGTAGGGAGAGGAGAGGAGGGCGCCCCCTGCCTGAGGCTGTGCCGAGCGGGAGGAGACCAGACGCAGGGCACAGGGGAGGGGGGAGGGGCGCGAGCAGCAAGTGAAAGTAAACAGCTGCTCCCTGCGGCGCCCCTTTTGATGTCTGTCTGCCGGCGCCCTGTGCGGCCGCACAACTCGCACATGCCTAAAGCCGGCTATGTTTAGGCCACTCTCTGTTCCACCCTCATTTAACTCAGTAGCTGCAGCTTCATCATGTTGAATATCCTGATTTTCACTGTCATCTCTGCCAGGTTCTTGTTCAGATGCAGAGGTGGCTGTAGCAGAGGGACCAGCTGTTGGTTGATCATCAGAATCTTCCAGATTATCCTCCGTTCTATTTTTTTTTTTAAAAAACCTATTATAAAACATAATGTCAAATTTTTGAATTTAAATAATGAAAAAAAAAATAAAATTAGCATAAAAAAAATTAACACTTACTGTGTTACTTCTAAAATGGGTGCTAGGAAGCTAATTTGTTCATAGTAAACATATCTGCGTTTGCGGCCTAGGCTGGACGTGGATGGTATCGGGTTGTGCTCCCTTCGGTACTGATCACGTGCCGAACGCCAACGCCTTTTTACCAAGTCAACTGTAGAATAAAAATAAATATTTATTTTACAAAATTTAGAAAAATTATGCAAACATTAATTTAAATAATTTTTAAAAATTTAAAAAAAAATTAAAAATGAGGACTAACACATGTGGACATCATAGGAAAAACAAAATATTAAAATTATTATTCAAAACAAAAAATATAAAACCATTCACACATAAAAAAAATATAATGATCTTCAATGATATTGCTAGTAATTGTAATATATAATTTTAAAATGATGATTTTTAACAAATAAAGCATTACATCAGACAATAATTAGTAGACTATTAATAATTTATAAAAAACAACAAATGAAATTTAATTTTAAATTTTTGAAAAAATCTAAAACACACTAAAATTAACATCCATGCTTGAAAATATGTATTTAAAAAAAATAATGGTTTTATATATCACAAGACACTTTTATGGGTTACTTGATGTACTGCATGTTTTTTTTTAAAAATATATTTCATAAAAAATAAAAAATAGTTATTTTGGATCATCGGTAATTTTTCAAAAATTTAATAACATTTATGCATCAAAAAAACAAAAAAAATTACAAAAAAAAGTTAACAAATAATTAAAAAAAAAAAAACAAAAAAAAAATTTGTAAAATAATAACATATATACAAAATAAATGAGTAATACCACACTACAACACTTACCATATTTTGCACGCTTTGAAGGCGAACACCTGTCCCATGCATTATTGGGGTAAACTTCCTCAGTAACTTGAAGCCAATGGCGGTCAACTGTAAGTCTGTCATGGTAACCATCAATACGTGTATCCCATAATGGTGGGTGAGTCTCAACAGCTGCTATCAGTTTCTCCGTGTCCACCCGTGGAGCCATTATTATTTTTGGAAGGATAAATTGTTGGCAAAACAGTGCTTCAAGGCCACAAAACTACAACTGCTTGCTTGCTTCCTCCTTCTGCAAATGCTAAATCAGTTTTGAGCAAAAAAATTATGTTAGCTAGGCCACCTGCAAGTATTTAAAATTGTAACAACATTGATTTTTCCAAAACGGACACGGACCGCACGGATAGCATACGGAGGCCATCCGTATGACGTACGTGCACACACGGACTCATAGGATTTAATGGGTCCGTGAGTACGTTATCCCGGAGCAAAACGGACATGTCAGCGCTTTTTCGGCACGGACATACGTATGCATGGAACGGAGACACGCTCCGTGCCAAAACACTGACGTGAGGCTTTTAACACTAAAATGATTGTGGCAACATAAGCACGTGTCTCCGGTACGTGCAAAAAATGGCAAACACGTACCGGAGGCACGGATGTGTGTCGCAGGCCTAAGACAGTCAAAAATATACAAATCACCCCAAGTCCATTTAGAGACGTTTCTACCCTTTTTTGTTATGTCAGTAAGTGGTCTTGCTATACCGAAGACATTCTTAATAAACTTCCTGTAATAATTAGCAAAATCTAAGAAACTTTGCAGGGCTTTGAGGTCTTTGGGAATGTCCAATTTCAAAATAGCCTGTAATTTAGTAGGATCTGTAAGAAAACCTTCAGCTGAAATAATATAACAAAAAATTGGAAGTTCTTGAACAGAGAGAACACATTTATGTAGCTTAGTGTACAATTTATTCAATCACGGTGGCTCAGTGGTTAGCACTGTAGTCTTGCAGCACTTGGGTCCTGGGTTCAATTCTCACCAAGGATAACATCTGCAAAGAGTTTGTATGTTCTCCCCGTGTTTGCGTGGGTTTCCTCCGGGTTCTCCAGTTTCCTCCCACACTCCAAAGACATACAGATAGGGAATTTAGATTGTGAGCCCCAATGGGGAAAAAAAGTGTTGCCAATGTGTAAAGCACTGTGGAATTAACAGCGCTATAAATGAATGTTGTGAGCCGCTCTGAATCTTTAGAGAGGGGCGGCATACAAGTTTGACAAATAAAATAAAACACCTGTCTGACATGTTCCAAATGAGGCCCAAATCCCCATGACTATATGAGAATGTCATCAAGGTAAAAGATTACAAGTTTCCCTAATGGATGAGAAAACACATTTTTAACAAAATGCTGGAATACTGCAGGCGCATTGGTTAGACTGACTTGTATCACCAGATGTTCGAAGTGCCCCTCCGGCGTATTAAATGCTGTTTTCCATTTATCCCCCTGTCTGACCTGGTTTAGAATATAGGTCCCCCTAAGGTCAAGTTTAAAGAACCATTTAGCATTGGCAATCTGATTAAATAGGTCTTGTATGAGTGGCAGGGGATAAAGGGGGCTTTACATGGTAGCGATATCGCTAGCAATTTCTAGCGATAGCGAGCGTGTAAGTACCCGCCCCCGTCGCGCATGCAATTGTTTGTGATCGCTGCCGTAGCGAACATTATCGCTACGGCAGCGTCACACGTACTTACCTGTTCGGCGTCGTCGCTGTGACTGCTGAACAATCCCTCCTTCAAGGGGGAGGGACTTTCGGCATCACAGCGACGTCACTGCAACGTCACTACGCGGCCGGACAATAAAAGCGGAGGGGCGGAGATGAGCAGGACGTAACATCCCGCCCACCTCCTTCCTTCCACATTGGGGCCAGCGGCAGGTAAGGAGACGTTCCTCACTCCTGCGGTGTCACACATAGCGATGTGTGCTACCGCATGAGCAATGAACAACATGAATAAACAACCCTTACCGATTTTTGAGTTTGGGACGACCTCTCCATGGTGAACGATTTTCACCATTTTTGAGGTCGCTTAAGGTCGCTGGTCAGTGTCACATGCTGCGATATCGTTAATGACGCCGGATGTGCGTCACTAACAACGTGACCCCGACGTTAAAACATTAACGATATCGTAGCGTGTAAAGCCCCCTTAAGGATCACAAACCTTTATCTGGTTGAGCTCACAAAAGTCCAGACATGGCCGTTGTCCACCATGCTTCTTTGTAACAAATTAAAAACCAGCGACCACCAGATATGAGGATGGGCGGATGTGCCCTTTACCCAAACTCTCTTTTATATACTCCTTGAGAGCTTGGACAATTTTTCTTCTGGCCTCAACCTTATAGTGCAGTCATAACGTCTATGCGGCAGAAACTCCTGACAACTCTTCTCAGAAAACACATCACAAAAATCTGAGAGAGGATCTGGAAGACTAGAGGTAAGCACCAAAATACAGGTTCCTAGACAGTGTTGGGTTTTCCAGTCAACAGTGAGGCTATATAATGGAAACCAGGGGAACCCTAACACAATTTGTGCAGAGAGGCCCTTTAGCACATAACTTATGAGCTGTGAATGGAGTACCCCTAAATGGAGTTTCAGTCCGTGTACACACTCAACAAAATTCCCCTGAGATAGAGGTGATGAATCAATGGCAAAAATCTGTACCAGATTAGATAACTCCTTTACCTCTAACCCAGAAGAATGAGCAAGCATAATTCATGAACAGCAATTATGTTTGCCCCTAAACCACTTTCCAGAAAGACTGTAATATGGACATCTAGACCCCCAACCTTAACCCTTGTGGGTAATAAACATTGAGACACCATAGTGGAGGAAATACATAGGCCCAGGTTGGAATCCCTCAACTAATCTGGGTCTAAAAGTTTTTCGACTGCCGTTTTTCCTTGGGCATGGAGGGGAAGCTACTGACAAAGTGTCCATTTTTGCTATCGAAAAAACAAACTCCTCTCCTTTTGGGAGTAAAGGAGTTTTGTCTCCCATGGGACGTCCCTCCAAGCTGCATGGGCTCGGTTGAGGCCTCCAGAAGTAATGTCGGTACAGTAACCCCTCCCAAACAGTCTTGGTTTTATAAGACGTCTGCCGGAAATGGCGATCAATACGTATTACTAGAGACATGGCATACGCAAAAGAAGGAGGATTTTCATACATTACCAATGTCCCATTAACCCTTTCGGATAAACACTGGAAAATTTGTGTCACGCTGTCCAAAGGGCTAGAAAGATGTAGTACAGCGTATTCTCCACTAGGTGGCAGCAGAGTAGTGAAGGAAAGTCAAAGTTACACTGTAACAGAAAGGCAGCTGAAGTACAGCAGAGTAACTCCAGCAGGCAGCTAACAGGCGAACTACCAGGGGGCAATAGAGTAGTCAAACAGTCAGGGTCTAGCTGGGAAGTCAAGTCAGTGCAGAGGAAGGATCAAAATCAAGTCAGAAAACACAACCGAGTCAGAAGCCGGGAGATCAGGAATGCAGAGGGAAACACAAACAACAGACAGGAGCGAGAAATCAGGGACTGGGACATATGGACGAATAGGGGAGGGTACAGATCAGGACACGACAACAAGGAGTAAGATAAACCAGGAAATCTCACCAGAGCAAGTCACAGGCTGCAGAGCAAAACTATAACCAGCACAGTAATGCAGGTTCAGAGACAAGATATAGTGTTTCCTGAAACCAGAATGAGCCTGATGGGAGTTAACCCCTGACATGACCAGGCTGGGTCTGTGAAACTCTGGAGCGGAGAATACCGGTCCTGGATCAATATAGACAATCTGGCTATTGAGCTCAGGGTCATTCCACTGAGTGTCCATGGAACAGGGCCGGAATTCGGTGCAACAATCCTTTGCAGGGCGATTCCCCTGTTGCATGAAATGGATTTGAGACTTGGCTAAAGATAATTTATCATCATATATGAGCTCAAGTGCTGAGAAAATCATGTCCACCGACAAAAGTACCAGTGACTCAGGGGGCAAAAAAAGCCCATGATTGAGGATTCAATAGCAGGAATGACAATTTCCACCCCAGAGGAGTCGGGACGTAGACGGAAGTATAATGTACATGCTATTCAAACTGACTGCGCTGCCCCAAAAATCTTTCCAGTAGGGACAGTTTGCGTTCTGATAACCTAGCGACCAGAACATATTGTGCTGGTGTAGTGGACTGTGCTTGTTGCTGTACCACCCTCCTTTAACTCCACCTGGAGAGACAAGGAAAGCAACTTCCTCGATAGCGCAGCAACGAGTCCATGCTGGAATATAAAGTATGACCAGCTCTAATGTCTCAATGACTATGGGATAGCGGGGAACTGGGGCTCCTAAGCTGACCCTTAGGCTAGGGGTCTCTCTGCTATTCCTAACCTCAGGTATACTTCTGATGGTGGAGAGGTCTGAGTCTCCTTTCTGGCCCTGCTCCTATCCAGTCTTGATCTTATTCCTTCTCAGTCACACCCAAGGGAGGGACGGAACAGGAGTGTGTTGAAAGCCACAGATAAAGACAGACAAGGGAAAACCAAAACTCTCTCACACAGCACGCACAAAGATAAAGACAATAATTTTAAAGTTTCAGGAGGAAAAACAAGAGCAGGAAGGAAGTACAAAACAACAGGAGTAATCTCCACAACCACTCTAAGCAATAGGTACAACTTAAGCACAACTTTCATTAAAGAGGGTGTGACTCCACACCTCACTGACCAACATAGAATAAACTATAGCTGGCATGGATAGAAGGATTCAACCAGCATCAATAGCAGGGGAACAGATGTGATATGTCTCCCCACAACATGTGATTAAAGAAGCAAGCAGACTAGCAGAGGTTAAATCTTGCTAGCCTGCCTATAAATCAGCACACAGCAGGTTGATACCCGAGTCTGCCTGTGTTGATCCCAGACACCAGAGAAATCATGTGCGGAGTGTCAGAATCTACAATCTGAACAGAAGACAATTCTGTCATGACAGTCGGCGGATTTTGGGCAAAACTCTGCGTGATAGGAATTTTGCACCAACGAGGGCTGCTTACTATGATGATGTGTGGTGGTCAATACCTACAGAGCCCAGAGAAGCAGTGCCTATGCCACCTGAAAAAAAACCTGAAAATTGTTGGGAGACTGAACCAGCCAGTGAAGTTCCAGAAAGTCCAAGTGTTCTGGAGTCACCACAGCCAGAGGGGCCTCAGAGAACTGAACGTCACCATCCAGGGATTAAAAACATCAAAACTGATGCATTATCCCAGAGCTTCCCTGGTGGTAGTGATCATGTGAACCCGGTACCAATTTTTCAGAAAGGGGTGGTGGTGTGCCCAAACCTGGAGGGGAAGATATTGGAGGCTCAGGGGTATACCCCGGCCTTTTGACCTTCAGGGAGGTTGTTTTTGTCACCCAATTTGCACCCTATACTAATTGGGGATCACCACAATTCTGTTCTTGCTGGTCATCAATGTAGTAAATCAACCTGATTAAGCCAGGGAAGGAGTCTTGCGAGGATAATTTGCATATTCCCAGTGCCTTCTGGGATAAGTGAAGAGTCACCGCGAGCTCAAGGAGAACTGGGTTTTGGCCGTTACAGCCGGAAGGAAGACTTCTGAAAGCCAGGGAAGGAGTCTTGCGAGGATAATTTGCATATTCCCAGTGCCTTCTGGGATAAGTGAAGAGTCACCGCGAGCTCAAGGAGAACCGGGTTTTGGCCGTTACAGCCGGAGGGAAGACTTCTGAATTTTAGCTTGTCTTCTTCATTGTGAGCGTGAGTGAGCAAAGTGTGAGCAAAAGTAAGTTTGAGTAGAATTGTTTGTATTTAGTTGTTTAATTACTTAACATTTGTTTAGTGCTATCCCCATTAGAAAATGTGCTCCACTATTGCTAATGCGATCCAGTGTACATCTTGTCTCATGTATGCAGTCCTTGAAAAGCCGTTCGAGGGTGCATACTGTTGTTCGAGATGTGCGCAAGTTGCACATTTGGAAGCCCAGATACTGGATCTAAATGAGCAGCTGGCAACTCTGAGATGCATTAGCAATATGGAAAGGAGTTTGCTGTTCACTGAGCAGCAGCTTGCTGGGTCAGATGTGGGGGAGGATCGTAGTAGGGAGCGGCAGGACGGTGAGGTAGGTAGCTGGGTGACAGTTAGAAAGGGGGGTAAAGGGAAACGTGCTAGGAAGGCTAGTCCTGAACTGACACACCCCAATAGGTTTGCAAACTTGGCAGATGAGGGGGATGTCATTACAGGGGTAGCATTGCTGCAGCAAGGCATGACCTCTGAACGCCAGAGGAGTGTCTGCTCCAGTAAGGGGGGGAATAGGAGTGCAGGGCAGGCAAGACAGGTACTGGTAGTGGGGGACTCAATTATTAGGGGGACAGATAGGGCAATCTGTCACAAAGACAGGGATCGCCGAACAGTGTGTTGTCATCCTGGCGCTCGAGTTCGGCACATCGCTGATCGGGTTGACAGATTACTGGGAGGGGCTGGGGAGGACCCAGTGGTCATTGTACACATTGGCACAAATGACAAAGTTAGAGGTAGGTGGAAGGTCCTTAAAGATGATTTCAGGGAATTAGGTTGTAAGCTTAAAGCATGGACTTCAAAGGTGGTATTTTCGGAAATACTAACTGTGCCACGAGCCACACCAGAGAGGCAAAGAGAGATCAGGGAGGTTAACAGGTGGCTCAGGAATTGGTGTAGGAAAGAGGGTTTTGGGTTCCTGGAGAATTGGGCCGACTTTTCAGTTGGCTACAGATTCTATGCTAGGGATGGGCTGCATCTTAATGGGGAGGGTGCAGTTCTGCTGGGGCAGAAAATGGCTAGAAGGTTGGAGGAGTGTTTAAACTAGGAATGGGGGGCGAGGGTATTCACTTTATAGAAGGGGAAGGTAGTGCAGATAGTGACCAGGGCACAAGTAATGAAATTGGGGATGGTACGGTGGGAAGGGTTAGGACAGTTAATACAGTAAGCAGGAATACAGGTACAGAGTCATACGTAACGTGCATGTACACTAATGCCCGAAGCCTCACAAATAAGGTGGAGGAATTAGAATTAATATTATTGGAAGAAAATTATGATATAGTGGGGATATCAGAGTGTGACGCCCTGGGCAAGCCAGGGGTCACAGGTCACAACACCACACGCACCCCACATTCCCTGCAGGTACACACTAGGTCAAAACTAAAATCCTTGTTGCCTTCCTCCAGGGGCTGATGTACACACAAGGGGGTGGGCCAGGTGGTTGGCTCCGCCCACCGAGGAGTTCACAGCCCTGGAGGCGGGAGAACCAGGCAGTGAAGTTAGGGAAGTGAAAGAAGAAGGAGTTGAAGTGAGACTAAAGTCCGAGAAGGAAGTGAAGTGGTAGTGGAGCTAAAGTAAGAGCAACAGAGAAAGTGACAGAAAGAAGCCTGAAGTTGGTCTGGGTGTGTGTCCCGGACTGAGACAGCAAGGTTGGCAGACGGCGGTGACTGTCTGCAGGCGAGACTGATTGGAGGTTGCCGAAAGGACCGTGGACGGGTGGTGACCCAGTGGTACCGGAGCGGTATACGAAGATTAGTCAGCACCAGGGCAGGGGCCTTTCGGATCCCGGCAAGGCTAGGAGTCGCCGAATTTGCCAAATCCGTCAGTAAAGGGGACGACTGTCTCCCAACAACCAAGTCCCGTTGAAGGCAACAGTCCAACCGTTAAGGGGAGACACCGCCACCGCCAAGGCACCAGTTTCCCAGGGCCAGCGCCTGCGAGCAAGAGTGGAGCTCCTCCAGCTCATATCCAAGCTGGGGAGCGGGTTACCGGTGGGAACCCATCGCTACCAAACAACAACACATAGGTGCAGGGAAGAGACCGTCACCGTCAACTGCAGGGGAACATCAGCACCGTGAACCGTCCGAGGGACCCGTCCAACCAGCCGTTTGTTTACCGAGAACTGTGTCGTGTTTACTGGCTGAGTGAGTACCTCCGTGCCGTACGGCACAGCGCTGCCCCTGCGCCCCTGCACCTCCACAGGCCCCATACCCACCTGTCCACCATACCAACCCCATCACTGGGCCCCGGGAGCACCACAACCCCTACCCACGGAGGGGCACATCAACAACTGGCTGCTCCATATCATCACTCCCGGGCTCCCCATACCGAGCAGCGGTGGTGTTAACAAATCACCACAACCGTGAGTGGCGTCACGGACAACAAACTATCCCAAAACACCAAATTCCCCTTTTCACTCACGGGCGAGGAGCGCCGCTCGAGTCCCCGGGATCCGGCCCATCGCTCGAGCCACCGAGCAGCGGCAGCGGCAGGCCACAGCAGCCGCAGCGGCAGCCGGACCCTAGCAGTGGGAGAGCGCGGCGTCCCCTCCTCCGCCCGCGACAAGAGACATGGCTGGATGAGAGCTATGACTGGGCTGTTAATTTATAGGGTTATAGCCTATTCAGGAATGACCGTACAAATAAGCGAGGGGGAGGTGTGTGTCTATATGTAAAATCATCCTTAAAAGCCATCCTGCGTGACAACATATGTGAGGGTACTGAGAATGTAGAGTCCCTATGGGTGGAGATAAGGGGGGGAGAATGAATAATAAAATACTGATAGGGATGTGTTATAAGACGCCGAATATTATGGAAGAGGTAGAGAATCTCCTCATAAAGCAAATTGATAAAGCAGCGAGTCTCGGAGAGGTAATTATTATGGGGGACTTTAACTATCCTGATATAAATTGGGGAACAGAAACTTGCAGTTCCAGCAAAGGAATTAGATTTTTGATAACAATGAAAGATAATTACCTTTCACAAATGGTACAGGACCCCACAAGAGGGGGAGCACTACTAGACCTTGTACTAACCAATAGGCCAGACCGCATATCAAATATACAAGTTGGGGGTTACTTGGGGAATAGTGATCACAAAATAATAAGTTTTCATGTATTCTTTAGTAAGATGTCTAGTAGAGGGGCTACAAGGACACTAAACTTCAGGAAAGCAAATTTTAAACGGTTGAGAGATGATCTTAGTGCAATAAACTGGGATGATGTACTAAGTAATAAAAATACACAAAGCAAATGGGAGACTTTTATGAGCATCCTGAATAGGGCTTGTGCAGAAAATATACCCTATGGGAACAAACATGCTAGAAATAGGAGGAAACCCCTATGGCTAAATAGAGCTGTAAGGGAAGCAAAAAAAGAAAAACAGAAAGCCTTAAAAGAATTAAAGAGGGTAGGTAGTGATGAGGCATTATATAATTATAGAAAATTAAATAAAATATGTAAAAAGCAAATTAAGTTAGCTAAGTTTGAGACAGAGAGACTCATTGCGAGAGAAAGTAAAAATAATCCTAAAATATTCTTTAACTACATAAACAGTAAAAAACTGAAAAGTGATAGTGTTGGCCCCCTTAAAAATAGTCTTGGTGAAATGGTGGAAGGGGATGAGGGTAAAGCCAACCTGCTGAATGACTTTTTTTCTACGGTTTTTATACAAGAAAATGCCATGGCAGATGACATGACCAGTGATACCATAAATTCACCCTTGAATATTACCTGCTTAACCCAGCAGGAAGTACGCCGCCGCCTCGAAATCACTAAGGTTGACAAATCTCCGGGCCCGGATGGCATACACCCCAGAGTACTACAGGAATTGAGTTCTGTGATAGATAGACCATTATTTTTAATCTTCTCAGATTCCTTAATAACAGGGTCGGTACCGCAGGACTGGCGCATAGCAAATGTGGTGCCAATATTCAAAAAGGGGACAAAAACTGAGCCGGGAAATTATAGGCCGGTAAGTTTAACCTCTACGGTTGGTAAAATCCTTGAGGGTTTCTTGAGAGATGCTATACTGGAGTATCTCAAGAAAAATAACCTTATGACAGAGTATCAACATGGGTTTCTGAGGGATCGATCCTGTCAAACTAATTTGATCAGCTTCTATGAAGAGGTAAGTTCAAGCCTGGACCAGGGAAATGCAGTGGATGTTGTGTATATGGACTTTTCAAAAGCTTTTGATACGGTGCCACACAAAAGGTTGGTACATAAAATGAGAATAATGGGGATAGGGGAAAATATGTGTAACTGGGTTAAAAACTGGCTCAGTGATAGGAAACAAAGGGTGGTTATTAATGGTACGTACTCGGACTGGGTCTCAGTTCATAGTGGGGTACCACAGGGGTCAGTATTGGGCCCGCTTCTTTTCAACATATTTATAAATGACCTTGTTGGGGGCATGCGGAGTAGAATTTCAATATTTGCAGATGATACTAAACTCTGCAGGGTATTCAATACAGAGGAGGATAATTTTATATTACAGGGAGATTTATGTAAATTGGAGGATTGGGCTGAGAAGTGGCAATTGAAGTTTAATGTAGATAAATGTAAGGTCATGCACTTGGGTAGAGGAAATAACATTTATGATTATGTACTTAATTGTAGAACACTGGGTAAAACAGACACAGAAAAAGACTTGGGTGTATGGGTGGATGGTAAACTTCACTTTAGTGGACAGTGTCAGGCAGCTGCTGCCAGGGCTAATAAAATAATGGGATGTATTAAAAGAGGTATAAGTGTTCATGAAAAAAATATAGTTCTACCTCTGTACAAGTCACTAGTGCGACCACACTTAGAATACTGTGTACAATTCTGGTCACCGATATATAAGAAGGACATAGCTGAACTGGAGAGGGTGCAGAGAAGAGAGACCAAGATTATTAGAGGAATGGGTGGGCTGCAATACCAAGTTAGTAGTTTTTCGTTTGTGAACCCTCCCCGTACACACCTATTGCCAATCCACATTATACGCATATATAGCCTGGGTCTCAGCGTCCCATACACGGTAAGTTTTTTAACTGCATGAGAGGACACACACAAGCTAGGGACCCCAACGTAGAGAAATACTTTGGCGTAGTGTTGGGGCTCTTCTGCATTGATCAATTCAGTAGCTAAATTTCTCTTTATCCATATATTCATGGCAGTAATGCAGGTTCCATTTTTCACATTTCATTCTTACAAATAGCTATTGAATTTTTCATGCCAGTATTCACACAGCAGTTTCTGCTATTCCATGTATTCCCCTTCCATAGTCACTGGTGTGCATACCTTATCTCCCCATAGTGATGTTTTTTAGGTTTTTTGCACCCAGTTCAGACATAGAATGGAGTTCCAAACGTTATTCCTTAATGTTAGTAGTTTTTCGTTTGTGAACCCTCCCCGTACACACCTATTGCCAATCCACATTATACGCATATATAGCCTGGGTCTCAGCGTCCCATACACGGTAAGTTTTTTAACTGCATGAGAGGACACACACAAGCTAGGGACCCCAACGTAGAGAAATACTTTGGCGTAGTGTTGGGGCTCTTCTGCATTGATCAATTCAGTAGCTAAATTTCTCTTTATCCATATATTCATGGCAGTAATGCAGGTTCCATTTTTCACATTTCATTCTTACAAATAGCTATTGAATTTTTCATGCCAGTATTCACACAGCAGTTTCTGCTATTCCATGTATTCCCCTTCCATAGTCACTGGTGTGCATACCTTATCTCCCCATAGTGATGTTTTTTAGGTTTTTTGCACCCAGTTCAGACATAGAATGGAGTTCCAAACGTTATTCCTTAATGTTAGTAGTTTTTCGTTTGTGAACCCTCCCCGTACACACCTATTGCCAATCCACATTATACGCATATATAGCCTGGGTCTCAGCGTCCCATACACGGTAAGTTTTTTAACTGCATGAGAGGACACACACAAGCTAGGGACCCCAACGTAGAGAAATACTTTGGCGTAGTGTTGGGGCTCTTCTGCATTGATCAATTCAGTAGCTAAATTTCTCTTTATCCATATATTCATGGCAGTAATGCAGGTTCCATTTTTCACATTACATTCTTACAAATAGCTATTGAATTTTTCATGCCAGTATTCACACAGCAGTTTCTGCTATTCCATGTATTCCCCTTCCATAGTCACTGGTGTGCATACCTTATCTCCCCATAGTGATGTTTTTTAGGTTTTTTGCACCCAGTTCAGACATAGAATGGCGTTCCAAACGTTATTCCTTAATGTTAGTAGTTTTTCGTTTGTGAACCCTCCCCGTACACACCTATTGCCAATCCACATTATACGCATATATAGCCTGGGTCTCAGCGTCCCATACACGGTAAGTTTTTTAACTGCATGAGAGGACACACACAAGCTAGGGACCCCAACGTAGAGAAATACTTTGGCGTAGTGTTGGGGCTCTTCTGCATTGATCAATTCAGTAGCTAAATTTCTCTTTATCCATATATTCATGGCAGTAATGCAGGTTCCATTTTTCACATTTCATTCTTACAAATAGCTATTGAATTTTTCATGCCAGTATTCACACAGCAGTTTCTGCTATTCCATGTATTCCCCTTCCATAGTCACTGGTGTGCATACCTTATCGCCCCATAGTGATGTTTTTTAGGTTTTTTGCACCCAGTTCAGACATAGAATGGAGTTCCAAACGTTATTCCTTAATGTTAGTAGTTTTTCGTTTGTGAACCCTCCCCGTACACACCTATTGCCAATCCACATTATACGCATATATAGCCTGGGTCTCAGCGTCCCATACACGGTAAGTTTTTTAACTGCATGAGAGGACACACACAAGCTAGGGACCCCAACGTAGAGAAATACTTTGGCGTAGTGTTGGGGCTCTTCTGCATTGATCAATTCAGTAGCTAAATTTCTCTTTATCCATATATTCATGGCAGTAATGCAGGTTCCATTTTTCACATTTCATTCTTACAAATAGCTATTGAATTTTTCATGCCAGTATTCACACAGCAGTTTCTGCTATTCCATGTATTCCCCTTCCATAGTCACTGGTGTGCATACCTTATCTCCCCATAGTGATGTTTTTTAGGTTTTTTGCACCCAGTTCAGACATAGAATGGAGTTCCAAACGTTATTCCTTAATGTTAGTAGTTTTTCGTTTGTGAACCCTCCCCGTACACACCTATTGCCAATCCACATTATACGCATATATAGCCTGGGTCTCAGCGTCCCATACACGGTAAGTTTTTTAACTGCATGAGAGGACACACACAAGCTAGGGACCCCAACGTAGAGAAATACTTTGGCGTAGTGTTGGGGCTCTTCTGCATTGATCAATTCAGTAGCTAAATTTCTCTTTATCCATATATTCATGGCAGTAATGCAGGTTCCATTTTTCACATTTCATTCTTACAAATAGCTATTGAATTTTTCATGCCAGTATTCACACAGCAGTTTCTGCTATTCCATGTATTCCCCTTCCATAGTCACTGGTGTGCATACCTTATCTCCCCATAGTGATGTTTTTTAGGTTTTTTGCACCCAGTTCAGACATAGAATGGAGTTCCAAACGTTATTCCTTAATGTTAGTAGTTTTTCGTTTGTGAACCCTCCCCGTACACACTGTGAGGTAGCACGGTCGGCTGCGCAGCAGAAGACACGGGATCCAGGCATCAAGGTTCACAGCACACGGTTTTAATGTCCAAACAAAAAGTCCATAACAAAATACATGTGCCTCTCCAGCAGAGGGCTCAGGAAGTTCTGATCACTTCCCCCACACCCGGCACACCTGCCCTCGTTCCTGTTTCCTTTTAACCCTTCCTTAAGCCTGTAGGGAAACAGCATTAACCCTATAGTGGATTTACTTTCTATCATGGAGTGAGCACAACCTGGGCGAGACATACCGGCCGTCATAGATAACCCCGGTCACAGTCTCACATACCCCCCCCCTCAGTTCAAGCGTGCGGGGTTGAACTCCAGCCATCAAGCACGGGCCGCGGGACAAGGCATCGGCGTTGCCCTGCAACCTACCGGCCCGGTGTTCAACCGTAAACCGGAAGTTCTGCAGAGAAAGGAACCACCGGGTAACCCGGGCATTCCGTTCCTTGGCGGACCTCATCCAGACCAGTGGAGAGTGATCCGTCACCAAGCGAAACTGCCGTCCCAGCAGGTAATAGCGTAGGGACTCCAAGGCCCACTTGATCGCCAGGCACTCCTTCTCCACTACGCTATAATTCCGCTCGGGAGGGGTGAGCTTCCTACTCAAGAAGGTGACGGGGTGTTCCTCCCCCTGAACCACCTGAGACAGCACTGCCCCCAGGCCGACCTCCGAGGCGTCAGTCTGTACAATGAACTCCTTCCGGAAATCAGGGTTGACCAGAATGGGCTGTCCGCACAGGACCCCCTTCAGGGCCCGGAAGGAGTCCTCGGCCTGCGGAGTCCACCGCACCATGACGGACTTCTTGCCTTTGAGAAGGTCCGTCAAGGGGGCTGATAGTCCCGCAAAATCCTTTACAAACCTCCTGTAGTACCCCACGATACCCAGGAAGGCCCTAACCTGCTTCGTCGTAAGGGGTCTAGGCCACTTCTGGATCACGGAAGCCCAAGTAGCGGGCTTCCGTGAGTCCCAATGCACATTTCTTGGGATTGGCTGTCAATCCGGCTGATCGAAGCGCGTCCACCACCGCTTGTACCTGTTCCAAGTGGGTCTGCCAATCGGAGCTGTAAATAATGATGTCATCCAGGTACGCTGATGCATACGCCTGGTGGGGTTCCAGCACTAAGTCCATCAACCTCTGGAACGTGGCCGGAGCGCCATGTAACCCAAAAGGCAAGACAACATAGTGGAAGAGACCCTCCGGTGTAACAAAAGCGGTTTTCTCCTTGGCGGACTCCGTTAGTGGCACCTGCCAGTACCCTTTGGTCAGGTCGAGCGTGGTAAAATATCGCGCCTGTCCCAGCCTATCAATCAGCTCATCCACCCGGGGCATGGGGTAGAGATCGAACTTGGATATTTCGTTCAATCTCCTAAAGTCATTGCAGAACCTTAAGGAGCCATCGGGTTTTGGTATTAGGACAATCGGACTAGCCCATTCACTCCGGGATTTTTCGATGACCCCCAGGCGTAACATTGTCTTTACTTCCTCCGATATGGCTTGTCGTCGAGCCTCCGGTACCCGGTATGACTTCAGGCGTACCTTCAGGTGGGGCTCGGTGACAATATCATGTCGTATCAGACTGGTCCTACCGGGCAGCTCGGAGAAGACATCGGGGTTCTGCTGAACCAACCGTCTGGCCTCTCGCCTCTGTTGCTTGGTGAGGGCTTCTCCAATCCTTACTTCCGGTTCGTCCTCTCCGGAGGTCGCTGGAGCCGGATGTGAACGACCCGAAGAGGAGGGAGGTGGGGAAAAAACAGCCATCAGGCTTTCCCGTTCCTGCCAAGGTTTTAATAGGTTGACATGGTATATTTGTTCAGGTTTCCGCCTACCGGGCTGCAATACTTTATAGTTAACCACCCCTACTCTTTCCTTTATCTCGTAGGGGCCTTGCCACTGAGCCAGGAATTTGCTCTCCGCCGTGGGGATCAATACCAACACCCGATCCCCGGGTTTAAAGGTCCGCACGGTGGCTTGTCTATTGTAGCGGCCGCTTTGCGCGGCCTGAGCCTCCTGTAAGTGCTCCTTCACAATTGGCATGACCGCGCTTATGCGGTTCTGCATACCCAAAATGTGTTCAATCACACTTTTATGGGGGGTGGGCTCTTGTTCCCATGTTTCCTTTGCCAGGTCCAACAATCCCCGGGGATGTCGCCCGTATAACAATTCAAAAGGCGAAAACCCCGTGGATGCCTGTGGCACCTCTCGTATGGCAAACATCAAATAGGGAAGCATCATATCCCAGTCTTTCCCGTCTTTTGAAATCACCCTTCTTAGCATGGTTTTCAGGGTTTTATTGAAACGCTCGACTAAACCGTCCGTTTGCGGATGATACACAGACGTACGCAACTGCTTGATCTGGAGTAGCCGGCATAGCTCTTTGGTCACTTTAGACATGAATGGGGTCCCCTGATCCGTAAGGATCTCCTTGGGCAATCCCACCCGGCAGAACACAGCAAACAACTCCCGAGCTATAAGCTTTGCTGCAGTATGTCTGAGAGGTATCGCCTCGGGATACCGGGTGGCATAGTCAACGATCACTAGGATGTGTTGGTGCCCTCGAGCGGACTTTACGAGGGGCCCCACCAGATCCATCCCTATCCGTTCAAAAGGGACTTCTATAATGGGTAACGGTACCAACGGACTGCGAAAATGGGTCAGGGGTGCAGTAAGCTGACACTCCGGGCAGGTTTCGCAGAACCGTTTTACCTCCCCAAAGACCCCGGGCCAATAGAACCTTTGCAATATTCGCTCCTGCGTTTTCTTGACCCCTAGGTGGCCACTCATCAGGTGTTTATGAGCCAAGTCGAGGACCCGCCGGCGATGCGGCTGGGGCACCACCAACTGTTCTACCCCTACGCCCCGTATTTCATCTACCCGGTAGAGTAAATCCTGCTTAAGAGCGAAATGGGGGTACCTTACCTGGGCACTGGGCAGCTGTGCCACCCCGTCAACTACTGTCACCCGACTCCGGGCATGTATTAACGTAGGGTCCTGGAGTTGGGCTGTCCCAAACGTATCCGGGGACGCCTCCAACTCCGGGATGGGCTCGACCGTCTCAGCCTCTCCTGCCAATACCTCTAGGGGTGACCTATCGGGTTCACACTCTGTCCCTATCATCGTGACCCCTACGGCAGGTGTCCCGGATTCAGGATTGTAGGGCTCAGGTCCCGGACCGACCAATATCTGAGGGGACTTAGGGGGTCCCCTCCATAAAGTCCAAAAATAGGGCAGATCCCTTCCTAGGATCACGTCATAAGGAAGAGTGTTAAGAAGTCCCACCTCATGTTGCACCTGACCGCAAGGTGCTGTGATGGTGACAATCCCCGTGGGATAGTCGTGGCGGTCCCCATGTATGCAAACCACCCCCACAGTGCGTCCTGTGGCCTTTACTTTAGCTCTCAAGGTGGATCGCACAAGGGTCACTAAGCTTCCGGAATCCAACAATCCTGTAACCGGACATCCATTCACCTGTATTTGGCACAAGTGGGGCTCTGTCTCTGGGGAGACCAGGTCAGCGGTACACACCACCTGAGCATACATTGAACCCCGCCGGGTAACCCCACAATCCATGGGCTCCGTGGTGAGTGGACACTGGGCTTCCATATGTCCCACCCGCTGGCACCGCCAACATCTAATGGGGACGGAAACCCCCTTGACGGGTTGTCGTTTAGGGTACAGAACCTTCCGGACCTCAGGAATGGCGGCCGCGGCCTCAGACGGGACGGTAGGGGACTCCTGTACCGTTGTCAGCGGTGGGTCCTTGGCCCTAGGCTTGGAGGGGCCGGACCGACGGGCGGTACGCAAAGTCTCAGTGTCCCGTATCAAGTCCTGCGTAGCCACATGCCGCTCTACCAGGGACACTAATTGGTCCAGGGTACTCGGGTCACCCTGTCCGACCCACCGTTGAACGGTGACGGGTAAAGTGCGCACAAAACGATCCACTACTACCCTTTCCACCATTTGCGCCGGGCTCAGAGTGTCAGGCTGCAACCACTTTGTTACAAGATGCAACAAGTCATAGGCCTGGGAGCGTACGGGTTTGGCTTCCTCATAGAACCACTGATTTACCCGCTGAGCCCGTACATAGGTATTCACCCCCAACCGAGCCAGTATTTCGGCTTTCAGGGTCACATAGTCAATGGCGTCCTCGGCACAGAGGTCCAGGTACGCTTTTTGGGGTTCCCCCGTCAGATAGGGCGACAATACCTCAGCCCACTGCGGGGTCGGCAGCTTTTCCCGCTCGGCCACCCGCTCAAACACCGCCAGGAACGCTTCCACATCATCACCCGGGGTCATCTTTTGCAACGCTTGTCTCACCGCTTTCCGGACGCTGCCGTCGTCACCCGGTCCCGGGGTTGTTGCTGCCGGTCCGGCACGGATCGACTTGGCCAGGAGAACCATCTGTTCTTGGTGCCTTTTTTCCTGCAATTGCAAGGCTTGCTGCTGACGTGCATTGGCCTGCTCCATCTGTTCTTGGTGTCTTTTGTCCTGCACTTGCAAGGATTGCTGCTGACGTGCATTGGCCTGCTCCATCTGTTCTTGGTGCATTTTGACCTGCACTTGCAAGGATTGCTGCTGACGTGCATTGGCCTGATCCAACTGTTCTTGGAGTTTTTTTTCCTGCACTTGCAAGGATTGGAGCAGGTGTGCATTGGTCTGTTGCTGCTGTACATTAGCCTGAGCCAAATGCTTTAGTATGTCCTCCATGCCGTCGCCGGGTTTGGGCTGTAGTATAGCCGCTCGAATCCAGGACATGCGCAGCTGGGTCACCAGGGATGGATGCTACACCTCACCGGCTGTCATGCCCGCCGATTCTCCACCATATGTGAGGTAGCACGGTCGGCTGCGCAGCAGAAGACACGGGATCCAGGCATCAAGGTTCACAGCACACGGTTTTAATGTCCAAACAAAAAGTCCATAACAAAATACATGTGCCTCTCCAGCAGAGGGCTCAGGAAGTTCTGGTCACTTCCCCCACACCCGGCACACCTGCCCTCGTTCCTGTTTCCTTTTAACCCTTCCTTAAGCCTGTAGGGAAACAGCATTAACCCTATAGTGGATTTACTTTCTATCATGGAGTGAGCACAACCTGGGCGAGACATACCGGCCGTCATAGATAACCCCGGTCACAGTCTCACAACACCTATTGCCAATCCACATTATACGCATATATAGCCTGGGTCTCAGCGTCCCATACACGGTAAGTTTTTTAACTGCATGAGAGGACACACACAAGCTAGGGACCCCAACGTAGAGAAATACTTTGGCGTAGTGTTGGGGCTCTTCTGCATTGATCAATTCAGTAGCTAAATTTCTCTTTATCCATATATTCATGGCAGTAATGCAGGTTCCATTTTTCACATTTCATTCTTACAAATAGCTATTGAATTTTTCATGCCAGTATTCACACAGCAGTTTCTGCTATTCCATGTATTCCCCTTCCATAGTCACTGGTGTGCATACCTTATCTCCCCATAGTGATGTTTTTTAGGTTTTTTGCACCCAGTTCAGACATAGAATGGAGTTCCAAACGTTATTCCTTAATGTTAGTAGTTTTTCGTTTGTGAACCCTCCCCGTACACACCTATTGCCAATCCACATTATACGCATATATAGCCTGGGTCTCAGCGTCCCATACACGGTAAGTTTTTTAACTGCATGAGAGGACACACACAAGCTAGGGACCCCAACGTAGAGAAATACTTTGGCGTAGTGTTGGGGCTCTTCTGCATTGATCAATTCAGTAGCTAAATTTCTCTTTATCCATATATTCATGGCAGTAATGCAGGTTCCATTTTTCACATTTCATTCTTACAAATAGCCATTGAATTTTTCATGCCAGTATTCACACAGCAGTTTCTGCTATTCCATGTATTCCCCTTCCATAGTCACTGGTGTGCATACCTTATCTCCCCATAGTGATGTTTTTTAGGTTTTTTGCACCCAGTTCAGACATAGAATGGAGTTCCAAACGTTATTCCTTAATGTTAGTAGTTTTTCGTTTGTGAGCCCTCCCCGTACACACCTATTGCCAATCCACATTATACGCATATATAGCCTGGGTCTCAGCGTCCCATACACGGTAAGTTTTTTAACTGCATGAGAGGACACACACAAGCTAGGGACCCCAACGTAGAGAAATACTTTGGCGTAGTGTTGGGGCTCTTCTGCATTGATCAATTCAGTAGCTAAATTTCTCTTTATCCATATATTCATGGCAGTAATGCAGGTTCCATTTTTCACATTTCATTCTTACAAATAGCTATTGAATTTTTCATGCCAGTATTCACACAGCAGTTTCTGCTATTCCATGTATTCCCCTTCCATAGTCACTGGTGTGCATACCTTATCTCCCCATAGTGATGTTTTTTAGGTTTTTTGCACCCAGTTCAGACATAGAATGGAGTTCCAAACGTTATTCCTTAATGTTAGTAGTTTTTCGTTTGTGAACCCTCCCCGTACACACCTATTGCCAATCCACATTATACGCATATATAGCCTGGGTCTCAGCGTCCCATACACGGTAAGTTTTTTAACTGCATGAGAGGACACACACAAGCTAGGGACCCCAACGTAGAGAAATACTTTGGCGTAGTGTTGGGGCTCTTCTGCATTGATCAATTCAGTAGCTAAATTTCTCTTTATCCATATATTCATGGCAGTAATGCAGGTTCCATTTTTCACATTTCATTCTTACAAATAGCTATTGAATTTTTCATGCCAGTATTCACACAGCAGTTTCTGCTATTCCATGTATTCCCCTTCCATAGTCACTGGTGTGCATACCTTATCTCCCCATAGTGATGTTTTTTAGGTTTTTTGCACCCAGTTCAGACATAGAATGGAGTTCCAAACGTTATTCCTTAATGGCAATACCAAGACAGGTTATTAAACTTGGGGTTATTTAGTTTGGAAAAACGAAGGCTTAGGGGGGATCTAATCACAATGTATAAATATATGAGGGGACAGTACAGAGACCTTTCCAAAGATCTTTTTACACCTAGGCCTGCGACTGGAACATGGGGGCATCCGCTACGTCTTGAGGAAAGAAGGTTTAATCATAATCACAGACGAGGATTCTTTACTGTACGAGCAGTGAGACTATGGAACTCTCTGCCGCATGATGTTGTAATGAGTGATTCACTACTAACATTTAAGCAGAGCCTGGACGCCTTTCTTGAAAAATGTAATATTACCAGTTATGTATATTAGATTTTATGACAGGGTATTGATCCAGGGAACTAGTCTGATTGCCCTATGTGGAGTCAGGAAGGAAATTTTTTCCCCATTGGAACTTGTTTGCCACATTGGTTTTTTTTTGCCTTCCTCTGGATCAACATGTTAGGCTACGGGTTGAACTAGATGGACTTAGAGTCTCCCTTCAACCTTAAAAACTATGATACTATGATACCTCAGACCTCCTTTCTCGACATTTTTGGTGGCTGAGGTTGCATCAGGATGTGGTTAAGTGTGTGTATTGCAGTATTTGAGCACGTTCCAAGGTAACGCATACTCACCCATCGGGATCTCTCCTGACATTGGCTATCCTGAATAGACCATGGACACATTTATCCATGGATTTGGTGGTTGTGGATAGGTTCAGTAAGATGACGCATTTCCTCACATTGCCGCCACTTCCAAATGCCAAAACTCAGGCTCAGGTGTTCATCAATGACATCGGGAAGCTTCATGGGGTTCCTTCCAATGTGGTCTCAGATTGAGGAACCCTGTTTGCTTGCAAATTTTGGAAAGCATTTTGTGCTCGACTGGGGGTGCAGTTGTCTTTCCCTTCTGCCTTCCATCCTTACTTGAATGGGCAGACCGAGAGCATAACTTAAAATTTGGAAAGTTACCTTAGGTGCTTTGTTTTGAGAACCAGGAAGATTGGGCATCTTATTTACCATGGGATGAATTTGCTTTAAATAATCATCACCAAAAGTCTACTGACAAGTCACCATTCTTTGGTATATATGGTTTTCACCTGCAATTTGGTACCTTTCTGGTAGGGGTGCTTCAGGAGTTCCTGAGGAGGAGCGTTTTGCTCTTTTGTATGGCAAGGGGTTGAGAGTAATTTGAAGTTGATCGGATGCAAATACAAATGTATGGCTGACAAAAAATGCTTTCAAGGTCCGGACCTAAGTGTGAATGACTATGTGTGGTTGTCTACCAGGAGCATAAAGTTCAAGATTCCTTCCTTGAAGCTGGGGCTTAGTATTATTGGTCCCTATAAAACAACTACCGTCATTAACTCAGTAGCATATCGTCTGGAGTTACCTCAGGCTCCTAAGATCTACAATGCGTTCCACAAGACACTGCTCAAAAAGTATGGGGTACTTTTGGAGCCACCCCTCTTGCCGCCGGCCCCAATCATGGTTGATGGTAATCTGGAGTTTCAAATAGCTAAGATTGTTAATTCGCATTTTCTACGTCATTCCCTTCAATACTTGGTGCACTGGAGGGGTTACGGACCCTAGGAGAGGATGTGAGTCCCAGCATCAGATGTGAATGCCAAAAGAATGGTTCATTCATTTCATGCTACCCATCCATATAGACCTGGTCCTGAGTGTCCGGAGACCACTCGTAGAAGAGGGGTACTGTCACGGGTGACAGACAGTTCTATAATGTCCGGCAATAGAAGGTCAAAGTGTTTGGCTGTGCAAAATGTTCCCTGACCTTCTACAGTATTATTCCTGCTGTTAGTACTAAGTGTACTAGGTATCTCCTCTGCTAGGTTTTCATCCCTTTCCCTCTAGGACCCTATGGATTTCCTTTTTCCAAATACTGTCATTTGCTCTGGACTTGTGCTGATGATATTCAGTTTCTTCACATGCTTTGAATGCAAGCTGGCGGCTTGCACTTATTTGTAGGATCGTTGCTGCTCTTTGCTAAACATTACAGACAGTCATGTGGTTTCTGGCAATAGAAGGTCACAGTGTTTGGCTGCGCAAAATTCTCCCTGACCTTCTATTATTCCTGACCTTAGTATTCATTGTACTAAGTAGCGTTCCTGCTGGATTTTCATCTCTTCCTCTTTAGGACCCAGGGGAGCTCTCTTTCTGTGCAGCTGCTGATTATCAGTATTTCCTTGTGTTTAAATACTTCCATCTTCTCTGGACTTGTGCTGGTGATATTATTCAGTTCATTCAAGCTCTGATTGGAAGCAGGTGGCTTGTACTCATCTATAGTATTGTTGCTGAAAGTTTGCTGAACTTCTACCTGAGTCATCTGTGCATAAGTAGTTCATGCATTTTCCTCCTGTGTGTCCTCCTTTTGCTTTCATTAGTGTTTAGTTGGGTTGACAAAGAGCTCATCCCTACCGTTCCCTATTTAGGGTCCAGCACTAGGGATACCTAGGGTCAGGTATCTGGCTCAGTGCATAGTCGTGAACCCTATCTAGGGAGGTAAGGCACCCCAGGGTCCAGTGGTAGGTTTAGTCAGGGATCACCATCCCACCTTCCCTAGACACAAAGTTTCGCCGCTCGCCTTATACTTTACTGTACCTAGTGTGACGTTGACCAGAGCTGCCAGACGACCTGGTCAGCTCAAAGAACTGTGCTTCTTGTCCAGTTGTATGGTACTAAGTGGAGACAGGGGTTGCACTTTAGTGAACGAAGGTGGCCAGCATGCTAAGTGAGGGAATTACCCAATAAATTGGCTTTCGGCCTGGCAGGTGGTGCTGTAACCACCATTTGGACCCATGTGCTGTTTTTGTACATTATATAGAAAGTTGGTGACAGTGACCAAAAGAGGGGTGACACTTATGCCTCCCTGATAGAGAGATTAGTATAACAAAGAAGACACCTATTATTTAGTGCTAGATGGTATAACGTGTAAATATGTGTGTATACCCTGCATATCTGCATTACCAAATTTCTTATTGTAATATAATCTGTTTTAATGATCACCACCTGTGCCATTCCCTGATGTCACACTCAGAGTACTATCTCTCTGTGTAAAATAAACAATCCGTTGTTTAAAGAGGTTGTCCTCTACTTTTACATTGATTGCCTATCCTTAGGGGGACTTTGCACACTACGACATCACAGGTGCAATGTCGGTGGGGTCAAATCGAAAGTGACGCACATCCGGCGTCGCTGTCGACATCGTAGTGTGTAAAGCATTTTTGATACGATTAACTGTTATGGACAAGATTATGAATTATTATGAGTATATAAGTATATAAGAATTATATGGAGATATCCATAAAGAACAAGATTTAAGATGCTGTTTCAGACTGTGTACCCCACCTAGTTCTGCATTTGGACATAAGACTCAGATAGTTTGGGCTATTCTTGTGACAAGTGAATCATGCTGACATTGCTTAATATAAATGAGGAACCAAGCACATTACAGTAAATTGTATATCACAGAATAAGCTGTTCTACTTTATCGAATAGGAGATGTGTTACGTATTCTTGGCACCTAGCCAATAAGATTATATATATCCGTACAACCTCCGTATTAAAGTCACTCTTACTTTCTATTCATAGCACACAATCAATTGCAACAGGGTAATGCAAAAAGTGATTTTTATTATAATTATGCAAGCAGAAAGAGAATGCCACTACCGAAAGAGCAAAGACAAGGTCAAGCCAACGTTTCGGCCTTCACAAGGCCTTTGTCAAGGACTTGCCTGTAAAAAAATAATAAAGATTATATACACACCAATGAGTGAACAAAATATACATATTTACAAGGAGTATATATACACACACATACGTGTATCAAGGGATGACGGGTATAGACGGATTAGACGTCAAATGGGTGAACAACTGGTAGGGCGTTTTGCTTTCAAAGAACAACTTGCTGGATGGAGAGAGGGATACAACAACAATAAGCACCATGGGAAAGATAGCAAGCAAAACGTACAGTAACAACAAGCACGTGCTGGTACATTAATCGATCAAATGGTAGTGCCGGCGGGCAATGAAATCATAAAATGAACCCAATACGTTCAGAGCCATCAGAGATGGGTAACATAGTAGACAATGCAGGACATACTGTATTAGTGATACAGATATAAGCATAGCACTTATTACCGGACGGGCAGAACCAGGAGGAGGCAACAGATTAAACAGTGCAACTGCTATCCTAATGGTCAGGCACCTAAGGTTTAAACTAAATATAGCATGTATAGAAAACGCTAGCAATGGTATACAGATAAACAGTACACAGTACATAAGCGCAGTAGACAATATGGGGTTAAAAACATACCCAGAATCAAGGAGGCATGAAAGGTGAATGGGTAGATGGAGGAAGTGCCTATGGAGAGACAGGATACATTAATACAAATTGCTATGCATGTGGAAACCAGGCAAATAGAGGTGCGGAGTATAGATAGTGTGATTACCTTACAGGGCACAGGGGCAGAGGGACAGGGTCCCAGAGGTGCAGGCAGCAGGCATGTGGCAATGGGGTCTGTGGAAAAACGGCTATTTGTAGCCCGGGCAGTGCTTCCTGGTGTGACTCATTGGGGGCAGGTGCGCAGGCGCCCGTGACGTCAGTGATGACGTGGGCTTGCTATTGTGCATGCGTCCGACGTCAGTGGGGAGCAGGAGACGTGCTGTGAGATGGTTTTGTGTATTCCTAAGTGCGCAGGGCAGCTGAGTGCATGTGAAGCTGCCGTAGCAATAATGTTCGCTACGGCAGCTATCACAATGATATTGCAGCTGCGACGGGGGCGGGGACTATCGCGCGCGGCATTACAGCATCGGCTTGCAATGTCGTAGTGTGCAAAGGGCCCCTTAAGATAAGTCATCAATATCTGATCGGAGGTCCGACCGTCACCGATCAGCTGTTCCTTGTGCGGCAAAGCTCAGTTCCGGAGTTTCCCCTTCAACTAATAGTACCCGGCATGGCTGGGTACTGCACATCCTACCAATATTTAAATCAATACAAGGTGAATGTGCAGTACCTGGCTGCGGTCGCTATCACAAGTCGGGGCAGCTCCAGAACTGAGCATTTCTGGCTGTGTGCTGCTGCTGGCACCGAATACAGCTGATCAGTAGGGCTGTTGGGTGTCAGATTCCAGCTGTTTTAGACATTGATGACTTATCCTAAGGGGCAATTTGCACACTACGACATCGCAGGTGCGAAGTCGGTGGGGTCAAATCGAAAGTGACGCACATCCGGCGTCGCTGTCGACATCGTAGTGTGTAAAGCATTTTTGATACGATTAACAAGCACAAAAGCGTCGTAATCGTATCATCGGAGTAGCGTCAGACATTCCCGTGAATTGGGAAAGACCGATGTTACGATGTTGTTCCTCATTGCTGCGGCAGCACACATCGCTGTGTGTGAAGCCGCAGGAACGAGGAACATCTCCTACCTGCGTCCCGGCCGGCTATGCGGAAGGAAGGAGGTGGGCGGGATGTTTACGTCTCGCTCATCTCCGCCCCTCCGCTTCTATTGGCCGCCTGCCGTGTGACGTCACTATGATGCCGCATGACCCGCCCCCTTAGGAAGGAGGTGGTTCGCTGGCCAGAGCGACGTCGCAGGGCAGCTGAGTGCATGTGAAGCTGCCGTAGCGATAATGTTCGCTACGGCAGCTATCACCATGATATCGCAGCTGTGACTAGGGCGGGAACTATCGCGCTCGGCATCGCAGCATCGGCTTGCGATGTCGTAGTGTGCAACGGGCCCCTAAGGACAGGCCATCAATGTAAAAGTAGTGGACAACCTCTTTAAGTTACCTTTTCTGCGCAATGGCATCCTGTTTACAAGTTGCACCTGTTTACAAGTGTACCTCGAAGAATGGATGGCTGGGTGGTTGCACCAAATATTGATATTTTGTTAATTTACTTTATATTTTGATAACTGATAAAAATAAATGATTGACATTTCTTAAAGCTCTCCTAATTTGCAGAATTTTTTCCACACCTGTCTAACTTTTCAACAATACTTTATATTTCACCAAGAATTACCTCTTTATTTTATATTTCCAACTTTGGAATTTGAAATGCCATCTACAAGATTTGTAAGGAATCATTTATGGGGTTATAGAAGATTTTGTGTGTTTTTAAAGAGCAAACATCATTCGGAAACATGACAGATGCATCAGCTAATATATCAAAATATTTTCTTTTGCATGTTGGAAGAACTTTCTCTTTCAAAAATAGGAATACTCTTTTTCTTCCTTATTTTTCCCCATGTGAATCAAAGCTCAGTTTTTCCCCCATGTGTTAGACCACATGATGTATTACCTATGTTAATTAGATTGTGAGATCCATCAGCCCATGTGTTAGTGGTCATACTCTTGCATCACTCCAAGTGTATTAGGCTATGTGCGCACGTTGCGTTTTTTCCCGTGTTAACGCTGCGTTTTGAACTGCAGCATTTCAGTGCCAAATTGCATGCGTATTGCTTCCCCACCAAAGTCTATCAGAAGTCCGAAAATTCAATGCACTCGCTGCATTTTTAAGCGCAGTGTTTTGGATGCCAGAAATCGCTTCGAAAAAAAAGCAGCATGTCACTTCTTTTGTGCGTTGTAGCTGCATTCTTCACCCATTGAAATCAATGATGTGGGTCAAAACGCAACCTAAATGTACTTGGACTGCATTTTTGTTGCGTTCTGCATGCTTTTTTGACAAACAAAATGCAGGTCTTTTCAGTCTCTCTCTGTTGATGTCGGTCAATCTCTCTCTGTCTGTCGGTTGGTCTTTTTCTCTGTCAGTTGGTCGCTCTGTCTCTCTCTCTCTCTGTCCGTCGGTCGGTCTCTCCCCCTCTCTCATACTCCACATTATGGGAGCCCCCCAGCCTAACAATATCAGCCAGCAGCTGCCCATAATTGCCTGCATTTATTAGATGCGATAGTCCCGGGACTCTACCCAGCTCATCCCGAATTGCCCTGGTGTGGTGGCAATCGGGGTAATAAGGTGTTAAAGGCAGCCCATAGCTGCCACTAAGTCCTAGGTTAATCATGGCAGGTGTCTCCTCGAGATACCTTCCATAATAAACCTGTAAGTTAAAAAAAATAAACACATACACCTGAAAAAATCCTTTATTTAGAATAAAAGACAAAAAAAACTACCCTCTTTCACCACTTTATTAATCCCCAAATACCCCTCCAGGTCCGACGTAATCCACACGAGATCCCGCGACGCATCCAGCTCTGCTACATGTAGCTGACAGGAGTGGCCACAGACCACGGCAGCTCTAGGCCAGCTCCACGCAGCAACTGAAGTGAGCCGCACGATCAGCGATGACATCACTCAGGTTACCCGCAGCCACCGCTGGATCCTCCAACTGTGACAGCAAGTCACCCGAGTGACTGAAGTGAGCTGCGCGATCAGCGATGACGTCACAGGTGAGTTGCAGTCTCGGGTGGAGGACTCCAGCTGGCCGCGGGTAACCTGAGTGACGGCACCGCTGATTGTGCTGCTCACTTCTGTCGCTCAGAGGATTAGCGGTCACCGGTGAGTCCTTTACGGGTGACCACTTATCGATACACGACACACAGACAGCCATGGGATGACAATGAAGTCGGGTGAAGTTTATCTGAGTTCATTCTCATCGCACGACTCTGTCTGTGTCTGCTGTGAGTGGGCATGTAACAGAGCTGAATTGCCTGGAGAACGCACTGTCAAAAATGCATCCAAAATGCATGCAAAACGCATGGAAAATGCATCCAAAATGCATGCGTTTTGGATGCATTTTCTTTTTGACAAACGCAGTGCTTACATTTGTCCAGTCTGCCACAGGGTGCGTTCTTTTCCGCACTGCACAGAATGCAACGTGCGCACATACCCTTAGACCCCAGAATATGCATTGGCCCATGTGTACTAGATATAGATTAAGAACTAGTCTGATTGATTTGGCTATTGAGAGATCAACTAATAAAGCAAATTAGATCAGAGTAACCCTTGACTCTGCTCTATCCGTCAAGCCACACATCCAAGCCCTCTTCGCCTCCTGCCGACTAGAACTCAAAAATATCACCTGGATTTGTGCATTCCTTAACCAAGAATCAGCAAAAACATTAGTGCATGCCCTCATCATCTCCCGCCTCAACTACCACAACCTCCTGCTCTGTCACCTCCCCTCCAACATTCTTGCATTCCTCCAATCTATCCTGAACTCTGCGGCCTGATTAATCCACCTATCTCCTCACAATTCCCCGGCCTTGCCACTCTGCCAATCCCTTCCCTGGCTTCCCATTGCCCAAGGACTCCATTTCAAAACACTAACCATGACATACAAAGCCATCCATAACCTGTCTCTTCCATACATCTGTGACCTAGTCTCTCGGTACCTACCTGCACGCAACCTTAGATTCTCACAAGATCTCCTTCTCTACTCCTCTCTTATCTCCTCTTCTCACAATCGCGTACAAGATTTCTCCCATGCCTCCCCCATACTCTGGAACTCTCTACCTCAGCATATCAGGCTCTCACCTACTGTGGAACCCTTCAAAAGGAACCTGAAGACCCACCTCTTTTGACAACAACCTTCAATAACCCTCAGATCAGTACACCACTGCGCAACCAGCTCTGTCCTCACCTACTGTATCCTCGCCCATTCCCTGTAGACTGTGAGCCCTCGCAGGCAGGGTCCTCTCTCCTGTACCAGTCTGTTTTTGTAATGTTCATGATTGTTGTACTGTTTTTTATGTATACCCTTCACTTGTAAAGCGCCATGGAATAAATGGCGCTATAATAATTAATAATAATGTTTTTTATTTTACATGCACTAGGTTAATTAAAATTAGTGTTTTAAATTTTACCGACATAAGTGAAGATCCTGGGAGCACATTGCAGAAGAACACAGCCCAAAATTCCCCACTTTTTCCAAGCAATGTCAAGTCAGTCTGCCAACCTTTCATCTCAACTTATTCTATTAGTATAATCTTTTTTGCTGATCAGGTCAAGCTTATGAATTGGTGTTAAGTGAGAGGCGCTGCCATCCAAAAGTGAGCCTGGAATGTAATCAGAGAGCGGGGAAAACATTGTGTTCTACACAAACCTTGTTGGGGTATTTTTCCCTGTATATTTGATATTTAGTTATTGCTTTAATGTGTGATATAACCTAGTCTCATGGGAAAAAGATTTATATATGACAGCTTATATTGATATAAAAACAATATTTGCTGTGCTGCACAAGTCAATTAGATACATTTCTAGGAGAAAATCAATAACAAGCATCGATAAACCTTATTCATAATAGTCGATTGTTTTGATAATTAAAGGGAACCTTTCAGCAGGTTCTTTCTACCAAGCCCATCAAAGCAGTAGGGGCATAGACACTGACTCCCGTGATGTAAAGCATCTTGTATTTTTTATGAACTCTGATTTTTTTATGTTCTCTAATTGCTGAACTCTGTATAACCCTGTCCACACCATTGATTGACAGCTTTTAGTGTACACTGTGCATATGCAGAAAGTTGCCAATATGTGATAGAGAAGGAGGTATACAGAGCTCACACAGTATATATGAAGTCTAAATGGCTGCAGGTTTATTAGTCTTCCAATGATAATCTCTTGCTGATAAAGCAGTCATTTTAGCAAAACTACAGCAAGGAGCTCGTTAAGTGACACATCAATGGAATCAGGGTCTCTCCTATATTACACCTCTCTCTGATTAGGTGGCAAAAATCCTGGTGACAATTTACCTTGAATGCAATTTTCCTTTGTTTGTAAATAATGCTGAATCATTACTTAGTGAATTGTTAAAAATCTAAAAAAAAATGCACATTTGGTATCACCGTGTTCAGAAATGCCCAATCTATCAAAATATCAAATCAATAAATCTGATCGGTACATGGCGTAGTGAGAAACAAAATTCTATATATCAAAATTACGTTATTTTGGTCGCCGCAACATTATGTTAACCTCTTCACGACACATGATGTACTAGGTACGATATGCATCGTGTCACTATGATCGCTGTGGGCTGCCGTGGGCAGTCCGTGGTGATCCGCACTCATATCAGCTGACTTCAACAGCTGACGTGTGCCTGCTAGTCACGAGTGGAATCGCATTCCACCCACGACTATTAACCCCTTACATCTTGCTGCCAAAATCTGGCAGCGAGATGTATATGCGCGCAGCCATAACGGTAACTTACCCGCCCCCATCGGACGTCATATGACATGATCATGTGACTTCTGGTGGTTGCCATGGTAGCACAGGGTCATGTGATGATGCCTGTAGCTATCATGATTCACTTTCTCTCACTGCCGGCAGAGGGCAGTGTGTGAGAGGAGAACTGATTTTCTCCAGATCTCGGCTGTGTAGCTGTGATCTGGAGAAATGGAAGAGCGATCAGATGATCATTATAGTCCCCTAAGGGACCTAGTAAAATAAAAAAAAGTAAAAAAAAAGTTTAAAAAAATAAAAAAACCAAAAACCTAAAAGTTCAAATCATCCCCCATTCGCCCCATTGAAAATTAAAGGGTTAAAAAAATAAAAAATTTTCACATATTTGGTATCTCCGCGTTCAGAAATACCCGATCTATTAAAATATAAAATCAATTAATCTGATCCGTAAACAGTATAGCGGCAAAAAAATTCCAAAATTTTGCGCAAAATGCAATAACAGGCAATCAAAATGGTACCGTTAAAAATGTCAGCTCAAGACGCAAAAAATAAGCCATCACTGAGCTATAGATCCCGAAAAATTAAAATGCCACGGGTTTTGGAAAATGGCGCAAAACGTGCGTCACTTTTTTTGGACAGATTGTGAATTTTTTTTAACCCCTTAGATACAAATAACCCTATGCATGTATGATGTCTACAAACTCGCACCGACCTCAGGCATCACAACGACACATCAGTTTTACCATATAATGAACATGGTGAATAAAATATCCCAAACACTATTGTACGATCGCACTTTTTTGTAGTTTTTCCACACTTTTTTTTTGCTGTTTTCCAATACACTATATAGTAAAACTTATGGTTTCATTTAAAAGTACAACTCGTCCTGCAAAAAGCAAGCCCTCATATGGGAAGATTGACGGAAAAAATAAAAAAGTTACGGCTCTTGGAAGAAAGGGAGCGAAACCCCCCCAGAAAAACGGAAAAACGCCCAGATGTGAAGGAGTTAAGATTTAAAGGTATTGCATTAAAATGTAATAACAGGCGATCAAAACATTGCATCCACCAAAAAAATGGTATAATTAAAAACACCAGCTCAAGATGCAAAAAATAACTTGCCACTGATCCGCAGATTCCGAAAAATGAGAACGCTCAGGGTTTCAGAAAATTGTCAGAAAAGTGCAATTCTTTCTTTTGATAAACTTCAGATTTTTTTTTTCCACCACTTACTAGTATATAAAAGTAAAACTACAGATGTTTGGGACCTATAAACTTGAACTAACCTGGGGAAATATAATGCCTGGTCAGTTTTACCGTTTAGGAAACATGGTAAATAAAAAACAACCAAAAAACAATCATGCAATTGAACTTTTTTTGCAATTTCATTGCACTTGGATTTTTTTTCCCTGTTTTTCAGTACAATATGCGTCAGATCGAATGGTGTCATTCAAATGTACAACTTGTCCTGCAAAAAAAAAAAAACAAGCTCTAAAATCTCTAAAATGGCTATATTGATGAAAAATAAAAAAGATATTGCTATTGGAAGAAAGGGAGGAAAAGCAAAAACTAAAAACATAATATCGCCATATCGCCCAGGGGTGAAACGGTTAAAGATGGCAACTGCTATCCATCAGTGTGCAGTCTTAGGATGGGCTGCGTGAAGAGCATCTATGAGAAAGACCTATTCCCTGCAGTGCACTCAAACTGTCAGGCTGACTGAGATGGATGCTCATTCTCAGTCAACTAAAGAAAGGCACTAATCTTCTTCATTATTCCACTCCGCTCAGTATTCTGTTGGGTTGCCTGAACAAAGGAATGTGCGTTCATGGTGTCTGACAGGATGCTCTTCACACAGCCCGTCCTACTGCATGTCCTCTGAAATCTAGGATGGTCTGCACGCCGAATTATGGCAGTTGCCATCTTGAAACATCCAGACAAAGTACACTAGATAAAGAATATTTTTTGCTAAATTAAGGTATTTAGAAAAAGTGTTAATATTTGTTATTTATTTATTCATTTGTTAACAGTTCTCTGAGAACCCCTTTGAAGGTCATGTTCACATGTTGTGTATTTGCTGCATATTTTGTTTGATTTTAAATCATAAAAATTTCTAGAACAAAATGTGCAGAGGGGGAATTCATGGCCTTAAAAAATAGATGGAAAGAACTCAGCAAAAACGCTACCGTGTTTCTCTGAAAATAAGACAGTGTCTTATATTATTTTTTTGCCCTGAAAAATGCACTAGGGTTTATTTTTAGGGTAGGGCTTATTTTTTGGGTAAACACGGTTTACCTGCTTTTCCAGTGCAGAAAACATGCTTTTTGGACATCAAAATAATGATTTCATATGTCCCTTTACACACACACATAGTCCGACAATTAAAAATAAGAAATTTAATAAATTATTGCTATTCCAGAAAATATAATATTACCGCTATAATTTCATAAAATTAATCTATTTCCATTATTTTTCACAAAAATATAGATTTGTATCTTTTTTTCCAATTTTTTCATTGAGTTTGACTATTTCAACTTTATTAACCCCTTCAACCCCGGGGCACTTTCCGTTTTTGCGTTTTTGTTTTTTGCTCCCCTTCTTCCGAGAGCCGTAACTTTTTTATTTTTCCGTCAATCTTACCATATGAGGGCTTGTTTTTTGCGGGACAAGTTGTACTTTTAAATGAAACTATAAGTTTTACCATATGGTGTACTGGAAAGCAGCAAAAAAATTCCAAGTGCGGAAAAATTGCAAAAAAAGTGTGATGGCACAATAGTTTTTGGGATGTTTTATTCACGGTGTTCACTATATGGTAAAACTGATGTATAGGTATGATGCCTGAGGTCGGTGCGAGTTTGTAGACACCAAACATGTATAGATTTACTTGTATCTAAGGGGTTAAAAAAAATTCACAAGTTTGTCCAATAAAAGTGGCGCACGTTTTGCGCCATTTTCCGAAACACGTAGCGTTCTTATTTTTTGGGATCTATGGCTCAATGATGGCTTATTTTTTGCGTCTCAAGCTGATGTTTCTAATGGTAGCATTTTTGCGCAGATGCTACGTTTTGATCGCCTGTTATTGCATTTTGCGTAAAACTTGCGGCGACCAAAAAACGTAATTTTGGCATTTGAAATTTTTTTGCCACTACACCGTTTATCAATCAGATTAATTGATTTTATATTTTGATAGATCGGGCATTTCTGAACGCGGCGATACCAAATATGTGTATATTTATTTATTTTTTAACCCTTTAATTTTCAATGGGGGGAAAGGGGGGAGATTTGAACTTTTAGGTTTTTTGTTTTTTTTTAAATTTTTTTAAAACTTTTTTTTTACGTTTTTTATTTTATTTTACTAGTCCCCCTAGGGGGCTATAGCGATCAGCAATCCGATTGCTGATCGCTATCTGCTGATCACAGCTATACCGCTGTAACCAGCAGAAATAGTCACTTTCTTTTTTCCTCTGCTCCGTGCCGAGGAAGAATGAAAGTGAAACTTCATAGCATCAGGCGTCATCACATGACCCTGTGCTAGGATGGCAACCACCGAACGTCACGTGATCACTCACGTGACGTCCGGAGGGGGCGGCGGTAAGTAAAAAACATGGCCGCGCGCATATAGATCTCGCTGCCAGACTTTGGCAGCGAGATCTAAGGGGTTAATGTTCCGGGTGGAATGCGATTCCACTCGGAACATGTAGGCACACATGTCAGCTGTTGAAAACAGCTGATATGTGTGCCGATCCACGCCGCTTGCCCGCGGCAGGGGGCGGGGCTTACCGGGACACGATCCATGACGGAAAGATCCGTCCATGGTCGTGAAGGGGTTAAGCAGTGTCTTGATTTTCAAAACGCATCTATCAAAACGCAGGTGGAAAAGCAGGTCAAAAGCGCTGAAAACGCATCTAAAACGCGGTAAATACGCATGCGTTTTCAGCGCAAAATGTCTGAAAAAGTCAACTTTGGTCAAATCAATTAAGCCCAAAACGTGCATTTTGAACTTCAAGTAGTAGAACGCAAAGTGCGGTCGCAGCCTTAGACACTCATAGTAAGCTCTACTAAGCAAGATCAGTACATTTCATGCAATATATCGTCTCAGTAAGGGCGTTTTTCCATCTACGATTTCCTGGTGCGCGTGCGATCCGATTAAAAATCGGATTGCACTCGCACCAGTGTTAAACAATGAGACAGTTTACTCTGTCCCGTTTTTTTCTCCACACGAATTGGGCTCTCAGTGCAATTGCAGTGTCGCGCGCGGAAGAGGTGACGCTGCGCTCTCCCACTGCTCGGGTCCGGCTGCTGCTGCTACTGCTCGGTGGTGGCTCGAGCGGTGGGCCAGATCCCGGGGACTCGAGCGGCGTTCCTCGCCCGTGAGTGAAAAGGGGTTTGATTGTGGGGATTTTAGATATTGTCCATGACGCCACCCACGGTTGTGGTGATATTGGTCAAAAAAGACTGACTGCACTCCTCGACCTGACGTGTGAACAGGTGCATAACTGAACATGACATAAAATACAAAAAGCAGTAATGCAGGTCCATGTTCACATATTCATGGTTTCCATACTTTAGCATTATCAGAGTGGTGATGTTGGTGACACCACCGCTGCTCTGGACGGGGATCCTGAGGGCGGTGACAGGTAGCAGCTTTGTTGTTAGTTCTCCCCTCCGTGGGTAGGGGGTTGGTTGTCCCGGGACCCGGTGATGGGGTAGGTAGGGATGATGACAGGGTTGCGGGGCCTGGTGAGGTGCAGGGTCGCAGGGGCAGCGCTGTGCTGCACGGCACGGCGGTACTCACTCAGCCAATGATGAGGACACAGTTCTCGGTAAAACACACGGCTGGATGGACGGGTCCCACAGACGGCTGCGGTGTTTTTCCCCTGACCCAGGTTGGTAGTGTAAGCCCTTTCTTTCACCTCCGTGCACACTCCTCCTGCGCTCCGGTTTCCAGCTGGCTCCCCGGTTCGGTACCGGTGGGCCACCGCCCAGCCCCGGCTACCTACGGTTCCACCAACTGTCTTCCCAGCTCTTGCAGACGGCCACTACCGTCTGCCTCACTCTCTACTCGAGGGTCCTAGGCTCCAACCTAGGCCCCAGTCTGCGTCTGCCTCTCTGCAGACCTCCTCTCTCTTCCTCTCCTCGACTTGTCTCCCTCACACGGTTGGACTGTTGCCTTCTGTCGGGACTTGTCTGCTGGGGAACCCAGGAGGTCTCCTTCGCTAACGAATTCGGCAAATTCACGGCGACTCCTAGCCTTGCCGGGGTCCGTAAGCCCCTGCCAATGGTGCTGGCTTCTCCTTGTGTACCGGTCCGTTACCGCCGGGCCACCGCCCGTCCACGGTCCTTACGGTAAACTCTGATAGGCCACTCCTGCAGACGGTCACCACCGTCTGCCAAACTTGCTGCTCCGTCCGGGCCACACACCCGGACTCACTTCAGTCTGCTCACTTGCCACTTTCCTACTGCTCACTTTCACTTCTCAAAACTATCTGACTGTTTTCCCTCCTCCAGGACTGTGAACTCCTTGGTGGGTGGAGACCAACCGCCTGGCCACATTCCCCCTTAGTTAAATGCAGACCATCCGCGGGCTGCCCGTCCATCACCGGTTTTATTTTCACCAACTGAAAAATATAGAAAAACGGTAAACACACAATACAAGCAAAATAACATCTTCCCACATCAGGAGGTACTCTTAAACGTTACTAACGGTTACGGCTTCCGCTCTCTCCCACCCAAGCAACCTGGCCCTGATGCTGCCCCTAAGCAAATGGGCAGCACCCCTTGACCCCAGTCCTGCACAAGTTGCCCGAGCGGGTTCTGTCCTTTTCAGGGGACCCGCGTCCATGGGGACCCCTGAACCCCTCCAGAGGATCGCCACCGGTTCCGGTGGTGGCTGGGCCCCAGCCTACTCCACTGCGGGCCCTTCCTCCAATCTGCCTCTCCGGAGGCGGTCACGGTATGAGCCAACAAAACATATTTATTTATTTACATTCCACAAGTTTGTGGTTGTCCTGCAAGTTCACGGGCTTGTTCATAAGGAGTTCCTTATGCAGAATTTGTAGAGAGGGGTCCCAACGGGGACCAGTTGCCGGCAACGACTGGTTTAAATCAGCAGTTTGTGAATCAGATGAATCTTTGGTTAATCATTCACTTATCATTCTTATTTTTAAACTTGCAAACGGCACTCTGGTGGTCCCAACGGGGGACAATTGCAACGGGACTCCGCTGCCCTTACTCCGACTCTTTGGTGTCGGCTGGGGGAGGGGACGCGGCGGACACATGGGCCTCCTGGCTGCCCCTCAGCTTGGCATCCAGCGCGAACCACCTTCTCTCCCCACAGTGCCGGGTGTGCTGGACCAGGTCGCCCGGCATCAGGTTACGGCCTGGGTGTTCCTCCGGCAAGTGAGCATTAACATTCTGCCGGGCTATGAAAACTTCGGCCTCCAGGCCCGGTTCATATATGAAGCCATAGCCCCGGCGGACATCAAACCGCCTCACCTGCCCTTCATACAGGGGGCCCCGGAAACGGAAGGTCGCTTGCCTCAGGTTCTCCTTCTCCCGTATTGTACGGGCTACCATCTCTGCCTTCTTTTTCTCCCGTTCTGCGATCTCCGGGCCCAGCGGTGTCGGCTCCCTATCCCAATACGGTGCTGCTGCGAGCTCTGGCGCACGGGTCGGGCCCCGCGAGACCTTTTGGACACTGCCCAGTGCTGGTGATCTGGGCGGAAGGTCCCGCGGTGACTTGGCCTGGGACGCCGCCTTGCAGCGACAACCCGGCGCAACCTCAGCCGAGGTGTGGGGGATGGGCACAGGGGCTTTCTTCCGCTGGGCCTTCTGCACGAAGCGGCCTGTCAGCTCCGGCTCGGGAAAAGTCTCTGTAAATGCCTCCGGCTTGGGCTTCTGCACTTTCCAAGGCAGCACTTCCGGATGGTCACGGGCTCCGGCTACAGGTCGGTCCGCCTGGGCGGACATGCGGGGTATCGCTACCGGTTGCGGTGGTAGCGGGCCTAGTGGCGGGGTCACGAAAGCCGAGACTGGTAGCGAGGGAGGTAGCAGGGCGAGCGGGTTCAGACCGGGTCCCTCAGCCACAATGACCGACCCACTAGGGGTACCGGAGCGTGGGTCACTCACCCTCCCTTCCGCAACTTCCTCCTCGCGTCTCCGCACGGTCGCTATGACCTCCGTCATGTCGGTCTCCCACTCCTCCAAGAGGAGCTGCATCTTGACCTGCAGCCGTTGTTGAAGCTGTGCGGTCCAGATCTCCACCCACGCCGCGGTTCCAGGCGCGGGGGCTACGGTGCTACGGGACGGCATATACATCTTGCTGGCGGCCTCTCCCAGGAATAAGATGGCCGCAGGGTCCTGGCGTCCCTCCTTTTATAGCCACGCTAACATGCGGCTAGACGCCATTTCGTCCCCCTCAGCCTCTTTCCGGCTCCTCCTCTACAGGGGCGGGGTTTTGACCTTCGCGCCTCCACTACTCGAGGAGATGCTCGAGCGGGAATTTTTCGCGCCCAAGATGGCGGCTTCTCAAATTTTTTGGCCGGACACCTCCGGCGGTCACAAGGCGCACCTCTACCAGACGGCAGAGTGGTAAGAATCCTGTTCGTGACGCCAAGTTGTCGCGGGCGGAGGAGGTGACGCTGCGCTCTCCCACTGCTCGGGTCCGGCTGCTGCTGCTGCTGCTCGGTGGTGGCTCGAGCGATGGGCCGGATCCCGGGGACTCGAGCGGCGTTCCTCGCCCGTGAGTGAAAAGGGGTTTGAATGTGGGGATTTTAGATATTGTCCATGACGCCACCCACGGTTGTGGTGATATTGGTCAAAAAAGACTGACTGCACTCCTCGACCTGACGTGTGAACAGGTGCATAACTGAACATGACATAAAATACAAAAAGCAGTAATGCAGGTCCATGTTCACATATTCATGGTTTCCATACTTTAGCATTATCAGAGTGGTGATATTGGTGACACCACCGCTGCTCTGGACGGGGATCCCGGGAGCGGTGACAGGGAGCAGTTTTGTTGTTAGTTCTCCCCTCCGTGGGTAGGGGGTTGGTTGTCCCGGGACCCGGTGATGGGGTAGGTAGGGATGATGACAGGGTTGCGGGGCCTAGTGAGGTGCAGGGTCGCAGGGGCAGCGCTGTGCACCACGCCACGGTGGTACTCACTCAGCCAATGATGAGGACACAGTTCTCGGTAAAACACACGGCTGGATGGACGGGTCCCACAGACGGCTGCGGTGTTTTTCCCCTGACCTTGGTTGGTAGTGTAAGCCCTTTCTTTCACTTCCGTGCACACTCCTCCTGCGCTCCGGTTTCCAGCTGGCTCCCCGGTTCGGTACCGGTGGGCCACCACCAAGCCCCGGCTACCTACGGTTCCACCAACTGTCTTCCCGGCTCTTGCAGACGGCCACTACCGTCTGCCTCACTCTCTACTCGAGGGTCCTAGGCTCCAACCTAGGCCCCAGTCTGCGTCTGCCTCTCTGCAGACCTCCTCTCTCTTCCTCTCCTGGACTTGTCTCCCTCACACGGTTGGACTGTTGCCTTCTGTCGGGACTTGTCTGCTGGGGAACCCAGGAGGTTCCCTTCGCTAACGAATTCGGCAAATTCAAGGCGACTCCTAGCCTTGCCGGGGTCCGTAAGCCCCTGCCAATGGTGCTGGCTTCTCCTTGTGTACCGGTCCGGTACCGCCGGGCCACCGCTCGTCCACGGTCTTTACGGTAAACTCCGATAGGCCACTCCTGCAGACGGTCACCACCGTCTGCCAACCTTGCTGCTCCGTCCGGGACACACACCCGGAATCACTTCAGTCTGCTCACTTGCCACTTTCCTACTGCTCACTTTCACTTCTCAAATCTATCTGACTGTTTTCCCTCCTCCAGGACTGTGAACTCCTTGGTGGGTGGAGACCAACTGCCTGGCTCCACCCCCTGGTGTGGACATCAGCCCCTGGAGGAAGGCAACAAGGGTTTTGTGTCTGACCTCGATGTGCCTGCCGGGAGTGTGGGGTGTGTTGGTGTTGTTCTCTGTGGCTCCTGGCTTGTCCAGGGCGCCACAGCAGCATGCTGCATCAGAAGCGGTACGCAAGTGGAAAAGCGCCGGGTTATAGAAGCAGAGAAGCATAGATAGGTAAAAACACAATGCATAGATTGTTTAAAAGTAGTGTATGGATGTTGTTGAGTAGCAGTTGAAAGCAGCTTATAAAGGAACGTGAATTAGACATTAGAAGAACATTAAAACACTGAATTGGACAAAGTTTTGAGGAAGCAATTTCAGGTTATGAGATATATCACAAACAAATCATCAATTTCTAAAGGCCAACCAATCAATCTGTAAGTAAAGTTTAATTATCTTTTAGGATATAATGTATTTAATATTGTGTGTCTCAAATTAATTTGGAGTGTTGTTCGTGACCACATAAGACGTAACCTTCTTTAAGAATTATTTATTATGCTGAAAGATGTCATACCATTTCATGTTTTGCAGAAGGCATTAGAAAAGGTTGTTTCATGGATGTTAATAAATTCTAACAAGAATGTATAATTCTTATACATCCTCATGTTTTAATTGGTACAAACGTCCAAAGTCCATCATTAGTAATGCAGTAGACCCCTGCAGAGGAGGTATTCTCTGTTTCTCATCTGTTCTTGAGTCAACTGTCTATGATAGTTTCCTGATAAATGTATGCTCTTCGGGGAAGCACTGCTGATTGAAACATGGTTAGCCAGGCTAGACAGCAGCTCCTCGGTCAAAGAGGTCTTTGTCTGAACTGAAAGTGTTACAGTGAGAAGTCCGTGTAATGCCTCTTTTCGCATTATCCTTTTTATAGAAACATTTACATGAAATGCACCTGACAGAAGCTGACCTGCACCATTGCACGTACTCACTTGGCACAAACAACAGACTCTTAACCATTCCATATTGGTCAGGGTTTATTTGCTGGCTTGAAGTGCTTTTTAAGGGAAATTTGAGATCATTGTGTTTACTGCCAAATACAGATTTTAATATTATTTTACAATTTATATATAAAGTCAATTTTATCACATTTTTCCTTTACACACATCCAGGGCCAACATCAGCACCCCGCACACCCGGGCAAGTGATGGAGCCCTAGCCAGCCGGGGAAAGGGCCCACTCACGATCGGCAGGTTGTCACTATCTTTCCTGTGGCCCCTGGTCAGATTTCTGGGGACTGCAGATAGAGCTCCTATGCCGCCCCTGCAGCAGTCTCACTTTTCAGATCCGGGGTTATTGTGGCTCGAGGGTCTCCGGACCTGGGGGCTTGCGGCCACTTCAAATGTAAAAGGGAATATTTACAAGGGGAGAGTTTGTGACGCCACCCATGGTTCGCGGTAAGGGGAGTACCGCTGCTGCCATTGGAAGTACCCAGGGGGAGATGGAGTGGGACAGCCAGATGACATTCCCTCCACGGGTAGAGGAGGCCCCGGGACTCGGGATGATGAGAAGCAGGGGTGTGTGGTGCAGGTTGGACATAGGGGAGGACAGCGTGCTCACTCAGGCTGTGTTAGTATTGATGCGACCATAAAGCAGACTCTGACACAGAAGTAAACCAAGTCTCTGGTTGCTGCTGCCACTTCAGGGGAGCTCGTCTGGGAGTCCGCTCCCGTTGGTATTGCTGATGATCTGTAACCTGCCTCCATGCACCAGTATTTAGATGTTCTGAGTGACCCCTCGGCTTGAAGCTGTCGGGGTCCTGCTCCCTACGCTTAAGTAGAGGAGCTTTGCTCTCGATGGCTTACACTTGGGATTTCAGTGGGCCGCATAAGCTGGAAAATCCTATACCCCTTGTTGTATTGTTGCCTTCAATCTCTGAGATCTTGGGGAAAGTTCATGAAGAGACTATCCTTCACAGGTGAATTATTAGGTTGCGTGAAGCTACTCCCTGATCTAGGGTCCAGTACCCCGCCGTGCTCGGTACCGGTTTGGTTACCAGATATTTCGGTGCTGACGATTCTCCAAAACTAAGTCTAGGCACCCTTCTCTAATACCCTGAGACTGGGTCTCCGAATCCTCCAGTACCAAAACCACCGTCTACGACCTAGCCAAAAGTTTCACAGGGAGCTCCAACTCCCTCAGCGCCTCACTCTTTGGGAGTGACTCCCAAACTGACCCTCAGCTCTGCTCTCCACTTCCTCTCACTGACTTCCTCCCTCCCACCAGTCTGCCTGACCCCCTAGGCGAGTGGCCCTGTTCCAGCTAGACCACCCACTGATGTGCCTGACAGGGTGTTGTGTGAGGTGTGGCTAGGATTTGAATGCTGCTAGAAGCAATACCAAAGGTTGGGATCCCAGAACTATGGAGGGGGGGGGGGAGCTCTGCACAAGAAGAGAAAGGAGTGCAGTTCCCTGTGCACACTGATAGATTCAGGGGCATCACATTCCCCCTTGGTTAAACGTAGCTCGTCCCCGAGCTAAAGGACACCCAGAGAATTTATTTTTGTTTTAACTGAAAGATTAACAAGTTACGCATACTCATTCATCCCTCACAGGGAAGGCAATATACTTAAATGTTACTTTAAACTCTCAGAGTTTATTTTATAAGAACAACAGGGTAGTTGTAGCGGTAGTCGGTGGCTCAGCCTGCTCTGCTGCAGCCCCTTCCTGCAACAGTCCATTCCCATTGTCCTTCTCCGTTCAACCCACCAGCCAAACAACCTGGATCCTTGATGCCACCTCTAATCCTGGTGGACACCCCTTTTCCAGGTACCTTGGCAGTCCCTGGTGACAGTGTTGAAGTCCTGGAAGTGTAAAAGATGACTCTGGTAACTGTCCTGAGTAACTTGGTAGCCGTTACCCATTATGCCTCCCTCCATTAAGGGCCCCTGGTGCAGTCTACCTAGCGCTGCACTGTCCAAGACTCTGATGGCTTTTTTTACCTTCAACAGAGCATGGGAAAAAGGTTCAACAAGGATGACACAGTCTATCTGGAGCATTAGCTCTCCTGTCACCCTCCACCGAGGATCCTGTAACCAGTCCCTGACGGCCTTCTCCACTCAAACATAACATTGGAGAACGTTCAACAAGGGTAACAGGTCCAAACAGCCATTATTCAACCTTTTTAATAAACTTGTGAGTAGCTATCCGGGTTCAGCTACCACTGCTGCATAGGGTTATGATGCTCACTCGGCCTCCTGGGTGCAACATTCCAGGAGCAACCACAACACATTCCAGGAGTCGGGTCCAAAAGCGGGAATGGAGGCGGTGTGGTTTGTCGGTGGTGTAACTTCGGGAAGCCGGGTTGGCTGGTACTCCCCAACCAGACCGGAGACGGGTCCCGGCTCTGGGCAGATTAGTGAGGATGAGAGGGTCTGTGTTCCTACCTCTCAGCACTGCTCCACGTGCACGGCCCAGTTTTCATGGGCCCACACTGCTGCCACCATTCTCTGAACCTCCTGTTTCCAGTCCACAGCTTGTTGTAGGCACTGTACCCGCACCCGAACACAGAACCGGGCTAGCTCTCGTTCCAGCCAGGCAGCAGTCCCTGGTACAGAATGGCTGGATTCCTGCACCGCTGGGTTAGCCATCTCGCCGGTTGCCAATTCGTTAGCCTCCATCCTCTCCTGGCGCTTTCATCCTCCTCTCCCCCTTGGTTTTCGTCAGCAATCGCTCTCTACCACAGGGGATTACTGGGAACTTCCGGGCCCGGCCACTTCTGGTTTCCAACTGCACTCTCAGGACAGGGGGCGGAGCTTCAGCTTTGCACGCTTTTGGGCGGGAAGATGGCATTTAGGCTCCAAAGATGGCGGAAAATGTCGGGAATGTCGAATTTTTTACACTGCAGCTTGGATTTTTCAAGGTGCACGTCACCCAGGTTAGTCCAGTCCGAATCCTGTTAATGACACCAGAAATTTGAGGTGTGCCGCCCCTGCAGCAGTCTCACTGCTCGGATCTGGGGGCAGAATCAATGAGCTGCAATGAGCAATAACTGGTTGCAGGGCAGACGCTGTCACACAGGCTGCAGGCGCCTCTGACTGCAACAAATCACAAAGGCCAGGCTGGGAAAGCAGTGCATATGTATGAGCAATGATGAGCGGAGGCCGCAGGAGCAGCATACAGCTGCGCAGGAGCAGTCTACTGCCGGGCCGCAGCCTTGGTAGGTATGAAGCACTCGCTTCATTCTTATTTTCTTAATTTTTTTTAAATTTCTCAACTGCCGGATCCGGATAAAGCAGCCGGAATCGCAACTTTGAAATCGTGCGGATCCGGACTTTTACAGTCAGGGTGCACCCATCTCTATTAGTGACAATATAAAAGAATCAGTTTATAAGAGATAAATATGCAATCATGCAATGGTTGAATTTCTCAGTATTAAACTTTCTTGTAAAAATTTGAGACATACTGAATCCACAGAAAACAAAAATGTGAACATCTTGGAAATTCCCTGATTATAATATAACAGCAAATTTAGAATTTTTTTTATCTCTGTGGATTGTGATTATTTTTTCTTATCTGCTTTTTCACATATTTTTCTGGACTGCAGTTAAATTGGTTTTAGAAGAACAGTGTGTAGCTGTCTTGTATTAGCAGTGGATAGCAACCTGCTTTTCATATTGTCAAAGGCATTTTGTATTAATTGTGATCATTAAAGGCCAATACTTTTTCAATCACTTCAAAGGGAATATCTTTAAATGTCTCTTTAGTAATCATTGTTGCAACCTGTGCCTCATGGTGGCCTGGACATTCCTTCAAGTTTTGCCCTAAAGCATTGTTACCCAACTTCAGTCCTCAAGGACCACCAATAGTGCATGCTTTCAGCATTTCCTTAGCATTGCCAAGGTGATGGAATCATCACCTGTGCAGATGATTATCTCACCTGTGCAATACTAAGGAAATCCTAAAAATATGCACTGTTGGTGATCCTTGAGGACTGGAGTTGGGGAACATTGCCCTAATGCATCTACAAAGTAGATGATCTGCTTTTTTTTGTAAAGCAAGGTATACAAGAGAAAGCTCCTCAAGATTTTCTATCATTAAAGCAAATTTCTTTTTTTAAAGAAATACAAATTTTCAATTTTTTTTTTAAGCCCCAAGAAAGACTTGTTATTTGAATAGTGCTTATACAGGGCTGGACATGTTCTTCACACAGCTTTGGCAGCACAAATATTGCTAGCTACCCACCGAGAACTCAGACCTTGGTTTACGAGAACAATCCGTTCTGGGAGTGTGCTTGTAAACCAACTTACTCATCTAGCAAAGCAAAATTTCCCATAGGAAATAATTGAAACTCAGACAATTCGTTCCACAACTTGTAGCAATGTCCCATCCTGGTCCCCTATTGTGCCATTCCACACATGCAGAAACACAAACACACACACATATTATGCTCACCTACCCTCCGTTCCCTCGGCGGCCTCTAACTTGGTTCTTGTAGTCCGCAGGTATGTGTATCCAGTAACCATCGCGACCGATGCAGGAGCATCCGCTGTCAGTGCTTCAGCAGCAGACGTCATACACAGTAGCCGCTTGCCTCTGATTGGCCAGTGCTCTGACATCAAAGGCATGAGCCGCTTGCCTCTGATTGTTCAGCGTGCTGCCTTTGGGAAGCGATGACAGCAGAAGCTCCTGAATCACGATGGTTACCGGATACACATACCTGCAGACTACACGAACCAGGTTAGAGGCCGTCGAGGGAACGGGGGGTAGGTCAGCATAATATGTGTGTGTGTGTGTGTTTGTGCGGACTGCAAGAGCAGGTAAGAGCCCGGTGAAAGTACGGAACTGGAAGTCTGTGCTGTGAATATTTGCTTGTACAGCAAAGCATTGCTCATAAACCGAGTTACAAATTTACAGCAAGCTTTGCTGGTATAGTGAAATACTCGCAAACAGGGTTACTCATAAACCGAGGTTCCACTGTATCTGATTCTTGACTATCTGCAACTCTAGATCTGCTGCTATTTTATGAAGTTCTAACTGATTTTTTAGATAGATGGTAAATATTGTATACTCTTTCAAGGAAAGTTTTATAGTGATTCATTTGAGATATAGAACTGATCTCATCATCAAGAGCAAATTGAACTCTGAGGCTTAAACAGTGCCATAAGACAATTTTTGAGTGTATCAGTGGAGAATTAGTTAAACGCTGCACTGTCATATAGACGAATCCAGATGAAGTTCAAGTGATTTATTTTTCAACATGTTTCGGAGAACGCTTTCTCCTTCTTCAGGCAAAAAAATCACAGAGTACAAAGCAGCCAGGGTATAAATAGGCCGTACAATCAGAGATATGATATATCAGAGATATACTTTTTGAGAAAAAAAAAAAAGAGGTAAATATCGGTTCAAATCAGATAAATAAAAAAACAGCCTGACAGATTGGAAGAGGTATCGCAATTAACATCATAAAAATAAAAATTAATTCCTGCATTTCTTTCACAAGTTGTGTCATAAAAAGTTTTATTTAAAAGGAAAAGGAAAAAAAATTAAATTAAAAGACTCATGATGTGGAGTTGAGCACCAGATGAGAGATGACATGCTTCACAGGTCTGAACTTAGTGCAACCTGCTATAGACAGAACAGTGAAAAAGACGCAGGATTGTATCGAGGTGTTTAGAAAGTTACATGAAAAATATATATAATATAAAAAGGTATATAATATTTGTAGGGATAGCCATGACTTATTTTCAGTGTTAAATTAGAAATATTTACAAATTTAATAAATATTACACAAATTAAATAAAAATCATACAGCTCATGAGCAGTGTGTCTCAAAGGAATGAAAATCTGAGAAAAAAAGATAAGCATGCGTGCGATTAGAACCCAGCGCTGTGTATATGCTCAAGGCGTGGGGCCAACAATTGTTAGGAAAGAGAACCATAGGGCTGCTGAAGAGAACAGTCAGGAGAAATTATACCCAATTTCTTTGTGACTATTAATACTGATGAGAATCTCTTGTATACATATTGTTTGGATAGACAAAAATATTCATGTAGAAAAAACAAAAAGCAAGCACCAAATGTGCACTTCAGCACTAAACATTCCAAACTGTACTTATTATAAAGATTTTGAGATTTTTGGCAAAAAATTGCAATTTCTTGAGCTGCCTCGCCACGTCACGGCAAATCTCATTTGAGGCAGTCCTACACTAAAATATTTTTATAAAATGTGCCATACGGCCTCACATATGAATAGTAGAACTGCTCTTAGCAGCACTCACCTGGTCTATTTCAATCCCGTACCCATGACTGAGTCATGGCTGTGGGCGGGACAGGTCCAAGCAAATGCTGCATGAAGTAAATAGCCTGTGGACAAAGCCTGATGTCCACAGGCTATTTACTTCATGCAGCATTTGCTTGGACCTGTCCCGCCCACAGCCATGACTCAGTCATGGGTACGGGATTGAAATAGACCAGGTGAGTGCTGCTAAGAGCAGTTCTACTATTCATATGTGAGGCCGTATGGCACATTTTATAAAAATATTTTAGTGTAGGACTGCCTCAAATGAGATTTGCCGTGACGTGGCGAGGCAGCTCAAGAAATTGCAATTTTTTGCCAAAAATCTCAAAATTTTTATAATAAGTACAGTTTGGAATGTTTAGTGCTGAAGTGCACATTTAGTGCTGGCTTTTTGTTTTTTCTTCATTAAAAATATTCATGTGTAATATAAACCAAAATTACAATAATTGAAAAATTGGAATTTTGGAGGGGGGTTAACCAGATTCTTATACATACAAAGATTATAAAACAATTGATATTCATAACCCCAATTGACCATGTCCCTGTCCATGTTCCCAATCGGAGAGAGAATTAAACAGAAAAGAAACATTCTGGATATATAAATTGAACACACTGAAACCTCGAGGTGTGAATGAAGTGACAGATCTCTTTTATTGAGTAAATGTTTTTGATTTGTTTTTATTTTTCATGTGACCTATTTTTAATAAATATTATAAATTGTTTTATCCTTTTTGTATGTATAAGATTGTGGTTAAACCCATTCCAAGAGTCCAATTTTTTGGAAGCACTCACTATAATGATAGGCAGATACTTTCACTTTGGACTCCAAACATCTGTTCTGTCTTTTTGGGCATGCACACAACTGTGGTCAACCACACTTTTCTGGTCTGGAAAAACACCTAAAATGAAAGTACATGGCCGGAACTAGGACCAGATGTTGTTCCAAGATATTCCATCTGGCTCATTATAGTCAGTGGTTCTGTTGGGGGTTGCATTTGAATGACATTTTTTGAGGATTTACCCAGAAATCTCTGTGTAAGTACTCAGCATAAAGCACATGATAAATGTGAACCGAGATTTATTCTGTTTTTTTGGGGGGAGGCAGAATGAACATATAAACAGCAGTTCAAGAATTGTTTTTATTTTTATACGCCGTTTACCCAGCAGTATACGAGTGATGATTATTCTTTGGATCAGTGTTTTACTTTTACGCAATAAAAATGGTGGGGGTTTTTTTTTATAAAAAAAATAGTTTCTTCATCCTCATATTCTAAAAATGATTACTTTTGGCCAACGCAGGGCTTATTTTAATCAGAACAAGTTGAAGTTGTATTGGTACCATCTAGGGGAACATAATGTTTTTTGTTTACCTGTATTCAGATTTTTTGGATGCTGCAATTCAGTTATTGTGTTTATTTTTGAATTTGGCTTACCCAATAGTTATGACAGTTTTATAGTTTGGGTTCTTCTGGACGCAGTGACACAAGTGATACAAGTTATGCGTATGTTTTTTTGCTTATTTTTATGTTTAATTTCAAAACAGCTTTATCTGCTTTTTCGTGCTTTTATTGTATATTTATTTTTACACTTTATTGATTTTCTATACTTTTTATTTAGTATTACTGTGGGACTTGAAGCAGACCCTTTAGTTCATGACAGGCAACTGCTTTACTATTGCTAATGTTTGATCACAATTATTAATGGGGGAAGAGCTTAGGTCATATTTTGCATTTCTTTCTCTTTCAGAGTTTGACTAACATGGAAATTCCACTTGAAGTGTTTTCTATTTATACCAAGATGTATTGGCACATACAAATACAACTTTTTGCAGCCAATGACAAGACTATGACTTGTTAGTGAGTGTTTTACATTGAAAAGCAGCAAAAAAAAAAAAAAAAGTGAGATCAAAGAAGCGAAGAAAACAGGCTGCAAAGGGGCTGGGTGATCAACTTGCTTTGTGTTAACCCCTTCATGACCGGCCGGTTTTGTAGGTCCCTCTGTCATAAAAAATTCTAGTTAGCTATTCCCCAGCACTTTTCAAGGCCTGCTAGAACATGCCCGTTGTTATCTTGATCTTTCACTGTAAGGGGTGGACAGACCCCTTACACGGAGGCGCAGTTTTCCCCCCCTGAAGACACCCCACGCTGGGGTCGTTAAAAAATGTTAATTGTGTTTTTACTGTATTAATGGGTTTTCCCCCTAGTGTCCGGGTGGGACGGCTGTCCCCATAGGAACAGTGCAGGAGAGAGGAGGAGCCGGCAGCTTAGGGGAAGGGTGAGAGGTTAGTGAGTCAGTTTCTGCTGGGACGGGGGAGAAGGAGCAACGGGGGCAGAGTGTGGGAGCTATGGTGGCAGATAGCAAAAGAAAGGAAAAAGAAAGTGTCCGGATCGGGAACCCGCAGTGCACAGGTGGGACCCGAAGAGGCTTAGCCGGCGAAGCAGAAGTGTGTGGGTCAATTCTGCAGTAACCGGAGTGTGAGCCTAGGTGAAGAAAACTAGAGTAGCCGGGCAAGGCCCCCTGAAAAGAGAAGACAGGAACAGTGTCCCCGGCAGGAATTGTGATTTGTTGATACAAGATTTCTGCATTGCACCTGTTGTGAAGATACGTGTAATAAAATGCCTTTTGGTTCAACTGATGCCTGCCTGCGGAGTTTTCCTGAGTCTGTCAGCGTGCTTCCTTCATCCACACTCTGCCCCACCAAACATTCCCCTGTCCCAATAGTGACGGCGAGGCCGGGGGTTAGCCTGTCACCCAAAGGGGCCACGACTACACCCCCTGAGGCACCCCCGGCACCCCGTTACAAGTGGCGTAGTCGGCAGGATACGGACTATCTGCGGAGGGTCCCGATCCAAGAATGTGAAGATCAAGCGGTGCCTAAGGCGTTGGACCAGGCACAAGACGGCGCTAAGATGGCCGCCGTCTTCACGAACACAGTGAGCGCGCGGAAAATTGGCGCCAAGCGAAGAACCCTGAGCTGGCCGGCGAAGAAAAAGAAGTGCAGAGTGCGCCACCAAAAGAGGGGAGGTACCGGCCCCAAGATGCTGATGAAGGCTAGAGATGCGGCCGGTGCTACAGAGAAAAAGAGGCGTCGCCTATGCTGGGTTGACCTGGTGAGTGAGGCCAGGGGTGAATTGTATCCAAGAGCGGGAAAAGAAGGCCCGCCTCCACTTTCCCTGGTGCCTGTACAGGAAAAGCCACAGGAGACGCCAACTCAGCAACTGGCATTAAGTACAATGGAGACACTGACAAAGAAGCGAGCTGCAGTGGACGCGATGGTGACAGCCAGCCTGGGAAGAGGACGCCCGAGGCAGAGCGTGGCCGAGGAGGCCCTGACTATAAAGTTACCGGCTGTGCCAGGAGGTCCGGAGCGGCCCGCAAAAGTAACGTGGGTCACGTCGTGGGATGCCGTGACCGGAGAAACCTCCACGGAAGTCCGGGCCACGTACAAGACGCAACTGCAGCCGGGAAGCGAGACACTGGGAACACCCCTTCAGAGTCCGGAGGTGGTTACGCCAGTCAAGATAGGACCTCCAGTCTCCACGGAAGTTCCGATCCCGGGAGAGCAACATGCCCCGGAGTTTGAAAAAGATGAATGGGGATTTTTCTGGGAACCGGTAAAGCCGGCGCCCCTAACCCGACGACAGTTGGTTCAACGGATGCCTGCCTGCGGAGTTTTCCTGAGTCTGTCAGCGTGCTTCCTTCATCCACACTCTGCCCCACCAAACATTCCCCTGTCCCAATAGTGATGGCGGGGCCGGGGGTTAGCCTGTCACCCAAAGGGGCCACGACTACACCCCCCGAGGCACCCCCGGCACCCCGTTACATCACCTGAGGGGCCTCAAGTGGTCCTGTAACATACGTTTTGGAGGGACTGCTGTTACTTACAAATTTGGGGCGGTCCCCTCATTGAGACTCAGATAGTGGAATACATATTCCATAGCAGTTTACAATGTACCCATTGTGGCGGTGGGCTTTACCCTCCTCCTCCTCTTTCACCTCCATGTCATTCTGAGGCCCTCAATTCAAGTTTTCATAGGGCCTGCCGGTGACAAGAAACCTGATTTTGGTGAGGGCCGTGAGGTGGACCAGTAACATACGTTTGGGAGGGCCTGCTCTTACTTATACATTTGGGCGATCCCTTCCTCATTGAGACTCAGTGCAATACATATTCCATAGCACAGAAACAAGGACAGTTCTGGAAGAAGATTCTTTGGACAGATGAAACCAAGGTCAACCTCTACCAAAATGATGTAAAGAAAAAAGTATGGCGAAGGCATGGTACAGCTCATGATCCAAAGCACACCACATCATCTGTAAGGCTCTGTCCGCACTTTCCGTTTCCACCTGCGTTTCAGCTGCTTTTTAGGTCCGTTTTGAACTGCAGTGTTTTCATGCCAAAATGCAAGCTTTTTGATTTTCCAGCAAAGTCTATGGAAAATTGGGATTTCTTGTCCGCACTTTGTGTTTCTAAACACTGCGTTTAATTTGCATAATTTGTGGCAAAAACCATGCGTTCAAAGAAGCAGCATGTCAATTGTTTTTGCCATTTGGGCTACGTTTTGCTAACATTGAAGTCAATGAGAAGTAGCAAAAAGCAAAAGCAAGCCACATCAAAATTCCAGCGTTTTCCCTGCTTTTTAGCTGCAGAAACAATGCGTTTTGAACTACCAAAACGCATGCTTTTCTGACTTCAAAGTAATGGAATAATATGTCCCTTTACACACACACAGTCCGACAATTAAAATAATGAAAAATATTTATTTATTGATAATTTTGTCAAAAATTGTATAAAACCGCTATAATTTCATTAAATATAACTATTTTCGTTATGATTTAAATAATTATATGTCTTTTCTTTTTTCCCCCTTTTTTCATAGTGTTTGTATGTTTAAAATGTATTTTGTTGTGTCTTTGTGTTCAAAACGCACCTGACTTTAGGCAATGAAAAAGCAAGTAAAAAGCGCTAAAAACGCAGCTAAAATGCGGTAAATACACACACGCATTTACCGCGTTTTAATGGTCACAAGCAACTTTGGCAAAAGCAATTTCTGCCAAAACATGCGTTTAGAACTGCAACTAGGACGACGCAAAGTGCGGACACAGCCTAAAACACGGCGGAGGCAGTGTGATGGCTGGGCTTGCATGGCTGCCAGTGGCACTGGGTCCCTAGTGTTTATTGATGATGTGACACAGGACAGAAGCAGCCAGATAAATTCTGGGGTTTTCAGAGACATGCTGCGTGCTCAAATACAGCTAAATACAGCCAAACTGATTGGTCGACATTTCATAATATAGATGGACATTGATCAAAAACATAAAGCCAAAGCGACTCAGGAGTTTATTAAAACAAATTTGTGGAAAATTCTTGAATGGCCGAGTTACCACCTGATCTCAACCCAATAGAGCCGCATTTCACTTGTTAAAGACTAAACTTCATATAGAAAGGCCCACAAACAAAGAACAACTGAAAACCGCTGCAGTAAAGGCTGGCAGAGCATTAAAAAGGAGGAAACACTGTGTCTGGTGATGTCCATGAGGTCAACACTTCAGGCAGTCATTGCCAGCAAAGGGTTTTCACCCAAGTATTAGAAATTACCATTTTATTTCCAAATATTTAATTTGTCAAATGACTTTTGAGCTCCTGAAATGAAGAGATTGAGTTTAAAAAAATGCAATAATTTTATTCAACCCACTGAATTAACGCTGAAAGTCTGAACTTCAACTTCAAAATGTCAAAAATGTTGTCTCTGTCCAAATATATATGGACCTAACTGTACCTGTGAACTCCCCCTTATAAATGGGATGTATTTATCTTCAGAATTAGTCAATCACATTTACGCTCATATTCAATAGTAGTCAGTGCACGATCGTCATCATTTACAGGGATTCTGATTATTCCCATATAAAGTTTAGCTTCTATAGGAGGCCATGTTCTGTAAACAGCTTACAACACAGCAAAGGGATCTCATTGTTGAAAATTATAAGTCAGGAGAAGGGTACAAAATTCTTCAAGACATTAGGTATACCATGGAACACTGTCAAGACATCATCATGGAGTGATATCACCTAGAACTGACTGACCCTAAATATTTGATGAAAATGAAAGAAGTAAATTGGTCCAGGAAGCTGCCAAGATGCCTACAGCAACATTAAAGAAGCTGCAGGAATTTCTGGTAGTGGAGTATAATTTACAAGAGTTGATGCGACAAGCATTTTACATTTCGATCTAATCTAAGGTTGCAGTCAGACAGCTGTCACTCAGCGTCGGGTGCGTCTGACTGCAACCAATCAGACGCCGGTGTGCGGGGGAAGCAGTGAATATGTATGAGCCTAATGAGTGGCTCTGGAAGAAGAATGAGAGATTACAGGAACAGTGTGAAAGCTGCGCTGGTAATCCATGAGTATGAAGCGCTGAGAGAGACAGATGGACAAAGAGAGAACGCATGAATTTATCCTGGCACAATGTGGGTGACCCTATGACGCTGCACGGCCAGCCAATCACAGTACTGCCACAACCAAGATGGCTGCAGCATTACTGTGATTGGTTAAGAAGTTCAGCATGTTTAGTGGCTGCAAATCAGGCACCAAACCTGCTGGGCGGGAATTACGAATATCACGAGGCGAGTACACAAAAACTCGCAATGTAACAAGTAACCCGAATACCGTACTGTGTGAGTGGTGAATAGTACCTGTTACACTCGCTGATCACTAGCAGATATATATGATCTACAGTACTGTAGATTCGAACTGAGGATAAGGTGCCAAGTGAATTTGACTACATACTTTACTTAAGCAGTGCCAAGCAAAAAAGGGGGGAGTTACCCCGCTCACCTGTTCAGGAGATCAACACTCTGGACCGTGCAAGGAGAATGGGTCGGCAGACCCCAGCAGCAGCATAGAGAACGAATAATTCCAGCAACAAGTCCAAAATGTGTAGATTAAAAATTTTTTCAAAACTTTATTCCATGTTCATTAAAAAATTTTTTATCCATCATGAATTCATGCAAAGAGGAGGACGCGTTTCGAACATGTAGTTCTTACTCAGTCTCTAACAAATGTGAGCTGACAGATCAGTTTAAAAAAACAAAAGACATGAAAACCGGACATGAGGTCAGAAATTAATTGTGGCACTAGCAATGTAATATATCTGATCTCATGTGTCACATGCCGCTTACAGTACATTGGCAGCACAACTCGCACGCTGAGAAAAAGGCTGTCTGAACACATACGGTATATGATGCTAACAACACCACCACCAGGGGTTTGTCAGGTGCATCGCAGCATTTTCTCAGTGTGCATGCCGGCGATATGAGTTAATTGCAAGTTAATGCAATTGAAAAAGTGTGCCTGCCAAGGAGGGGTGGCAACCCTAAAGATATCCTTTGCCGCAAAGAAATAAAATGGATTTTTACAATGGACACCAGGACCCCTTTGGGAATGAATTTGAAAAAAGATATGTTATATATTTATTGATACATCCTGTTTTTTGTTTTTTTTTTGGTAATTACCATGATTAATTATCTTGTACCTGTGCAGCTTTTCTGACCTCATGTCCGGTTTTCATGTCTTTTGTTTTTTTAAACTGATCTGTCAGCTCACATTTGTTAGAGACTGAGTAAGAACTACATGTTCTAAACGCGTCCTCCTCTTTGCATGAATTCATGATGGATAAAACATTTTTTTTAATGAACATGGAATAAAGTTTTGAAAAAATTTTTAATCTACACATTTTGGACTTGTTGCTGGAATTATTCGTTCTCTTTACTTAAGCAGTGGTACACGAAAAAGTCTGCATCTTTAAAGATAACAATAATTTTTATACAGGACAATGCTCCATTGCATGCATTGAAGTCTCCACTGCTTGGCTGCCAGGAAAGGCCTTAAAGATGAAAAAATAATGACTCAGCCCCTTCTTCACCTGATCTAAACCCTATTGAGAACTTGTGAGCCCTTTGTAAACAGAAGATTTACTGTGAAGTAAAATAGTCACCTCTATGATTTCTGTCTGGGAACCTGTGATTGGTGCTATCCAAAAAATTGATTGTCAAAAGATTAATATAGAGTCTATAGATATGCTTATGACTGTTATTGAAAACAAGGCAATCTGTATCGGTCACTGGGCATTTTCTTTATTTTTTCAAATGCCAGTAATGTATTTTTGTACATTTTGAGTTGTTTGGTCATTATTGTCACTTTATCTGATGAAAGTATATAATTACAATGGAAAAATGTAAATTTTTCACTTAGTTGCATAATAATTTTGCACTAGGGATAAACGGGCCCTGTGGATGTTCAGGTTCGATTGAAATTTAGTTAAAAGTTCAGTTCGGTATCTGCAATTGACCCGGACCCCAAACCACATGGTCAATAGGACCCAAACTTTGGTACTGTAAAATGGTGATATTAAGGGCTGGGGACTGCAAAAAAAAGTGTAACGCCCCCGTGCCAGCGGCCGAGCCACTCGGATCCGGAGCCGCGGTGGCTCGAGGGGTCTCTGGATCCAGGGGGTCCACGTGGACACTTGAAATTAAAAGAAGAGGGGAAGCATGTACAAAAGGGGTTAGAAAGTTCGTGATGCCACCCCCGGTAATGTGAGAGACCACCGCTGCTGTTGGGGAGCCCGGTGACAATGGTGTGGCAGCCGGATGTTTAACGCCTCCTTGGGTAGGGGGTTTGTGTCCTGGGGCCCGTTGGATGGTTGGTGTTTGGGGTGCCATTGGGGATAGGAAAAGGGTTTTTTCAGCGTACTCCCTAAGTCCAGGAATAACACCACCGACAGCTTGTAAACCAGAATTCTGAGCACCACTGCAGCTTGTAGGGAGTACGCTTGGGTCCGTGCCCTTGGTGTTGCTGTCAGCCAGTGGCCCTTTCCTTGGCACCTTTGTCTCTAGTTGGACCCTCGGGTATAAAACTCTTCGGGTCCCGCTCACCCGTATGGCTAACAGAGTGAGCTTGCTCTCATGGTTCACGCGTAGGATTTCTTTGGACTATATTTGGAAAGTCCTATCCCAAGGGTGCGCTACTACCCCGATTTTGGAGCGGGTTGGGGATGACACTTGAAGTCTTCACCCCCGTCGGGTAAATTACCAGGACGCGTGAAGCTACTTCCTGGCCTAGGGTCCACGTACCCAGTCGTGCCCTGACCCCTGCCCGGTGATAGCACAAGGCCGCCGGCCGCCCTCCTCGGCATTCTGTGCCCCCTGACACTATCCCCTGCGCCCGGGGTTCCAGCTCATATCAGGCTCAGACCAACGTCTGCCACCTAGTACTCGGGAGCCCTGCTCCACCTGTGACCTCCTTCTCCTTCCACTACCACTTCACTTCTCCTCTCACTTCCTCACTCTCTCCTACCAAACCCCCATGTGGGCGGCCCTATTCCCTTCAGGCCCCCCAATGGTGTGTCTGGTGGGTACAGTGTTCCTAGGGTTTTTCATTGGCTCAGCTGTTAGCAACACCAAAGGACCAGGACCAGTAACCAAGGAGGGTGGATACCGTGCTGAAGGGCAGTTTGCACAATACCCTGTGACGACCTGATAGGCCAGGGCGTCACATAGACAAATTTGAAGCTCTGCCTGAGCATGAGCAATCCCATATCATGGAGCAATTTGGGTTTGAAAAAAGAGAACACTACCCAACTTACTTAGGTATTAACTTAGCCACTAACAAATCCTCCCTCTATAAATGGAACTACACATCACTTATACAGAGGCTAATGAGAGACCTTAATAAGTGAGCTCCATTTACTCTCTCCTGGCTAGGCAGAATTCATTCCATCAAGATGGTCACAATACCCAGATTTCCCTACCTATTCCGGTCTCTACCACTCAGTGTTAGCACAAAAACGTTTGCGTACATATACAAGTTAATTGTAAATTATGTTTGGCAGGGATGGAGACTGAGAATAAGACTAAAAACTATATTCCTACACAAAAGACTAGGAGGACCGTCCCTTCCCAACTTTGCTCTTTACTACAAGGCAGCACAAGTAGCGCAACTGGCAGATGTCTTGACACCATCCAATTGACCTAGATGGGTCAAATTGGAAAACTCATTCTTTGACAAATCACAGTTGACATCAACGCCATATATTACCCCGATTTCCACCACACCAGGGCAATCGGGATGAGCCCAGTAAAGCATCACAATTTGCGTATCTAATGCATGTACAAATTGTGGGGAAGTTGTGGGCTGCTAATTTTTGACTGGAGAGGGCCCAAGAACCATGGACTTTCCCAGGCTGAGGATACCAGTCCTTAGCTGTCTACGTTTCCTACTCATCATTTTTTTTCACTGAGCCTGGCAATCATAATAATCCAAGTAGCAATGATGGCTATAGCATTACTGTCATTTGCAGTAGAGATGAGCAAACCTGAGGTTCGATGTTCGGAATTCGAGTTCAGAAACCGACTTCTAAAAAAACAAGGTTTGGGTTGGAAGTTCGAGTGAGTTACGAGTGCAAACCACTCAAGCAAGTAGCACTGTGCTTGGGTATGAGTAATGCTCAGCCCTGTGTAAACCACGTGCAGTGTTTGAATGGCTCTCACTTGGGGTAAAATCAGTGTGATCAGATGCAGTGTGCACACACAAAAAAAAAAAATGAAAAATCCTGCCCACCCTCCCCCGAAAGTGTTCTGCTTATGGCTGGCTGCCTGTGGGTGGAGCCACAAACTGCCCAATTACAGACTTCCATTGAGGTCAGGTCACAAACCAAACTTTTTTAAGGTTCAACTGAACCTGCCAAAGATTTGCTCATCTCTAATTGGCAGGCAATTACTAGTGGCTGAAAATCTGTAAACAAACATGTGGGTAGAGGACTTGAAACTTACTAATCGAATACCAAAATATTCGACGAGTAACGAAAAGCCCGAATACCTTAATATTCGTGCTAGTAATGAATAGTACCAAATATATTCACTCATCACTAGTGAGGATTAGAGTTGAGCGATGTTCGATGTTCGCCAATTTCATGTTCGAGTGATTTTGGGGGATGTTCGAGCTCGAGCTCGAACTCGAGCTTTTTGCTAAAAGCTCAACAGTTCGAGTTAAGTTCGAGAACAGTTCGATCAACAAAAACGTGGCTTTTCACAGTAAGGCTATGTGCACACATTGCTACCTGCATGCGTCCTGCATCCCCAGCACAATCCCTCTCTCATTCCTACTCACCGATCATGGGCGTCTTGCTGCACGGCTGTCAGAAATCTGCGCCGTCTTTTCCTCTTTAGAAAATGGCTGCCGCTTCATTATTCAATCAGGTATTCCGTGCTTTCCCCGCCCACCGGCGCCCATGATTGGTTGCAGTCAGACACGCCCCCACGATGAGTGACAGCTGTCCCACTGCAACCAATCACAGCCGCCGGCAGGCGGGTCTATATCGTGCAGTAAAATAAATAAATAATAAAAAAAAAAATGCGGTTCCCCCATATTTGATACCAGCCAGGATAAAGCCACACGGCTGGAGGCTGGTATTGTCAGGATGGAGAGCACCACATTATGGGGAGCCCACCACCCTAACAATATCACCCAGCAGCCACCAGGAATTGCCGCATCCATTAGATGCAACAGTCCCGGGACTCCACCCAGCTCATCCCGAATTGCCCTGGTGCGGTGGCAATCGTGGTAATAATGAGTTTAATCATGCCAGGCATCTCCCCGAGAGACCTTCCATGATTAACCTGTAAGTGAAAGTAAATAAACACACACAACGAAAAATCCTTTATTTGGAATAAAAGACAAAAAAAATCCTCTTTCACTAGTATATTAATCCCAAAACAACAATCCAGGTCCGAAGTAATCCACACGACACTGTCAGCTCTGCTACATGAAGATGACAGGGAGCATTCTGTGTCCCCTCCACGTAGCACATGAAGAGAATCGTGCTGTAATCTGAGACTTAAGTCTGCAATGCAGAAGTCAAGATTACCAAATCTGCCCATGGTTTTCATTAGAGCCAGTAGCTCTAATGAAGAGCATTAGTTCACGAGTCCTAGCCCCCCAGCCGTCCCGGTAAAATGTTTTATTTATTTTTAATTTTAAATTAGAATTATTTATTTATAATTCTAATTTAATTTAATTATGCACTGAGGGGAGGAGCCGGACATCAGCTGTGAGCCGCGGGACACCTCTAAAATCGGAGCAGTTCACGGAATGAGGCTGCATTGCTCTATCTCTTTCTCTCAGTCAGTCAGTCAGTCTGAGTCAGTCAGTCAGTCAGTCTGAGTCAGTCAGTCAGTCTCAGTCAGTCTCTCTCTCTTTCTCTCCTCTCTTTTCTCTCTCCTTTCTCCTCTCTCTCTTCTCTCTCTCTCCTCTCTCTCTTCTCTCTCTCTCCTCTCTCTCTTCTCTCTCTCCTCTGTCTCTTCTCTCTCTCTCCTCTGTCTCTTCTCTTCTCTTCTCTCTCTTCTCTCTCCCTCTCTCTCTTCTCTCCTCTTCTCTCTCTTCTCTCTCCCTCCCTCTCTTCTCTCCTCTTCTCTCTCTCCCTCTCTCTCTCTTTTCTCTCTGTTTTCTCTCTCTTTTCTCTCTTTTCTCTCTCTCTTTTCCCTCTCTCTTCTTTCTCTCTCTCTCAGACCTGGCGATGATCAGCTGATGCGGTCACCTGACGGAATCAGCTGACACTATAAGTCGAGCGGTGAGGCCGGCTTTTTACCGCCCGGCTGGCTAAACTATCAGCTGATGCTGCCGGACAGGAGTCTGCACAGAAGTAAGTAGTTTTTTTTGCACAGATGCATCATCTGATTGTATAAAAGCCGTTTATACAATCAGCTGCTGTGTCATCTGATTCAGGCCCTTGTGCCTGACACATCATCTGATCGCTTTGCCTTCCAGCAAACCGATCAGATGATATTGGATCTGGATTGGACGGCGCGGGACCCTTGACCCAGGATTACTGAGGAGGGGGGTTATTTATTTCAATAAAGCCACAGCCACCCCAGAAAATGGCACTTTCATAGAAGCGCCATCATATGGCGCTGTATCCAACTCTTCCAGCTGCCCTGGTGACGGGTGGCTTGCTGGGTAATAATGAGTGAATACTAGCTTTGTTTTACTAGATAGTCAGAGATTCTTAAAGTCAGGCAAGTTTGACCCGGCCATTAAGAATCTCCAATAAAGGGTTAAAAAAAAAAGAGCACACAGAGAAAAAATACTTTAATAGAAATAAATACACAGACACATTAGAGACTCCATGTTTATTAATCCCTCTCATCCCTCCACGATCCATGGTCTTCTGTCTTCTTTTTCCTTCAACCCATGCAGCTCTGCTACATCAGACAGCGCTACATGGGAGGAAGGACGCTGCTGCTCCCCGTTCACTGCAGTCTATTCACTCAATCACTGAGCAGAGGATGCAGGCTGTAAGCGGGGACGTCACCGCTGACAGGCGGCTTGCTATAGCAACGGTGATCTCCATTATTGACCGGCTGTGGCAGCCGGTGAATAATGGAATGGGGAAGCAGAACGGGGAGTCGACCATGTGCCAGAGCATTTCGCTGGTATACGGAGATGCTGGAACTATCACCGCGTACCGGAGAGTGCAATGACAGGACCTAGCATGACGTCATAGCCATGTGACCAGTCTGTAGCCAATGAGATAATAGACACGTGACTGGTCACATGCTTTTTTTGACGTCACGGAAGGTCCTATCATCAGTGCTGGTTACCGGGAGGACGCAGCGATTATCGGAAGGAAAAGCGGCAGGAGACAGAGTGCAGGACACATCGCGGGGTCCTGTAAGTGTTATGGCAATGTTTATTAACTGTATGTGTACATTTCTAATGTGTTTATATGTGTTTGTGTTTGCCTCCCATTGTTTTCAATGGGGTTCGAGAGGTTCGCCGAACGGTTCGCCGAACCGAACTCGAATGCGGCCTCCGTTCGACGAACCAAACCGAACTCGAGCCTTTAGAGGCTGGCTCATCTCTAGTGATGATGTCAAGGTGCAGGAGAAAAATAAAACTATTTTTGACTTTGTGCAAAAGTCATAAAACACATGCACCATTTTGAAGAATTTGATGCAAAAAATATCAACGAATACCACAAGACAAAAATAAAAGTGACTTAAATGGAAACTCACCTGGTTCATGCTGAATCTAGGACCCAGTGTCCCCCCACACTGACAGACACTGGGTTCTAATGCTGAGGCGCAGTTACAGCAGCTGCTGTCTATAGACAGAGTGGAGGCTGAACCCATGCCGGCGCCGCCCTAATGACTGAAACCTGAATGCTGCTGGAAGGAATAAAGTTATTTTCCTCCCAGCACCGGTGGTCAATGTTCCGGCACCAGGCAGGTTTCAAACTCTATTAACCTGCGGATTAACCCAATATCTGCAAGTTAATAGTATTTTTAGAAGTGACACATTCCCTTTAAGCCTTTCCACAATTCCCCCCATGCTTCTACATTTTTAATATCAAGAAACAGAGTCTCATAGACGAAAGGAGTGACAGCTGAGCCAGGCCATTAGGTATAGTGACTATACAATGCAATGTACATTCCCATTTATTATACTGTAGATTGAGAAGTGCCACCTATAGCATGCGTTATGTTATTTCAGTACTACTACAGACAATTACATTTGGCAAATTGACAATAATTTAGCATAATATCAATCCACAGTAAAGGAAAATATGCAAGTGTAATTTTCAAGATTAGCTACAAATAGTCACAATTTCATAAAGAAAAACATACATAGATAAACTTTGAATATCTTACACATTGCATAACTCAGCCTAAGGTACCATTTCCAAGCGGGGATTTCCATTTCCATTAGAACTGGAATAAACAAAAATTTGTCTTCTAGATCTTATTTCATGGAAAGTATAGAAGGTGGACATGGGGCCTGAGCCAAATGAGGCAAGACATTTAAGCTTTTCCAAAGAAGCTGTTTTTTCTTTTGTACTACTAGTAATATATACCGTAAGATGATAATATAGAAGACTAGTAATTTTGACTTTACATAATTACACAATACACTATCTGGACAAAAGTATCGGAACACACCCTTTGTCATTGTATTCAGGTTTCTTTTAGTCCCTTTTCCACAAGTATATAATCACCAGCCCCTTGCTATGCAGTCTAAAGGCCCCGTCACATGCAACAACGTATCTAAAGATATATCGCCAGGGTCACGGATTCCGTGATGCACATCCGGCATTGTTAGTGACGTCGTTGCGTGTGACACCAACGAGCGACTGTTAATGATGGAAAATACTCATCAAATCATCCATCGGTGACACGTCGTTCATTTTCAAAAGTTTGGACACAGATTCTCATTCAAAGAGTTATCTTTATTTTCATGCCTCTGAAAATTGTAGATTCAAATTGAAGGCATCAAAACTATGAATTAACACATGTAGAATGAAATACTTAACAAAAAAGTGTGAAACAACTGAAAATATGTCTTATATTCTAGGTTCTTCAAAGTAGCCACCTTTTGCTTTGATTACTGCTTTGCACACTCTTGGCATTCTCTTGATGAGCTTCAAGAGGTAGTCACCGGAAAAATGTTTTTCACTTCACAGGTGTGCCCTGTCAGGTTTAATAAGTGGGATTTCTTGCCTTATAAATGGGGCTGGGACCATCAGTTGTGTTGTGCAGAAGTCTGGTGGATACACAGCTGATAGTCCTACTGTTAGATTTTGTATTATGGCAAGAAAAAAGCAGCCAAGTAAAGAAAAACTAGTGGCAATCATTACTTTAAGAAATGAACGTCAGTCAGTCCGAAAAATTGGGAAAACTTTGAAAGTGTCCCCAAGTGCAGTGGCAAAAACCATCAAACGCTACATAGAAACTGGCTCACATGAGGACCACCCCAGGAAAGGAAGACCAAGAGTCACCTCTGCTGCGGAGGATAAGTTTATCCCAGTCACCAGCCTCAGAATTTGCAGGTTAACAGCAGCTCAGATTAGAGACCAGGTCAATGCCACACAGAGTTCTAGCAGCATACACATCTCTAGAACAACTGTTAAGAGGAGACTTTGTGCAGTAGGCCTTCATGGTAAAATAGCTGCTAGGAAACCACTGCTAAGTACAGGCAACAAGCAGAAGAGACTTGTTTGGGCTAAATAATACAAGGAATGGACATTAGACCAGTGGAAATCTGTGCTTTTGGTCTGATGAGTCCAAATTTGAGATTTTTGGATCCAACCACTCTGTCTTTGTGCGACGCAGAAAAGGTGAACAGCTGGACTCTACATGCCTGGTTCCCACCGTGAAGCATGGAGGAGGAGATGTGATGGTGTTGGGGTGCTTTGCTGATGATACTGTTGGGGATTTATTCAAAATTGAAGGTATACTGAACCAGCATGGCTGCCACAGCATCTTGCAGCGGCATGCTATTCCATCCGGTTTGCGTTTAGTTGGACCATCGTTTATTTTTCAACAGGACAATGACCCCAAACACACCTCCAGGCTGTGTAAGGGCTATTTAATTAAGAAGGAGAGTGATGGGGTCCTATGTCAGATGACCTGGCCTCCACAGTCACCAGACCTGAACCCAATCGAGATGGTTTGGGGTGAGCTGGACTGCAGAGTAAGGCAAAAGGGCCAACAAGTGCTAAGCATCTCTGGGAACTCCTTCAAGACTGTTGGAAGATCATTTCCGGTGATTACCTCTTGAAGCTCATCAAGAGAATGCCAAGAGTGTGCAAAGCAGTAATCAAAGCAAAAGGTGGCTACTTTGAAGAACCTAGAATATAAGACATATATTCAGTTGTTTCACACTTTTTTGTTAAGTATTTCATTCCACATGTATTAATTCATAGTTTTGATGCCTTCAATGTGAATCTACAATTTTCAGAATCATGAAGATAAAGAAAACTCTTTGAATGAGAAGGTGTGTCCAAACTTTTGGTCTGTACTGTATATGTCCTCATCCTGGGCCCTTCCTTGTATGTATGTCCCCATCCTCGTTTATTGCCCCCTTCCTAGCATATATGTCCTTCTCCTGGTATACATGTCTCCATCTTGGGACCCTCCTGGTATATGTCTCTCTTCTGATGTATTTGTCCCCATCCTGGTATATATGTCCCATTCTGTGCCCCTCCTGGTGTATATATGTCCCTTTCCTGGTATATACTGTATGTCCTCCTCCTGGTATATGCAGTATGTCACCATACTGGTTTGTTTGTCCCCTTCCTAGCATATATGTCCCCACCCTGGGCCCCTCCTGGTGAATATATATGCTCCTCCTGGACACATTCTGGTATATATGTCCCCATCCTGGTTTTTGTCCACTTCCTGGTTTATATGTCCTCCTCCTGGTATATATATGTCCCCGTCCTGGTTTATTTGTCATCTTCTTAGCATATATGTCCTCCTCCTGGCATATATGTCCCCGTCCTGGTTTATTTGTCATCTTCTTAGCATATATGTCCTCTTCCTGGTATATATGTCCCCATCCTGGGACCCTCCTTGTATATATATCCCCATCCTGGTTTATTTGTCCCCATGCTGGTATATCTGTCCCCATCCTGGGCCCCTCCTGGTGTATATATATATCCTCCTCCTAGGCACATTCTTTCATTCTTTTATATATGTCCCAATCCTATTTTTTTTTTCCCTTCTTGGTTTATATATCCTCCCCCTGGTATATATGTCCTCCATCCTGGTTTATTTGTCCCCCTCCTAGCATATTTGTCCTCCTCCTGATATATATCCCCATTCTGGGGCCCTCCTTGTATATATATATATCCCATCCTGGTTTATTTGTCCCCATGCTGGTTGTCACGCTCCCGGTGTCCCAGCAGCGCTCCTTACCTACTGAGCTGGTCTCACCATCCAGGCACCGCTCCGTAACCACTGAGCCAGTCACACCTGCGTCACGTCACCGCTCCATACCCACTGATCCGGTTGCACCTGCATTGCACTGCTCCGTGCTCACTGGTCCAGTCCATGCGTCCACCGGTCACGCCTGCCATTCCCGCTCATGCTCCCCAGAGTCCTGTTCCTGGTCTCAGGAGTCTGATTCTGACTAATGTTCTGTATAGGACCGGGCCGCGCCCACTCACCTGGTCTTATAGCCCCAGCACTGCTGCAACAGGAAATGACCTGAGGCTGTGCTGAGTATATAAGACTGGCCTCTCCATGTGGGCAAGGCCTGATCATCACTTGTGTTTCTATGCCTTGTCTTGTGAGCTAGGTGCTCAGGTCTTTGTTCCTGTTTCCTATTACTGCCTTAAAGTACGCTGTGACCTTAGTGACCTGGTCCTGTCTTTGCTTCCTGATACCTGCACCCGTTCCTGCCACGTTAGTGCTCCAGCTACCGTGTACCCTGCCCTCCAGGTGGGGTGCTCGGTCCAGTGGATCCACCTCCTGGGCCTACCACCAGTCCTCCCCGGCCCTCACACTGGTATATCTGTCCCCATCTTGGACTCCTCCTGGTGTGTATATATATTGTGAGGTAGCACGGTCGGCTGCGCTGCAGAAGACACGGGATCCAGGCATTAAGGTTCACAGCACACGGTTTTAATGTCCAAACAAAAAAAAGTCCACAACAATATATACATGTGCCTCTCCAGCAGAGAGCTCAGGGAGTTCTGTTCACTCCCTCACACCCGGCACACCTGCCCTCGTTCCTGTTTCCATTTAACCCTTCCTTCAGCCTGTAGGGAAACAGCATTAACCCTAGAGTGGATTTACTTTCTATCATGGAGTGAGCACAACCGGGGCGAGACATACCGGCCGTCATAGATAACCCCGGTCACAGTCTCACATACCCCCCCCCTCAGTTCAAGCGTGCGGGGTTGAACTCCCGCCATCAAACACGGGCCGCGGGACAAGGCATCGGCGTTGCCCTGCAACCTACCGGCCCTATGTTCAACCGTAAACCGGAAGTTCTGCAGAGAAAGGAACCACCGGGTAACCCGGGCATTCCGTTCCTTGGCGGACCTCATCCAGACCAGTGGAGAGTGATCCGTCACCAAGCGAAACTGCCGTCCCAGCAGGTAATAGCGTAGGGACTCCAAGGCCCACTTGATCGCCAGGCACTCCTTCTCCACTACGCTATAATTCCGCTCGGGAGGGGTGAGCTTCCTACTTAAGAAGGTGACGGGGTGTTCCTCCCCCTGAACCACCTGAGACAGTACCGCCCCCAGGCCGACCTCTGAGGCGTCAGTCTGTACTATGAACTCCTTCCGGAAATCAGGGTGTACAAGAACGGGCTGTCCGCACAGGACCCCCTTCAGGGCCCGGAAGGAGTCCTCGGCCTGCGGAGTCCAGCGCACCATGACGGACTTCTTGCCTTTGAGAAGGTCCGTCAAGGGGGCTGATAGTCCCGCAAAATCCTTTACAAACCTCCTGTAGTATCCCACGATACCCAGGAAGGCCCTAACCTGCTTCGTGGTCAGGGGTCTAGGCCACTTCTGGATCGCCTCAACCTTGTTAATTTGGGGCTTAATCACTCCTTGGCCTATCACGTAGCCCAAGTAGCGGGCTTCCGTGAGTCCCAACGCACATTTCTTGGGATTGGCTGTCAATCCGGCTGTTCGAAGCGCGTCCACCACCGCTTGTACCTGTTCCAAGTGGGTCTGCCAATCGGAGCTGTAAATAATGATGTCATCAAGGTACGCTGATGCATACGCCTGGTGGGGTTCCAGCACTAAGTCCATCAACCTCTGGAACGTGGCTGGAGCGCCATGTAACCCAAAAGGCAAGACAACATAGTGGAAGAGACCCTCCGGCGTAACAAAAGCGGTTTTCTCCTTGGCGGACTCCGTCAGTGGCACCTGCCAGTACCCCTTGGTCAGGTCGAGCGTGGTAAAATACCGCGCCTGTCCCAGCCTATCAATCAGCTCATCCACTCTGGGCATGGGGTAGAGATCGAACTTGGATATTTCGTTCAATCTCCTAAAGTCATTGCAGAACCTTAAGGAGCCATCGGGTTTTGGTATTAGGACGATCGGACTAGCCCATTCACTCCGGGATTTTTCGATGACCCCCAGGCATAACATTGTCTTTACTTCCTCCGATATGGCTTGTCGTCGAGCCTCCGGTACCCGGTATGACTTCAGGCGTACCTTCAGGTGGGGCTCGGTGACAATATCATGTCGTATCAGACTGGTCCTACCGGGCAGCTCGGAGAAGACATCGGGGTTCTGCTGAACCAACCGTCTGGCCTCTCGCCTCTGAGTCTTGGTGAGGGCTTCTCCAATCCTTACTTCCGGTTCGTCCTCTCCGGAAGTCGCTGGAGCCGGAGGTGAACGACCCGAAGAGGAGGGAGATGGGGAAAAAACAGCCATCAGGCTTTCCCGTTCCTGCCAGGGTTTTAATAGGTTGACATGGTATATTTGTTCAGGTTTCCGCCTACCGGGCTGCAATACTTTATAGTTAACCACCCCGACTCTTTCCTTTATCTCGTAGGGGCCTTGCCACTGAGCCAGGAATTTACTCTCCGCCGTGGGGATTAATACCAACACCCGATCCCCGGGTTTAAAGGTCCGCACGGTGGCTTGTCTATTGTAGCGGCCGCTTTGCGCGGCCTGAGCCTCCTGTAAATGCTCCTTCACAATTGGCATGACCGCGCTTATGCGGTTCTGCATACCCAAAATGTGTTCAATCACACTTTTATGGGGGGTGGGCTCTTGCTCCCATGTTTCCTTTGCCAGGTCCAACAATCCCCGGGGATGTCGCCCGTATAACAACTCAAAAGGCGAAAACCCCGTGGATGCCTGTGGCACCTCACGGATGGCAAACATCAAATAGGGAAGCATCATATCCCAGTCTTTCCCGTCTTTTGAAATCACCCTTTTTAGCATGGTTTTCAGGGTTTTATTGAAACGCTCGACTAAACCGTCCGTTTGAGGATGATACACAGACGTACGCAACTGCTTGATCTGGAGTAGCCGGCATAGCTCTTTGGTCACTTTAGACATGAATGGGGTCCCCTGATCCGTAAGGATCTCCTTGGGCAACCCCACCCGGCAGAACACAGCAAACAACTCCCGAGCTATAAGCTTTGCTGCAGTATGTCTGAGAGGTATCGCCTCGGGATACCGGGTGGCATAGTCAACGATCACTAGGATGTGTTGGTGCCCTCGAGCGGACTTTACGAGGGGCCCCACCAGATCCATCCCTATCCGTTCAAAAGGGACTTCTATAATGGGTAACGGTACCAACGGACTGCGAAAATGGGTCAGGGGTGCGGTAAGCTGACACTCCGGGCAGGTTTCGCAGAACCGTTTTACCTCCCCAAAGACTCCGGGCCAATAGAACCTTTGCAATATTCGCTCCTGCGTTTTCTTGACCCCTAGGTGGCCACTCATCAGGTGTTTATGAGCCAAGTCGAGGACCCGCCGACGATGCGGCTGGGGCACCACCAACTGCTCTACCCCCACGCCCCGTATTTCATCTACCCGGTAGAGTAAATCCTGCTTAAGAGCGAAATGGGGGTACCTTATCTGGGCACCGGGCAGCTGTGCCACCCCGTCAATTACTGTCACCCGACTCCGGGCATGTATTAATGTAGGGTCCTGGAGTTGGGCAGTCCCAAACGTATCCGGGGACGCCTCCAACTCCGGGCTGGGTTCGACCGTCTCAGCCTCTCCTGCCAATACCTCTAGGGGCGACCTATCGGGTTCACATTCTGTCCCTATCATGGGGACCCCTACGGCAGGTGTCCCGGATTCAGGATTGTAGGGCTCAGGTCCCGGACTGACCAATATCTGAGGAGACTTAGAGGGTCCCTTCCATAAAGTCCAAAAATAGGGCAGATCCCTTCCTAGGATCACGTCATAAGGAAGAGTGTTAAGAAGTCCCACCTCATGTTGCACCTGACCGCAAGGTGCTGTGATGGTGACAATCCCCGTGGGATAGTCTCGGCGGTCCCCATGTATGCAAACCACCCCCACGGTACGTCCTGTGGCCTTTACTTTAGCCCTCAAGGTGGATCGCACAAGGGTCACTAAGCTTCCGGAATCCAACAATCCTGTAACCGGACATCCATTCACCTGTATTTGGCACAAGTGGGGCTCCGTCTCTGGGGAGACCAGGTCAGCGGTACACACCACCTGAGCATACATTGAACCCCGCCAGGTAACCCCACAATCCATGGGCTCCGTGGTGAGTGGACACTGGGCTTCCATATGTCCCACCCGCTGGCACCGCCAACATCTAATGGGGACGGAAACCCCCTTGACGGGTTGTCGTTTAGGGTACAGAACCTTCCGGACCTCAGGATTGGCGGCCGCGGCCTCAGGCGGGACGGTAGGGGACTCCTGCACCGTTGTCGGCGGTGGGTCCTTGGCCCTAGGCTTGGAGGGGCCGGACCGACGGGCGGTACGCAAAGTCTCAGTGTCCCGTATCAAGTCCTGCGTAGCCACATGCCGCTCTACCAGGGACACTAACTGGTCCAGGGTACTCGGGTCGCCCTGTCCTACCCACCGTTGAACGGTGACAGGTAAAGTGCGCACAAAACGATCCACTACTACCCTTTCCACCATCTGCGCCGGGCTCAGAGTGTCAGGCTGCAACCATTTTTTTACAAGATGCAACAAGTCATAGGCCTGGGAGCGTACGGGTTTGGCTTCCTCATAGAACCACTGATTTACCCGCTGAGCCCGTACATAGGTATTCACCCCCAACCGTGCCAGTATTTCGGCTTTTAGGGTCACATAGTCAATGGCGTCCTCGGTACAGAGGTCCAGGTACGCTTTTTGGGGTTCCCCCGTCAGATAGGGCGACAATACCTCAGCCCACTGGGGGGTCGGCAGCTTTTCCCGCTCGGCCACCCGCTCAAATACCGCCAGGAACGCTTCCACATCGTCCCCCGGGGTCATCTTTTGCAACGCTTGTCTCACCGCTTTCCGGACGCTGCCGTCATCACCCGGTCCCGGGGTTGTTGCTGCCGGTCCGGCACGGATCGACTTGGCCAGGAGAACCATCTGTTCTTGGTGCCTTTTTTCCTGCGCTTGCAAGGATTGCTGCTGACGTTCCAACACCCGGAGCAGGTGTGCATTGGTCTGTTGCTGCTGTGCATTAGCCTCTTGTAGCTGTGCATTAGTCTGTTGCTGCTGCCTTAGTATGTCCTCCATGGCGTCACCGGGTTTGGGCTGTAGTATAGCCGCTCGGATCCAGGACATGTGCTGCTGGGTCACCAGGGATGATGCTACACCTCACCGGCTGTCATGCCCGCCGATTCTCCACCATATGTGAGGTAGCACGGTCGGCTGCGCTGCAGAAGACACGGGATCCAGGCATTAAGCTTCACAGCACACGGTTTTAATGTCCAAACAAAAAAAAGTCCACAACAATATATACATGTGCCTCTCCAGCAGAGAGCTCAGGGAGTTCTGTTCACTCCCTCACACCCGGCACACCTGCCCTCGTTCCTGTTTCCATTTAACCCTTCCTTCAGCCTGTAGGGAAACAGCATTAACCCTAGAGTGGATTTACTTTCTATCATGGAGTGAGCACAACCGGGGCGAGACATACCGGCCGTCATAGATAACCCCGGTCACAGTCTCACAATATATATATATATATATATATATATATATATATCCTCCTCCTACGCACATTCTTTCATTCTTTTATATATGTCCCAATCCTGTATTTTCCCCTTCTTGGTTTATATATCCTCCCCCTGGTATATATGCTGTTAGGGCCAGGTGGACGGGCAGACCCAGGAGGTGGATCCACTGGGCCGAACTCCTTGATGATGGTAAGGGGTCCGGTAGCTGGAGCACTACAGGTAGCAGGGCAGTCCGTGCACAAGAGTATAATGGAGAAGTCCCTGGGACCACGGAGTCACTGATGGTAGTCCGGGTGACGGAGCTCAGGTTCGGAAGCCGAGATGATGTCAGGCGGAGTCCGGAACCGTTGGAGCGAGATGACGGGTCACCACAGGGATCCGAGATGGTACGGACTGTCAGGATGGCAGATAAGCAGCGTTCGGGGTGCGGGATGCGGCAGGACCGGATGGTGAGGCAGGATCGGCTCTAGAAGAGAGATACGTAAGTATGACAGAGAGACACAAGGAGACCTGACTCCTAGCTTGGGAAACACGGAGATCAGGCCCCACCCACTTGGACATTAAACCCCTTTATACCCTGTACCTGTGTGCATCATTTCCTGTCAATGGACGCTGGCCCTTTAAGAAAGGGTCAATGACCGCGCGCGCGCCCTAATGCGCATGCGCGCGGCCCGGGTGCCAGAAGCCAGAGCAGGAAGCTGAGAGGAGGAAGCAGCAGATCCGGGCGCCGGGAGCGGGGACCAGGACGCCTGGGAAGCGCCGGTAATGGACGCTGGAGCGCGGGGAGCGGCGGAGACCGGACTGAGGAACCGGGGAGCGAGGCAGGTGAGCCGGGGAGCAGCGCAGGGGACCCGGGGAGCGTGACAGTACCCCCCCCCCATGCCCCCCTCCCCGCAACCGGGACAGGAAGGCACGGATCAGCGGAGTACCCACATTCTCCCGGGGCTCCCAGGACCTATCCTCAGGACCATACCCTGCCCAGGCCACCAGGAAGAACTGTCGACCCCGTACGGTCTTCATGGCCACGATATCCCTTACCGCATAGATGTCGTCATCGGCTATAGGAGGAGGAGCCGAACTGGCAGCAGCGGAGAAGGGACCAAGGACAACCGGCTTGAGCAGGGAGACGTGGAAGGAGTTGGGTATCCTCATCGTGGCCGGGAGCTGGAGCTTGTAGGAGACCTCATTGATTTTGCTGAGGACTTTAAACGGCCCGATGTAGCGAGGACCCAGCTTGTAGGATGGTATCTTCAATCGGACGTACTTGGAAGCAAGCCAGACTAGATCACCAGGAGAGAAACACGGAGGGTCCAGACGTCTCTTGTCTGCATGTCTCTTCATCCGCAGGGTAGCACGCCCAAGGGACGCCTTGACAGAGTCCCAAATGGTTGCAAAGTCACGGGCTACAGCATCAGCAGCAGGGACATCCAAAGAAGGAGATACAGGCAATGGAACGGAGGGCTGAAGTCCGTAAACGACATGAAAGGGAGAGCTGGAGGAGGACTCACTGACGTGGTGGTTATGGGAGAACTCAGCCCAAGGAAGAAGCGTGGACCAGTCGTCGTGATGGGCGTTGACGTAGTGTCGTAAGAAGGAGGTCAAGATTTGATTGACCCTTTCCACTTGGCCATTAGACTGAGGATGGTAGGCAGAAGAAAAGTCCAGAGTCACTCCCAGATGTTTGCAGAGAGCCCTCCAGAAGCGGGAGGTAAACTGAGTTCCTCTGTCGGACACGATGTGGGATGGAAAGCCATGCAAGCGGAAGATGTGATGTATATAGGCGTCCGCGAGTTCCTGGGCAGAGGGCAGTCCAGCCATAGGGACGAAATGAGCCATTTTAGAGAACCGGTCCACCACGACCCATATGACTGTGTGTCCGGAGGACAATGGCAAGTCCGTAATAAAGTCCATTGCAATGTGTTGCCAGGGAACTGAGGGTATAGGCAGAGGCAGAAGACGGCCATATGGCAGGTGTTTGGGCGTCTTGTTCCTGGCACAAGAGGAGCAGGCAGAGACAAAAGCAGCGACGTCCGTGCGAAGGGATGGCCACCAGTAATGACGTACAATCGCACTCCATGTTCTCTTTTGACCAGCATGACCGGCTGTTTTCGAGGCATGGCCCCAGTGTAACACTTTTTGCCTATCAGTCTCAGAGACAAAGGTCTTCCCGGGCGGTATCTGGGCCAGGGTGACTGGAGCCACCGGAATGATTTTACTAGGACAAATGATGGGTTGGGATGTCTCCTCCTCCTGCTCCATGGGCATGAAAGACCTGGACAAGGCATCAGCGCGTACATTCTTGTCCGCGGGTCGGAAATGGAGCTGGAAATCGAACCTGGCAAAGAACAAGGACCACCTGGCTTGCCGTGGGTTCAGTCGCTGAGCAGACCGCAGGTATTCCAGGTTCTTGTGGTCCGTGTAAATGATTACGGGGTACACTGCTCCTTCCAGAAGGTAGCGCCATTCCTCCAGAGCCAGTTTTACTGCCAATAGCTCTCGGTCACCGATGGTGTAGTTGCGTTCAGGCACTGAGAAGCTCTTGGAGAAGAAACCGCAAGTCACCATCTTCCCGGAGGAGGATTTCTGCATGAGCACTGCTCCGGCTCCCGAGGAGGAGGCATCCACCTCCAAGGTGAACTGGCGGTTTAACTCCGGACGATGGAGCACAGGAGAGGAGGCAAATGCCCGCTTCAGAGAGCCAAACGCGGCGTCGGCCGCAGGTGACCAGTCCTTTGGATTAGCCTCCTTCTTGGTCAAGGCGGAGAGAGGAGCGGTCAGAGCAGAGAAGTGAGGGATGAACTGGCGGTAGTAGTTGGCGAATCCCAGAAAGCGTTGGATTGCCTTCAGTCCAGAAGGAGGAGGCCAGTTGAGAATGGAGGAGACCTTCTTTGGATCCATCTGCAGTCCGGTATCGGAGATGATGTAACCCAGGAAGGGGAGAGAAGACTGCTCAAAGACACACTTCTCGTACTTGGCGTACAGACGATTCTCTCTCAGTCTTTGTAGAACCAGCTGCACGTTCTCTCTGTGGGTCTGGAGATCCGGAGAGAAGACAAGGATATCATCCAGATACACCACCACACAGACGTAAAGAAGGTCCCGGAAAACGTCGTTCACCAATTCTTGAAAGACTGCTGGTGCGTTACACAGACCGAAGGGCATCACGCAGTATTCATAGTGCCCATCGCGAGTATTGAATGCGGTCTTCCATTCGTCCCCAGAGCGGATGCGGACCAGGTTGTAGGCACCCCGAAGGTCCAATTTGGTGAACACACGAGCTCCTCTAAGCCGGTCAAACAATTCGGGGATGAGCGGCAGAGGGTACTTGTTTATCATGGTGATTTGGTTCAATCCCCGGTAGTCTATACATGGGCGTAAGTCGCCCTCTTTCTTCTTCACGAAGAAGAAGCCTGCTCCAGCAGGAGAGGAGGATCTCCGAATGAATCCCCTTGCCAGGCTCTCTGTGATGTAAGTAGACATGGCCCTTGTTTCGGCTGGAGACAATGGATATATCCGTCCTCGAGGTGGTGTTGTTCCCGGGAGCAGGTCGATGGCCACAATCGTACGGACGATGTGGCGGAAGTACCTCTGATTCCTTTTTATCAAAGACGTCCGCGAAGGACCAATAGGCCGAGGGCAGTCCTGGTAGGTTCTCTGGAACCGGAGGTCGTCGGATGGGTTGTATGGTCTTCAGACAGTTCTCATGGCACGAAGAGCCCCATCGGGTGATTTCACCAGTGCCCCAGCTGACTGATGGTTCGTGTGTCCGTAACCAGGGAAGTCCCAGCAGGATTTGATGGGACATGTGTGGGAGGACGTAGAGAGCAATGTTCTCGGTGTGCAGGGCACCGATACGCAGTTCGACCGGCCTGGTGATCCAGGAGATGGTGTCAGAGAGGGGTCTCCCATCCACAGAGGCAATCACGAGGGGTTTGTCAAGTGGAGTAACAGGCACCTGGTACTTGTCCACCGTGGCCTGCTGGATGAAATTGCCTGCTGCCCCAGAATCGAGGTACGCCTCAGCCGTGAACCGCGTCTCTCCCGTTGTCACTTGCACAGTCCACGTAACCGGGTCTGAGAGAGTCCCAGCACCTAGGGTGGCCTCTCCTACCAACCCTAGGCTTTGGAGTTTCCCGGCCTCTCTGGACAGGAGCGTAGCAGGTGTGTGCCCTCTCCGCAGTAGAAGCAGAGGCCCTTGGCGAGCCGCTCTGCTCGATGTTGTTCAGACTGCCGCACACGGTCGATCTGCATGGGCTCGTGGACGGAGACACCAGATGCCGTTGACTGTAGTACGGCGGGCTTCTGCAGAGGAGAGGAATGCCGTACCGGACGTCTCTCACGGGACACCTCTTTGGATCGCTCCTGAAAGCGAATGTCAACTCGAGTCGCTAGGGTAATCAGGGCATCCAGGGTGGACGGTACGTCACGACCAGCCAGCTCATCTTTAATTCGACCCGAGAGTCCTTCCCAGAAGGCGGCGGTTAGGGCCTCGTTGTTCCAGCCGAGTTCCGAAGCCAAGGTGCGAAAACGGATTGCGTATTGACCCACCGTCAGAGTCCCCTGACGTAACCGGAGAAGAGATGAAGCAGACGCGGAGGCGCGTCCGGGCTCGTCAAAGGTGCCACGAAATGCCTGCAGGAACTCCTGGATGTTCGTGGTCACAGGATCCTCCTTTTCCCACAAGGGGTTCATCCACGCCAGTGCCTCACCCTCTAGATGAGACATGATGAAGGCGACCTTGGCTTGGTCGGAGGCAAACAAATGCGGCAGCTGCGTGAAATGGAGGGAGCATTGGTTTATGAAACCCCTGCAGGTCTTGGGATCTCCGGCGTACCGGGGTGGTGAGGCCAAACGAAGTCTGGAAGCATCCGAAGAGGCTGCCACGGGGGCTGGAGCCGTGGATTGGCTAGTGGAAGCCCGAGACGCTGAAGAAGTAATTGACGCTTGTAGCGTGTTCAGGCGGGCGTCCACCGAAGTCATGAAGTTCAGCATGCGGGTCTGGGTCTCACGCTGGCGTTGGAGTTCCTCCTGCAAGGCCGCTAGTGCTTCAGCGGGATCCAAGGCCTGATCTTACTGTTAGGGCCAGGTGGACGGGCAGACCCAGGAGGTGGATCCACTGGGCCGAACTCCTTGATGATGGTAAGGGGTCCGGTAGCTGGAGCACTACAGGTAGCAGGGCAGTCCGTGCACAAGAGTATAATGGAGAAGTCCCTGGGACCACGGAGTCACTGATGGTAGTCCGGGTGACGGAGCTCAGGTTCGGAAGCCGAGATGATGTCAGGCGGAGTCCGGAACCGTTGGAGCGAGATGACGGGTCACCACAGGGATCCGAGATGGTACGGACTGTCAGGATGGCAGATAAGCAGCGTTCGGGGTGCGGGATGCGGCAGGACCGGATGGCGAGGCAGGATCGGCTCTAGAAGAGAGATACGTAAGTATGGCAGAGAGACACAAGGAGACCTGACTCCTAGCTTGGGAAACACGGAGATCAGGCCCCGCCCACTTGGACATTAAACCCCTTTATACCCTGTACCTGTGTGCATCATTTCCTGTCAATGGACGCTGGCCCTTTAAGAAAGGGTCAATGACCGCGCGCGCGCCCTAATGCGCATGCGCGCGGCCCGGGTGCCAGAAGCCAGAGCAGGAAGCTGAGAGGAGGAAGCAGCAGAGCCGGGCTGGGGCTGAGACGCCGACGGGCGCCGGGAGCGGGGACCAGGACGCCTGGGAAGCGCCGGTAATGAACGCTGGAGCGCGGGGAGCGGCGGAGACCGGACTGAGGAACCGGGGAGCGAGGCAGGTGAGCCGGGGAGCAGCGCAGGGGACCCGGGGAGCGTGACATATGCCCCCTCTCTGATACAACTTGGCGAACAACTTAGCACCAACAATCTGATTAAATAAATCAGGAATAAGCGGAAGAGGATAAAGGTCACGGATGATAATTTTATAATTTTATTAAACTTGTGAATGTCTTTTTTTCTTAACAAAAAAGAACCCTGCTGCCACAGGTGAAGAGGAGGGTCTGATATGTCCCTTATCAATACTCTCCTTGATATAATTCTTCATAGCAGGCCAGAAAATTGTACAACTTGATCTAGAGATGTCTTGCCCCGGGGAGCAAGTTAACAGAACAATTATATGCGCGGTGGGAATTTTCTGAGAATTCATCCACAAAATCGGACACAAGAGAGGATACCACCTTAATGGAGACAGAAGAGATAACTGTAATCAGGCAATTACTCCTGCCGAACTCACTCTATCTGACTATATCTCTGGACTTCTAGCCACAAATGGATTATGCATGACTAACCAAGGAAGGCCCAATACGATAGGGATAGGGAGACCTTCCAAGACTTAACAAGAAAGTAGCTCCTTGTGAAAAGTCCCTATGCGCAGTTTTATACCACTTGCGGAAAACATCCCTGACCAATAGGAGCCCAGGCAATGGTGAATATGGGGATAGGCTTAGTCAGCATATTACTTGAGAGGTTATGAGGCCGTGCAAACAGAAAAATCCATCATATTTGCTCCTGCCTACTATCCAAAAGGACAGCTATGATCTCAGTTTTAGTGCCTATGACAATCTCAGCAGGTAAAATAATCTTAGACGCACAAAATCTATACACCCAGGTTGTAATCCGCCACACAACCTAGGGTCAGATGTTTTCAGACGACTTCCTTTGCTTAGGACACAATGGACAGATTCTGATAAAATGATCCTTATGACCACAGAAGAAACATACCCCTGCCTTGCGATGAACCACAAGGGATTCACACTGAGAGGAAGCCCCCCTAACTGTAAGGTTTCATCAGAGCTTACGGGAAGAACTTCAGCCTTAGAAGGACTGAAGGGGCGGAGTCATCATAGATCTATCTCTGTGGCGTCTCTTGATATGTATGGCCAAAGTCATGGTGTCCTCTAAAGTCTCCATGGTTTCATATCACACCAATGCATCCTTAAGTGTTTCTGGCAGCCCCTGACAAAAATGACCCCTAAGTAGTGTTGAGCGGACCCGGACCGGCAAAATCCGGATCTGCGCGGTTTGAGCGGCAGATCCGAGTCCGACTCGGTCGCGGGATTCCTGGTGCACAAACCAGATTTGGCTTTTTTTTTTCTTTTTCCTATATGGGCCCGGATTCCGGATCGGATCCGGACTTCTTTGTCAACCCGCAGCTGATACGCAGGACGCGGATTATTGACAGTCCGCTCAACTCTACTCCTAAGGGCTCGATTATTCCACCTAGTGTCAATGGCCTATCTCTGGAATTCAGAACAAAATTCCTCCGGTCTTGCTGCTGAAGCTTGGTAGCTGAGACTCAGCATAAGGCCCCCTTCACACGCACATGCCTCCGTGCCTCCGGTACGTGTTAGGTCCGTTCCTGCACGTACTGGAGACACGAGCACACGTACTCCAATGTTAATCAATGTACTGAGTTACATTTTTGTTTTTCCATACGGAGTGTGTGTCCGTTTTTTGGTGCGTTAAATACGGAAGCATGTCCGTTTTTCTCACGGAACATGCACACACGCACCTATTAAACTCAATGGGTCCGTGAGCACACGTATGTGACACGGATGCATCTCCGTATGGTCCGTGTCCGTTTTTTTGCAAATATGGCAATGATTGTATTATTTTGGAACAGGTGCATGTGATTAGAAAAGGACCCTAGGAAATCTAATTTATCTTGCAGGACACAGTGAGGGTGACTGAATTGAACACACCAGCAACATATTATCCCATTCATTAAATGATTTTTTCCAGCTAAACGTACTAGCAAAACGGAAGGCATACGGATGGAATACGGATTACATACATACTACAAACACGGACACACGCACATTTCATACGGACATACGGATGACACACGCATCACACACGGAGCTTGAAAACGGACGTTACAAAACGCAACACGGACATGAAAAATGGAACGCATAACACGTACGTGATTTACACGCACGTGTGAAGGGGGCCTAAGAGACACAGTTAAGGTTATCATAGACGAGGCTTAGGACCGCAATAAGAGAAAAAGCCAATGAGGGTCTCTCTAAAGAAGGGAGATCACAATCCCCACCTGTTATTCCTCACTCCCAGAAGAGTGTGGGCAGAGCTTAAAAAATAAAGCTTGCAGGCTTCAAGGAATACAAAAAACGTATCATGCACTCGCGGAAATCTATCCAGGCGTGCCACTTTGGGTTCAGGTATAGTATAGTTGGCTGCCAGACCTGCAGTCCGCTGCTGTGGTTGCAAGACCCTGGATTGCAGGTCTGCCAGACCAAGGGACAGGCTCTGTACCCGTTCTGCAAGGTCTGATTATAATGTCACGCAGTGACTACCGGGATTTTGACAGATGTAAAGGAACTCCCGGCGAGTGCAGCAACACTCAGGGTACACAGGTAACATGATGCAATAGTGACTCCTGACCCTAGGGAAAGGTAGTGAGGTCCCTCCTGTCACTCACCTGAGGCTGATCCCTGCACTTCCTAATGTCCCTATAGGGGTCCTTCCCCCCCATTGTCAATCATGGGCCTAGACCCTCGCTTGCCCTAAACTCACTCTTGCTAGTGAGAAGGCTTGCAAGAGCACTAGTCTCCCCACTGCAATAATACAACACAATGGATGGGAGACAGAAACAGGGAAAATAGACACAAAAGGAAAACATTCCAAGTTTCTCCAATGCAGCAAAACAAGCTGTATCTATTTACCTTTGCATTTTTATTTATTTTTATATATACTGTACACATTGTAACCCATGAAAGGCATCATCTTCTACTCCAGGGGTCTGAAATAGCAGGACACATGTGGCCCCTGAGGCTGTTTCTTGCGGCCTGCAGACCTTTTGACAATCACGGTCGGTGCAAGAGCCGCCTCCGTCAGTGCTTTATTTCACTTGAACATATTACCGTTGCCTCGCAGAGAAGTTCTCTGCAGCTGCACCAATGGTAGCCACATGCCAATCAGAGGCCAGAAGCTGACATCGGTGTATGTGTGATGCCCTGGGCAAGCCAGGGGTCACAGGTCATAACACCACCACACCCTACACCCCAGTTAGGAACACCAAGGCTAACCTAAAATCCTTGTTGCCTTCCTCCAGGGGCTGATGTCCACACCAGGGGGTGGGCCAGGTGGTTGGCTCCGCCCACCGAGGAGTTCACAGCCCTGGAGGCGGGAAAACCAGGCAGTGCAGTTTAGGAGGAGGAAGTAGAAGGAAGTGGTAGAGGAGCTAACGGAGAGAAGGAGTAAAAAGCGACAGTTTGTAAAGCCTGAAGTTGGTCCGGGTGTGTGCCCCGGACTGAGACAGCAAGGTCAGCAGACGGCGGTGACTGTCTGCAGGGGTGACTGCTTGAAGGTTGCTGGAAGGACCGCGGACGGGTGGTGGCCTGGCGGTACCGGAGCGGTATACGAAGAGCAGTCAGCACCAGTGGCAGGGGCCTTTCGGATCCCGGCAAGGATAGGAGTCGCCGTGAATTTGCCAAATCCGTTAGTGAAGGGGACCTCTGGGTCTCCCAACAAGCAAGTCCTGATTGAAGGCAACAGTCCAACCGTTACAGAGAGACACCGGCACCGCCAGGGCACCAGTTTCTCAGGGCCAGCGCCTGCGGGCAAAGTAGGGCTCCTCCGGCCCATATCCAAGCCGGGGAGCAGGTTACCGGTGGGAACCCATCGAAACCATCATCATCTTAGGTGCAGGAAAAAGGGACCGTCACCGTCAACTACTGGGGAAAGCAAGTGCAGCCGTCCGTGGGAACCGTCTTTCCAGCCGTGTGTTTTACCGAGAACTGTGTCATCATCTCAGGCTGAGTGAGTACCACAGTGCCGCAAGGCACTGAGCTGCCCCCGCGTCCCTGCACCCCACCAAGCCCTGCATCACCCACCTCATCACTGGGCCCCGGGACAACCAACCCCCTACCCACGGAGGGGAGGACTAACATCTAGCTGCTCCATACCATCACTCCCGGGATCCCCATACAGAGCAGCGGTGGTGTCAACAAATCACCACAACCGTGGGTGGCGTCACGGACAATAAACTATCCCAAATCCCAATCCCCTTTCACTCACGGGCGAGGAGCGCCGCTCGAGTCCCCGGGATCCGGCCCATCGCTCGAGCCACCGAGCAGCAGCAGCAGCAGGCCGCAGCAGCCGCAGCAGCAGCCGGACCCGAGCAGAGGGAGAGCGCGGCGTCCCCTCCTCCGCCCGCGACAACTTGGCATCACGAACAGGATCTTACTGCTCTGCCGTTGGGTAGAGGTGCGCCCTGTGACCGCCGGAGGTATCCGGCCGGAAAATTTCAGAAGTCGCCATCTTTGGCGCGAAAAGTTCCCGCTCGAGCGTCTTCTCGAGTAGTAGAGGCGCGAAGGCCAAAACCCCGCCCCGATAGAGGAGGGGCCGGAAAGATGCTAAGGGGGACGGAAACAAGATGTCTGCGCCCGACGGAGCCGCTGGAGGAGTGGTGGTCGCAGCCGCAGTGGCACCCGTGGATGGGAATGGGCCTGCCCAGGTCCCGGCCGCGCTGGCGGGAGGTGCCGCGGCCCCCACGCTCGCTCAGGTGATGCCGTTCTCCTTGCCCTATGCGCCCGGAGCTACCTGGCTACCGCAGTATGACGGGAAACCTGATGCTTTACAGGTCTTCCGGAAAAAGCTTAACCCGTTGCTAGAACTGTACCCCCTGACCGATAAGCAACGTGCAGCGGTAGTACTGGGCCAGTTAACCGGCGCGGCTGAGCAGGAGGCGGAGACCTGGGCCGAGGGGGACCGGTTCTCTGTAGCCACCATCTTTGAGAAGCTACAGACTGCCTTTGAGACCCGTACTGAAGCTGAGCTGAGGATGCAGTTTTACCAGTGCCGGCAACGGTCTGTGGATAGCATTCGGGACTATGCTTTACGTCTGCAAACCACCCTCCGCACGCTAAAGCGGGTGAATCCTATCAATGAGGTGGACAGCAACAAGATGTTAGTAGAGCAATTTGTGCAGGGGATGAGGTCCCCTGAGGATCGCAAACAACTCCGGCTGTGGGCCCTAGAACACCCTGATGTGGACTTTGCCGTGTTAAAGGAACGGGCCATTAAAGCACTGCAGCCCCCAGCTTCAGAAATCTTGGAGCCAGCCCCGTGGCCCATTGAGACGGCCCCCATTGTGGTGGCCCCTGCCCTACCAACCTCTCCAATACCTACAGCCCCAAGCAGCACGATGGAGGAACTGGCAGCCCAGGTCCGTCGCATGGACGGAGACCTCGCCAAGATTCTCGCTGCACTCCAACCTTTGACCAGGTCTCAGCCTCCAGCACAGATACAGCTTGCCGACAGCCCTGAGGATGTTCCCTGGATGCAGCGGAGAAGTACTAACAACCTGCGGAGCAGACCTCCAACCTGCTACAAGTGCCGTAAGCCTGGGCATTACTTCCGACAGTGCCCGTTAAACGAGCAACCCCTGGGGCCCAGGGCCAATACTCAGGAGTAGAACCCCGTGGCCCCCCAGACTGGCGGGACCGGTATATCGGGGCCCGGCCCATCATCCCCGTGGCTGTGGACGGCATACCGGTGATGGCTCTCTTGGACACTGGATCACAGGTAACCACCATACCATACACATTGTACCAGCGGTATTGGGGGATAGACGAGCTGGCACCCCCAGATACTAGTATAACACTAATTGCTGCTAATGAACTCCCATTGACCCAAGTGGGGTATAAACAGGTGGCTATGACAGTGGGGCAAGCTGAACTGCAACACCAGGGTATGATTGTGATCATGAATGAACCCAGTGATCATAACCCGAAGATAGTGCTAGGAACCAATGTGATGGAGCACTGTATGGGTGATGTGTTGGCCCTACTGCAACAGCTGGCCGCCACGGCGGCGGGGAGCCGACAGAGAGCTGTGCAGCTTGAGATCCGAGCCTTGATGTACCGCCAGCATGTAAACTCAACAGGAGGAGAGATTGGTGGAGTGAGAGTGATGGATGTTGCTCCATTGATTGTGCCCCCTAGGAGTGAGATGATGATTTGGTGTAGGGCAGCGGTAGGGCCTCAGGGGCGTGACTACCCTGCCATGATGGAGCCCATACCCTCTGAGCACTGGCCCACTGTAATGGCCGCCCGAGGGGTGGTAGACGTAAAGAAGGGGAGAGTGCCCGTGAGGGTACTGAACTGTGGGGAGGAAAAAGTCAGGCTTCCCCGGTATGCCACCATTGCCAAGCTGCTCACCCTGGATCCCCACACCATCCACGAGGCCACTCCCTCAGTTTCCCCACCTACTACCAGCACTCCCCCGCCTCAAGGGGAGGTAAATGAGTGGCACCAACAGCTACACGTGGGCACTGATGATACCCCTACACATCACAAAGCAGGGGTATACAGGGTGGTGCGGGAGTATGAACAAGTTTTCAGCAAACATCCACTAGACTTTGGGCAGATCAAAGGGGTCCAACACCACATCCCCACCGGTGAACACCCCCCTATCAAAGAGAGGTACAGGCCTATTCCCCCTGCACATTACCAGTGTGCCAAAGATATGTTGAGGAACATGAAGGAGGCAGGGGTTATTCGGGACAGCTGTAGTCCCTGGGCCGCTCCGTTGGTACTGGTCAAGAAGAAGGATGGTACCATGCGGATGTGTGTGGACTACCGGAAGATTAATCAGATAACGCATAAAGATGCCTACCCACTGCCCCGTATTGAAGAGTCTTTGGCCGCACTGAGAACCGCAAATTACTTCTCTACCCTTGACCTTACCAGTGGGTACTGGCAAGTGGCAGTGGCCCCGGAAGACCGGGAGAAAACCGCCTTCACCACCCCAATGGGGCTCTGTGAATTCAATAGCATGCCGTTTGGGTTGTGCAATGCCCCTGGAACCTTCCAACGGCTGATGGAGTGCTGTCTGGGACTAGAGATGAGCGAACCGGTCGCGGTTCGGCTCGAGGTCGGTTCGCCGAACGGGGGTCCCGTTCGAGTTCGGTTCGTCGAACGTTCGACGAACCGAACTCGAACCAATAGGCTATAATGGGAGGCAATCACAAACACATAAAAATGCATTATAAATGTACACAAACAGTTAATAAACATTGCCATAACACTTACCGGTCCCCGCGATCCCTTCTGCACTCTGTCTCCTGCCGCTATTCCATCCGATGATCGCTGAATCCTCCCGGTGACTGGCACTGCAGCAGTGATGCAGGACCTATCGTGACGTCAAAATAGCCATGTGACCAGTCACGTGGCTATTATCTCATTGGCTACAGACTGGTCACATGACTATGACGAGTCATGTAGGACCTGCGAGTGCATCTCTCCGGTACACGGTGCACATATGTGTATCGCCGTGTACCGGCGACATGCTCTACCACACGGTCGACTCCCCGTTCCGTTAGGGACCGGCTGACACAGCCGGTCATTAACGGAGGTTGCCATAGCAACGCAGTTAGCGGTGACGTCACCGCTAACCGCGGCTCCGAGAGCACCGTTGCTATGGTAACGCGTCTGTCAGCGTCTGAGAGCAGGGAGCCAGCGCTAAGCGGTGTGCGCTGCTCCCTGCTCTGTGCACATGTAGCTGCAGCACATATCGGGTAATTAACCCGATGTGTGCTGTAACTAGGAGAGCAGGGAGCCAGCGCTCAGTGTGCGCTGCTCCCTGCTCTCTGCACGTGTAGCTGCGTGCGCTGGTAACCAAGGTAAATATCGGGTTGGTTACCCGATATTTACCTTAGTTACCAAGCGCAGCATCTTCCACGCGGCGCTGGGGGCTGCTCACTGGTTGCTGGTGAGCTCACCAGCAACTCGTGTAGCCACGCTCCAGCGATCCCTGCCAGGTCAGGTTGCTGGTGGGATCGCTGGAGCGTCGCTAATGTGACATCTCACCAGCAACCTCCTAGCAACTTACCAGCGATCCCTATCGTTGCTGGGATCGCTGGTAAGTTGCTAAGGCTAAGTTCACATTTCCGTTGATTTGTATCAGTCACATGCGTCGCTTGACGCATGTGACTGATGCGCTGTTCAACGCTGTACAACGGATGACAAAGAACAGAATTCTTTGTCGGATTCCGTTGTGTGCGGGGGGCGGAGTTCGGGGGGGAGGGGAGGAGCCGAGCGGGGCCGTGGCACTGAGGACGTCAGTGCCGCAGTGACTGCAGGACAGGTGAGTGTGTGTGTGTGTGAGTGTGTGAGTGTGAGTGTGTATACACATGCTGAATGCGGGAGGGGGCGGAGCCGAGCGGGGGGCGGGGCCAGGCGCTGAGGATGTCAGTGGAAGTGCTGCGGTCTGCATGGCTGGGGACAGGTGAGTGTATCTGTGAGTGAGTGAGTGTGTGTATGTGCATGTATGTATGTATGTGTGTGCACATGCAAAGTGCGGGAGGGGGCGGAGCCGAGCGGGGGGCGGGGCCAGACGCTGAGGATGTCAGTAGAAGTGCTGCGGTCTGCATGGCTGGGGACAGGTGAGTGTATCTGTGAGTGAGTGAGTGTGTGTATGTGCATGTATGTATGTGTGTGTGTGCACATGCAAAGTGCGGGAGGGGGCGGAGCCGAGCGGGGGGCGGGGCCAGGCGCTGAGGATGTCAGTAGAAGTGCTGCGGTCTGCATGGCTGGGGACAGGTGAGTGTATGTGTGAGTGAGTGTGTGTATGTGCATGTATGTATGTATGTGCATGTATGTATGTATGTGTGTGCACATGCAAAGTGCGGGAGGGGGCGGAGCCGAGCAGGGGGCGGGGCCAGACGAGGGTGTCAGTGCTTGTCTGCATGGCTGGGGACAGGTGTGTGTGTGTGTGTGTGTGTGTACATACATGTGCGGAGTGCGGGAGGGGGCGGGGCCGAGCGGGGAAGTGTCGGCCTCCCTGCACACGTAACCAGCCTAAATATCGGGTAACAGCAAAGCACCCGATGTTTACCTTGGTTACCCGATATTTACCTTGGTTACGGGCCTACACCGCTTAGCGCTGGCTCCTTGCACCGTAACCAGGGTAAATATCGGGTAACCAACCAAAGCTGGTGACGTGTGCAGGGAGCCAGAGAGCATGCGCAGCGAAATCCGACGGATCTCGCTGCTCAAAAAACGTTACATGCTGCGTTCCTCCCGCCCGGTGGTCAGTCGTTCCACGACTGATCAGTCGGGCGGAGGGTGCAACGCAGCATCATCAGTCACAATCCGCTGCTCATACAAGTCTATGGGAGCAGCGGAATCCGCTAAACGGATTCCGCTGTTTACAAGAGCAGCGGATTGTGACTGATACATTTTAGCGGAAATGTGAACTTAGCCTTAGTGTGACGGGGCCTTTACCGCTGTTACCGCTGACAGCCAGCACTGATCTGCACGCTGCACGCTGCTTCCCGTTTGTAGTGATGATTGTAGTGAGGATGAGGTTCCCCAGCCCCAAGTGATGAGCTGGGTAAACTCATCCTCACTACAATCGTCACTACTACTACACTAGAAAGAAAGAAGACAGAAGAGCAGGATCGTGGAGGGCTGACAGGGGGTAATAAAGATGGAGTCTCTAATGTGTCTGTGTATTTATTTCTATTAAAGTATTTTTTCTCTGTGTGGTGTTTTTTTTTAACCCTTTATTGGAGATTCTTAATGGCCGGGTCAAACGTGCCTGACATTAAGAATCTCTGGCTTAATACTGGCTAGTAAAACAAAGCCAGTATTAACTCATGATTACCCAACAAGCCACCCGGCTCCAGGGCTGTTGGAAGAGTTGGATACAGCTCCAGATGATGGCGCTTCTATGAGAGCGCCATTTTCTGGGACAGCTGCGGACTGAAATTCGCAGCAGAGGCGCCCAGAAACCTCGGGCTAACCTGTGCTGCGGATTCCAATCCCCAGCTGCCTAGTTGTACCTGGCTGGACACAAAAATGGGGCGAAGCCCACGTCATTTGTTTTTTAATTATTTCATGAAATAAGTGAAATAATTAAAAAAAACGGGCTTCCCTATATTTTTGGTTCCCAGCCGGGTACAAATAGGCAACTGGGGGTTGGAGGCAGCCCGTGGCTGCCTGCTGTACCTGGCTAGCATACAAAAATATGGCGAAGCCCACGTCATTTTTTTGGTGGGAAAAAAAATTCTGCATACAGTCCTGGATGGAGTATGCTGAGCCTTGTAATTCTGCAGATGCTGTCTGCTCTTCTCCATACAGACAGACAGCAGCTGCAGAACTACAAGGCTCAGCATACTCCATCCAGGACTGTATGCAGAAGTTTTTTGCCCCCTGAAAAAATTATGTGGGCTTCGCCATATTTTTGTATGCTAGCCAGGTACAGCAGGCAGGTACGGCTGCCCCCAACCCCCAGTTGCCTATTTGTACCCGGCTGGGAACCAAAAATAAAGGGAAGCCCTTTTTTTATTATTTCATGAATTTCATGAAATAATTAGAAAACAAATGACGTAGGCTTCGCCCCATTTTTGTGTCCAGCCAGGTACAACTAGGCAGCTGGGGATTGGAATCCGCAGCACAGGTTGGCCTGAGATTTCTGGGCACCACTGCTGCGAATTGCAGTCTGCAGCCGCCTCAGAAAATGGCATTTTCATAGAAGCGCCATCTTCTGGCGCTGTATCCAACTCTTCCAGCACCTGCCTGCTATACCTGGCTAGCATACAAAAATATGGCGAAGCTCACGTCCTTTTTTTTGTAGTTTTTTGGCAAAAAAAATAAAAAATGCTTCCCTGGATTTTCCATTGCCAGTGAAGGTAACATCAAGCAGTGGGGGTTAGCAGCCAGTAGCTGCTTGGATTACCCTTACCTAGCAATACAAAAAATGCAGCGGGAGCCCATATATATTTTTTTTAATTATTTATTTAAATAACTAAAAATAAAATGGGCTTCCCTGTATTTTGATTGCTGGACATCACAGTGCTGTAAAAATAAATCTTTAAAAAAATGACGTAGCGCTCCGCGGTATTTTTGATTCTCAGTGCAGATAAAGCAGACAGCTATGGGTTGCCACCCCAGTCTGCCTGCCGATACCTTGGTTGGCAATCAAAATACAGGGAAGCCCATTAATTTTTTCTATTTAAAAAATAGTTAAAAAAAAAATGACATTGGGTCCCCCCATTTTTGATAGCCAGCTAGGGTAAAGCAGACGGCTGTAGCCTGAAAACCACAGCTGGCAGCTTTACCGTGGTTGGGGATCCAATGTGGAGGTCCCCTCAGGCTCTTTTTTATAATTATTTTATAAATATTAATAATTACACAATAAAAGTAGGGTCTCCCCCAAATTGGATCACCAGCCAAGGTAAAGCGGACAGCTGTGGTCTGGTATTCTCAGGGTGGGAAGGTCCATAGTTATTGGGCCTTCACAGCCTAAAAATAGCAGGCCGCAGGCACCCCAGACGTGGCGCATCCACTAGATGCGCCAATCCTGGCGCTTCACCCCAGCTCATCCCGTGCCCTGGTGCAGTGGCAAACGGGGTAATAAATCGGGTTGATACTAGCTGTAAAGTCACCTGAGATCAAGCCCAGCAGTTTGTGATGTCATGGCGTCTATTAGATACCCAACATCATAAACTGTCAGTACTAACAAAAAAAAAAAAATCGACAAAAGAAATTTATTTGAAAAAACAGTCCCCAAAACATTTCCTCTTTCACCAATTTATTGTAAGAAAAAAAATAAAGGGGTCCCACGACGACTCTGGACCGTCTAGAATATGGGGGGGAGACACTCAGGGAACGTATCCCCCATTTTCTAGGAGTGCGGACCCTTCATGTGAGGAGTGTGGGTGCAATGAATCTGCACTCACTCTCCCCGGGTCCACAGCAGCAGAGTCCATGTCGTAATAGTTGCTACCAAACTGCAATGCCCTGCTCATGAGGTAAGGGCATGCCTAATCAGGAGAACTACTGTAGAGGAAGCTCTGCTCACTGGTATATAGATGCTCAGAGGTAATAATAGATAAAATTAGTGAGTAACCTCGGCACTCTAAATCTCCCAGACTAAGTCAGTAAGTCACAACGGATAGTAATGCAAAATCACTCTTTATTGGTCCGTATTAAGAAAAAAAATTTTTTCATAAGCATATATGTTTTTGTCCAAAACAAGTTACAAATGACGTTTCGGCCTGAGCCTTCGTCAGATTGGACTTATCTGCATGTAATCATGAAAAATGACAATAATCAGTATCACATAAGAGTGAGAGAACAATAACATAAACTCGAACAATGTAGAGGTACAATTGGGATGCAGCAAAAAAATTGCAACACAGCAAGAAATGAAACACATGATACAAATGTCATAATACAGTACAAGGACAATATAGTAATGACAAATATGGGGTCAGAGTAGGCTTAGACAGCTCTGGTACGAAAAAGATGTCAATCATAAAGTAACATGTGCAGTAGGTATAGAGCTACAGTATGCATGGCAGAGCTAATGGGTAGACCGACCATAGAAAAAGAACGGAGAAAAAGTGGAGAAAAAATGGAGAAAAAAGTGGAGAAAAAAGTGGAGAAAAAGTGGAGAAAAAGTGGAGAAAAAGTGGAGAAAAAGTGGAGAAAAAAGTGGAGAAAAAGTGGAGAAAAAGTGGAGAAAAAGTGGAGAAAAAAGTGGAGAAAAAGTGGAGAAAAAGTGGAGAAAAAGTGGAGAAAAAGTGGAGAAAAAGTGGAGAAAAAATGGAGAAAAAAGTGGAGAAAAAGTGGAGAAAAAGTGGAGAAAAAAGTGGAGAAAAAGTGGAGAAAAAGTGGAGAAAAAAGTGGAGAAAAAGTGGAGAAAAAGTGGAGAATAAGTGGAGAAAAAGTGGAGAATAAGTGGAGAATAAGTGGAGAAAAAGTGGAGAAAAAATGGAGAAAAGGTGGAGAAAAAGTGGAGAAAAAGTGGAGAAAAAGTGGAGAATAAGTGGAGAATAAGTGGAGAAAAAGTGGAGAAAAAGTGGAGAAAAAAGTGGAGAAAAAGTGGAGAAAAAGTGGAGAAAAAGTGGAGAAAAAGTGGAGAAAAAGTGGAGAAAAAGTGGAGAAAAAAGTGGAGAAAAAGTGGAGAAAAAAGTGGAGAAAAAGTGGAGAAAAAGTGGAGAAAAAGTGGAGAAAAAGTGGAGAATAAGTGGAGAAAAAGTGGAGAATAAGTGGAGAATAAGTGGAGAAAAAGTGGAGAAAAAGTGGAGAAAAAGTGGAGAAAAAGTGGAGAAAAAGTGGAGAAAAAGTGGAGAATAAGTGGAGAAAAAGTGGAGAATAAGTGGAGAATAAGTGGAGAAAAAGTGGAGAAAAAGTGGAGAAAAGGTGGAGAAAAAGTGGAGAAAAAGTGGAGAAAAAGTGGAGAAAAAGTGGAGAAAAAAGTGGAGAAAAAGTGGAGAAAAAGTGGAGAAAAAGTGGAGAAAAAGTGGAGAAAAAGTGGAGAAAAAATGGAGAAAAAAGTGGAGAAAAAGTGGAGAAAAAGTGGAGAATAAGTGGAGAATAAGTGGAGAAAAAGTGGAGAAAAAGTGGAGAAAAAAGTGGAGAAAAAGTGGAGAAAAAGTGGAGAAAAAGTGGAGAAAAAGTGGAGAATAAGTGGAGAAAAAGTGGAGAAAAAGTGGAGAAAAAGTGGAGAAAAAGTGGAGAAAAAGTGGAGAATAAGTGGAGAATAAGTGGAGAAAAAGTGGAGAAAAAATGGAGAAAAGGTGGAGAAAAAGTGGAGAAAAAGTGGAGAAAAAGTGGAGAATAAGTGGAGAATAAGTGGAGAAAAAATGGAGAATAAGTGGAGAAAAAGTGGAGAAAAAATGGAGAAAAGGTGGAGAAAAAGTGGAGAAAAAGTGGAGAAAAAGTGGAGAATAAGTGGAGAATAAGTGGAGAAAAAGTGGAGAATAAGTGGAGAAAAAAGTGGAGAAAAAGTGGAGAAAAAGTGGAGAAAAAGTGGAGAAAAAGTGGAGAATAAGTGGAGAATAAGTGGAGAAAAAATGGAGAAAAGGTGGAGAAAAAGTGGAGAAAAAGTGGAGAAAAAGTGGAGAATAAGTGGAGAATAAGTGGAGAAAAAGTGGAGAAAAAGTGGAGAATAAGTGGAGAATAAGTGGAGAATAAGTGGAGAAAAAGTGGAGAAAAAATGGAGAAAAGGTGGAGAAAAAGTGGAGAAAAAGTGGAGAAAAAGTGGAGAATAAGTGGAGAATAAGTGGAGAAAAAGTGGAGAATAAGTGGAGAAAAAGTGGAGTAAAAGTGGAGAAAAAGTGGAGAAAAAGTGGAGAAAAAGTGGAGAATAAGTGGAGAATAAGTGGAGTAAAAGTGGAGAAAAAGTGGAGAAAAAGTGGAGAAAAAATGGAGAATAAGTGGAGAAAAAGTGGAGAAAAAGTGGAGAAAAGGTGGAGAAAAAGTGGAGAAAAAGTGGAGAAAAAGTGGAGAAAAAGTGGAGAAAAAGTGGAGAATAAGTGGAGAATAAGTGGAGAAAAAGTGGAGAAAAAGTGGAGAAAAAAGTGGAGAAAAAGTGGAGAAAAAGTGGAGAAAAAGTGGAGAAAAAGTGGAGAATAAGTGGAGAAAAAGTGGAGAAAAAGTGGAGAATAAGTGGAGAATAAGTGGAGAATAAGTGGAGAAAAAGTGGAGAAAAAATGGAGAAAAGGTGGAGAAAAAGTGGAGAAAAAGTGGAGAAAAAGTGGAGAATAAGTGGAGAAAAAGTGGAGAAAAAGTGGAGAATAAGTGGAGAAAAAGTGGAGAAAAAGTGGAGAAAAAGTGGAGAAAAAGTGGAGAATAAGTGGAGAAAAAGTGGAGAATAAGTGGAGAATAAGTGGAGAAAAAGTGGAGAAAAAGTGGAGAAAAGGTGGAGAAAAAGTGGAGAAAAAGTGGAGAAAAAGTGGAGAAAAAGTGGAGAAAAAGTGGAGAATAAGTGGAGAATAAGTGGAGAAAAAGTGGAGAAAAAGTGGAGGAAAAAGTGGAGAAAAAGTGGAGAAAAAGTGGAGAAAAAGTGGAGAATAAGTGGAGAAAAAGTGGAGAAAAAGTGGAGAAAAAGTGGAGAAAAAGTGGAGAAAAAGTGGAGAATAAGTGGAGAATAAGTGGAGAAAAAGTGGAGAAAAAGTGGAGAAAAAGTGGAGAATAAGTGGAGAAAAAGTGGAGAATAAGTGGAGAAAAAGTGGAGAAAAAATGGAGAAAAGGTGGAGAAAAAGTGGAGAAAAAGTGGAGAAAAAGTGGAGAATAAGTGGAGAATAAGTGGAGAAAAAATGGAGAATAAGTGGAGAAAAAGTGGAGAAAAAATGGAGAAAAGGTGGAGAAAAAGTGGAGAAAAAGTGGAGAAAAAGTGGAGAATAAGTGGAGAAAAAGTGGAGAAAAAGTGGAGAATAAGTGGAGAATAAGTGGAGAAAAAAGTGGAGAAAAAGTGGAGAAAAAGTGGAGAAAAAGTGGAGAAAAAGTGGAGAATAAGTGGAGAAAAAATGGAGAAAAGGTGGAGAAAAAGTGGAGAAAAAGTGGAGAAAAAGTGGAGAATAAGTGGAGAATAAGTGGAGAAAAAGTGGAGAAAAAGTGGAGAATAAGTGGAGAATAAGTGGAGAATAAGTGGAGAAAAAGTGGAGAAAAAATGGAGAAAAGGTGGAGAAAAAGTGGAGAAAAAGTGGAGAAAAAGTGGAGAATAAGTGGAGAATAAGTGGAGAAAAAGTGGAGAATAAGTGGAGAAAAAGTGGAGAAAAAGTGGAGAAAAAGTGGAGAAAAAGTGGAGAAAAAGTGGAGAATAAGTGGAGAATAAGTGGAGAATAAGTGGAGAAAAAGTGGAGAAAAAGTGGAGAAAAAGTGGAGAAAAAGTGGAGAAAAAGTGGAGAAAAAGTGGAGAAAAAGTGGAGAAAAAGTGGAGAATAAGTGGAGAAAAAATGGAGAAAAGGTGGAGAAAAAGTGGAGAAAAAGTGGAGAAAAAGTGGAGAATAAGTGGAGAATAAGTGGAGAAAAAGTGGAGAAAAAGTGGAGAATAAGTGGAGAATAAGTGGAGAATAAGTGGAGAAAAAGTGGAGAAAAAATGGAGAAAAGGTGGAGAAAAAGTGGAGAAAAAGTGGAGAAAAAGTGGAGAATAAGTGGAGAATAAGTGGAGAAAAAGTGGAGAATAAGTGGAGAAAAAGTGGAGAAAAAGTGGAGAAAAAGTGGAGAAAAAGTGGAGAAAAAGTGGAGAATAAGTGGAGAATAAGTGGAGTAAAAGTGGAGAAAAAGTGGAGAAAAAGTGGAGAAAAAATGGAGAATAAGTGGAGAAAAAGTGGAGAAAAAGTGGAGAAAAGGTGGAGAAAAAGTGGAGAAAAAGTGGAGAAAAAGTGGAGAAAAAGTGGAGAAAAAGTGGAGAAAAAGTGGAGAAAAAGTGGAGAAAAAGTGGAGAAAAAGTGGAGAATAAGTGGAGAATAAGTGGAGTAAAAGTGGAGAAAAAGTGGAGAATAAGTGGAGAATAAGTGGAGAATAAGTGGAGAAAAAATGGAGAAAAAGTGGAGAATAAGTGGAGAATAAGTGGAGAATAAGTGGAGTAAAAGTGGAGAAAAAGTGGAGAATAAGTGGAGAATAAGTGGAGAAAAAATGGAGAATAAGTGGAGAATAAGTGGAGAAAAAATGGAGAATAAGTGGAGAAAAAATGGAGAAAAAGTGGAGAAAAAATGGAGAAAAAGTGGAGAAAAAGTGGAGCACCCTTTGGTGCCTTTCATGTGGCACTAAGGGGTGCTTAGCTTTGTATTTAGCCAGAAAATGAAAAAAAAAATGACATAGGGTTCCCCCTAGTTTTGTAGTCAGCTAGGGTAAAGCAGACGGCTGCAGGCTGCAGACCACAGCTGGCAACCTCACCTTGGCTGGTAATCCAAAACTGAGGGCACCCCACGCTGTTATTTTAAATTAAATAAATAATTAAAAAAAAAAACACGTAGGGGTCCCCCAAAATTGGATCACCAGCCAAGGTAAAGCAGACAGCTGGGGCCTGATATTCTCAGACTAGGGAGGTCCATGGTTATTGGACTCTCCCCAGCCTAAAAATAGCAGGCCGCAGCCGCCCCAGAAGTGGCGCATCCATTAGATGCGCCAATCCTGGTGCTTCGCCCCAGCTCATCCCGCGCCCTGGTGCGGTGGCAAACGGGGTAATATATGGGGTTAATACCAGATGTGTAATGTCACCTGGCATCAAGCCCTGGGGTTGGTGAGGTCAGGCGTCTATCAGATACCCGACATCACCAACCCAGTCAGTAATAAAAAAAAATAGACGACAAACACATTTTTATTTGAAAAAACACTCCCCAAAACATTCCCTCTTTAACCAATTTATTAGAATGAAAAACAAATCCAGGTCTGCTGTAATCCAAGGGGTTGCCATGACGATCCACACTGTCCCAGTCAATGAAGAGCAGGTTGTTCCCCATTGGCTGGGAGAGCAGTGCAGTGACCTGAGCTAACATCAATGGGTCAGCCCAGGTCACTGCAGGGCATGACAAGTGCTGCTGTCAGCGAGGTACATTACCTGCGCTGATCTCCAGCACACTGACAGCCCCTGTCACTGAGGTCAATGACCGCCGCCTTCACACCAAGTCTCGCGAGAGGCCCGTGACGTCACCGCTAGTCAGTCTCGGGTCGGAAGCGAGAGGTGATGTGACAAGCGGTGGCCATGGAGGACAGTGACAGCGCTGAGGTCGGGATGGCGGGACTTCATCACCGCAGGCAGGGCCGGCTCCAGGTTTTTGTGGGCCCCGGGCGGAAGAGTCCCAGTGGGCCCCATAAACACGGAGACACACACACATACACAGATACATACACGTACATATACATATTTAAAGACAAACTCACAAAAATACATATAAACAGACAAATCTATACAGTCATATACACTGACATACATAGATACACATCATACATGCATACATACAGAGACACACACTGCTATGCTGCATACATACATACATACAGACAGACACACACATACTGCTCTGCTGCATACATACATATAGACAGACACACACACTGCTCTGCTACATACATACATACAGACAGACACACACATACTGCTCTGCTGCATACATACATACAGACACACACACACACACTGCTCTGCTGCATACATACATACAGACAGACACGCACACTGCTCTGCTGCATACATACATACAGACAGACACACACTGCTCTGCTACATACATACATATAGACAGACACACACATACTGCTCTGCTGCATACATACATACAGACACACACACACACACTGCTCTGCTGCATACATACAGACAGACACACACACACTGCTCTGCTGCATACATACATATAGACAGACACACACATACTGCTCTGCTGAATACATACAGACAGACACACACACACACTGCTCTGCTGCATACATACATACAGACAGACACGCATACTGCTCTGCTGCATACATACATGCATACATACATACACGCATACTGCTCTGCTGCATACATACAGACACGCATACTGCTCTGCTGCATACATACATGCATACATACAGACAGACACGCATATTGCTCTGCTGCATATATATATATACATACATACAGACACGCATACTACTCTGCTACATATATACATACATACATACAGACACGCATACTGCTCTGCTGCATACATACATACATACATACAGACACGCATACTGCTCTGCTGCATACATACAGACAGACACGCATATTGCTCTGCTGCATATATATATATACATACAGACACGCATACTACTCTGCTACATATATACATACATACATACAGACACGCATACTGCTCTGCTGCATACATACATGCATACATACAGACACGCATACTGCTCTGCTGCATACATACATGCATACATACAGACACGTATACTGCTCTGCTGCATACATACATGCATACATACAGACAGACACGCATATTGCTCTGCTGCATATATATATATATATAAATACAGACACGCATACTGCTCTGCTGCATACATACATGCATACATACATACACGCATACTGCTCTGCTGCATACATACATGCATACATACAGACACGCATACTGCTCTGCTGCATACATACATGCATACATACAGACACGTATACTGCTCTGCTGCATACATACATGCATACATACAGACAGACACGCATATTGCTCTGCTGCATATATATATACATACATACAGACACGCATACTGCTCTGCTGCATATATACATGCATACATACAGACACGCATACTGCTCTGCTGCATATATACATACATATAGACACGCATACTGCTCTGCTGCATATATACATACATATAGACACGCATACTGCTCTGCTGCATATATACATACATATAGTCACGCATACTGCTCTGCTGCATATATACATACATATAGACACGCATACTGCTCTGCTGCATATATACATACATATAGACACGCATACTGCTCTGCTGCATATATACATACATATAGACACGCATACTGCTCTGCTGCATATATACATACATATAGACACGCATACTGCTCTGCTGCATATATACATACATATAGACACGCATACTGCTCTGCTGCATATATACATACATATAGTCACGCATACTGCTCTGCTGCATATATACATACATATAGACACGCATACTGCTCTGCTGCATATATACATACATATAGACACGCATACTGCTCTGCTGCATATATACATACATATAGACACGCATACTGCTCTGCTGCATATATACATACATATAGACACGCATACTGCTCTGCTGCATATATACATACATATAGACACGCATACTGCTCTGCTGCATATATACATACATATAGACACGCATACTGCTCTGCTGCATATATACATACATATAGACACGCATACTGCTCTGCTGCATATATACATACATATAGACACGCATACTGCTCTGCTGCATATATACATACATATAGACACGCATACTGCTCTGCTGCATATATACATACATACAAACACACACCTTGCTCTGCGGGGCCCACACACGCGGCTCCGGGGGTCACACACACGGCTCTGCGGGGCCCACACACGCGGCTCCGGGGGCCACACACACGGCTCTGCGCGTCCCACACACGCGGCTCCGGGGGCCACACACACGGCTCTGCGGGGCCCACACACGCGGCTCCGGGGGCCACACACACGGCTCTGTGGGGCCCACACACGCGGCTCCGGGGGTCACACACACGGCTCTGCGGGGCCCACACACGCGGCTCCGGGGGCCACACACACGGCTCTGTGGGGCCCACACACGCGGCTCCGGGGGCCACACACACGGCTCTGTGGGGCCCACACACGCGGCTCAGGGGGCCACACACACGGCTCTGCGGGGCCCACACACGCACGGGGGGACAGGGAGGGGCGGGGAGGGAGTGATGTCCCACATACTGATCAGGTCACGGTGCAGATGGGGCCCACACAGCGCCGGAGGGAAGCGATGTGCTGGGGGTCGCTGGCTGGCACTGTGACTCCTTCATCTGTGCGACCGAGCAGGACGCCGGGCGGTAGCTCCGCCCACAGATGATGCTCAATGAAGGAGAACACACCCTTAAAGGGCCGGCAGCCACAGTTTCCAGTGCCAAGGACTGCTGCCTCCGGACCGACCGCAGGTAAGCCGAGCGGGACCGTGTGTGTGTGTGTGTGTGTGTGTGTGTGTGTGTGTGAGTGTGTGTGTGTATGTATGTATGTGTACATGCCGCGGGCAGGAGGGGGCGGAGCGAGCTGAGCGGGGAAGTGTCGGCTTCCTGCACGTAACTAGGATAAACATCGGGTTACTAACCAAAGCGCTTTGCTTGGATACCCGATGTTTATCTTGGTTACCAGCTTGTGGCAGGCTGCCAGCGATGGCTCCTGCACACTGTAGCTGTAAAAAGCCCTGCTTTTTGCTGCTAGAACCGTTCTCGAACGTTTCTAGAACTATCGAGCTTTTGAAAAAAGCTCGAGTTCTAGTTCGATCTAGAACATGGCCCAAAATCACTCGAACCTCGAACTGGAGAACCTCGAACCACGAACCGCGCTCAACTCTATCTGGGACATCTAAACTTCGAGACCGTCCTGTTATACCTGGATGATGTGATTGTGTACTCTCAGACGCATGAAGCCCATCTAGAGCACCTAGCCGAGGTGTTCGCGTCCCTTGTCAAATACGGGATGAAGTTTAAGCCCTCCAAGTGCCACCTGCTGAAACCCGGAGTGCAGTACCTGGGGCATGGGGTGAGTGCGATGGCTGCTCCCATGCAAGACCTCCTCGTGGGACAGACCAAAGGTGGTAGACCCATCGGAGCCCCACTGGTGTGGGAGGACAGGCATGAGGAATCCTTCCGTCAGCTGAAAGCGGCCTTGACTGGAGAAGAGGTCCTAGCGTACCCTGACTACGGCTGCCCATTCATCCTCTACACAGACGCCAGCAATGTGGGTTTGGGGGCAGTCCTGTCCCAGGTCCAGGAAGGAAAGGAGAAGGTGATTGCCTATGCTAGTCGAAAACTCCGGCCGACTGAAAGGAACCCTGAGAACTACAGCTCCTTCAAGCTCGAGCTCCTAGCACTGGTCTGGGCTATCACCGAGCGGTTCCGCCACTACTTGGCCGCAGCAAAATTCACCGCTTTCACGGATAACAATCCGTTGACTCACCTGGACACGGCCAAGCTGGGCACGTTGGAGCAGCGGTGGGTGGCCAGACTAGCCAACTATGACTTCACCATCAAATACCGGGCCGGTCGTGTCAACATTAATGCTGATGCCCTCTCTCGGATGCCCCACTTGTCAGAAGGTGGGTGCGAGGATGATGACCTCGAGGAGATCGAGTTGCCTGCATTCCACCGGCCACCAACTGAGAAGGTACATGTCCACCAACAACGGGTGAACCTGGATCCGCTGCCCAGTCAGGAGTGGCAGGAAGCTCAAAATCAGGCGCCCGCATTGTTCTGCAGGCGTACCATGATGGTGCCGGCCACTTCGGATAGAAGAAGCTGGAGATGCTGTTGAGGGAGCGGTTCTATTGGAGTGGGATGCGGGAGTCTGTGGAGGCCTGGTGTCGAGAGTGCGGTCCTTGTACGTTGAGGAGGAAGGATGAAGCCAGCCAGAAGGCTCCCCTACGCCCGATCATTACACACCAACCGCTGGAGCTGGTCGCCTTGGACCATGAAAAGCTCACCCCCAGCCGAAGTGGGTACACCTACACTCTGACCATAGTAGATCATTACTCCCGGTTCATTGTGGTTGTCCCGGTCAAGGACTTAACCGGCCGTACCGCCGCTAGAGCGTTCCAAGCTTACTTCTGTCGACCCCATGGATACCCTGAGAAGGTGCTTACCGACCAAGGCCCAGCCTTTGAGGCGGAGGTGTTCCATGAGTTCTGTCAGCTGTACGGCTGCAAGAAGATCCGGACCACACCTTACCATGCCCAGACCAACGGTATGTGTGAGAAGATGAACCATCTGGTCCTTGGCCTCCTCAAAACGTTGCCTTTGGAGGAGCGGAACCTGTGGCCGGAGAAGCTGCCTGACTTGGTCAATATGTACAACAATATCCCGTCTAGCTCAACGAAGTGCACCCCAGCGTATCTGATGAGGGCTCGGCCCGGCCGACTGCCGGTGGACCTGGAAATGGGACTGGAAGCCCCAGAGACACTCCCCTCAACGGCTAAATGGGACACCCGGCGGAGGGTGCAGTACCGACAGATTCAGGAGTATGTGGAGAAGAACCTAAGTCGGAGTCGAGAACAACAGGAGCAGCGCTTCAATCAGAAAGCGTCTGCGGGCCCTTTCCAGCCTGGAGATGTGGTGTTAAAGCGGAAGAGGAAGACCCACAAGCTGGATGATCAATGGGAACAAATCCCATACATCATACAACCCACAGGATGGGAAGATGGAAAGGCCTACCAGATCAGTCGTGACCAAGGGGGCACTTTGGCCACGGTTTCCCGGGACCATCTGAAAAGGTGCCCACCAGCATTGAGGGCGACGGCTGAAGTACCAGTTCCTCCACCAGCAGAGAAGGCAAAAGAGGTGATCCACACTGTGATGGGTGACTTCCCAGCAGACTGACCTACACAGAACGGCGCGGTGATTCTTCCAGTGATACTGTTCCCACAACCTGTGGATGAAGAAGTGGTGGAAGCGGTCAACCGTGAGCCAGAACCAGTGCCAGTGCCCAGGGATGAACCTGTACCCAGCTCCCCTATGCTTCCGCCTGCCCCACACGATAGCAGGGAGGAGGAACAGATTGTTCCCTCTGCCCCACTGCCTAGCCCCACTGACACCGGACCCCGGAGGTCCACCCGTCCCAACCTAGGTAGGCCCCCACTTAGGTACAGGGAAACCGTTCTTTAAAAGGGGGAGGGGGAAGAAAACATGTGTGTTAAAGTGTGTTTGAAAGTTTTGAAGAAAATGAGAATAATAACCGAAGATTAACCTGATTGTCTACCGTGATTGGAAACCGGCCGTTGCCGGCACCGTTGTCCCCGTGGGGACCGCTTAAAAAGTTGTTTGCATAGGAACTCCTATGGACAAGCCCGTGAACTTGCAGGGCAACCACAAACGTTAAGTGGCTTGTAAATAAAAATGATGTTGTGCAGCTACCGTAACCGGAGAGGCAGGTTGGAGGGAGGGCCCACAGTGGAGCAGGCTGGGGCCCAGCCACCACAGGAACCGGTGGCTACCCTCAGGAGGGGAAGGACAGATCCCGCTCGGGTAACTTGGTTCAGGACTGGGGTCAAGGGGTGCTGCCTGGGTTTTAGGGGCAGCATCAGGGCCAGGTTACTTGGGTGAGAGAGAGCGGCAGCCGCAACCGTTAAAATGTTTGCAACGTTTAAGTACTGAACCTCCCGATGTGGGATGATGTCATAAGTTGTATTATGTTTACCTTTTTATATATTTTCAGAAAATAAAACCGGTGTTGGACGGGCAGCCCGCGGACGGTCTGCATTTTGCTAAGGGGGAATGTGACGCCCTGGGCAAGCTAGGGGTCACAGGTCATAACACCACCACACCCTACACCCCAGTTAGGAACACCAAGGCTAACCTAAAATCCTTGTTGCCTTCCTCCAGGGGCTGATGTCCACACCAGGGGGTGGGCCAGGCGTTGGCTCCACCCACCGAGGAGTTCACAGCCCTGGAGGCGGGAAAACCAGGCAGTGCAGTTTAGGAGGAGGAAGTAGAAGGAAGTGGTAGAGGAGCTAACGGAGAGAAGGAGTAAAAAGCGACAGTTTGTAAAGCCTGAAGTTGGTCCGGGTGTGTGCCCCGGACTGAGACAGCAAGGTCAGCAGACGGCGGTGACTGTCTGCAGGGGTGACTGCTTGGAGGTTGCTGGAAGGACCGCGGACGGGTGGTGGCCCGGCGGTACCGGAGCGGTATACGAAGAGCAGTCAGCACCAGTGGCAGGGGCCTTTCGGATCCCGGCAAGGCTAGGAGTCGCCGTGAATTTGCCAAATCCGTTAGTGAAGGGGACCTCTGGGTCTCCCAACAAGCAAGTCCCGATTGAAGGCAACAGTCCAACCGTTACAGAGAGACACCGCCAGGGCACCAGTTTCTCAGGGCCAGCGCCTGCGGGCAAAGTAGGGCTCCTCCGGCCCATATCCAAGCCGGGGAGCGGGTTACCGGTGGGAACCCATCGAAACCATCATCATCTTAGGTGCAGGAAAAAGGGACCGTCACCGTCAACTACTGGGGAAAGCAAGTGCAGCCGTCCGTAGGAACCGTCTTTCTAGCCGTGTCTTTTACCGAGAACTGTGTCATCGTCTCAGGCTGAGTGAGTACCACAGTGCCGCAAGGCACAGAGCTGCCCCCGCGTCCCTGCACCCCACCAAGCCCTGCATCACCCACCTCATCACTGGGCCTCGGGACAACCAACCCCCTACCCACGGAGGGGAGGACTAACATCTAGCTGCTCCATACCATCACTCCCGGGATCCCCATACAGAGCAGCGGTGGTGTCAACAAATCACCACAACCGTGGGTGGCGTCACGGACAATAAACTATCCCAAATCCCAATCCCCTTTCACTCATGGGCGAGGAGCGCCGCTCGAGTCCCCGGGATCCGGCCCATCGCTTGAGCCACCGAGCAGCAGCAGCAGCAGGCCGCAGCAGCCGCAGCAGCAGCCGGACCCGAGCAGAGGGAGAGCGCGGCGTCCCCTCCTCCGCCCGCGACATATGATGTCAGCTGCTGGCCTGCGATTAGCTGGTGGCTGCAACTGGTAAATCTGTGCAGATAGATTCTCTGTATGGTGCCGGTAATACATTCAACTGAAGTAAAAGTACTGACAGCAACCAGCACCAGCCATTATTGCACGATGGGACATTGCTACAAGAAGGGTACAAGGATGGGCACATTACTACAAGGGGACCAACATGAGGACATTACTACAAGGGGACCAGCATAGAGACATTACTACTATGGGACCAGAGTGGGGACATTACAACAGGATGATGACAAAGATGGGACATTGCTACAAGATGGGCACATTGCTACAGGATGGGGAGAAGGATGTAGCACTTTTGCACAGGATGCATACAAGGATGGGCACATTACTACAGGGTGGGGACTAGTATAGGCACATTACTACAGGATGTGGACAAGGATGGGCACATTACTACAGGGTGGGGACTAGTATAGGCACATTACTACAGGATCTGGACAAGGATGGGCACATTACTACAGGATACGGACAAGGATGGCCACATTACTACAGTATGAGGATCAGTATGGGCACATTACTACAGGATGCGGACAAGGAGGCCACATTACTACAGGAGGGGAACCAGGATGAGCATATTACTAGAGAATGCGGACAAGGATGGGCACATTACTACAGGATGCAGACAAGAATGGGCACATTACTACAGGATAGGGACCAGGATGGGAACATTACTACAGGATAAGGACAAGGATGGGGTATAATACTACAGGATGGGGAGAAGGCTGGGTGTCAGAGTTCCGGGATTTCCAGTTTTCTTCTGAAGGATCTTGCCCTTTGTTAACATGGAGTTTTCTGTTCTGTTGCCCTACTTCCTGTTCATCTGTTTAAAAGCCCGCCCCAAAGCTTAGTCTATTTGCCTGAGTATACTGCTTCCTGTGTACTCCTGCCCTGCTGCTCTCATCTCCTGATTGCTGTTTGGATCCTGTTGAAACACCCGACACCAGCTCTGGACTTCACCTGTCTCATCAAGCTGTGCTCGGACTCTGTCTGCCGTCTCTGGTCGGCACTTCTGCCCGGTCCCTTCCGTTTCATATCCACCCTAGGACTCACATCACGTACGGACATTTTTTGGACTATACCTGTTGAACCCGTCTCTGGTTGTCATTGCCCTAACGCAATTGAAATCCTCAGTACATACAATAGTATTACATTGGGGCACATTGCTACAAGATGGAGACAAGGATGGGCACATTACTACAGAATGGGAACAAGAATGGGAACATTATCACAGGATGGGAAAAAGGATGGGAACATTATCACATGATGGGGAAAAGGATGGGCATATTACTACAAAAAGGGTACCAGGATGGGCACTTTACTACAGGATGGGGACCAGGATGTGTACATTACTAAAGGATGGGGACCAGGATGGTCACTTTACTGCAAGATGTTGTCCAAAATTACTCTATGATGCTAATTGTAAAACAATATATATTACCTACAAAAAGGGGATAAAATGTAAAAAAAATCTAAATAAAGCATGATTTTTATTTTTACCACTAAAATGCTTATTTTTAATATAAACTAATATAAATAAAAACAAGTAGTTTTTTTTTTTTATCTCCACATCAATAACAACCGAACCTATAAAACCATACCATAACCAATATGATGAATGCAATTTAACAAAAATACAAATAATCAAGCAAAAAATGTTCACAATTTTCAATGTTCAAAATGTTCAAATTTTCAAAAAAATTGATCTAAAGGTGTATAGAAAAAAAATATAGTATTGCTAAAAATGTCACTTTGTCCTGCAAAGAATGGGTCCCCCTCAAATTCAATTTTTTCTATATACCCAGCTGAGTTTGAGACTCCCGATCTACAACTATATTGAGTCACCCTATTTTTGTTCTCAACACTATTGCTGTTTTTTGGACCATTTCTATGGCGGAACACTAGCAATTCTATCCCACAGATTTTTTACAGAAGAACCTGTGTACTCATTAAATACTGATCTGTGTATTCCCCGTGCAGTGCGGTAGTACTTAAGGATGCTTTACACGCTACAACATCGCTAGCGATAGCTAGCAATGTCGTGCGTGATAGCACCCGCCCCCGTCGTTTGTGTGACATTTGGTGATCACTGCCGTAGCGAACATTATCGCTACGGCAGCGTCACCCGCACATACCTTTTCAGCGACGTCGCTGTAACCGCCGAACAATCCTTCCTTCAAGGGGGAGGTGCGTTCGGCGTCATAGCGACGTCACTGCGGCGTCACTAAGCGGCCGCCCAATAGCAGAGGAGGGGCAGAGATGAGCGGGCGGAATATCCCGCCCACCTTCTTCCTTCCTCATTGCCGTTGGACGCAGGTAAGGAGATGTTCGTCGTTCCTGCGGCGTCACACATCGCAGGAATGACGAACAACCAGCGGCATGTACCACTAACGATATTTGGAAAAGGAGCGACGTGTCAACGATCAACGATTTTTGACATTTTTGCGATCGTCGCTCCTTGGTGTCACACGCTGCGATTTCGCTAACGGCGCCAGATGTGCGTCACTAACGACGTGACCCCGACGATATCGTTAGCGATGTCGCAGCGTGTAAAGCCCCATTTAGTCTTAGTACATTTGTTTTGCTCTTCCTGACAGGCCTATACGCGGAGTCACGGACCCTGTCCACTACCAGCAGCTCCACTTGACTTACAATAAATTCTACCTCTTTTTCACCTACATTTTATCACTCATTACTTGAGAGCTAGTGATCATTGGTTATTTTAAAAAGTTTAAAAATTACAACTCAGGGTAGAAAGACAATGGGTGTACAACACTATATTGCTATATACTTGTTAGTAGGCAAAGTTAGAGTGAACACAAAGTGAAAAGGAAGAAGTTTCTCTCTTAACTTACAAATTTGGGGGGAATTTATCATCTGTTTCGTCAAAGCACATCATCCTCTACCTCCAGGCTGCGCACTTATTGCTAGGGAATATGATGTCTGAATTGTGTAACCCTCCAATATTTTGAATTGAAAATTCATTGTGGAGTAAATTTCCTCTGTTGGGCAAATGATTAATTGTTTTTTTTGTTGGTTTCATGTTTTGCATGCCATATCCAATTTTTCCTCTATATAATGACACTGTGTACTATATTTCATAGCTAAAACAGAATTTCTTAAACAACACATTCTTAAGCTTATACATGACATAAAGGATACTTATTTCCTTGTTGGATTCTTTCCTTGATGTGATATTCTTTCCTCTTTGAATTATTTTAACAGAAATAGGTTATTGTGCACACAGGGTTTTCTGAGACTTCATTTGGACCAGGTTGGATCCAGAAGACGCCTGAAAACAATTTCTCAAAAACACTTTTAAAGACTTACCCTATTTATTTTTTATTGTTAAATCACTTTGCTGTGCATATATTCAATATATTCAGTCTTTTAAGCTTTCTGTGTGCACATAGATTACTAGAAAGTTTTTTTTCCTGCACGTTTCTCCACTTCTTGTGGAAGACGCTCCAGGAATTGCTTCTTGTATTTGCTGTTTTCTCTGCATGTTTTTTTTATTCTGAAACATTTTTGTTGGCTTGTCCTTTTTTACCATTTTTTTTAAACCTTGGTGATATTTAGACTTGAATTTTGATGGCCTAAAGGCTACTTTACACACTGCGATATCGGTCCCGATATCGCTAGTGTGGGTACCCGCCCCCATCTGTTGCGCGACACGGGCATATCGCTGCCCGTGCCGCACAACATCGCCCAGACCCGTCACACATACTTACCTGTCCGGCGACGTCGCTGTGACCGGCGAACCGCCTCCTTTCTAAGGGGGCGGTCCATGCGGCGTCACAGCGACGTCACTGAAACGTCACTGAACCGCCGCCCTATAGCAGCGGAGGGGCGGAGATGAGCGGGACGTAACATCCCGCTCACCTCCTTCCTTCCGCATAGCGGCCGGGAGGCAGGTAAGGGGAGCTTCCTCGTTCCTGCGGTGTCACACGGAGCGATGTGTGCTGCCGCAGGAACGAGGAACAACTTCGTTACTGCTGCAGTAACGATTTTTAAGAATGGACCCCCGTGTCGCCGATTAGCGATTTTGCACGTTTTTGCAACGATGCAAAATCGCTTATCGGTGTCACACGCAACGGCATCGCTAATGCGGCCGGATGTGCGTCACAAATTCCGTGACCCCAACGACTCCACATTAGCAATGTCGCAGCGTGTAAAGCCCGCTTTATCCTAAAGATAGGTTGAAACAATTTGTTTCATGCCCTGGTTCAGCTTCAAATCCAGTCTTCCACGACATCCAGTCTTCTCTTCTGTGGCTGGAAGTCTCTGCCCAGCATTCTCAGCGTCTCTGACTCTTACTTGACTGTGCAGTGCCGTGATGTCTTGGTGAAATGCAAATTATGATACCGTGTGAGACCCAACAAGTCAGCTTCATGCCACCTCATACTATTCATGGGCCTATTAAGTGGAAGAGACTCCCAGGGTGCCAGCTGCAGCAGAAAACTCTGTCTGAAATGGAGGATTGACTGGACACAGTACCAACTCTAAAGATCCTCATTATAGTATATTAAATTAGAAAAACTCTTTAAAGCACCACTTTTTTCACAGCTGGAGTGGTGCTTTAAGTCTAAGGCGGGCTTTGCACGCTGCAACATCGTTTGCCGATGCTGCGATGTCGCACGCGATAGTCCCCGCCCCCGTCGCAGGTACGATATCTTGTGATAGCTGGCGTAGCAAAAATTATCGCTACGCCAGCTTCACATGCACTCACCTGCCCTGCAACCGTCGCTCTGGCCGGCGACCCGCCTCCTTCCTAAGGGGGCGGGTCGTGCGGCGTCATAGCGACGTCACACGGCAGGCGGCCAATAGCGGCGGAGGGGCGGAGATGAGCAGGATGTAAACATCCCGCCCACCTCGTTCCTTCCGCATTGTGGCCGGCGGCAGGTAAGGAGATGTTCCTCGCTCCTGCGGCTTCACACACAACGATGTGTGCTGCCGCAGGAACGAGGAACAACATCGTACCTGTCGCGGCACCGGCATTATGGAAATGTCGGAGCCTGCACCGATGATACGATAGCGACGGTTTTGCGCTCGTTCATCGTATCATCTAGGATTTACACACTACGACATCGCAAGTGACGCCGGATGTGCGTCACTTTCGATTTGACCCCACCGACATCGCACCTGCGATGTCTTAGTGTGCAAAGCCGCCCTAAGTCCGCTGTATTACAGTATGCTCACCCTCTGCCGTTTTCATCTTTTTTTTTCACTCCGGTCCTGTGGCACCATCTTGTGCCTTTAACATTTGACTTTCCGGAAGTCAGAAGTTACATGACAAGCGTTCAATGCAACACTATGAGAGCCAGAACGAGGTCAGAACGAGGCTCTCATAGAGATGTATTGATTTATAACATCCAGCGAGCTCCATGAAACACTGGAGCTGCTGGCAGGTCACAAAGTGCTGGAGACCATCCGGAGCACCATTGGAAACAGATAAAGATGGCAGCAGGTGAGTATAAGACAGAGGGTAGGGGTCTTACGTCTTACTTTTCAACCATAACTCCAGCAGTAAAATAAAAAGTAAACCCCCCTGGAGGGGTGCTTGAAGAAGCACTCTCATGAAGATGTGCTTTTATTGAAGCTATGTAGTGTAGTATGAATGTATTAATATACTCACCTACCACAGCCTTCTCTGAGAACTGGCACCATGAACTCCTCTCCTCAGTAATGTGACTTCTCTTAAAGCTATCCAGCTCGCTCTTTGTGGGAGCCAGACATTTCTTTTACAATAAAGTCTTATGAAGTCTCGTTCTGACACTCCGTAGACTTACCTTATCAGGGTATGCTCACACGAGCATATGAATCGGACGAGAACAATACGAGAAAATCTCAGATTGCACTCGGACCAATGTTAGTCAATGAGGCAGAGCAGTTGGTCAGCTTCTGGATGAGAGAAAAGTCGCAACATGCTGCGATTTGCTGCCCAAATTGTCCAAGACTCGCCAATACAAGTCAATGGGTGCGAGAAGAAAACAGGTGCTACATGGACCATGTATGTGCTGTGCGTGTGCTGTCCATTTTACTCGCTCCAAAAGAAAAAAAAAAAAGGAAATTGCATTATGAAAACCACAAAAAGAAGTCACTCACAACTTGAAGCCAATATGAAGGAGGAATTCCGCCTCCACGGACAGCATCACCATGTCAACAGACATCAATGTAAAGCTGCTGCTTGTTCTGGTCCAGGCAAGGCCAGAATTATGGGACACCAGGTACCCTAGCTATTTGAACCGCACCCGGCATGATGCATCGTGGCTGTATATCTGTCACCAGTTGTTTCCAACATACAATGGCAGCTCCACAGACATACAATGAGAGATAAGCAAGTCAATCTGTTGATTATTTAGACTTATGCTTGTTTTGGTGCATGTAAGGATACATAATGTTCCCTTGTGGCTGTGTTCATGAGTAGTTTGACTATTTTTGCATTTTACAGTGTCAGATGTCACTCACCACTGTCTGAGCTGCTGGGACCAGTACCAACATGAGAGAAAGCAGCAAGGTTGTAGTGACTCTGATGCTTCTAAAGCGGGCTTTACACGCTGCGACATCGCTAATGCGGAGTCGTTGGGGTCACGGAATTAGTGACGCACATCCGGCCGCATTAGCGATGCCGTTGCGTGTGACACCGATAAGCGATTTTGCATCGTTGCAAAAACGTGCAAAATCGCTAATCGGCGACATGGGGGTCCATTCTCAAATCTCGTTACTGCAGCAGTAACGAGGTTGTTCCTCGTTCCTGCGGCAGCATACATCGCTGCGTGTGACGCCGCAGGAACGAGGAAGCTCCCCTTACCTGCCTCCCGGCCGCTATGAGGAAGGAAGGAGGTGGGTGGGATGTTACGTCCCGCTCAGCTCCGCCCCTCCGCTGCTATTGGGCGGCGGTTCAGTGACGTCGCTGTGATGCCGCACGGACCGCCCCCTTAGAAAGGAGGCGGTTCGCCCGTCACAGCGACGTCGCCGGACAGGTATGTATGTGTGACGGCTGTTGTGCGACACGGGCAGCGATTTGCCCGTGTCGCGCAACAGATGGGAGCGGGTACCCACACTAGCGATATCGGGACCGATATCGCAGTGTGTAAAGTAGCCTTTAGAAAAGGTGCTACATATATTTTGACCGGCTAAATTTCCTGACTCCTATTATGGATTTAAGCCCATAAAATTTTTTTTTTGTTTTTTTTCCCCAACTTTATGATTGTTCAAAGATTGTTTATGTATTATGTTACAGAATGTAAGGTAAGCTCAGGGACCGGTCGGTCTCCGAATCAGAGGCAGCTGTGAAACCAGTGGAGGAGTCAGCAGAGGAGGGCTCTTTACCAGCTTTTCCACTCCAGAACCACCACCATCATCATCTGAAGCACCCCCATCACCAGGTGGCCAGCAGGCACTTCCAGTTTCTAGACGACCCCATCGCAGGAGGGAACTCCCCATCATTAGTACCAGGTGCGAGGCTGATACTGGTGTGTATGTAGCTCGCACTGTTAATGATGGAGAGGAGGCATTTACATGCAGCATGGCCATCTACCTGCGTGAAATCCCATGAGAAGTCTGGCTGCATGCAAGGGATGCCATGCAGATTGGGGTTGATGCATGTACTGCACCCAACAATACGTGTATTGTTTTCAATGGCCTGGAACAATGGCAGCAGTATTCCGACAACCAGTTGCACATGCCAACAACTAATAATGAGGTGTCACAGCCACCTGCTTAACCACCAGTACTTCCTCCACAACAACCTCTGCCACCCCCATCCCCACAACCTCAACACCAATATGTTCAACAAGCAAATTATGCCTCACGCTATGTTCCTAGGGAACATGGAGACTCTAATGTTCAAGTCAGTGACCCACCGGGTAATGAAGCACATCAATGGCAACAGTCTTGGCCTCCTGCTCCCCAGGCACATGAGTCACAGTATGGTCTATTCTGCAGTAGCCTCAGCCCTCAGCAGCATCCAGTCAACATCAGCAGAATTCATATTCCCATCTCCCACCATCCCAGACATTTCAACAGTCACTGGCACCTCTAAATCCTGCCCCTCTACCACATTCACCATCCACCTATCAAAATCTGTAATTCCTTTTGTATTTGTTTTGTTGGTGTTTTAAAGTTTTGCTCTCTGTTGACAATTGTACATAAACTATATGGCTTAAATGTGGTATGATTATACAGAATATCCATGTTTGTGATTCAGAATAAACGTTTTATTTTCAAGCATAAAATAAGAATTATTCTTACCGTTAATTCGGTTTCTAGGACCTTCCACGACAGCATAGGAGATTGTCTCTCCACGCCCTAATTGGGACAGGAAGCACAAGAGAGGTTAAAAGGACCCTCCCACCTCCCATAGCCAGTGTCTTACAAAGAACCCATAGCATATGAGAAGTACAAACACATCCAGGAATATCGAGGATAAGGGAGGGAATTACGTACTGTCGTGGAAGGTCCTAGAAACCGAATTAACGGTAAGAATAATTCTTATTTCTCTAGTCCCTTCCACGACAGCATAGGAGGAATACCAACGAATTGATACCTAGGGGGGGACCACAGCCTGCAGGACCTTCCTGCCAAAAGCCAAATCCCTGTTGGAATCCAGATCCAAACGATAATGCTTCGTGAAAGTATGGAGGGAAGACCACGTAGCCGCCTTGCAGATCTGCTCAGGAGAAGCCCCTGCCCGTTCAGCCCAGGAGACAGAGGTAGCCCTGGTGGAGTGCGCCGTAAATCCAGTAGGCGGAGACAGATGCTGAGCGAGGTAGGCATCTCTAATGGCCCGCACAATCCAGTTGGCGACGGTACTCTTAGCCACCTTCCTGCCCTTATTTCGACCAAAGGGCTGGATAAATAGGTTATGATCAATACGCCAAGGTGCAGTAATATCTAGGTAGCGCAACACTGTCCGACGAACGTCCAAAGAATGGAACACTTCCTCCCCCGGAGTCCTAGGATGCTGACAGAAGGAAGGCAGGACGATGGACTGAGAACGGTGAAAATCCGAAACCACTTTGGGAAGGAAGGGTCCAGCTGAAAGACAATGCTGTCATCTCTGACGGTCAGGTAAGGCTCCCGAATAGACAATGCTTGAAGTTCCCCGACTCTCTGAGCGGACGTAATAGCCACGAGAAAAGCAGTCTTGTGAGAGAGAGAACGGATGCTACAGGAGGACAGAGGCTCAAAGGGTGACTGAGACAGTCTGGTAAGGACCACATTGAGATCCCAGCAAGGTGTCAGGACCCTCTGCCGCGGACAGAGCCTACTAGCGGACACCAAGAAACGGCGGATCCAGCGATGATCTGCCAGAGCCGTGTCAAAGACTGCACTGAGTGCCGAGACCTGCACCTTCAGGGTGCTGGGCCGAAGCCCTAAGTCCAATCCACTCTGGAGGAAGTCGAGAATCTGCGCAATGTTAGGCCGGAGCGGGTCAGGAGGCCGAGAACCACACCAGGAGGAAAATCTCATCCAGATTTTATTGTAAATACTATTAGTCACTGGTTTACGGTTGTTCTGTAGAGTAGCCACGACCTTGTCAGAAAGTCCTTGGGCCTTCAGTGCCCGGGCCTCAGAAGCCAGGCAGCCAACTTGAGTTTCTGGGGGTCCGGATGGAATATCGGACCCTGAGACAGTAAACTGGGGTCTGAACCTAGGAGGACCGGTCCGTCGATCCCGAGAGTCAGGATCAGGGTGTACCAACTCCGCCGCGGCCACAGAGGAGCTACCAGGATAGTTGCAGCTCCGTCGTCTCTGATCTTCCTCAGGGTTCGTGCGAGAAGAGGAATTGGGGGGAAGGCGTAGGCGAGGCAAAAGGACCAATTGTGGCAGAAGGCGTCCACCCCCAACGCATTGTCCCGAGGGTTCAGGGAGAAAAATGTTGCGACCTTGCGATTTCCTGCTGAAGCAAAGAGGTCTACCTCTGTAGTACCCCACCATGCCACCAGAGAGCAGAACACCGCTTGGTCCAGACTCCACTCCCCTGGGTGAACATCCCGACGACTCAGGAAATCTTCTTGAAGGTTTAGGGATCCCTTTAGATGGACTGCAGAAAGGGATAGCAGGGACCGTTCTGCCCAGTGGAAGATCCGGGAGGACACAGACTTCAGGACACCCGATCTTGTACTGCCCTGATGGCGGAGATGTGCCACTGTGGTGACATTGTCTGAGTAGACCAGGACGTGAGTGTCCCGGACGAGATCCTGAGCAGCAAGGAGGGCTTCCCTGACCGCCCTGAGCTTCCGGTAGTTGGAAGATTGGGAGCTGACATAAGGACTCCAGAGCCCCTGAAATGGGGAGTTTGCCACCATAGCACCCCATCCCCGCAGGCTGGCATCGGTGGTTAGTGTAACAAGGGGCGTCCGAGTCCAGGCAACCCCCACCTTCAGGTTGTTGGGACGCAGCCACCAGAGAAGGGATGAGGAGACGGTCCCTGAGAGGCGAAACCGTTTGTTCAGGGAGGAAGGGAGTCTGTCCCAATGTGCCAAGATATGATCCTGTAGACAACGAGAGTGGGCCTGAGCCCACATGACTGAGGGAATGCAGGACGTCATAAAACCTAGAGCCGACAAAGCCGCTCGAAGGGTCGGGCGAGCCTGTCGGCGAAGCGTTGAGATTTTGGTTAGCAGGGTCAACCTGTGGTCTCCCGGGAGAAAGGATGCCTGTCTGTCGGAGTCCAGCAGCACCCCGAGAAACTGCAGAGTGGAGGAGGGTTGCAGCTGGGACTTCTTGAGATTGGGGATCCAGCCCAAGGAACGAAGAATGCTTAATGACTTCTCCACATGGCTCCGGAGGGTCTGAGCGTAGGGAGCCACGAGAAGAAAGTCGTCCAAATACGGAACCAGACAGACACCTTGCAATCGTATGAAGGTGACCACCTCTGCCATGATCTTTGAAAAGATCCTTGGAGCCGAGGAGATCCCGAAGGGAAGTACGTTGAATTGGAAATGAAGCACCTCCTCCCCGTGCAGAACCGCAAACTTGAGTTATTGCCTGTGACACAGATGGATGGGCACATGGAAGTAGGCATCCTTCAGGTCTATTGAGGCCATCTGGTGGTGCAGACCTATCAGTGGGATAGCCGATTTCACAGACTCCATCTTGAAACGCCGGTATCTGACCTGCCGGTTTAGACGCTTCAGATTGATGATAATCCGGACGTCGCCAGACGGCTTTTTGACAAGGAAGAGACGGGAGTAGTGGCCTACCCCTCCTTCCCGACTCGGGACTGGGGAAACGACCCCCGAGTGCATTAGCTCCTGAATCTTCGAGTACAGGAGGGCCTGCGAACCCTGCGACGCCAGAGCCGTGACTCGGAGGCCCGGTAGAGGGGGGGAGATGAATTCTATTAATAGACCCTCTGAGACGATCTTCAGGACCCATTGGCAGATGGTGATGGACCGCCACTGGGGAAGAAAGGCCGAGAATCGTCCCCCTACCCGAGCCGAGTCACGGTTTGTCCTGCTTAGGACGTTGTTGATGGGAAGGGATGAGAATGTTTCTCCCTCTTCCCTTAGGATAGCTCCACCGGCCCGACTTCCCTTTCCCCTTGGGCTGGGAGGCCTGAGGCATCGAGGGACGAAAGGACCGCTTCCTGGAGGGTTTAGGATCCGGCAAGGCCTTACGATCATTCGCCTTGTCCAGAATGTCATCCAGGGCAGGCCCAAACACCAAATCCCCTTTAAACGGAAGGGAGCAAAGTCTCATTTTGGAGGTGGAGTCTCCACTCCAGGCCTTAAGCCAGAGGGCACGTCTGGCAGAGTTAGACAAGACCGAGGTTCTGGCAGCCAGGCGGACCGACTCCACCGAGGTATCCGCCAAAAAACTGGTAGCTTTCCTAAGTAAGGGAAGGGATTCCAGCAACTCATCCCGAGGGGTACCCTGGGAAATATGAGCCTCCAACTGGTCGAGCCACCTAAGTAGGGACCGGGAGACACAAGTGGAGGCAATATTGGCCTGAATGGTAGAAGACGATGCCTCCCAGGATCGCTTCATGAGGCCCTCGACCTTTTTATCCATCTGATCTCTAAGCTGGGAAGTATCTTCAAAGGGGAGCGCCGTTTGTTTAGCGACCCTGGCCACCTGTACATCCACTTTGGGGACCTCCCAATGCAACCCAGAAGCCTCCAGGGGAAATCGGCGCCTGGGGTCACCCCGGAAACGCTTCTCAGGAAATTCCCATTCCTGAGAGACAATATCCAGAATATTGGCATGAACCGGAAACCCTAATTGTTTGACGGTTTTCAGGCCAGCGAACATTTCATCCTGGACCGAGGGAAGAACCTGCACCTCCTCTAACCCCATAGTGCTCCTAACCGCCCCAATAAGATCCCCCAAATCTTCTGAGGGGAAAAGGAAGGACTGGTCAGACCTCCTGGAGGAAGAACCTTCGTCGGGACCCTCCGAGGCGGAATCAGCATCCTCATGATCAGACGGGGCTGACTGGAGTTTCCTTTTCTTTGGGGGAGAAGGGCCAGGAGCAGGGAGGGAGGCTAGTGAGGCCTGAATCTCCTGTTTCATCATGGACCGCAGCTCGTCTACCAGGGACGGTTGTTCAGCCCTAACAACCTGGCCCGTACACTGTTGGCAAAGCTTCTTATCCCAGACTGCAGGGAGCTTTTTTATATAGACTGGACACTTTTTAATCTTTTCAGTCCTTTCATAGCAGTCAGGCTTATCAGACTTCTCAGACCTCTCTGACTTGTCACATTTGTCAGCTTTCTTAGCAGCCTTGTCCTCCTGGAAAACACAGATCAGAAGGAGCCATAAATACCAGCCTGAGACCATGCATGAGGGACCACCCCCCTCCTTACTTACTGTGGCAGGGGGAACACTGGGCACTGCAGATGCAGATGCAGGGGAAGACATGTCAGGGAGCACAGTAGAAGTCCTTACCATGATTCTGAAGTCTTCAGGGTGGCCTTTATGCAGAAGGGCCTGCCCCCCCAGCAACAGGGAACGTTCCCCGCCTCCCGCATCAGGTCCCTGACAGGCCGTGGAAGTGACGGCGTGTCCGTCATGCTGCCTCCGCGACCGGAAGCGCCCATACCGGAAGGTCGCGAGACCGGAAGTCCCGCCCGCGGCAGCACTTCCGGGTCGCACTGCAGCGTGCATACAGGAGGCGGCCGGCGGCTCAGGGAGGACGCCGGCCGGGGAGCTACACAGCCTGCATCACCCCAGAGGAGCTCCGGAAGGCTGGAGCAGCGGTCCCACACAGGGTGAGGGAACAGTATGGGAGGAGCGGCGAAGGCCCGACCGATACTGCCTGGCTAAGGAAGGGGAAGAGAAAAAGAAAAAAAAATACATATACTGCAGTTCGCCGGCCACCACAGCATAGGAGAAAAAAATAAAACCTCTCCATGCCCCATGGGGACAGGAAAGACACTGGCTATGGGAGGTGGGAGGGTCCTTTTAACCTCTCTTGTGCTTCCTGTCCCAATTAGGGCGTGGAGAGACAACCTCCTATGCTGTCGTGGAAGGGACTAGAGAAAAAGTTGTTTTTATTTCAGTATTTATTAAACTCCACCACACCATATCCCAAAATAAAGTCAATCACTTTGCTATGCAAGTTATGTTTTAGGCTAATTTTGCACAAAACAAGAATGAAAATTAAAGCCTAGATACTAAGGAGTCTGGCAATGGAATTGCTCCCTCTGGCGACAAAATATAGTTTGTAAAAAGTTCACAAACACGTATGCCTGAGGGCAACCAGTATGTCTTGTTGGGAATCACCTTGCAAATCTTGGTTTACCACAAAATTCTCATCATGTGGCTCATCCATCTGGATGAAGTTGTGTAAGATCACACATGCCTTGATTATGCTGTTCACATTCCTCTCACTCAATTGTAAGGGAGAGATCAAGACCCTCCATTTGGCTGCCAAAATTCCAAAAGCACATTCCACAACTCAACATGCTCATGTTAACCAGTAGTTGAAGATTTGGCGACGGTGATTGAGATCAAGTTGTGGATATGGCTGGAGCACTTCTCAACATAGTTGGAATGCCTCATCACCAGCAACCACAAAAAGTGCCGGATGTGCTATGGTACCTGGTAAGAGCCATGGGAGTGGGACACACATATCCTTGTTTCAAAGCCGCCGCCGCATTATGGACGAATTAAAGATTCGAGAATCTTCAGTTTGTCCATAGGCCCCAATATCAACAACCACAAACCTGTATGTGCTGTCAGCTAAGGCCAAACGAACAACTGAAAAATGCTGTTTGTAGTTGTAGTATTGGGTGCCCGAGTTTAGCGATTTCTTGACACGGATGTGTTTCCCATCAAGAGCACCAATGCAGTAGGGAAACTGACAGGTTTAAAAAAAATCCACTGGCAATCCAGTACCAGTCTTCCTCACTAGGCTTGGGCATAGCTAAGGGTTGCAGCTTGCTCCAGATTTCATCACAAGTGTACCGGACAATAACTGTAACGCCTGCCTGGATCCACAGACTCAGATGGGCTGTAAAGGGGAGGCTAGAGGAAAGCCACTTACCAAGTAGGACCCCCAGAACCCTGAAACCCTTTAACCCCTATACAGGGATTTGGAATTACACAGGACCCTGGAGATCACTACCTGTGGAAGGCTGCAGTCCGATGAGAGTAGTAGTCAGGCATGGTCAAACCAGGAATTGCCGAACAGGGACAGAATCGGCAGGCAGTGACGTAGTCAGCAAACGTAGCAGAGGTCAGATCCGGGTCGGGCAGCAAGGTACAAAAATAGTAGGCAGAAGGGTAGTCAAAAACACGCAGAAGTCAACACAGGAATCACCAACAGAATAGGACGTAACAGGAGCCAGGAAAATCAGAACTATATCTGGCAGTAATCATGTGACAGGAGGGGAAATAACAAGGGTGTGGGTCTTCCCATTGGCTGTAGCTGAACGCTGGCAACTTTAGCTGGAAGACACATGCCACCCACAGTCAGCCAGCGGTACTGCAGATCCCAAGCTAACCCAGCCCAGTGGATGATCGGAGCCTGCGCCCACTGGTGCCGCTGGCATCGACTTCTCTCCCATCACCAGCACCATCCACGGCAGGAACACGGCGTCGCCTGGCGATCGGAGCAGAAGTCGCTGGAGCAGACTCCGGCAGTGACGTAACAGTACCCCCCCCTCCACGAGGGGCCTCCGGACCCTCAAAACTCGGCTTCCCAGGAAATTGGAGGTGAAACCATCGGACCAGACCCCTAGCATGAACATCGCTCGCAGGGACCCATGACCTCTTCTCGGGGCCGTAACCCCTCCAATGCACCAAATACTGTACCGCCCCTCTGACAATACGGGAATCAAGTATTCTCTGTACCTCATACTCCAAGTTACCTTCCACCAAAACAGGAGGAGGAGGGTCACTGACTGGGTGAATGGGGGCACGATATAACTTGAGGAGGGACTTATGGAACACATTCGATATCTTGAAGGATGGGGGGAGTTGCAGGCAGAAAGCTGTGGGATTAATTACCTCGATTATCTCGTAAGGTCCAATAAATCTCGGACCCAGCTTAGCAGAAGGGACCTTGAGTTTAATATTCTGTGTGGATAACCATACCTTGTCCCTAACTCCAAGGCTAGGGCCCTTGGAACGTCTCTTATTAGCAGAGGAGGCTTGACCAACCTTTGCCTTCTTCAGGTTCTCTTTCACCTCAGACCAGATAGCCTTTAATTTGTCCACAGTTGAGTCAGCCTCAGGAGTATCCACCACAGCAGAAGAAAAAGAATCAAAACGTGTATTCAACCCTAAATTGCAGAAAAAGGGGGTAGTCTTGATGGATGGATTCCTGATACTGATTATTGATAGCGAACTCAGCTAGCGGCAGATATTCCACCCAGTCAGACTGACGGTCAGACACATAACACCGGAGATATTGTTCAAGGGTTTGATTCGAACGTTCAGTCTGACCATTGGTCTCTGGGTGGTAGGCAGATGAAAAAGATAGCTCTATATGGATCTTTTTACAAAACGCCCTCCAGAATTTTGAGACGAACTGTGTTCCTCGATCAGAAACAATATTTTCCGGAACCCCGTGTAACCGCACAATATGCCTAATAAACAACTTGCTAAGAGTTTCAGAATTGGGTAATCCGGACAGAGGAACAAAATGACACTGTTTGCTGAATCTATCCACTACTACCCAGATACAAGTCTTCCCTTCTGAGGGTGGAAGGTCAGTGATGAAGTCCATGGAGAGATGTGTCCAAGGGCTTACAGGAGTAGGTAGGGACTGGAGAAATCCGGCAGGGCGGGTACGGGGTGTCTTGGCTCGAGCATAAGTTTCACAAGCCAGTACATATTCCTTACAATCTTTCGCTACGGTTGGCCACCAAAAATTCCTGGTTACTAATCGGAGGGTATTGTTGATACCAGGGTGACCTGCCAGCACAGAATTGTGGGAATCCTGGAGTACCCGTAGGCGCAGTGAGGGGGCGACAAACAGTTTATGGACAGGGGTGGTTTCAGGAGCTTGGTCTTGGGTATTATGGACCTCTTCTATCAAATCTAAGGAAACCGATGACATAATAATGCCTTTAGCTAAAATATGCACTGGTTCAGAGTCTTCGGACTGAGAGGGATAGAAGCTACGGGAAAGTGCATCAGCTCTGGTGTTCTTGGTACCGGGCCGGAAAGTTACCACAAAATCAAATCTGGAGAAGAACAATGCCCACCTAGCTTGCCTAGGATTGAGTCTCTTAGCAGATTCCAGATAAGTGAGGTTCTTATGGTCTGTGATGACTGCGACCTTATGTTTGGCGCCTTCGAGGAAGTGGCGCCATTCCTCGAAGGCCCATTTAATTGCCAACAGCTCACGATTACCAATGTCATAATTTCTCTCTGTGGGAGAAAACTTGTGGGAAAAGAAGGCACAAGGACAAAGCTGAGTGAGAGACGGAGTACCTTGTGATATCACCGCTCCCACTCCAACCTCGGATGCATCGACTTCCACAATAAACGGACGCATAAGGTCAGGCTGAACCAGAATCGGGTCTGAGGAGAAACATCCTTTTAATTTTGAGAAGGCATGGATCACCTCTGGCTTCCAATTAACCACATCAGCCCCCTTTTTAGTCAAGTCGGTGAGGGGTTTGGCAATTTTGGAAAAATCTCTAATGAATTTGCGATAATAATTAGCGAATCCAAGGAAACGCTGCAAGGCTTTCAGAGACTTTGGTTGCACCCACTCCTTAATCGGTTGAAGCTTAGAGGGATCCATGCGGAAGCCTTCTGCAGACAATATATAACCCAGGAAATTAACCTCTGCCTCAAATTCTCCCTGAGTCTCTGGAGTACAGTGCATACATGTTGGACATGTGACGTAGCATCAGGAGAATAAATCAGGATATCATCCAGATAGACCACCACATATTGACCACAAATATCTCTGAAAATGTCATTAACAAAGTTCTGGAACACAGCCGGCGTATTACTTAATCCAAAAGGCATTTCCAGGTACTCATAATGTCCCTCTGGAGTATTAAATGCAGTTTTCCACTCATCCCCTTCTCTGATACGGATAAGGTTATATGCACCCCTGAGATCCAGCTTGGTGAACCATCGGGCTCCTATGAGCTGGTTAAACAGATCGGGGATGAGTGGCAGAGGGTACTGATTCTTTACAGTAATAGCATTCAGTTCACGGTAGTCAATACAAGGTCTGAGGCCACCATCTTTCTTATCAACAAAAAAGAATCCAGCGCCGACTGGTGACCTGGATGGTCTGATGAACCCTCTCTGCAGACTGTCTGCTATATAATCTTTCATGGCCTGACGCTCCGGACCAGAAAGATTATACATTTTACCCTTGGGGAGTCGGGAATTGGGGACAAAATCTATGGGGCAGTCACTCATAATCTCTGTGCGGAGGTAATTTTTCAGATTCAGATACAGAAAACACATCAGCAAATTCCCTGAATGCATAAGGTATGAAGATAGGTTCAGCTCTAGTCAGGTTCACAGATAAAGACATACACGTCTCCTGACACTCAGGGCTCCATCGCACAATCTCACCCTGATGCCAGTCTATGACGGGGTTATGTTTGCGCAGCCATGGCATACCCAATACCACTGCTGACATCAGATTCTCAAGAACAAAAAATGACACAGATTCTACATGCAGAGCACCAACAAGCATGGAGATCTCAGAAGTTACAAAAGTAACCACACCCTGAGTGAGAGGGGTGCTATCAATAGCAGATATTCTAATAGGTGCATTTAACTTTAGCAAAGTCAAACCCAGCTCTTTTGCTACAATAGTGTCTATAAAATTAGCAGCAGAGCCACAATCAACAAAGGCCTGCAGCCATACAGATTTTACCTGGTGAGACAATGAGACAGGTAACATTAACCTCATAGGGTCTGCAGGAAGTACCTGGGCACCTTGAGCAGGTATCCTGGCGTCCGCTCAGGTGGTGCTGCTGCCTTGGAAGCGATTGCCTCTCTGATCCAGGCACTCCACCTTGTGATCTGCTCCCTTGCAGTCGACGGGACTCTGGACATGCTGAAGTAGGTACTGCAGCGGGGGCTTGGACCTGAGCAGACCTGAGATCCTGCACTTGCTGTGTCAGTCCATGTATAAGCCCAGAAAGGGTGTGCACCTGATTTAGCACAGCATGGAGAGAATCCATTTTTTTTTTCTCTCCTGGTTAGAGGGCCAGATATAATGTAACGCCTGCCTGGATCCACAGACTCAGATGGGCTGTAAAGGGGAGGCTAGAGGGAAGCCACTCACCAAGTAGGACCCCCAGAACCCTGAAACCCTTTAACCCCTATACAGGGATTATGAATTACACAGGACCCTGGAGATCACTACCTGTGGAAGGCTGCAGTCCGATGAGAGTAGTAGTCAGGCAGGGTCAAACCAGGAATTGCGGAACAGGGACAGAATCGGCAGGCAGTGACGTAGTCAGCAAACGTAGCAGAGGTCAGATCCGGGTCAGGCAGCAAGGTACAAAAACAGTAGGCAGAAGGGTAGTCAAAAACACGCAGAAGTCAACACAGGAATCACCAACAGAATAGGACGTAACAGGAGCCAGGAAAATCAGACCTATATCTGGCATGTGACAGGAGGGGAAATAACAAGGGTGTGGTGTCTTCCCATTGGCTGTAGCTTAACGCTGGCAACTTCAGCTGGAAGACACATGCCACCCACAGTCAGCCAGCGGTACTGCAGGTCCCAAGCTAACCCAGCCTAGAGTGGATGATCGGAGCCTGCGCCCACTGGTGCCGCTGGCATCGACTTCTCTCCCATCACCAGCACCATCCACGGCAGGAACACGGCGTCGCCTGGCGATCGGAGCAGAATTTGCTGGAGCAGACTCCGGCGGTGACGTAACAATAACAGATATAGTTGACTTGCCCAGGAGGAACTCTAGATTTAAGGCAGCATAGGACACACCTGATGATAGGAACCTAGTGTTGGCACAAACAAACAAAAAAATACTGATCTTAATTTAACAAAATTATTTGTTGTGAAATTTTTAGAATAAAAAGTTAACCAAAAAAGGATGCAAAAACAAAAACCAGCACATTAAAAAAAAACAAAACAAAATTGCATTAAAGAATAATACTGAACACATGAATTCCCACAACCAACACCCTACACTTAAGAATAAGAAGAAACTCAAGCGAATAATTCCTAATGTGGTACCCAAAACAGTAAGGTAGACAAATTAGGAAGCCAAACAAACTAACAAAAAAGGATAAAAAACCTTAAAGTCACCAACAGACGCTGTTCTGCAGAAATGCACCATTGCATGTTGGTGTCCTGGAAAGTAAGGAGTGGCCTAATCTCCGCCAGCAACCTATCAAAGGTGGCGATAGACATACGGCAATAGTCCTTAAACTTGTCTGGATGGCAGCGTAGCTCAGCATAGAGCCTATGAAAATGGCCTCTAGTGTTCCATTGACTCAATAGAGGATGAACCCACATTCTATGCCTCCTCCTAGGATCCCCAACTACTGGGTAATGTTCACCAAACTTCCTAGACAATACCCAGTGCAATAATACACGTTCAGTGGTATTGAACATAACAGGCAATGACATGTTTGCCCGAGCCATGAAAATGTGACTACAAAAGAGATCAAAGCTGACAGCACAAAAAATATGAATGTGCTATCACTGGGTAACATAGTTCAGGATGCTTTTATAGGGTTGGCCTAACAACAGGTCCATGATTTTAATCCACTGCAATTGAAACCGCATGTGAAAAGACGTATCACATACAATGCCACCCAGATGCCACACAGACCGCCAGTGAGGAAAAAAGCACCTACTCGAAGTACACTTGGACTACCACGTCCGAGTCTCAAGCACGAAAATGGGACCGTTTTTTCATATGTTCGTGTGATTTCAGCCTCATAGTCACTTTCAGCTCAGACAGAGCGCAGTGTGAGAGAGAAAGAGTCTGCAGAGCGGTGACATCACTGAGAAGAACAGTGCTAGATCCAGGAGAAAGCAGCGGAAGGTGAGTATATTAATACAGTCAGACTACACTACACACATATATGTACCACCCCCATGGAAGCAGCCGAGCTGCTCGGATCCGGGTTTACTGTGGCTCGAGGGTCTCTGGACCCGGGGGTCATGCGGCCACTCGAATGAAAAGTGGTGGAGTATTTACATGGGAGTTATAGTTTGTGACGCCACCCGTGGTGTGTGGTAATTAGGAGTACCACCACTGCTGTTGGGAGTACCCGGGGATGATAGAACAGAGCAGCAAGGTGTTGGAACCCTTCACGGGTAGGGGATGCCCCGGGACTCGGTGAAAGGAGGGAAGTGCCAAGGGGGATGAAGGGGTCACTCTCGTACTCACTCAGTTCAAAAGCAGACACTGACAACCGGGTAAACCAAGTCTCTGGGTACCGCTACCGCTGAGGGGAGCTCGCCTGGGTCCCGTCCCCAAGTGGTGCTGCCTGGTGGTCCGTGACCTGCCTCCTGGCACTTAGTTTAGACTTCAACTTGATGGCCCGGTAGCTTGGAACTAGCCGGGCCCCGCTCCCCACTATGGCTAAGTGAGGGAGCTTGCTCTCAGGGCTCACGCTTGGGATTTTCTGGACCGCTTTTGGTTGGAAAGTCCTATCCCCCTTGTTGCGCTAATGCCCTGATTCTGGTGCGGGTGGGAACGGATCGTGAAGGCTCCGTTCTCCTCAGGTGAATTGTCGGGTTGCCTGAAGCTACTCCCCGACCTAGGGTCCGTGTACCTCGTCGCGCCTTCAGTCCCAGACCGGTGATAGGGCCAGGCTGCCGGCCGTCCTCCTCGACGGGTCCGAGCACCTTGCCACGATCCCCTTCGACTGGGAGTCCGACTCCTCTAGGCCCAGATCACCGTCTGCAACCTAGGCGGTTACTTCGGGAGTCCCACTCCCGACTTCCTCTGAGCTCCTCTCAGCTAGAGGGCTACTTCCAACCTCCTTCTCCACTCACTGACTCTACTCGACTCAACCCAGGTGGGCGACTCTATTCCTCTCAAGCTGTCCACTCGTGTGTCAGGTGGGTGTGGTGCAGGGTGTCTGTAGGATTCTGATTCGCTGATGGAGGCAACACCACTTAAGTAGGGACCCAGAACCAAGAGGGAGGTGGAATACTGCATGGAAGGGCAGCTTGTGCAGTACTCTGTGACAACCTGATAGTCCAGGGATGTCACATTCCCCCTTGGTTAAACGTAGCTCGTCCTCGAGCTACAGGACATCCAGAGATTTATTTGCATAATTGTAAGAAAAAATGAAACATTTTTATTTACACGATTTTTCATCCCATATTAGGGAGGCACATTTCTTAAACGTTACTAAACAGTTAGAGTTCATCATTTCAACTATCGAACGCTACCGGTTATGTTAGTAGCGGAGGCTCAACCTACTCTTTTGCAGCCTCTTCCTATCCGTGGGTCCGTGACCAGGTTAAGGTCCCGGGTGTTGCAAAGACGACTCTGATAGGCACAGGAGGTGCAACTATGTACAAAAACACAAGTCTGTGTTGGCCACAACCAGTCCCGTGGCCATGGTCCATTTTTACTACTAATATATATTTATATAACTGATGTCCTTGCACCTTGTGCAAACATTCTATTAACTTTGCTCAATCAGGTAAAGTTCTCTGTTGATTAAAACCCAGTATGATTATTCAGTATCTTTTCTTTAATAAACATTACTATTCTCTATAATATAAGAAAAATAACAAACTGTTGAAAACAATAAAAGAAAAAACAGATCCTCACTCTAAGGGCTGTTGTCCACTTGCGAGTAAAAAGTCCCTGGGATACTCGGCCAGAAAAGTGAGTAGAGTGTCCTGTGTATGATCTGCGTATGATCTACGTATGGTATGTGTTTTTTTCTCACATAGCATCCGTATGACATGCGAGCGTCATGCGAGTGCTATGTGAGTCCTTTGCAAGCAGTGGTGGACTGGCTACTGGAAGAATCTCCAGTAATACCAGGCCTGGCCACGGTTACCTGCACTGAACTCCGGAGCTGTCACCTGAGCTTCAGAGTTCAGCCCGGTCTGTCTGCAGCTGTCATGAACTGAACAGCAATCGCCAGGGAATCAATCACTCGGCGCTTGCTGTTCAGTCTAGGCTGCACTCCGGAGCTCAGGTGAGAGCGCCGGAGTTCAGTGCATGTAACCGCGGCCAGGCCTGGTATTACTGGAGATTACTCCGGTAGCCAGTCCAATGCTGTATGCAAGTGTGTAGATTGTTAAGGATCCGTGTGACATTCATATGCCATCTGTATGACATGCGAATGCCACCCGTATTCTGATTTTTTTCTCGCTACCATAGGCTGGCATGGGGGTGCGAGAGCTGAAATTCGGTGCAAATTGCAGCATGCTGTGGTTTCACCGAGATCACGAGTCGTATCGTATAAAATTAAGCTAGTGGACAATGCCTCATAGCTTAACACTGGTGCGAGTGTGATCTGATTTTTTATTGGATCGCACTCGCACATGGAAATCGCAAGTGGACAAGAGCCCTAACTTTTACAATTTTAAATGGCCAGGTTCCACTCACTTGGGTGCCTATAATCAATGGCAGCGGCTGGCAGGACCTGCTCATTAACCATGGCAAGCCGCTTCACATCCAGGGCATACCAAACCCGCTCTCCCCAATGCCGAGTATAGGACACCCCCTCTCCCGATTCTAGATTGCGGCCCGGGTGCTCTCTCGGGAGTTTTGCCTCTATATCTCTCCGAGAGACAAACACCTCCTCCTGAAGGCCCGCTTCCATCAGAAACCCCCATCCTCTGTTGGGGTCAAAACGCTTCTCATGGCCCTTACATCGTGGCCCTCTGACGCTGAAGGTGGCCCTCCTCAGATGCTCTTTCTCTCTCTGAGCACGGGCAACAATCTCCTGTTGTTGATCCTGTATTGTCGTCGCTGGGTACGGCTTCCTTGGTGTCGTTCCCAGTAGGGGGCGTCAGCGTCTGGCCTCACCTCCCTTACTGGCATGGGTTTTAGCTGTATTTCTGTGGCCCCAACAGCCGCTAGGATGCCGCGCGGTGGTGGAGCTGGTGACTCTTCATACTCCGCTGTCGCTACTTCGTAGGGGAAGACCGACTGCTCCACAGCCGGGGGTGCAGAGTCCGGGTGCTCCGTCTCTATGTACGGGCCTGGTGATGCGGCCGGGTCTGGTCGGGCCGATGTCTGGGTGACCGCTGTCGTGACCGGATCAGGTGATGGGGCCAGGAGCTCTGCAGCTGGTTCTTCATAGATCGAGACTGAAGGTTCTGCTACCGGGGTTGGCCTGGGCAGCTCGGCATCCGCGGTGGTTGCCATAAGCGGGGGCGGACCGGATCCCACAGCCGCATTGGCCGGATTAGTGGAATGAACTGGGACTGGGTATCCGCTTACCCGCTTTTCATATGGGATTTCAATCTCATGGGCTCGCACCGCCACTGCTAGGCTCCTTATCTCTTCCCTCCAGTGGTCTAGTATGATGAGGAATTGCATCTACAACCTTCTGCAGAGCTGCTCCGTTTCTTGTTCGATCCAGGTCGTGGTCCCGGGAGCAGCACGCTCCGGTGACCCGTCTCGCACAGCTGCCATCTTTCCTCTGCGGGGTCCAGGACCATTATAGCAAAGTCCTGTCGTCCCTGCTTCTCTTCCACTGTTTACATGCCGTCACGCCCCCTCGGTTTTTGCCTACCACTCACTTCTCTGCTGTGGCCCTCTGGGAACTTCGGGGCTTCGGCTTTGCGCGCTTTTGGTCGAGAAGACGGCGTTTTGGCGCCAAAAGATGGCGGAAGATGGCAGAAATCGCGGGAAACGGGACTCTTGACTCGCAGTTTGGATTTTCAAAGCACACGTCACCCAAGTAAGTGGGTCCTGCTCAAATTCTGTTAGTGACGCCAGGTTTTTTGAGGTGTACCGCCCCCGTGGAAGCAGCCGAGCTGCTCGGATCTGGGTTCACTGTGGCTCGAGGGTCTCCAGACCCGGGGGTCGTGCGGCCACTCGAATGAAAAGGGGGGGGTATTTACAGGGGAGTTATAGTTCATGATGCCACCCGTGGTGTGTGGTAATTAGGAGTACCACCGCTGCTGTTGGGAGTACCCAGGGATGATGGAACGGGGCAACAAGGTGTTGGAACCCTCCATGGGTAGGGGATGCCTCAGGACTCGGTGAAAGGAGGGACATGCTGTGGGGATGAAGGGGTCACTCTCGTACTCACTCATTTTATAAGCAGACACCGACAACTGGGTAAACCAAGTCTCTGGGTACCACTGCCGCTGAGGGGAGCTCGTCCGGGTCCTGTCCCCAAATGGTGCTGCCTGGTGGTCCGTGACCTGCCTCCTGGCAGTTTAGACTTCAACTTGATGGCCCGGTAGCTTGGAACTAGCCGGGCCCCGCTCCCCAATATGGCTAAGTGAGGGAGCTTGCTCTCAGGGCTCACGCATGGGATTTTCTGGACCGTTTTTGATTGGAAAGTCCTATCCCCCTCATTGCGCTAATGCCCTGATTCTGGAGTGGGTGGGAACGGATCATGAATGCTCCATTCTCCTCAGGTGAATTGTCGGGTTGCCTGAAGCTACTCCCCGACCTAGGGACCGTGTACCCCATCGTGCCTTCGGTCCCGGACCGGTGATAGGGCCAGGCTGCCGGATGTCCTCCTCGAAGGGTCCAAGCACCTTGCCACGATCCCCTGCGACCGGCGGTCCAACTCCTCTAGGCCCAGACCACCATCTGCAACCTAGGTGGTTACTTCGGGAGTCCCACTTCCGACTTCCTGTGAGCTCCTCTCAGCTCGAGGGCTACTTTCAACCTCCTTCTCCACTCACTGACTCTACTCGACTCAACTAACTACACTTCCTCACCTTCCCTCCCTAACCTCCCAGGTGGGCGACTTTATTCCTCTCAAGCCGTCCACTGGTGTGTCAGGTGGGTGTGATTCAGGGTGTCTCTAGGATTTTGATTCGCTGATGGAGGCAACACCACTTAAGTAGGGACCAAGAACCAAGAGGGAGGCGGAATAGTGCATGGAAGGGCAGCTTGTGCAGTACCCTGTGACGACCTGATAGTCCAGGGGCGTCACATATACACACATTTAATAAAAAATATATGTGGAAGTGCTTCTTTAATGTTTGCAGAGTACAGTAGCCATTGCGTATGTGCACTTGTTTATTCATTTAATTAAATGGGAATTACTGTCCATGTCTGCCTTTCTGCACAGTATTTGAATGATTAAAACATAAAAGATAGATATAGTATATTTTGTTTGTTTGGATTTCTTAATAGAAGGAAATGAGGAAACTTCAGGGTTTATAATTGTGTAATCTATTACTTTTCACTTCCTTCTCAGCAAACAACTAAAAATAACACTTTATGTTTTCAGTCATTGTTAATTGGGTGCAGTCCAAACTGTTAATAGTAACAGGTAGGTGTGGAAGCAAAAGAGTAATATACATTCAGCTTTTGTCTGCTATATATCATTACACACATGAAGCCAGGCGAATTCTTTATACAGGTTTCTCCTGCTTCTATTTCCTTGTTGTATCGGTACAGGAACCCATCATCATTCATCTTGCTGTCTATGTTCTAAGCAGGATCATTGCCCCTGTGAAATCAAACAGCTTAATATATGTTGTAATTATATATACTATATATATATATATATATATATATATATATATATATATATATATATACACTGTATATAAGCTCAGTGCATGGGTATGTTTGTGTGTGTGTGTGTTTCTGTGTGTCTGTCCACTAAAGGAATCCACATTTCCAATCACGAAATTTTTACACAGCCGCCTCATTTGATTCAGGGAACATCATAGACTATGTTTTGAGGGAAAAATATAGCCCCGCACTTTACAGTGATTCACCAAAAATCCTGCTTACATTATGGACAGAGAAAGAGACACATAGAGAGACCCACATGTGTGTGTATACAAAGAGACACACACATAAACACAGAAAGAAGAGACATAAATACAGAAAGACACACAGAAAGAGAAAGAAAAAGACAGACAGAAAGAGATACACATAGAAAGAGACACATATGCAGAAAGAGACACAGAGACACACACACATACACACACACACACACACAAAGAGACACACACAGAAAGAGACACAGAAAGAAAGAGACACATACACAGAAAGAGACACACAGCTTAATGTATAATGTAATTGCCCAGCCTTGCAGGGGTTTTGGTCAGATGTGAGGAGAAAGCTCAGACGGGTAACGGGTACGACTCAGTAGTTGGTTACTGAATTGCTCCTGTTACAGTTGGAGTCGTCGGTGAAATCTTACAAGTATTCTCTATTACGATTCCTGGTGATGGCCACTAGGGCGTGCATCCCCTTGAGATGGAAGTCTGACACCCCCCACGTTGGCTTTGTAGGCCTCCAGAGTCAATGACCTCACGCAAATGGAAAATATGATGTCCTCTCTTTATGATCGATACGAGTGCTTCCATAGCACCTGGTTTCCGTGGTTAGAATTTAAATTCTCAGAGGAATATAATGCCCTGATCACTGGCAGCTGTTATGGTGGATGATATGCAACTGTTCTCCCTTGGGTAGAGCTCCCTCCGTCCCTTCTCCCTCCCTTCTCCCTGACTTTCTGTATATTTTCCCCTTTATTCTCCTTGGTTTCCCCCTGTGTGCATGTTTTCTTTATTCTCCTTTTCCCACTGTTTCCCATTTCTTCTACACAATATCTTTTTACATTTCATTAAGTTTAAAGTTCAGACCTGGGATGGTGTAGGGTTTGATTTCCCTATGACGCGCCAATAGGGTCTGGGGTTACCCATCACCAAGCTGGGGTGCTTCTCCTGGGTCGCCGCAGTGGCCTTGCCCGGTTTTGTGACCCTGGCGGTGTCAATAAAGCTGGCGATGGGGACAATGGGGGTAGTTGTTTGTGATGCCACCTGTGGTATGCAGCCAATTATTAGCCACCGCTGCGGGACTTCTCTTTTCTGTGGTGGATGGTAACGCAGCTCAGTTGTCACAGCTTTCCACAGGCATAGCTTGGCCCCAGGGAGGATCATAGGAGTGGTAGTCACATATGGCGAAGGGGCGCGATGTTGGAAGCGCCGGCAGTAATGGGACGACACAGAGGGTGCAGTTCAAGTTCTTTACTCATTGGAAGCACACCACCATTGGAGCACCGAGCTACGCTGTGATGGGCTTCAGCCGATCACGGATACTTCGGAGGTTGAGGCCGGTGTTTCCTTCTGTGCATCTCCTTTAGACGGTTTCCCTCCACCCCTAGCTTCTGGGGTATGGAACGGGTCACGGGTGCCTTTTGCACTCCCCGCGAACCCTGAGATCCCCCTATTTCCTAAGAACCCGGGTCAAGCTTCCAGCTCCAGACCACGGGTCTCGAACTGTCCGTGTCTCTGCTTATCCCCTCCTGAGTGCGACCTGGCGCTTGCTGCACCCAGAACAGACTGACTAATGAGTGTGATGGCTCCTAACTACCCCTGTTGGTGCCCCGCCTCCCGGCTTCCTGAACTAGTGGGCAAGTGGTCCCATACCTCATGATGGCCACCCCAGCACCTACCCTAGCCCAGTCCCAGTGGAAAAGTTCCCGTGTTATGTGATGGTTGAGTGTGTTGTTGTTGGTTTTTCTGGCGATGACCTCCTCCGTATCCGAGATGAATACTGCACCTTGGGTGAGGGGCAGTACCCTGTGGCGCCTGAAACTGCAAGGGCGCCACACATACCAGGTCTCGTGGCATGTCCATAGAATTATCACACTCTGTTGCATCTGTATACTTGCTATCGTTGTTTGTATATTATGCTCAGGTCTGTTGATAAATAAAAAAATTAAAAAAATGAGAGAGGTGGTAAAATCATTTGATAAATTCATATCGCATTCAGAGTTTAAATGATTATCATGTGATGTTATCTCATTGTACCCTTCGATCCCCCATAATATAGCATTGTGCTGTTTGTTACACTGTCTACATAAATTCAGCACATATGATATAGTGCTCAAAGATTTTTTTTTATCAGCGGTGGACTTTTTATTAGGTCCTAATTATTTCAACTTTACTGGCCGATATGTTTTACAGCTCAGGGGGTGAGTATGGGGGCTCACTTCTCTCCCTCCCTAGCTAATATTGTAATGGCGAGGTAGGAGGAGGACTTCCTGTACAATGACAATAACCCCTTTTCTAATACAATACACTGGTAAGGGCGGTACCTGGATGACTTGCTGATTGTCTGGGTAGCTTCGGAGGAGGAAATTGATAATTGATCAGTTCGGAGGGCTTTTATAAATGTGGAGCTAATTGTAAGACCTGTGAATATGTATGTAAAAGTAAAACCTTTGAATCTGCTTACAACAACAAAGAATTTAAAATTCATATTCTGATCAATTGCAATACTGAATTTGTTGTTTAGTTTACCTGATCCAATATGTGGGCTGCTCCACGGGTCCCCGAAAAGTCAGGATTCGGAGATACCTCTCAGATGCGGTAAATCTGACAGCTATTTCACCTTCACCAGTCTCAATACATTTTTCTAATGTGTACAAAGGCAAGGAGAAAAATTGTATGAAAAATACCCTGACTATAAATAAATTGCAAGTGCTTAATAACAGGGTACTAAGTATATCCATTTTTGCAAAAAGGTAGGAAGCTGTCCCACCTCGTCACGGTGTACCTATCTGGGACAGTCCCTAACCAACTAAAGTTAAAAATATTTTCTATACCTGACTTGTGTCATATCAAAACTCCAATATGAATGGTAACAAGTGGTCAGCTGGGTCCCAGATTAAATACACAGCAAAGTGGGAAGCAGTTAGTTGTTCAGCCTTAGTATAAGGAGGGCTGCGCCCCCAACTTGCAATAAAGCTGACCACTTGTTACCATTCACATTGGAGTTTTGATAGATACAAGTCAGGTACAGAAAATGTGTTTAACTTTAGTAGGTTAGGGACTGTCTCAGATGGGTACACCGTGACGAGGTGGGAGAGCTTCTTACCTTTTTGCAAAAATGTATATACTAAGTACCCTGGTATTAAGTACTTGCAATTTATTTATTTATAGTCAGGGTATTTTTCATACAATTTTTCTCCTTGGTTTTTTTCTAGTCTTCAGGCTGCAATTTACATGCTTGTAATGTTGCATGTTTATTGAACATTTGTTACAGCTCAGTTTTTTGGTGTTTTTTGTGTACAAAGGCAACCTGAAAGATTTTCAGTTTGCCGGTTTTGAGAAAGTGCACAGACCAGTATGATGTGGGGATCTCAGAAGGAAACTCGGCAACAGGGAGACCTTCTGGATCTTCATTTTGGAATCACACCAACCTAATGGCTTGAATAATAGACAGGATTTGATCCTCCACTATTGATGAGAATTTGTAAGTATCCCAATTTATATTCCTATCTCCCTTTGTGTATTTAATGTCTTTTTATGGTTATATAGTAATTTTGGATATGATAACAATTTTTGATATAACAGTTTTTTATGGAATTACATCGATACACTTGGAATTAATCTGCTATTTATGTGTATAGCTTTATCTGTCTGTACTTTTTTGGACTTTTGCAAATGTATTTGTGTGTCGCCCTGGGCAAGCCAGGGGACACAGGTCACACACCACCACACCCTACATCCCAGTTAGGAACACCAAAGCTAAACAAAAATCCTTGTTGCCTTCCTCCAGAGGCTGATGATTCACACCAGGGGGTGGGCCAGGCGGTTGGCTCCGCCCACCGAGGAGATCACAGCTCTGGAGGCGGGAAAAACCGGCAGTTGAAGTCTAGCTGAGGGCTAGAAAGGAGTAAACAGCTAAGATGAGCTAAGGAAGTGAAAGTAGAAGAAAGCAAAGTGGTAAAGGAGGAAAGCAAGAGTGGTAACAGAGAGAAAGCCTGAAGTAGTCCAGCTGTGTGCAGGACAGGTCAGCAAGGTCAGCAACGGCGGTGACTGTCTGGAGGGGGACCGTTTGGAAGTTCCTGGAAGGACCGCGGACGGGTAGTGGCCCGGCGGTCTGGAGCAGTGTTGCGAAGGACAGTCAGCACCAGGGCAGGGGCCTCTCGGACCCCGGCAAGGCTAGGAGTCGCCAGAATTTGCCAAATCCGTCAGTGAAGGGGACGTAGATCCCCCAACAACCAAGTCCCGATTGAAGGCAACAGCCCAACCAGAGTAGGAGAGACACCGCCACTGCCAGGGCACCAGTTTCTCAGGGCCAGCGCCTGCGGGCAAAGAGTAGAGCTCCCCCGGTCCAGCTTGAAGCCGGGGAGCGGGTTACCGGTGGGGACCCATCGCAACCAACAAGTAAACAAAGGTGCAAGGAAGAGGGACATCACCGTCACCTACTGGGAGAGCAAGTGCAGCCGTCCGTGGGACCGTCTTACCAGCCGTTTGGTTTACCGTAAAAACTGTGTCAACGTCTCAGGCTGAGTGAGTACCACAGTGTCGCAAGGCACAGCGCTGCCCCCGCGTCCCTGCGCCCACCAGGCCCTGCACCTCCCAAGCCATCACCGGGCCCCGGGATCACCAACCCCTACCCACGGAGGGGCAACACAACACCTGGCTGCTCCGCATCACCATCCCCGGGATCCCCATATTGAGCAGCGGTGGTGAAATCACCACAACCGTGGGTGGCGTCACGGACAATAAACAATCCCCACACCCAACTACCCCCTTTCACTCACGGGCGAGGAGTGCCACTCGAGAAACCCCCGGGATCTGGCCCACGGCTCGAGCCACCACTGAGCAGCAGCCGCCGGACCCGAGCAGAAGGGGTGAGCGCGGTGTGCTGACACCCTCCTCCCCGCCCGCGACATTTGTATATATATCTTTCTGTATATACAACTAGTTTTTATCTTTATTGTTTCATAATTACCCTTGTCTAACTTTTCTTTGTTTAAGCCACTCTTTGCTGGTCTCACAGGTGGGTTAATTAACGATGGGTGATTCCTTCCTGATTAGGTTTGTTTTAGTTGGAGCCCAGATCATGATTAAGACTAGATGTCAAAACGCGTTGTTCTGAGCTACTTATTTTTTAAAGCTGTATGTTCCTGTTGTTTTATTTTTGAACAATAAAAGCTAATTTTTACATATTACTCGGAGGACTGCACTGGATTACTATTTAGTTCTCTGATTATGTTTTACTTGAATGTTGCAGAAATCCCCCAGATGGGAAGAAGCGTGTGGAAGTTGAATTCATCATTCCTGATGGAAAGAGCTGTAAGATGGTCTTTTGACAACTTTCTTCAGGACCATGTGCCTTTGGTGGACCTTTGTAAAAGTGACACTGAGTCAAAGTGGTGGGAGATGTTTAAACACTGGGTGGCAAGGTTCTACTGACAGCTTTTTAACATCAGAAGCTTGAACCGAGAGCGCCTATATCATAGCCTTAGGGTACTTTCACACTTGCGTTCAGCGGAGTCCGTCACTATGGAGAATAGCACAGACCGTTAACGCACTGCGCTATTCTCCATAGACTTGTATGGACAACGCACTGTAACGCAAGTGTCAGCGTTGCATCCGCTGGACGACGCAGTGTCGTTATTTTGACGCTGCGCCGGGTGAGAGGAACGCAGCATGTAACTTTTTTTGAGCAGCGCAATCCATTGGATTTCACTGCGCATGCCCTCTCTAGCTCCCTGCTTTGCCAATATTTACCCTCGCTACATATGCAGGGAGCCCGACACTTCCCTGCTTGGCTCCGCCCCCTCCCGCACTCCACTCTGCATGTATGTACATACACACACACATATATATACATACTGTCACGCTCCCCGGGTCCCCTGTCCAGCTCCCCGGCTCCCCTGCCACGCTCCCCGGCTTCCCTGGCTCGCTCCCCGGCTCCTCTGTCCGGCGTCCCCCGCTCCACAGCCTCCAGGCCTCCTCACCTATGATCCCCAGGCGTCCCGGTCCCCGCTCCCAGCGTCCGCCGGCAGCTTCGCTCCAGCCCGGCTCCCCTGCCTCCTGTCCGCCGCTCCCTGCCCTGGCTTCTGGCACCCGGGCCTCGCGCATGCGCATTAGGGCGCGCGCGCGGTCATTGACCCTTTCTTAAAGGGCCAGCGTCCACAGACAGGATATTGAACACACAGGTACAGGGAATAAAGGGGTTTAATGTCCAAGTGGGCGGGGCCTGTTCTTCGTGTTTCCTAAGCTAGGAGTCAGGTCTCCTTGTGTCTCTGTGATATACTTACCTCTCTCTCTCCTAGAGCCGCTCCTGCCTCGCCATCCGGTCCTGCCGATTCCCGAACCCCGAACGCTGACTATCTGCCATCCCGTCAGTCCGTACCATCTCTGATCCCTGTGGTGACCCGTCCTCTCGCTCCATCGGTTCCGGACCCTGCCTGACAACATCTCGGCCTCCGAACCTGAGCTCCGTCACCCGGACTACCATCAGTGACTCCGTGGTCCCAGGGACTTCTCCATTCCACTCTTTTGCACGGACTGTCCTGCTACCCGTAGTGCTCCGGCTACCGGACCCCTTGCCTTCAGTAAGGTGTTCGGCCCAGTGGATCCACCTCCTGGGTCCGCCCGTCCACCTGGCCCTAACAGTAAGAGCAGGCCATGGATCCCGCCGAAGCACTAGCAGCCTTGCAGGAGGAACTCACACGCCAGCGTGAGACCCAGACCCGCATGCTAAACTTCATGTCTTCTGTGGACGCCCGCCTGAACACGCTACAAGTGTCGGTCACATCTTCAGCATCTCGAGCTTCCACTGTACCATCCACGGCCACAGCTCCCGTGGCAGCCTCCTCGGATGCTTCCAGACTTCGTTTGGCCTCACCACCCCGGTACGCCGGAGATCCCAAGACCTGCAGGGGATTCATAAATCAATGCTCCCTCCACTTCAAGCTGCTGCCGCACCTTTTTGCCTCTGACCAAGCCAAGGTCGCGTTCATGATGTCCCATCTAGAGGGTGAGGCACTGGCCTGGATTAACCCCTTGTGGGAGAAGGAGGATCCGGTGACCACCAACATCCAGGAGTTCCTGCAGGCATTTCGTGGCACCTTTGACGAGCCCGGACGCGCCTCCGCGTCTGCCTCATCTCTCCTCCGGCTACGTCAGGGGACTCTGACGGTGGGTCAATATGCCATCTGTTTTCGTACCTTGGCTTCGGAACTCGGGTGGAACAATGAGGCTCTAACCGCCACCTTCTGGGAAGGTCTCTCGGGTCGTATCAAAGATGAGCTGGCTGGTCGTGACGTGCCGTCCACCCTGGATGCCCTGATTGCCCTAGCGACTCGAGTGGATCTTCGTTTTCAGGAACGATCCAAAGAGGTGTCCCGTGAGAGACGTCCGATACGGCATTCCTCTCCTCCGCAGAAGCCCGCCGTACTTCAGTCAACGTCATCTGGTGTCTCCGTCCACGAGCCCATGCAGATCGACCGTTTGCTGCAGTCTGAACAACGCCGAGCAGAACGGCTCGCCAAGGGTCTCTGCTTCTACTGCGGAGAGGGCACACATCTTCTACGCTCCTGTCCAGAGAGGCCGGGAAACTCCAATGCCTAGGGATGGTAGGAGAGGCCACCCTAGGTGCTGGGACTCTCTCAGACCCGGTTACGTGGACTGTTCAAGTGACAACGGGAGAGACGCGGTTCACGGCCGAGGCGTACCTCGATTCCGGGGCAGCAGGCAATTTCATCCAGCAGGCCACGGTGGACAAGTACCAGGTGCCTGTTACTCCACTCGACAAACCCCTAGTGATTGCCTCTGTGGATGGGAGACCCCTCTCTGACACCATCTCGTGGATCACCAAGCCGGTGGAACTGCGTATCGGTGCCCTGCACACCGAGAACATCGCTCTCTATGTCCTCCCACACATGTCCCATCAAATCCTGCTGGGACTCCCCTGGTTACGGACACACGAACCCTCAGTCAGCTGGGGTACTGGTGAAATCACCCGATGGGGCTCCTCTTGCCACGAGAACTGTCTGAAGACTATTCAACCCATCCGACGACCTCCGGTTCCAGAGTCCCTACCGGGACTGCCCTCGACCTATTGGTCCTTCGCGGACGTCTTTGATAAAAAGGAGTCAGAGGTACTGCCGCCACATCGTCCTTACGATTGTGCCATCGACCTGCTCCCGGGAACTACACCACCTCGAGGACGGATATATCCGCTGTCTCCTGCCGAAACAAGGGCCATGTCTACCTACATCACAGAGAACCTGGCAAGGGGATTCATTCGGAGATCCTCCTCTCCTGCTGGAGCAGGCTTCTTCTTCGTTAAGAAGAAAGAGGGCGACCTACGCCCATGCATTGACTACCGGGGATTGAACCAAATCACCGTGAAAAACAAATACCCCCTGCCGCTCATCCCCGAATTGTTTGATCGGCTTAGAGGAGCTCGTGTGTTTACCAAGTTGGATCTTCGGGGTGCCTACAACCTGGTCCGCATCCGCTCTGGGGACGAATGGAAGACCGCGTTCAATACTCGCGATGGGCACTATGAATACTGTGTGATGCCCTTCGGCCTGTGTAACGCACCAGCAGTCTTTCAGGAATTGGTGAACGACGTGTTCCGGGACCTTCTCTACATCTGTGTGGTAGTGTAACTTGATGACATCCTGGTCTTTTCTCCGGACCTCCAGACCCACAGAGAGAACGTGCAGCTGGTACTACAAAGACTGAGGGAAAATCGTCTGTACGCCAAGTACGAGAAGTGTGTCTTCGAGCAGTCTTCTCTTCCCTTCCTGGGTTACGTAATCTCCGATACCGGCCTGCAGATGGACCCGGAGAAGGTCTCTTCCATTCTCAACTGGCCCCCTCCTTCTGGACTGAAGGCAATCCAACGCTTTCTGGGATTCGCAAACTATTATCGTCAGTTCATCCCTCACTTCTCGGCTCTGACTGCACCTCTCTCCGCCTTGACCAAGAAGGGGGCTTATCCAAAGGACTGGTCACCTGCGGCCGACGCCGCGTTTGGCTCCCTGAAGCAGGCATTTGCTTCCTCCCCTGTGCTCCACCGTCCGGAGTTAAACCGACAGTTCACCTTGGAGGTGGATGCCTCCTCCTCGGGAGCCGGAGCAGTGCTCATGCAGAAGTCCTCCTCCGGGAAGATGGTGACTTGCGGTTTCTTCTCCAAGAGCTTCTCAGCGCCTGAACGCAACTACACCATCGGTGACCGAGAGCTATTGGCAGTCAAACTGGCTCTGGAGGAATGGCGCTACCTTCTGGAGGGAGCAGTGTACCCCGTGATCATTTACACGGACCACAAGAACCTGGAATACCTGCGGTCCGCTCAGCGACTGAACCCATGGCAAGCCAGGTGGTCCTTGTTCTTTGCCAGGTTCGATTTCCAGCTCCATTTCCGACCTGCGGACAAGAGTGTACGCGCAGATGCCTTGTCCAGGTCATTCCTGCCGATGGAGCAGGAGGAGGAGACATCCCAGCCCATCATCTGCCCTAGTAAAATCATTCCGGTGGCCCCTGTCACCCTGGCCCAGATACCGCCCGGGAAGACCTACGTCTCTGAGACTGACAGGCAAAAAGTGTTGCACTGGGGCCATGCCTCGAAAACAGCCGGCCATGCTGGTCAGAAAAGAACATGGAGTACGATTGTACGTCATTACTGGTGGCCATCCCTTCGCACGGACGTCGCGTCCTTTGTCTCAGCCTGCTCCTCTTGTGCCAGGAACAAGACGCCCAAACACCTGCCATATGGCCGTCTTCTGCCTCTGCCTATACCCTCAGTTCCGTGGCAACACATTGCAATGGACTTTATTACGGACTTGCCCCTGTCTTCCGGACACACAGTCATATGGGTCGTGGTGGATCGGTTCTCCAAAATGGCTCATTTCGTCCCTATGGCTGGGCTGCCCTCGGCCCAGGAACTCGCTGACGCCTACATACAGCACATCTTGCGGTTGCATGGCTTTCCATCACACATTGTGTCCGACAGAGGAACTCAGTTTACCTCCCGCTTCTGGAGGGCCCTCTGCAAACATCTGGGAGTGACTCTGGACTTTTCTTCAGCCTACCATCCTCAGTCGAATGGCCAAGTGGAACGAGTCAATCAGATCTTGACCGCCTTCTTACGTCACTACGTCAACGCCCATCATGACGACTGGTCCACGCTTCTTCCTTGGGCTGAATTCTCCCATAACCACCACGTCAGTGAGTCCTCCTCCAGCTCTCCCTTCCATGTCGTTTACGGACTTCAGCCTTCCGTCCCATTGCCTGTATCCTCTTCCTCGGATGTCCCTGCTGCTGATGCTGTAGCCCGTGACTTTGCAACAATTTGGGACTCTGTCAAGGCGTCCCTTGGACGTGCTTCCCTGCGGATGAAGAGACACGCAGACAAGAGGCGTTTGGATCCTCCGTGTTTCTCTCCAGGAGATCTCGTCTGGCTTGCTTCCAAGTACGTCCGATTGAAGCTACCATCATACAAGCTGGGTCCTCGCTACATTGGGCCGTTTAAAGTCCTCTGCAGAGTAAATGAGGTCTCCTACAAGCTGCAGCTCCCGGCCACGATGAGGATACCCAACTCCTTCCACGTCTCCCTGCTCAAGCCGGTTGTCCTTGGTCCCTTCTCCGCTGCTGCCAGTTCGGCTCCTCCTCCTATTGCTGATGATGACATCTATGCGGTAAGGGATATCGTGGCCATGAAGACCATGCGGGGCCGACAGTTCTTCCTGGTGGACTGGGCGGGGTATGGTCCTGAGGATAGGTCCTGGGAACCCCGGGAGAATGTGGGTACTCCTCTGATTCGTGCCTTCCTGTCCCGGTTGCGGGGAGGGGGGCGTGGGGGAGGGGGTACTGTCACGCTCCCCGGGTCCCCTGTCCAGCTCCCCGGCTCCCCTGCCACGCTCCCCGGCTTCCCTGGCTCGCTCCCCGGCTCCTCTGTCCGGTGTCCCCCGCTCCACAGCCTCCTCACCTATGATCCCCAGGCGTCCCGGTCCCCGATCCCAGCGTCCGCCGGCAGCTTCGCTCCAGCCCGGCTCCCCTGCCTCCTGTCCGCCGCTCCCTGCCCTGGCTTCTGGCACCCGGGCCTCGGGCATGCGCATTAGGGCGCGCGGTTATGGACCCTTTCTTAAAGGGCCAGCGTCCACAGACAGGATATTGAACACACAGGTACAGGGTATAAAGGGGTTTAATGTCCAAGTGGGCGGGGCCTGTTCTTCGTGTTTCCTAAGCTAGGAGTCAGGTCTCCTTGTGTCTCTGTGATATACTTACCTCTCTCTCCTAGAGCCGCTCCTGCCTCGCCATCCGGTCCTGCCGATTCCCGAACCCCGAACGCTGACTATCTGCCATCCCGTCAGTCCGTACCATCTCTGATCCCTGTGGTGACCCGTCCTCTCGCTCCATCGGTTCCGGACCCTGCCTGACAACATCTCGGCCTCCGAACCTGAGCTCCGTCACCCGGACTACCATCAGTGACTCCGTGGTCCCAGGGACTTCTCCATTCCACTCTTTTGCATGGACTGTCCTGCTACCCGTAGTGCTCCGGCTACCGGACCCCTTGCCTTCAGTAAGGTGTTCGGCCCAGTGGATCCACCTCCTGGGTCCGCCCGTCCACCTGGCCCTAACACATACACACACGCACACTCACCTGTCCTCAGCACCATGGCCCCACTCAGGTCCACCCACTCCTCACTCTGCCCCCCGCACACATTCTCGGCGGCCGAGCGATCAGCTGATCACCCGGCGTCCGGCTACTGGGAGCGATCAGCTGATCACACGGCGGCCGGCTACTGTGAGCGATCAGCTGATCACCCGGCGGCCGGCTACGGAGAGCGATTAGCTGACCACCCGGCGGCCGGCTACTGGGAGCGATCAGCTGATCACCCGGCGACCGGCTGCTGTGAGCGATCAGCTGATCACCTGGCGACCGGCTGCTGTGAGCGATCAGCTGATCACCCGACAGCCGGCTACTGGGAGCGATCAGCTGATCACCCGGTGGCCGGCTACTGGGAGCGATCAGCTGATCACCCGGCGACCGGCTGCTGTGAGCGATCAGCTGATCACCCGGCGGCCGGCTACTGGGAGCGATCAGCTGATCACCCGGTGACCGGCTGCTGTGAGCGATCAGCTGATCGTTCACAATTGTCTGCCGCCGGTAAACTGTAAAAAAAAAAATCAAAACGGATTCCGTTGTTTTGCAGTATCCGTTGCATGCGTTGTGCCAATATATGCAACATATCCGTTGCATCCGTCACACAACGCAATACAACGGATACCGTTGAACGCAAGTGGGAAACTAGCCTTAGGATGAAACTTCAGAACCTTGTCTTCCCCGTAGGTGACCATGAGGACATTTCCAGAGTGAAAACCCCTTGCTGAAGAAGTGTCAGTATGATAGGCACATATCTTTGTTTTTTGAGCAGTACTTCTGGAAGTACCGCTCGCCTGACCCTTAGGCGGGCTTTGCACGTTGCGACATCGCAAGCCGATGCTGCGATGTCGCACACGATAGTCCCCGCCCCCATTGCAGCAGCGATATCTTGTGATTCCTGGCATAGCGAACATTATCGCTACGCCAGCTTCACATGCACTCACCTGTCCTGCGACGTCGCTCTGGCCGGCGTCTCGCACGGCAGGCAGCCAATCAAAGCGGAGGGGCGGAGATGAGCAGGATGTAAACATCCCGCCCACCTTCTTCCTTCCGTATAGCCGCCGGCGGCAGGTAAGGTGATGTTCCTCGCTCCTGCGGCTTCACACACAGCGATGTTTGCTGCCGCAGGAATGAGGAACAACATCGTACCTGTCGGAGCCTACACCGATGATATGATAACGACGCTTTTGCGCTTGTTAATCGTATCATCTAGGATTTACACACTACGATGTCGAAAGTGACCCCACCGACATTGCACGTGCGATGTTGCAACGTGCAAAGCCGCCCTTAGAGACACTGCAAGATGTCAGTGAATAGTAAGATGGTGTTGGATCTGAAACATGGTATGGAATTTGGTATAGTCCAAATCAGTGATCTTGGAAGTTGTCAGATCCTACTACTCTCACCTCTTGGGGAGGAAGATGCTGGATTGAGAGAGGTTATCGGCTTTCCTGGCTGAAGCTGGCCCTATGTTACTGGCAACTGTTCCATCTGCCAATTTATGCCAGTAACCAAATCTTTTATAAACCATCTACATCAAAAGGAATTGCCCCTGAATCATTACGAGTACGTCAACCATCGGTCTGCCAATGTGATCTATGTGATCACATGCCCGTGTAAGAAGAATTATGCGGGACAGACATCTCAAGAATTACGGAAATGCATCCAGCAACATTTCTCAAATATTGCACTTGCGGTGAAGGATCGGAAACAGGGCAGGGTCCTGTCAACTGTAATGGCACATTTTCTACAACTACATGGGAGCGGGATTTTCAATGCCGAAGTTGTTGTATATAGAATAGAATCTGGCTCACATATGAGTTAGGTGCCTCCGAGAAAAAGAGTCAATAATAGAGAGAGTCAACTCGGGCACTCAATGGACATGAAAAAATAGAGAGATATGGATGCTTTTGATTTCAATTTTATTCATGCAAAGGTATATCGGAAAAATATGACGTTTCGGCCATACAACCCGGCCTTTATCAAATAAATGAAATCTGAGTATGCAAAATGCAGTGGTGATTCCCGTGGGGATGGAAAACTGTGCGTGGGATAGGATCCTGTGGAGTCCAGCTTCTTCGCCTCGAATCAAGATGGATTTATAGACTAAATAGTATAGCACTGAGTGGTTTACATGAAAACTTACTGTTCTCTGGCTTCTATAAACAATAATTTACATTCTGGGTGTGGGTTGTTTTTTTTCATGCCAATTATGGGAATGTTTGTCCTATTGTATTTGTGTCTTGGTCTTTTGTACATTATGGCTTGTACGGTGATGTCTCTGTGTCTGGACCTGGGCCACTGCTATAGTCTGCACTTAACTGTGCTGTGACCTTGGTCCATATGCACATTCAGCCTATACACCTTTTTCATATGTCTCCTTTTCATAAAGATTCTGATTGTCCTTCTGTCTCAATTTTGAATTATCGTTTAGTGATATGGTGTATATTAAGCTAATTAGCATTCATGCAGCTTATGGTCTATATTTTCTGGTTTTTGGACATTAGTGAAATTACTGTTGGGACATGGTTAGGTTCATGTGGCCACATGTGGTAGTGTGTGCTTATTTTAGCGCCACTACTATCTAATTTAGCATTGACTATTAAGAGTTTATTTTGCCTGGGAAATTTGAGTAGCCTGTTATATTCTAGTTTGGAGTGCATCCTTTATGGCGATGCAATATCTATCAGCATTGCTGCTTTATGTGCGCAGCACATCTGCATATTACTGGATACACATATTATCACCGGACATACGTGCTAGTGTGCGTTCCGCTTTGGAGTACAGACTGCATTATATTCTCCGGTGATGCATGTGATATCCTCTGCATGCGCAGTACTGAGCGTTCCACCGTGGAATGCACGCTATGCCTTTCTGGGCTTTCCAGTGACTGATAGTATCTCCTGCCATGTGTTGTGGTGTGCAGCACACGCTACTTAGTTATGGTATACACAGCATGTCTGTGTTTATACTTAGTGGGGTTATACTTATGTTAGGTTGACCTAACGGTCACAGCTGTTGCCAGCGATGTCTGAATGCAGAGAGAGTACTGGTAACCCCCCTCTGCTATTCCAGCTCAATGAAAATAGGCAGACGCTGTTATACACATAAGACCTGGAGATGTGTGGCTCCCAATTAGAACTGTATTGATTTTTGTTTACATTACAAAGTTATACAAAGTTGATTAGGGCGTAACTATGCAACATACATATTCATTAAAGGCGTGGATTATATGTTCCCAGCAAGAGAAATTAACATAATGACTTTAATTCCCATAACAGTCTATAACATTTCTTCTCATAATAAGATGTTTTTCAGTTGTTTCTAAGTCAAAACATTCTGTGTCCTTGAGTTTGGTCCCAGAGTTTGTTACGTAAATAAGTCTGTTCTTGAACTTGCAAGGGAGAGTGAATTTCTATTATTTTTCTAACCAGTGAAAAAGGTTAACTCTTTCCTCACACTTAGGTGCAGTTCATTTGCTATATGCACGCCCCTTCACTTCCAGCTGGACCTTCTGACAAGGTAATACAAAGGCTATGCTTGACATGTAGATTGTATTTCTGGCCCACCTGCTGTGTGTTATGCAAATGTATGTTTCAGGTTAAATACTCCTCACATTCATTTCACTGTTTCTTTACCCCTGAAAAAGCCACTAGTTGGCGAAACGCATGGGACAGTTTCACACACCTACTTGTCTGGTATAAATATTATTTTTTCTTGGGTGAACCATGGTCTTTTTCGTAATATGGTATTATTTATTTATATGTATGTTATTACATTAGAGGATCATTGTTAGTGCTTCCCACTCTTTGTACTGTGCATTACAGGTTTATTGGTATGTACACAGGAATTCTTCCCCTTCACTTAACATGGAGGTTTTCCCTACATATTAGTATGTTTTAAGTGTTTGTATCTAATAAAAATTGTTCATATGTTTGCATGCATCTTGGATGTATATTAGCTATTTATTGTATCATTTTGCTCCAGTGCAGTTCCAGCACGTTTTCCTGTTTGCATATCAATTGTCTCTAGTGTGTGCAGGAGTTATTGTATTATTTTTATATATTATTAATAGTATTATTATTGTTTCAGTGGTAGACCCCTCGCTTGGTGTTTTGTTAGATGAGATCAAAGAAGATGAAATGAGACTGGCGATTGTTGGGCTTCAGCACAAAAAGTTGCCAGGTCTGGATGGCTTAACATCCAAGTTTTAGAAGACCTTTAAGGACTCCTTGGTCCCCTTGTTGACTTGGGTGTCTAATGAGAGTCTTTCCTCAGGCATTCTGCCAAAGTCGATGAGTCAAAGTCTGCTTTGATCCTTCCATCAAAAGGAAAAGCTCCATCATGCATTGAGAACTGGCAACCCATAGCACTTCTCAATGTGGCCAAGAAGGTTCTGGTCAAGGTGTACTTTAATAGGCTGGTGAAATTTACAGTACAACTCCTTTCAGAGTCTGAAAAACTGAAACTGCCCTGTTCCTGATCGTAGCGCCTTTACCGCTGTTCTTGGGGTCTGAGAGGTCATGGAGCAGGGTAGGGCGGATCTTTCAAATAGATATCTGCTGTCCTTCGATCAGGCTAAATCTTTTGACCGAGTCGATCATGAATACTTTTGGTCTACTCTGTTGAGGTATGGTCTGACACGGGAGTTTGTGGACTGGCTTAAGGTATTGTACGGAGAGGCTGAGATTTTCCTGCTGGTGAATGATTGGATTGAGTGACCTTTTGTGGTGGATCCTGGAGTTCATCAGTGGTGTCATCTTAGCCCCCTACTTTATGCATTCACAATTGATCCCTTCGTGAGGAGGAAAGATTGTGGACCGTTAAACAATAGGATAAAGAGTTGCACACCAGTCACAATGTATAGGGGAATAATGAAAAGCAGAACTGCTATGGGAATGCTAGACTGAAAAATACAATGGACTATATGAAAAAAGTGAAAAACATGAAAATGGTATGTGCATAATTGCTATGAATAATAGGAATGAGAGATGTTTAGCCATTGTATTGATCAATGCAATGGAGCCCCAAATCTAAACGCCAAGGTAATCTCTATTTGTGAGGTCCCTAACCATGAGTAACCTCACCTGCAGTTAAAAAAACTTGCTCTGTATGGGAAGCAAAGGACCAAGCTAGACCATGGTGTTCCAGACGTACATTCTTTAAGTAGTATGCATTTTCATTTATATATATAAAAGGCTGACAAAAACAAAGGTTGAAAACTTATCCTCTATTGACTTACTGCCACATTGCCTTTAAGATGAGGGTCTACAGCCAGGTATTGGGTGTTTTGGGATTATATTATTTATCTGCAGACACTGCCTTATTTATATATTTATGGTTCATTCTATTATCAATGCCCTGATACTTCATTGGGGATATGTACAGGATTATTATGTCCATCTCCTTAATTCATCCATTCTTTTTCTCTTGTCAATAATGTTTTTAACCTTTGTTTTTGTCAGCCTTATGTTTTGTATCAATAAAAGCCATGCTTATATATAAATAGCTAAATGGTCACATTTTTACTATGCAGCTTTTTTCTTTTGGTTAGCACTCCTTCCTTTATTTATATTTATATTAGGGGATATTATACAGAAGGGCAGTCTGTGTGGGAAAGATATTGTACAGAGGGGCAGTATGTGGAGGGATAGTATACAAAGGGGCAGTGTGTGTGGGATATTATATATAGGGGTAGTGGGGGAGAGATATTGAGGAGAGGGGCGGTGTAGAGGGTGTATTGTGTAGAGGGCGTATTATGCAGAAGGGCGGTATACAGAGTATATTAAGGAGAGGGACGATGTGCGGGGTGTATTATTATTTTCTGAGAGAAATACTTCATTTTCTGGAACAACTTCAAGGGTGCTAACATTTTTGGCCATGAATGTGTATATATATATATATATATATATATATATATATATATATACATATTTTTTTTTTCCAAGAGTGGCGGTGAGAGGGGTGAAGCCCGGGCGGAGTCTCAAGAGGGACCGACACTTTTGCCAGTATGGGGCCCTGAAATTCCTAGTGGCGGCCCTGCTCGTGTGTCATCCTGGAGGGGAGTAAATAAATGACTACCTCATCTTCTCTAAAGCCTCTGATAGTGAAGATAGGCTTGTGATGGAAGGTGGCCATCAGTGCTATTCCAGGGGATATCTCGGCACTGTGGCAGCTGACCCCAGGGGTCCGGGATGCAGGGACAAGATCATGTGCAGACAGTACGGCTTGTGCAGACTGGATAGCTGGTACAGCGGGTATGGCAGGTACATCAGGTACAGCAGCTACGGCTGGTGCAGCAAGTACAGTGGGTACAGCAGCTACGGCAGGTTCAGGCAGATAGTATTACTCAGGTATGGTTAAGCAGGCACAGGCAACGGACACAGGCTAGAGGAAATTGAAAACAGGATCTATCAATTAGCAGTGTGTAGCAGTTAAACCACATTTATCAGGCACCTCCATAGGGGAGGATGGCTTAAGTACCCTTCCGGGTTGGAGCACGCTAGCCCTAAAGTGCACTCCCGAGACACCTGTGTGGCGTGCGCAGGTCCTTGGAGCTAGTGGGAGGTACAGAAGCAGACACCACTGCTGAGCAGCCTGGAGGGTGAGTGCACCAGCGTTCTGGCAGGGAGGAGGAAGCAAGACAGTGCAAGACACGGCACGTGCTTTACACTGTATATGTAGTATCAGTGCTATTTTATCAGATCACAAATACTAAGTTAGGGACATCTATTATAAATTCTAAATGTCATTAAATATATTTGTGCTGCTGACCATAAACATGACAGGGCTGAGAACCGCATCTGCTGCTTCATCCTACGTAGTGGGAGTGTCATGGTCTTGGGCTGCATGAGTGCTCCCGGCTGTGGGGAGCTACAGTTAATCATGGCACCCATGAATGGTAACATGTATTGTGATCTACTGAAGCAGAGCATGATCACCTACCTTCATATTTTAAAATAATAACAACCACAAACACACCTCCAAGACAACCACTCTGAGGGTAAAGGTGCTGGACTGGCAAAGCATGTCTTCAGACCTAAATCACATTCAGCATCTCTAAAACACCCTTAAATGTAAGGTGGAGGAGCACAGGTTCTCTAAAATCCACCAGCTCTGTGATGTCATCATGGAGGATGGAAGAGGATCCAGCAGCTCCTGTGAAGCTCTAGTGAACTCCATTCCCAAAAGAGTTAAGGCAGTACTTTAAAATAACGATGGCCACACAAAATATTGACACTTTGGCCACAATTTGGCTATTTTCACATTGGGATGTACTCAGTTTTGTTGCCAGAGGTTTTGACATTAATGACTGTGTGTGGAGTTATTTAGAAGGTACACCAAATTGACACTGTTATAAAAGCTGTGCACTGATTAGTTTACATTGTATAAAAGTGTCATATCTTCAGTGTTCCCCAATAAAAACATATAATAAAATATATTTTGAAAAATATGAGGGGTGCGCTCAGTTTTGTGAGATACTGTATCTAAAACCTATAAAAACCCATAAACATTTATATTTGATGTATTGTATCCCATATGATTTAATGAAAACGGTAAAGAAATATATATATAAATTTAAAAAAATAGTATACCATAAGATATATTGGGCATGTAGTATTTATAAAGGGAACAGTATTCAAAAAGTAAAAAAGAATAATTAAACAAAAAATGCTTATTTTGTTTTAATATAATTACAATTTTGTGTACAGTATAGTGATTCACTTTAATAAAAAATTATATGTATATTTGCTCTACCACCCAATGATAAAAAAAATATATATTCAGTTAAGTAAGGGATTGGGGGATTAGGGGGGATTGACTGAACTAGTTGTAAAATAATGGTATTCCAGGAAAGTAGAACCACAATTTATATAAAAGAGGAAGTCAAAGATTATAGGGAATAAAGTCCAAACACAAAGCATCATTCATTACACAAGGAACTAAATAATGCTTCTGAAGAATAATAGGAAGAATATTAATATAGAAATAAAAAATATGTGAAATAACAGAAGTGCCATAATGACATTTTCTTGGAGATTATGGATCAATAAAACATGAAAAAATAATACCTTATTTGTTCCCAGATCCTTGCAAGATTTTAGACGGTGTATCCACCTGCATTCTTTCTGGAGCAATTATTTTGTCCAGTTCCCCACAAGAGAGGGGGTCCTGTACCACTTCAATGACTTGGAACCGAAAACCGTAACAGGTCATAAGGATGTACTGTATATTAAGCATGTGCCTAGATAACGTGGTGTCCTCTTTCCTTCTAACATACACCTACATAATCTAGGATGTGTCGTCTAAATTCACATTTTGTTTTACCCACAGTTTTTGCGGCATTGACAGGTGACCATATATATAACCCATTTTGTCTTACAGTTTGCCATTTCATGGTTCATGAAGGCCTTGTTTATAATGGCACTAGTGAAGGTCTTACTTCTTGTAAAATATTTGCAGGCCTTACAGGTTCCCTATTTGTGGGTGGCAAGCAGCCCCCAAAGATAGCCAGTTTTCTTCTCTTCTTGAGGCAACAAAATTGCTACAAACAAACCTTTTCCTAAGATTTTTTTTCCTTTTCTATAGGTTACCGCTGGCTTTTTGGGGAGTAAGTTGCTAAGATCTTTATCACCTTGTAATATCCCCCAAAAGGTTTTAGAGAATGTCTCGAACATTCTGATAGCAAATATCATAAGTGGTCATTAGATGGATCCTTGATTCAGTGTCTTCTCAAATTTTTGGACCTAGCAAAGAGTTACGATTGTGTACCAAAGCATGCCTGTAGGACTCCCCTAGGAAATTTTTGGGGTACCCTTTTTGTAAAAATCAAGTGTGTAATTCTTTGGACTTTTTTATGAAATTTCCAATACCACAACAGTTTCCTGGAGCCTGAGGTACTGACTCTTTGAGATCCCCTTTCAGAGAGAAAAGCGGTGAGGACTATCCCACATCTAGAAATTATTAGTGGTTGTGCGCTTATGGTATAGCATAGCCTGCAATTGGCCATGCGTAGATTTAATGATGCTTACATCTAAAAAGTGCAATTTTTCTCTCTGGACCTCAGAATTTGACCTCATAATTGGGCTAGAGAATGAAAATGTACCTCACCCACATTAAGGCGGCGTTACATGGTACAATGTATCTAACGATATGTCTGGGTCAAAATGCCTCAAGGTCCCTTCAAATTAGCTAATCACTTGTGGACCCCGGAATACTGTAAAAAGTGGGAATTTTTTGGGTAGTTGACCATAATAAAATCTATTTCCCTATTGTTGATGAGATCTTTCGCTCTTGCCTTTCTAACCAGTTTCTTAAGGTCCTCCTGAAAACGCATAGTAAGATTCTGATCAAGCCTCATAATATTTTGAATTCCTCAAGATCTTCAGGTACACTCTTTTATAGTCATCATTATCCATGATAAATAAATTTCCCTCTTTATCCACCAGCTTAATGGTGATGTTTTTGTCACCCATTAAGGTTTGGATGCCTGGGAAAGGTCTGGGCTCAGATTTGGTTGCCATTGAACATCCATTGTTCGATTATCAAGATCCTCTTCATTGATTGTAACCAATTGGACACAAAGGTCACGGTGAGTTGCATCTCCTGGTGGAGAGGTTTTTGTGCTGTTTTTGCTAAGTGCAGTAAATGGTCCCTTTTTCCTTCCTCACGTTGGCCTTCATTACATAGCTGTAAATGTGCAGAAAAATCATCAAATTAAATTCTTGACATTGCTGTTTTGATAAATTATTACTGTACATTCGCCATTTTAATTTTCGTACAAATAGATTAAGGTCTTTAGTCCATTTCAAAAGCACAATATTTACTTGTGAGAACAAATGAAGGCCCTTTGAGAGCAAACACGTTTCTTCAGAAGTGAGACAATGAGAAAATTAATAATACTGTCAGTGGACCAAGCGCTGGAATCAATGTTAATAATTTCATGGACTGAGTTTGTATTCTGTTTTCCACATCATGTGTTCCTGCTCTAAAAAACCTCCTACTGGTACCCTGAGTATTCCTCGCTCTTTGGCATCTACCCAGTCCTGTTAATCTAAATGAGGGTTGTGAAAGTGAGAAAGAGGTCCTAGTATAATGAGAATATAAAGGAGTTCCTTCTCCTTCTGATTGTTTCGCTCCTGATGAGGAAACTTCAGACGATGTTTCTCTGTGTTGTTTACTTTGAAATATAATTATAAGCCGTGTGATCTCCAAAGTCTGCCAGATCTCTAGTGAATAAGCCATGCTTCCTTTCCCTAATGGAACTCTGATACATTTCAACTGTTTCATGTAAAATAGCCACTAATTTGTCAAAGTCCCTATCATTTTTTTATTTTCTAATCACTTCCATTTGCTCTTGCAAAGCCTGTGTCATGATTCTAAAGATAAATTTTCTCCTGTGCAAGGTGTAACTTCCTACATCATTACGAACTTTCAGGAGCTTCATGCCAAGAAAGCCAAGTGCATGCTCTACGTGCAGGAATAATCCCTATTCTGAGACCTTTTGGAATATTTTATATATGATTTTTGAGACTTTGAACTTTCCCCAGGAGCTTATGTTTTCTTTCTACGTTTTAGTGAGTGTAACAAAGGCTGACTTAATGGTTTGTGGTAATGGGGTAGACAAGGTCTCCTTCTTCGAAAACCTCTCTAGCTTGTCATCCATTGATCTATGTTTACATCTTTTGACAAAAATCCTGCCATATTTTACAGAACTGACCATGAACTAGTTCATCATATTAAGGTTTCCTAAAATATCTACTGGAATCGAAAATTGTATGTATTTACTGACTATTCCAATTGGCGTCATTTTTTATCTGATTAATAAAACCCAATGTTTATTCAATGCTGTCTAAAAACTAAATACAATCCAAACAAGTGACAAAAACCTCCACAAATATTAAAATTTGGAATAATAAATTTAAAAAGCACTACTATTGTATATATTGTTACTTGACATTTGGCCTATGTGACCTAGTGGTGAAGAACTAGCGTTAATTGTTAGTGATATTCAATAAGGCTGTAAGGAAACATTTTTTGTAATCAATAGAGCTCCAGATAGATGTATTTTGTGTTTGCTGTAAATTTAATTTTTAATCATGTATCCCCAGATATCTCATGAGGGGGTATACATTGGAAACTGTCTCTCTAAATGCTATTATATCATCAAGGGTAAATACTCCCATGGTATTCAGGATGACAATATGGGCTCTACAAGGGTTTTTAGCCCATTTATGAGTGTGCATATTACAAGAAAACCGTTGTGTCCCTATTATTTAAAGAGAGTTATACTACTGCTATATAACTATTGTGATTGCTCTCATATAAGGAAATAATACTACTGTTAGACCCAACATGCCTGTCTCTTAATTTTGGAGCTTTCAGAGTGGAGCCAGACACTTTCATGTTAGGTATTCACAAATAGATAAGTTATCATTATTTATCTAAGACCTATGCATTTCATCATTTGAATTTTCACTGCCCAGAATCATCAGGGGCTGGCAGTTATTGATTCTGATGTATGCTGTTATGGTAATGGCATGACTGCTAGCCACGTGTGGTGGCCAAATGAGCTTCTATATATTTGTATACAATTCCTCCTCCTCTCTTCTGGCGTTAACAAGTTAACCAGTCCCCCTTTGATGAAAAGTCTCTGTAACGGAATCGGGGATTGCTTTGTTATTGATCTCATTAACCAATCATCTTTATTTGTGGCAATATCACTGGCCTATTCTATCCATTCACTATTCCAGCCACGGCAGTATTAAATATACAGTCGTGGATTAGCCCCCTAGAAACAAGATTCTGATCGAACCTGCAACTTGTTATCCAGTACTAATTGGAATGAACCATAATAAAAGAAATAATAAAGGGTGGATAAAGGCGGCACAGTGGCTCAGTGGTTAGCACTGCAGTCTTGCACCGCTGGGGTCCTGGGCTCAAATCCCACCAAGGACACTGATATAGAAGGGTTAATAGTTTCTGTATTTTTCAATGTTAAATACTTTATTATTACATTAGTACATCTGGTGTAAGGTCATAGCCACTGTTTAGCCTACTAAAACCTCAAAGATTTATTATCATTGTCTGGAATATTTTATCTTATCTTATCTCATATGCATGACACTACATTTTTGTTTTTCTCAAACTTAAAGGTCTTATGATCAACTGGTAAATTACCACTAAGGGTTTTTTGAATTATCACGCTGTAAATGGTATAAATTATCTGTGCATTGGCTAAATAAACATAAATCTGATCATGCTCACATGAATGCAGGTCTTTTCTCCGAGCGCTCGATATTGATTAGGCCTAAAGAGGCCTAATTCTACCGGACCTCACTGGTGATGCCATAAGCTGACTTTTGAGACAGAACAGAACAGCTACATCAGACACCATCTGCAAGGAGTTTGTATGTTCTCCCTGTGTGTGCGTGGGTTTCCTCCGAGTACTCCGGTTTCCTCCCACACTCCAAAAACATACGGATAAAGAACTTAGATTGTGAGCCCCGAAGGGGACAGTGTTGCCATTGTATGTAAAGTGCTATATAAATGAATAAATATTATTATTATTATTATTATTATTATAAAGATGGCTCATATCGAGTACATAAAATAATGAGTTGGCAAATAGTTATATATTCTTCTGGGACCTAAAAGTGAAAGTTAATATTAACCCGTAAACATATATTTTTGTATTGCATCCAATATGATTTAATGGAAATGGTAAAGAAATATATATACATTTCAATAAATAATATACCATAAGATATACTGGGCATGTAGTATCTACAAATGGAACATTAACTAAAAACTAAAAATGTAATAATTAAACAAAAAGTGCATATTTCATTTTAATATAATTATAATTTTGTTTGCAGTTTAGTGATTCAAGACTGACAAGTTAACAAAATTATGTTTATATTTGCCCTACCATCCAATGATATAAAAATATATATACCTCTAACTAAGGTGGGTGGGGGGGTGGTAGGGGTTTACTGAACTAGTTATCAAATAATGGTATTCCAGGTAAGTAGAACCACAATTTATATAAAAAAGAAGTAGAAGATTATAAGAAACAAAGCCCAACAGCAGAAGCATCATTCATTACACAAGGCACTGAATAATGCTTATTAAAGAGAATATGTCCACAGTAGTCATGGGCAGACTCACAGATAACCAGGACCGGGAGACCTACCAGATTAAAAAAAAAAAAAAAAAATCTTGTTCCGGCCCGGGATTGATCTTGGATATCTGGCTGTATGCCACTCCGCATATAAGTCTATGCAAAATCTTTTAGGTAATACCTGTAATAACCCACCATCGTCACTAACGCACTGTAGCTGTGTCAACATGTGGTGGCAAAGTTATTGAGCAAATGAGCACACTTTAGCGGGGATCAGTGCCACTGAGGCAGCACTGACCCCATGACTGGTGTAATTGATGCCACTACAGATGTAATGGGTTTCAAATTTAGCCTGAACCGTTATCCTCGAGGTAGATCATGATGATCATGATATGAGTTCATATGCCCAGACACCACTCTACGAGATGTTGGAAGGTATCTAGACCATTGTTCAGTCCTACAGGTATACAGTTAAATTCCGGTAGTGATAACAAATGAAGTTTTTTGTCTTTTTAATTCTATTACTTGGGTTTCCCTATATCCAATAACCAAGTTGAAGGTGCAGAAGTATCAGGCTTGCTGCAATTCTATCAGCATCTCCTTTAAGATGTACCCACTGGAAAAAATGTCAAATGCAGAAAAACAGGTGGTAATCCTCATAACAGGGTGTGTTAAATTAATTTAAGGAGATCTGTCTATAAGATAAATCAGAACAAACTACATTTATGTTTATGCAGGTCTTTGAAATATGAAGCAATCAACACCTGTGTATGTTTTATCTATTGTTGCATTCCCGAATAATTATTGTTTTCATTCATATGCAAAGAGGCATTGAGGGCTCAGGGTGTAACAATAACCTGTCTCCCAAGGTTATGTCCCGCGCCCAGCAATAGCCACTTTTGATTGAATTATATAACTCATTGCATGATGTCAGATGCCAGGCAAGGAAATCCGTGAGATATAATCATGCTAAAGAGGCTGGTGCTGGGCAGGGAAAAATCCTCAGGAGGCAGAGGCTCCGAAAGTGCTCTGTGATGCTGAGAGCACTTCACCCTCATTGGCATATGAATGAAAATGCTAATTAATTGGGAATACAGCAACATATAGATATACAAAATAATTTCATTTTTGTTAAATAGGTTCAAAGACTTTAATGTTATTATTGTAATACCACCATATAGTTGATTTAGATCTTTTTATGGGACAACACTGAAGATGACACTTTGTTACAATGTAAAGCAGCCAGTGTACAGCTTGTATAACAGAGTAAATTTGATGCCCTCTAAATAACTCAACACAGCCATTAATGTCTAAACCACTGGAAGCAAAAGTGAGTACACCTCTAAGTGAAAATGGCCAAATTGTGCCAAAAGTGTCAATATTTTCTGTGGCCACTGTTATTTTCCAGCACTGACTTTTCTCTCTTGGGCATGGAGTTTACTAGAGCTGCACTAGAGCCGCTGTAGTCCTCTTCCATCCTCCATGACAACATCACAAAGCTGGTGGATTTTAGAGACCTTGTGTTCTTCAAGCTTGCATTTGAGGATGTCCCACAGATGCTCAATGTGGTTTAGATCTAGCACCTTTACCCTCCTTTTCTTTAACAAGGAAGTGGTTATCCTGGAGGCAAGGTGTGTTCTGAGTGGAACCTGTCTTGTTAAACCGCTGTATGGTCTTGGCCACAATGTTGCAGCTCAGATTCAGGATGGTGGCAATCTTCTTATAGCCTAGGCCATCTTTATATAGAGCAACAATTCTATGTTTCAGATCCTCAGAGAATTCTTTTCCATGAGGTGCCATGTTGAACTTCCAGTGTGCAGTATGAGAGTGTGTGAGCGATAACACCAAATGTAACACGCCCACTCCCCATTCACACTTGAGACCTTGTAACACCAATGAGTCACATGACACCAAGGAAAGAAAATGACTAATTGGGCACAATTTGGCCATTTTCAGTTTTACTTACCTTTGTTAAGAGTGGTTTAGACATTAATGTCTGTGTGTTGAATTTACACAGCAAATTTACACTGTTATAGAAGCTGTACACTGACTACTTTACATTATATGAAAGTTTCATATCTTTTGTATTGTCCCACAAAAAGATCTAATAAAATATTTACAAAAATGTAAGGGGTGTATTCACTTTTGTGATATACTGTATGTTTAGTTGTATGAATAACAATGACCAGGAAAACGGCAATTTCTGCAAGGTTAAGAAACAAATGATCTTGTCAACTCTAACCCTCTCTTTGAAATGAACAATGACAAGAATGTGTATTATTTGCAAAACTGTAACTGAGCATAGCTGTGGCGTGAACATCATCCAGATATTCTGGAGAAATGCCCATATGGTAATTAGGAGTTGAAAGCACTAAAAAGGATTAAAAGTGTTTGAAAACAAGCAAATTTTCAGTATTGTAAAAATCCTCTTCGTTCTCCAGAATAGTGGGATTTTGACATTTTACCCAACACGGCTGCATTCTATCAGTGGTGGCTTGTCACCTAGGCAAGGAATTCAGTGTTTGCAAGCTAAGCTCTTATTTATATAGCTTCAATCACTGCTCTGAAGCTGTATTGATTGCCCCTGCACTCCTCCGATGCAGCACATGGAAAGGTGCTTCTAGAATAAGGAAGAGCACGGTTCAGGCCAGTGGGAAAACAATGCTCTTGGGCCAAGTGAGTCAATTGGAAGGGCACCAGCAGAATAAGCAGGAAACTGGAATGGAGATTTAGGGCAGAGTCACACTTGCGTATCGCTTCTGATGTGAGAGCATCGGATGCGCTATGCTAATGACCATGGCTCAGGCTTTGCTGCGAGCGTGAGCCGAGTGTCATGCGACTGTGGTCCATTCCTGAGATCGGATCACAGCTGCAGAGGAGAGGGAGGGTTTAATCTCCCTATTTCCTCCATTGTCAGCCTTTGCATATATCGCACTGACCTTGGATAACATCCGAGTGCAGTCCAATGTTTCTCTTGCACCCATAGACTTGTATCGGTGCAAGTGACACGGATCTCACAGACAATCGCAGCATACTGCAATTTTTTTCCCCAGTCCAATTAGGGCTGAGGAAAAACTCGAAGATGTGAGCTGCAGCATTATTTCACATGGGGCCGAGTGCAAGTGTGACTCTGTCCTTAGAATGAGAAAAGCCTTTTAAGGCTCTATTTTATATTTTCATCAGATCCTACATAGGCAAAACTGTCAGATTTATGAATGAAGAAATGGAGATTGCGGCTCTAAAGAGTTTATCTAAGACTTTGCCTATTTTTCCCTATAGAGCTAAGAATTTACAGCGAGGTGATTCCACGGCTTCCGGAGATATCACATTGACAAAGCAGCTTCTCTTCCGCTCTCTCAATGGGCGTCACTGCTGATGTCATGGTGGTTGACAGATAGCTCACCACATTAGGCACCAGGCAGCCGGCTATCAATTAGCATAATGTTTGCATGTCACTCCCTCACCCAGCGTGACATGCTGACATTATGCTAATTGATAGCCGGCTGCCTGGTGCCTAAATGTGGTGAGCCAGCAGCACAATAGGAGGGGTACACCAGGGAAGATGTAAAGGAGGGCCCTGGCGATGGGGAGAGGGGTCATTATCTCAAACTTACCTGTGTCTCATCCCTGCTTTCCCTACTATCCCTAGGAGGGTCCATCCCCTGTGTGCAATCACGTGCCCAGGCCCTCGCTGACCCTGGACTAGACATGACTACTTAAATCCACCACGTGTTAAAGAGAAGCTGAAATCTGCAAACTTCCGTGACCTTTTAAGCACAAATACTGCAATGGTCTTAGCCGAACGTGACACACTCGTGACACATCATTGCACCTGTTTGACAGAGCAGAGTGGAAGATGAAGACCTGCTTTGTTGACCTGTGGATAAAGGAAGAAACAAAACCGGCAACATTGGTCAGTCACTGCTGTAAGCTAGCAGAGATTGGTGTCAGGGAAATAGGCAGGTAATTACTACTTACCTTCCACTAAGTCTAAACAAGCAAGCTCATTTTATCTCTTAAAGAAGAACCCTGCAGCCATGGGAGAAGAGGAGGTCGAATATGTCATTTAGCAAGGCTTCAGTGATATAGTCTTTCATAGGCTGCCTTTCATTGCCAGAAAGACTGTATAAATTGGTTTTGGGTAGTTTTGCTCCAGGGAGCAAGTTAATGGGGCAATCATAAGCATAATAGGGAAGCGGGATACATTTTTGCAGCCTCCTTCTGAAAATATATCTTCAAAACTGGACAGAAAAGAGGATATGGTTCTGGTGGAGAGAAAAGTATTCAGACAGTTATTCTTAAAGAAATCATTCCAACTAATAATCTCCCTGGACTGCCAATAAACCATCGGATTGTGTCTAACCAGCCAGGGGAAGCCCAGTACTACAGGGGTAGAAAGGCCTTCAAAAACAGAGAAACCATGAGTCTGGGCAAACTGAACATCCACAATAATGGACCATGCTCCACTATCCAAAAGTCTTGGAAAAAATGGTGACCACATAGAAAATTGAGAAAATAAGGTGCTAGCAAAGAGGGTTCTTAGGCCCTTACTGTACTAAAGTCCGAAAAATTGCAGCACACTTGTTAACAAGTGTGCTGCAATTTTTCGGACTTTACCACTATCTAATAGAAAAAAAATAATCTCAGTTTTTGTACAGCCTCTGCAGGTAAGAAAACCTGATATGCACATGTGGAGGACATATATACTCCTAGGCTATAGTCCTCCACATAACCTGTAGTGAGAGGTTTTTCCAACTGATTTTTTAGTATAAGTACAGAACGACAGGCACCAATAAAATTATCCTTTTGACCGCAAAAGAAACAAACCCTATCTTGTGATGAAGTGTAGGAGGCCCAGACCGAAGTTAGCCCCCCCCTCGACTTCATGGCTTCATCTTGACCCACCCGAAAGCTGTCGTCCACAGGGAGTTCTACAGGAAAATGAGTCAACACATGTCTATCCCTTAGGCGTCTATCTATTTTGAGGACTAAAGCCTTAGCGACCTCTAAAGACAGGCCTTGACAAACATGGCTTCTAAAGGTAGGGTAATTCCACCTGGTGTTATTGGCCCATCTGCGGAATTCTTAACAAAAATCCTCTGCTGACCAATCCCACTGCCGAAGCCTACATAGCTTGGATTAAGCAATGAAGACTCAGTCCGGATTGCCATAAATGAGGCCCAGGGTCACAATAAACTTATCTACAGACCCAAGGAACTGAGAATCGGTAAGAAGGGAGAAGGCCCAGGACTGGGGATCCTCTGCAGGAGTGAGACAACAATAACTACCTGCTGTTCCTCACTACCTGAGGAGTGAGGACAAAGCCTGAAAAAAGTTTACAAGCTTCTCTGAATACCACAAATGTATCCCTCCTACCAGAAAACTTGTCCAGGAGGGCTACTTTGGGTTCTCTTTGAGTCTGACTGGAAGCCGAGACCAGCAGACCCACAATCTGCTGAAGATGTGGCAAAACCTGTGACGGCAGATCCATCACTTCCAAAGATAAACTCTGCATCTCTTGTTCAAGAGCCGTGACTGGACTCATATTTGAATTATAAAAAAAATGGGACCAGTGGTAATGCCTCGCCAGGGTGAGGGAATGCCCGCCGTGTGGCACAATATGAGGAGTACACCAGGGAAGAAGTAAAAGAAGGCTTTGGCGATAGGGAAAGGGGTCACCACCTCAAACTGACTTGTTTCTGATTCCTGTGCTGCCCAACTTCCCTAGATGGGTCCTTCTCCCTGGACTAGCCCTGACTAGTGAGCAGGCGAGCAAGGCACTAGTCTTACTACTAATAAAAAGATGAGGGAAGGAAGACAAGCAGGGAAACAGATACAACAGAACTCAAAATTTTCTCCAGAGAGGCAACTCTACCACATCCACTGGAAAGATACCCAAAGCTTTCTCCAGAGATAACTTTTTCACAGGTCAGCATAAAATAAACTATCACTGGCATATGGTAGAACCAGGAGTGAGTTTAAATAATGAAGAGGAGTGACATTAAGGGGCAGCAGCTGAAATTATAGCTAAATGGAATCTCAGCAGAATCAACAATGAACACTTAACCCCTTCAGCACCAAATGAAGTTAAACCCACTCATGTTAAAGAGAACCTGCGATCTGCAAATTTCCATGACCTTTTAATCACAGACACTACAATTGTCTCTGCCGAATGTGACACTCTTCAAACAGCATTGGTGCCCAGCTGACAGAGCAGAGTGAAAGATGAAGAGCTGCTTTGTTAACCTGTGGGGAAAGGAAACAACAGAACCAGGAAGATTGATCCATGACTGCTGTAACCTAGCAGAGATCAGTGCCGTGAGATAAGGCAGGTAGTTACTAATAATTAAGTGCCAGTAAGTTCTTAGCCCCATAATGGAAAATAAGAATAGTCCCGGATAACCCGTTTAAAATAAATACAAAGATTTAAAACTTTTAACTGAAGGTAACCATTAACCTGTAAAAATCATTTCATCAGTGTCATGTCATCAAATGAAATATGCCCAATACCTACATGACGAATGATTAATCTAACTCAAAGATATATTTCTGTGGTATGTAAATAACAATGACTGCGTCAACAGTACCATTTCTGCAATGTTAAAGTATCACGCATGTATTTTTTTTATTTTTTCATCATTTATGTGGACAGGTTACATTAAAATACTTGCGCTTTTCCCATCGTTAAAGGAGGAAATGCTAAAAAAAAAAAAAAATCCTCGCTACACTGCAAAGAAACTAAAGACTTTGTCAGCTGTAACACACCACCTAAAGTGGAAATGCCAAGAAAGAATGTGTATTATTTTGGAAACTTTATGACATGATATTATAGAAGTCATGTGAACAGAAGCACTTCAAGGGGAGAACACAGTTAAGCTTGTTCAGATCATGCCATATACTGTAAGGGGGTAAATAACAAAATGGAGACATTACTTGCTGGATCGTCACGGCTATCTTATTATAGCTGACTGACAGGTGAGCCAGTATCGGGCCCCCACCAATCAAAGTATTATAAATTACATTGACATGTAAAAGTTTGGGCACCCCTGGTCAAATTAATTGTTACTGTGAACAGTTAGGCAAGTTAAAGATGAAATTATCTCTAAAAAAGCATAAAGTTACAGATGACACGTTTCCATTGTATTTTAGGCCCCAAAAATATTTTCAACTTTTACATTTTAAAATTAACAATATAAAAGGAAATTGGGACAATTCAAAAGTTTGGACACCCTGCATTGTTAGTGCTTAGAAGCACCCTCTTTGGCAAGTATCAGCTTATAAACACTTGTTGTAGCCAGCCAAGAGTCTTTCAATTCTTGTTTGAGGGATTTTCATCCATTCTTCCTTGGTAAAGTCTTCCAGTTCTGTGAGATTCCTGGGTCGTCTTGCATACACTGCTCTTTTGAGGTCTGGCCACAGATTTTCAATGATGTTCAGATTAGGGGACTGTGAGGCCTATTGTAAAACCTTCAGCTTGCACCTTTTAAGGTAGTCTATTGTGGTCTTTGACATGTGTTTAGGATAATTATCCATTTGTAGAAGCCACACTCTTTTCAACTTCAGCTTTTTATTTTACACACAGTGCTATGTTTGCATAAAGAATTTGTTGAAATTTCATTGAATCTATTCTTCCCTCTTCCCATGAAATTTGCCAGTGCCATTGGCTGCAAACAACCCCAAAGCATGATTGACTCACCCCCATGCTTAATGACTGGCGAGATGTTCATTCCCTGAAATTCCGTGCCCTTATTTCTCCATACATGCCTTTGATCTATCTGGCCAAAGGATTCTATTTAATGTCATCAGTCCACAGGACTTGTTTCCAAAATGCATTAGCTTGCTTAGATGTTCTTTTCTAATACTTCTGACACTGTATTTTATGGTGAGGATGCAGGAGAGGTCTTCTTCTGATGACTCTTCTATGAAAATCATATTTGTCAGGTATCTCTGTGCAGTAAAGCAATCTACCACAACTCAAGAGTCTGCTTAACCTTCCTGGAGGTCTTTTGCAGTCAGGCAAGGGTTCTTATTTACTTATCTAGCAATCCTATGAGCAGCTGTCACAGAAATGTTTCTTGGTCTTGTAGACCTTATCTTGACCTTCACTGTTCCTGTTAACTGCCAAATCTTAATTACAATTTCATCCTGAGGAAAGGGCGACTTAAAAATGTTTTGCTCGCTTCCTTCTCCTGCTATGTGGGCCTTCACTATTTTCATTTTCAGAGTGCTAGGCAGCTGTTTAAAAGAACCCATGGCTGCTACTTTTTGGCAGAAGGTTAGAGTAGGCTGTTTTTTTTATTTATCTATATATATAATTGCCTTATTCTGTCTGTCTGTCTGTCTGGCCGCTGGGCTCGCCATGGCCCCGCCCCCCCGCACGGATTGGCCGCTCGCCTCGGCTCCGCCCCCCCCATGGATTGGTTGCTCGCCTCGGCCTGGCCCCGCCCTCCGCATGGATTGGCCACTCGCCCCGGCCCTCCGCACGCATCGCCAGACATAACCTTGCGCTGCTGGGATCGTGACGGAGCCGGTGAACGCTGGTAACCATTATACACATCGGGTAACTAAGGTCCCTTAATTACCCGATGTGTATCATAGTTACCAGTGTACACCGGCTCCGTCACGATCCCAGCAGCGCCAGACATAACCTTGCGATGCTGGGATCTTGACGGAGCCGGTGAACGCTGGTAACCATTATACACATCGGGTAACTAAGGTCCCTTAGTTACCCGATGTGTATCATAGTTACCAGCGTACACCGGCTCCTGGTACACATGTGCAGGGAGCCGGCATTATACTCCTCTCCCCCCAGGACTACTCCTCCTATTATAGTCCTCCTATTATACTCCTCTCTGAGTATAATAGGAGAACTATTATAGCATGGGGGATGGAGCACGATGGGGTGCGCAGCACGGGGGATGTAGCACGATGGGGGGTGCGCAGCATGGGGGATGGAGCACGATGGGGAGTGCGCAGCATGGAGGATGGAGCACGATGGGGAGTGCGCAGCATGGGGGATGGAGCACGATGGGGGGTGCGCAGCATCGGGGATGGAGCACGATGGGGAATGCGCAGCATAGGGGATGGAGCACGATGGGGGGTGGGCAGCATGGGGGATGGAGCACGATGGGGGGTGCACAGCATGGGGGATGGGGCACGATGGGGGGTGCGCAGCATGGGGAATGGAGCACGATGGGAGGTGCACACCTCCCCCCAACACACACACAACACACCACACACACACTGGGAACCACAAACACCGCCATACACAGACACCCACACACACAGACAACGCCGCACACACACAACACCCAACACACAAACACCGCGGCATACATAAATATACGCACATACCGCACAACACACACATTGCACAAAACATACCTCCCCCAAAACACACCACACCCACACAAACCGCGCAACACACACACACACAACGCTACAGACACACAGCGCTCCACAAACAACGCAACACACATACAACACCACTCTCACCCCCCGCCACACCCAGACAACACCCAGAACATGTACAGCGCCCTACACAAACACTTGGTAACTACACACAACAACATCTATATATATATATATAACAAAAATCATACATGAACTACACAATACGTAAATTCTAGAATACCCGATGCGTAGAATCGGGCCACCTTCTAGTATATATATATATATATATATATATATATATATATATATATATATATATATATATATATATATATAAAGCTGTGAAATTTGCATCACCTGGCCTTCCCTAAAGATGATAATGAACAAGCCATAACCCTACCAGGCTAATTAAGGTCTGAAACATTGGTCAAAGTTATCTGAACACACAACTCTCCAATGGTGTCCAAATATTTGCATCAGCCCATTTTCCTTTTTGTCCTTTTTCAAATGTAAAAGATGGAAATAATTTTTCTTCTTTGCCTAAAATACAAAGGAAATGTGTCATCTTTCACTTTATGCCTTTTAGAGATCATTTACTCTTCAACTTGCTTAACTGCTCACAATAACAGTAATTTTGACCAGGGGTGCCCAAAGTTTTACATGCCACTGGTATATTAAGATTAGGCCAGTAGTGTTTAAGTACTGTAAACCTCATTTAGCCTTTCATTGTGTTTTGGGGCCATACATATTTGCCCTTAATATGCAAAATAATTTCTGCATACAAATCCTGGGCTGACATTCGGTCTCTGTTGTCTGGTTAGTCTCAGTATTGCCAACATAAAAGCTAGTGACATCTAGTGGTGAAGAAGTGTATGAACCAGTTGTACAGTGAATAATGCTGTGAGGGAACGTGGAACGCCTATCATCTGACAAAATAAAAATTCTAAGACCTGATTAACAGACCGCTATTAAGTGATGCAGAATCTGCCCAGAATTGGGTAATCATAGTCATCCCTTTATAGTTTCAAATTGGGATGGCAGCTCTTTTGACTCATGTTTATTGCCGATGCCTGAAATAACTTTCTTTTTTGTTTCCGTCTCATGAGCTAATAAGATTGACAGAAAATGAAGGATTTTCCCAGCAGTTATATAACAACAGAGTTCTGCCCCTTCCAGTTATAGGACAGTCCCTCTTTGACATGGTAAAGCTTAGTAGACACTATATAAGAGTTTGACTTTACTACTTTTTTACACTTCTTGAAAATATAAACCAAAGCCACAGTCAGGTAAGAAAACATCTACCCCAAATTATTTGACTTGTGTTTCTCCCGATTATGACTTTTGCCTTGACACTGATATATATATATTTGTTTGTTTATTTACATAGATAGATTTATATTTTTATTTTTTTTAAAGGGAATTTAACCAGATTAATCTGAGAGCGGTATAACATACGGGCAGAGATCCTGATTCCAGTGATGTGTCACTTACTGGGTAGCTTAGTATAGTTTTGATAAAATCACTGATTAATCGGCAGTAGATTATCATTAGAGGACTACTTGGCGTGCTGCCAGGTAGTCCAGCATAGTCATCAGCTTTGTATAACTTCTAGATCTTCATCAGAGCAAACACTGATTTTACCATAATGATAGCAAACAGCTCAGTAAGTGACATATCGCTGGAATCAGGGTCTCTGTCTTTACATTATGTTACTCTCAGACGGGGGAGCAAAAACCTGGCAACAAATTCCCTTTAAAAATTTAAAGTGGGGTTCTGGGTTCGAATCTCACTCACAACAACATCTTGAAGGAGTTTGTATGTTCTCCCCGTGTTTGCGTGGGTTGCCGTCAGGTGCTCAGGTTTCTTCCCACACTTCGAAGGCTAGTTTAAAACATCCGGCATTTCGCCGGATTGCCCGATCCGTCACACTCCAGTACAGTGTTAATACTATACAATGGCATTGCAGCAAGCTCCGGTCACATGCTCCGGTCACATGACAGCATGTGACTGGAGCTTGCAGCGATGCCACTGTACTGTATACATTGTACTGGAGTGTGCCGGATCCGGCGAAATGCTGGATGTGTGAATCTAGCCTAAGACATGATAGGGAATTTAGAAAACACAAAATAGTGAAAATAAAAAATGATTGTAAAACAAACACATGAAATTCATGATGTTTCTACAAGTAAAAAAAAAAAATATAGAAAAGTACCTGAAAGCTTGAAACTAGTTTTTGGAAAACCTTTAAATCATGGCTGCAATTGCACAAAAATAAAAAACTTTCAGCTGATGCCTGCCGTGGCCTCCAGTGTCCTACAATTGCTCCTGCACAGTGACTTAATGTCCATGGTAATATAATTTGTGGCTGTTAGACTATGTTCACACTGTTTTTCCCTTCGCGTTATGCAAGTAAATGCAAAAAAAGATGCTTTTTACAGTGCAGCAAAACCTATGAGATGTCAGAAATCTCAAACACACACACACACACACACACACACACACACACACACACACACACACACACACACTTGCATTTTTTCCTGCCTGAAATGGAAAACTGCTGCATTTTTTTCAAAAAAAGCAGCATGTGTGTTCTTTCATAATTTTTGCTGCTTTTTTCACTATTGAAAGCAATGAGAACGTGCAAGAGGCAGCCGATATTTTTGCTGCCCTTTTACTGCTTTGTGGTTAATGAAACTAAGTATTTAATCATGTATCATAGACAAATGATACAACAAAAACGCAGCAAAAAACACACCTTTTTCCTGCCAAGAGATCAGGTTTTGCTACAGAAAAAAACGCTGCAAAAACGTATAGTGTGAACATACATACATCGTGTGTCATACATCACACCACCATAAGGCTATGTGCGCACTTTGCGTCGAGGTAGTTGCAGTTCAAAAAGCATCCTCTGGCAGAAAGGACAATGCTTTTGGCTTTAAAAATACATATAAAACGCAAAGAACGTAGCCTATGCGCACCTTGCGTTTTTCATGAGTTTTTAGTGCTTTTCTGGTGCTTTTAGGCTATGTGTGCACTTTGCTTTTTTACCTGCTTTTTCCCAGGCTTTTTCAACTGCAGCGTTTTAATGCCAAACTGCATGCGTTCTGCTTTTCAAGCAAAGTCTATGGGAATTTGGGATTTCTTGTGCGCACTATGCTGTTCAAAACGCTGCGTTTTTATGGCAGAAATTTGGGCAAAAACTCTGCTTTTAGGCTGTGTCCGCACTTTGCGTTTACACCTGCGTTTCCGCAGCGTTTTGAGCTGCAGCGTTTTAATGCCAAAAGGCATGCGTTTTGATTTCCCATAATAGTCTATAGAAAAGGAAGATTTCCTGTCCGCACTTTGCGTTTCAAAACGCTGCGTTTAAATTGCATATTTTGTGTCAAAAACCATGCGTTCAAAGAAGCAGCATGTCAATTGTTTTTGCCATTTCTGCAGCGTTTTGCTAACATTGAAGTCAATGAGAAGTAGCAAACAGCAGCAAACATCAAAATTCCAGCGTTTTACCTGCTTTTTAGGTGCAGAAACACTGCGTTTTGGAATTCCAAAACGCATGCTTTTCAGACATAAAAATAATGGAATGATATGTCCCTTTACACACACACACAGTTCGACAATTAAATTGATGAAAAATATAAATTTATTGCTATTTTACCGCTAAATAGTATAAAACCGCTAAAAATATATGAAATATAACTATTTTCTTTATTATTTCAATAATTATGTGTTCCTTTTTTTCTCTTTTTTCATTGTGCTTGACTGTTTAAACTTTATTTAGCAGTGTCTTTATGTTCAAAACTCATCTTTCAAAACGCAATGGAAAAGCATGTGAAAAGCGCTAAAAACGCAGCTAAAACGCAGTAAATACGCATGCGTTTTTAGCGCTATTTTGTGGTCAAAAGCAACTATGGCAAAATCAATTACTGCCAGAGGGTGCGTTCTGAACTGCAAGTAGGACGACGCAAAGTGCGGACATAGCCATACCCTGCAGCAATTTTGTGCCCAAATGCATGCGTTTTGGTTTTCCATTAAAGACAATGAGAATTCATGATTTCTTGTCCGCACTTTGCGTTTCAAAACGCATCTCAAAATTTGCATAAGTTTGGTCAAAAACCATGCATTCAGAAAAGGACCCTGTCAATTGTTTTTGCCATTTGTGGTGCGTTTTGTTAACATTGAAGTCAATGAGAAGTAGCAAAATGCAAGAAATATCAAAATTCCTGCGTTTTACCTGCTTTTTCATTGCAGAAAACATGCTTTTTGGACATCAAAATAATGATTTGATATGTCCCTTTACACACACACATAATCCGACAATTAAATTTAAGAAAAATATGGATTTATTGCTATTTTACTGATAAAATGTATATTAACGCTATAATTTTATTAAATATATCTTTTTCCATTATTTTTCCCATTAATATAGATTTGTCCCTTTTTTTCTACATTTTCATTCCGTTTGACTGTTTGACTTTATTTAGTAGTGTCTTGATGTTCAAAACGCATCTGTCAAAACACAGGTGAAAAAGCATGTAAAAAGCGCTGAAAACGCATCTAAAACGCGGTAAATACGCATGCGTTTTCTGCGCTAAATTTCTGAAAAAGGCAACTTTGGCTAAATCAGTTCAGGCTAAAACGTGCGTTTATAACTGCATGTAGGACGACGGAAAGTGCGCACATAGCCTTAGGCTATGTGAGCACTTTGCGTTGAGGTATTTGCAGTTCAAAACGCAAATGGCAAAAACAATTGACATGTTGCTTCTTTAAAATGCAGAGTTTTTGCCCAAATTTCTGCCACAAAAACGCAGCGTTTTGAACAGCAAAATGTGCACAAGAAATCCCAAATTCCCATAGACTTTGCTTGAAAAGCAGAACGCATGCATTTTGGCATTAAAACGATGCAGTTGAAAAAGCAGCAAAAAAACAGGTAAAAAAGCAAAGTGCGCACATAGCCTTAATGCCTTATCATTGCTGAATACAGAGGATCAAATAAAAAACACGACTCTGGGTTGTTCATGGTATGAGCCATGTTCTATATACGGCTGGGTTCACACGTCACTTATTTGGTGCGTATTTTAATTGCAGATTTCTAAATTGAAAGAACCAGCATTGCTCTATCTAAAAATAGTGATATTTAATGATTTGTGCCTTAAGACATCCCAGCTCTACAAGATCTGACAAATCCAGCCCTGCTACATTTCAATATATGTTTATCCTTACATATACTTGATGTATGCTCATTCTTTTTATGTCTGGTGCATTTCTAAAGCAGAAGCAGAGCATAGCGGAGCTACCGGTTCCACATAGGTAAGAGTGTGGACAAAGAGACGTGAATATTTTCATATCTATCATTGTCTGTGGATCAGACAATAAGGAATAAGTGGAATAAGGAAAAGGCCCCCTTTTAAAGGAACAGAACCTTATATTTTAAAAGGTAAGATATCATTGTAGGCGCTAAGGTAATTAGGACGAATACTGTTATATAATAACTTCTGTACATTATAAAGGACAGTTTTTGTTTAATTTATACAAGTAGGATATTTGTAGTAACTGTGTAATATTCCAGACTTTATTTGTAACATGTTCTGTATCTGTGTATCCATCACATGTCCAAGACAAATATTTATCCAATGCAAATAAACGATAAGGCTATGTACACACCAAGGGTTTTTTAAGGAGTTTTATTGTTAACCAAACCACTCCCAAATTCTCCTTAAAAATGCTTTAAAAATCTTTGAAAACTTCTTAGTTATTCCTTCAGGAAATCCACTTTCCTGTTCATATAAAAGGTTTTTTAAAGGGTATTTTTTACTGATGAGGTTTTGAACAGCTACAAAAAAATGCATGTCATTAAAAATGCAGTGGATCCTGATTAAATTCTTTCCAAATTATACTGAATCAAACTTCAGGGAAAAATAAATACATCAGGAGAAAAACAAAAACTCTTCCAAAATGCTTCGAAACCTCTTAAAACCACTATAGGAAACACTTCAAGGAAATTGAAACTACTCAAAAAAAAACCCAAAAAGGAATGTTACCTGAAACTGTTTTACTTGAAAAACTAATTTTTTTTAAAATTTTTTTTAAACATATTTTATTTGATGTCAGCAAGCACATATCATCAACAAGAATACATGTTGTTACATTCCATAAAATTTCTCCGGATCGTACAATGCTTCTGTTACATCATTTTCATTTTCATTGTCACAACAATTTCATCTCCATAGAATTATCTTAACAATAATTTACTTTAACTTAACAAAGTAACATATTTGTTAATTTGTTCAATTCAGTTGGTCCTTTGGATGCTCCCTACCTTCAGTGTTCCTAGTGTCCCTGCAGTGTCTTGCAAACAATACCAAGACGTGTGTTCAAATGCTTTAATTAACTGGGTAATTTCCGTCTGTGTGAAGCTTTGCTCAATAAATGTTCTCCACTTTTTGAAGAATCTTTTAGTGGACTTCTTATGTTTCTCCGAATCCAGTTTGTCGTACATCATTATTGTTTTTAGGGTATCAACTATTTCTGTATTTCTCGGAGTCTGTCTTATCAGCCAATTCCTAAGTAGGCATTTCTTGACTACAAGCAATACTATGTGTATGAGTCTGGAAACACATCTATGCGAGTAAAATCGGTCCGACTGGGCTGAAAAAACTCGGCTGATTTTAGTTCACGTTAGGTCCGAGTGCAACGCAAGGGCGATGCTTTTTCTGAATAAATTAATGATTTTACTAGCGTGTATAATGCGTGTGTAATGTGTATTTTTTACTATGTCATCTGCCATTCAGCTCTGCTACAGCTATGGGCTGCCATTAACTCCTTATTACCCCGATTTGCCGACGCACCAGGGCAAATCGGGAAGAGCTGGGTACAGTCCCAGAACTGTCGCATCTAATGTATGCGGCAATTCTGGGCGGCTGTTGACTGATATTGTTAGGCTGCAGGGCTCCCCATAACATGGAGCTCCCCTTACTGAGAATACCAGCCTTCAGCCGTATGGCTTTATCTGGCTGGTATTAAAATTGGGGGGGGACCGCACGCCGTTTTTTTAAAATTATTTAATTATTTATTTCGCTGCACAGTATAGACCCGCCCACTGGCTGCTGTGATTGGGTGCAGTGAGACACTTGTCACTCAGCGTGGGGGCGTGTCTCACTGCAACCAATAATAGGCGCCTGTGGGCGGGGAAAGCAGGGAATACAAGATTGTTTAATGAGCGGCCGGCTTTTTCAAAATAGTAAAAGCCGCCGGAGCAGTGTGAATGCCGTGCAGCGCGGCGCCGGGGATCGGGGAACGGTGAGTATGAGAGAGGAGGGGAAAATTACCGACAGACTGAGAGAGGGACAGAGATAGTGACGGACCGACAGAGAGAGAATAGAGACTGAGAGGGAGAGACCGACTGACAGAGAATAGTGATTGACAGACATTGTGAGACATCACTCGTTTCCAGTGTTTTAGGAAACATGCGAGAAATGTATTTAGAAAATCGGATGTCACTAGGATGGTGTGAGTGCCGTCCCGTGACATCCGATTTTTTACACGCTCCCATAGACTTGCATTGGAGAGACTCGCAGTAGAAACTCGCAAAAAAGCAGCATGCTGCGATTTATTTCTCAGTCCGATTTGGACTGAGAAAAAAATCGCAGATGAGAGCTGAATCATTCACTAACATGTGTCCGATTCCAATGCGAGATTTTCTCGCATTGCTCTACTGCGAGAAACTCGCAAGTGAGAAGCAGCCCTTACACCTGGAATGTGAGCACTTGCTCTGTTAGTTTCTGTAGGGGCTCCTATACAGTGAAACAAACAGGCCTGAGGGGTGACGGGTATAACTACTTTCCAAATCCTCAATATGTACGCCACCGCTTCCTCCCATACCCCCCTCACTCGTGGGCATTCCCATATGCAATGAAACAGTTTTGCCTTATGGAGTCCACATTTAGGGCAATGGCCAAGAAATGCACTGGTGAGCTGCTATGTGGTATATTAAAGGCGTATGTTGTGTTGTGTACTAGCTTAAATTGCATCTCCCTCCATTGTTCGTTTATGATGACTTCCTTAACAGATTCCAACCCCCTTAAAAAACTAATTTTTAAAGTCTTTAAAAAATTCTTTTGCTGATATTTTGGAATATAAACTGAGCAGAAACTGCAGGTTTTTGAGTTTTGCGTTTTTGAGGAGGATTTGGAGAATTTCCATTCAGTCTCCGCTGAATTTCTCCTTCAAAATCTCCTCAAAAACGCATACACATAGCCATTTTGTGTTTTTCAGGAGGATTTTGAGAGTCTCCTCAGTTGCTGCTCTAAAATCTCCTGAAAACTTAATGTTTTGGTTTTTTTTACATGGAAATACCTTCAACTAACACAAGTTTTTGACACTGTTCTTTTTTTGGGAGAGGGTGTATTTTTTTGGTATTTTTTAGGTGGCTTTTCTGTATGACATTTTTTTCTGCTGCTATTGATTCAGTAATCACATTAAACAATTTTATCCAAGCGGAAATAGCTTAAGTATTAACACATTACTTCTTTTAAGGCCAGAATCACACTTGCTAGTGCCTCGCGTGTAACTCGCGCGAGTCTCTCACGGTAGAACCCGGCTTGGCCGCACACTATGCATACAGGAGCGTCTGAGCTGCATAGAGATACATGCAACCGACCCGCTCCTGTCAGGGGAGTGTGCGGCCAAGCCGGGTTCTACCACGAGAGACTCGCTTGAGTTACACGCGAGGCACTAGCAAGTGTGATTCTGGCCTAACGTGGAAAAATGCAAGAAAAAAACCCAGCATGTGCCCTATAGATATATATTTCCCATTGAAATGCATAGCAATCTTATTCAAAGAGTATGTAAAGTGTTTTTTTCAAGTGGATTTTGGGGCAGAAGCTTCTCAAAATCTACAAAAAACTTTGTGCAAACATATCCATGGGTGATGTGCAGACAGATTTTCTTTGAGGAACTTTTGGAGCAGAAATGGAATAGAAACTCGCCAAATCATTCTTCAAGTCTTAAAATTTTTCAAAAACTTGTAGCTTAGAAAACACATAAAAAGACTCCGTGTGCACCTATATAGCCTAGAGGTTCTTATTGCACAACAGCAGGTAAAATCAATTAAGGGAGTAAATTGGAATATTGTATTACTTTTCATTATCCAAAAAATAGCATCCATTTGATGGAAATGTAAGGCTGTGTCCGCACTTTGCGTTTTTTTCATGCGTTTCCGCAGCGTTTTGAACTGCAGCGTTTTCATGCCAAAATACATGCGTTTTGATTTTCCGGCAAAGTCTATGGGAAATGGGGATTTCTTGTCCGCACTTTGCTGTTCAAAACATTGCGTTTAATTTGCATATTTTTGGGCAAAAACTCAGCGTTCAAAGAAGCAGCATGTCAATTGTTTTTGCCATTTGGGCTGCGTTTTGCTAACATTGAAGTCAATGAGAAGTTGCAAAAAGCAAGCAACATCCAAATTTCAGCGTTTTACATGCGTTTTGGACTACATAAACGCATGCGTTTATGACATCAGAATAATGGAATTATACGTCCCTTTACACACACACACATAGTCCGACAATTAAAATAATTAAAATTATTATTTTAATGTTATTTTAGCCATAAATAGTATAAAACCGCTATAACTATATTAAATATAACTATTTTCGTTTTGATATAAATAATTATATTTGTTTTCTTTTTTTTTTTCCTTTTTTCAAAGTGTTTGTATGTATAAACTTTATTTAGCAGTGTCTTTATGTTCAAAACGCACCTGAGTTTAAGCAATGAAAAAGCATGTAAATCGCGCTAAAAACGCGGCTAAAACGTGGTAAATGCGCACGCGTATTTATCGCGTTTTTATGATCAAAACCAACTTGGGCAAAAACGATTTCTGCCAGAGAATGCGTTTAGAACTGCAACTACCTCGACACAACGTGGGCACATAGCCTTACACCCATTACTTGTCACTAATCTGTCTGATCGGATCATCACTTTTAATGCAGAAAAAGGAAAGAAAATAACCAATTCTCCAACAATCTGATTTTGAAATATTTATTTTGTAATCTGTTTCCAGTTAAAAAAAATTAAAGAAATATTGAAAGGAGAACAGATCCCTCTGACGCCAGTGACATCTGACTAAATTGCAATAGTCGTGTGATATGAAGTTTCAATATTGCAAGAATAGTCACCAATATGTCTTCTGGGTATAGCCTGGACGTGAGAACTTTGTTATGCAAATATTTTGTGAATTCATATACTTGTATCACAGATAAAAATATTTGTCAGAATTATAAATATCAGATATTTGTCCTTAGGGTACGCTCACAGGAGCGTGACTCGGATGAGTACAATGCGAGAAAATCTCGGATTGCACTCGGATCAATGTTATTCAATGAGGGAGAACAGTTGGTCAGCTTTTTTCTCATCCAGATTCTGGATGAGAGAAAAGACACAGCATGCTGCGATTGTCAGCAAGAGCCATGTCACTCGCAACCATACAAGTCTATGGGTGCAAGTTAGACATTGAACTGCACATGGATGACATGAGACTGCAGTGCGATAATCACATCAGCTGACAATGGAGGAAATGGGGAGATTAATACCTCCTTCTCCTCAGCAGCTGTGATCTGATCACAAGAATGGATCACAGTATAATGACACTCGGTTCACGCTGGCAGCACAGAGGGTGCTGAGGGTCATTAACTTATGACATCTGATGCACTGGCATCGGATGCCATATGATTGTGAGAATCCTGCCTTAGAATAAGGCTATGTTCACACAGTGTGTTTTTGTTGCCTTTTTTTCTGCAGCAAAACCTGATCTCTCAGCAGTAAAAAAAAAAAAAGCTGCGTTCTTTGCTGCTTTTTTGGTTTGTTATTGGTCTACAGTACATGTTTATGTAAAATTAGTTTAATTCAGTAAAAAAAAGCAGCAAAAAAACCACGTGTGAACACAGCCTTACAAATACCTGTAGTCTTATGATTTTATGATGGCATCTAGAGTTTGATATTTTGTATGATTTACTTTGATAGCAGAATGTTTTATCTGCGGTTTGTAAAAAAAAAAAAAAAAAATTGTATGTGCCATATTTGGGAATTCAGTTTACTTGTAAAAGATCAAATAAATGATTGGCTATTGGAAAAATCTAAGGCTATGTCCACACTTTGCGTCGTCCTAGTTGCAGTTCTAAACGCAGGCCCGTTTCACACATCAGTGAAAAACACTGACGTTCTTCACTGACGTGTAAAACACGCACATGTCCCTCCGTGAATCACGGCACACGTGGGTTGTCTAAGTGCAATCCGGGCTCCGTTCTCCCGTGGTCCGTGATTGCACTTAGAGATTAACTCACCTGTGCCCGCTCCCGCTCTCCGTGGTGCTGAATGCTCCCGCGGTGCAGCATCCGGCCGGCGCTGACCCCCGCAGCAGCTGCTTCCGGGTCGGCTGTGTAGTGCATCATGAATATGCACGACAGTAATGAGCCGGCTCAGAAGCAGCAAGCAGAACAAGCTGCAGAGAGCGCCGCTGAAGCCGGGTGAGTAAAAATGATTTTTATTTTCTATGCACGTTTTTTTCTAGCACGTGTTTCACAGGTCACACCACTGCGTGGTCCGTGGAACATCAGTGATGCCAGAAAAAAATGGACATGCCTCTGTGCGGCAATCACGGACACACGGGTACGCCGCACGGAGACACGTGCAGTGAAAAATCACTGACGTGTGAGCAGACCCATTCATTATAATGGGTCTGCGTATGTCAGTGATTCTGGTACATAGAAAAAAAAAAGCACAAACGTACCAGAATCACTGACGTGTGAAACAGGTCTAAGTAAGAGTATGTGGTCAGGCTGAGTTTTTGGTCCCATAAATTTTCTACAACAAAATTTGCACTTTGGGGCAGAAAAACACATGTTTTTAGGTGTGTTTTTAGTGTTTTTGTGCCATGTGTTTTTTTTAATGAGATCAATGGCTGGAATGGATACAAAATGCAGGAAAAAAATGCCCAAACAATTGACATGCTGATTGTTGTTTCTGCACCCAAAACTGCAAGGAAAAAAGAAGCAGCGTGTGCACAGCATTTTAGAATTCTCATTGACTTTCCTGGCATAAGGCTATGTGCGCACTTTGCTTTTTTCATGCGTTTTCCGCAGCGTTTTCAACTGCAGCGTTTTAATGCCAAAATGCATGCGTTTTGATTTTCAAGCAAAGTCTATGGGAAATTGGGCTTTGTGTGCACAATGCTGTTAAAAACAGCAGAAAATGTTTAGATGCAGAAAATATTTGTCAAAATCTCTGCGTTTAAAGAAACAGCATGTCAATTGTTTTTGCCATTTTGGCAGCGTTTTGCTAACATTAGAGTCAATGAGAAGTTTCGAAACGCAATCTAATTCAAAATCCTAGCATTTTACATGCTTTTTTGATGCAGAAAGCATGCGTTTTTGACAAAATAAAAGCATGCGTTTTTGACATTATATTAAGGGCATGATATGTCCCTTTACACGCACAAATAGTCCGACAATTAAATTAATGATATTCAATAAATTAACGTTATTGTATACATAAATATTAGAAAACAGTTATCATTTTAATAAAGTAAGCTATTTTTTTATATGATTTTAATCATGATATTTGTAATCATTTTTTTTCAGTGTTTGAATGTTTAAACTTTATTTAGTTGTGTATTTGTATTCAAAACGCATCTGACCTTAAGCAATGACAAAGCCTGTAAATCGCGGTAAAAACACGGCAAAACGCAAGCATATTTTTAGCGTTTTTTGTGGTCAAAACCAAATTTGACAAAGACAATTTCTGCCAGAGGATGCGTTTAGAACTGCAAATACGACGATGCAAAGTGCGCACATAGCCAAACTCAACGCAAAGTGAGCACATAGCCTAAAGACATGCAGATTTGGGCAACAAACTGCATAAAAAAAGCAGCAAAAACGCATTAAAAAAAAGAAAAAAAAGCACCGTGCGCACAAGGCTTAATGTCAGGAATGATGTTACTTTTTAAAAGGACTACAAGTCCCAGTGAGCTAATTTATACTAACTACCTGGGAACCTGCTCTTCTGCCATATTTCTCCCAATCCAATTGTGTGTCACATAACCAGTATTACCATTATGAGTTTTTTGTTTTTCAAAATTAACCCCTTCAATAACCTGTCTCCATAGCTAACAGTAAAAAAAAATAGTTCCACCTAGAAAACCCTGCAGCTGATAGTGATCTTTTCAGTATAATATGCTTTTTACAGCAGCTAATTAGCCTTGAAGGTCATGTATTTTAGAGTGCAGAGAGGATGTCACCCTGTATTACTGTGAGAAAAAAAAAGTTTCCTGAACTAATAGCTGCAACTTTTTTTTTTTTTCTGAAGCTTGGTCCTATTTGTTTATGCAGAAGACCGGCCCTCTGGGGAGATTATTTTTTTTTGCACCTTGTGGTAAGATTTGCCTTATCGCTGACACTTGAACAATGATGTGCCCATGGAAGCTGAATCTGAGATCTGGAAACATCAAGAAAAAAAAGCCACATGATGTAATAGATCTGAACAACAACCTGCCCAGGAATGAGACACATCCCAGGTAAGAAGATCGTCCCCGACATAGGACTGTATACATTCTATCCAGCACTAAGGATGTTATTGAGGTTAATAGTTCAATTATTTCCATTTCTTCTTTATACAGTAAAATCTTCATTATTTTATATTATTTTCATCATCATTGACTTTTACAAGCTGCTATAATGTTAACTAAGCATATAAAAGACAAGAAGACAAACTTGTAGATGTGTGACCACACGCAGCAGAGCCGGGTTTGGTACAATTATTGTTATACCTGTAGAATATTTTTTGTTACTTTTGTGTTTGTTTATTTATATTAACAGTTACATTGTTTGTAATGATATGTTCTAGATGGTTGGATCTTTCACTGTCACATACTCTATATCACCTGCTACTGTCACATACTCTATATCACCTACTACTGTCACATACTCTATATCAGCTGCTACTGTCACATACTCTATATCACCTGCTACTGTCACATACTCTATATCAGCTGCTACTGTCACATACTCTATATCACCTGCTACTGTCACATACTCTATATCACCTGCTACTGTCACATACTCTATATCACCTGCTACTGTCACATACTCTATATCACCTGCTACTGTCACATACTCTATATCACCTACTACTGTCACATACTCTATATCAGCTGCTACTGTCACATACTCTATATCACCTACTACTGTCACATACTCTATATCACCTGCTACTGTCACATACTCTATATCACCTACTACTGTCACATACTCTATATCACCTGCTACTGTCACATACTCTATATCACCTGCTACTGTCACATACTCTATATCACCTGCTACTGTCACATACTCTATATCACCTGCTACTGTCACATACTCTATATCACCTGCTACTGTCACATACTCTATATCACCTACTACTGTCACATACTCTATATCACCTGCTACTGTCACATACTCTATATCACCTACTACTGTCACATACTCTATATCACCTGCTACTGTCACATATTCTATATCACCTGTTAATGTCACATACTCTATATCACCTGCTACTGTCACATACTCTATATCACCTACTACTGTCACATACTCTATATCACCTGCTACTGTCACATACTCTATATCACCTACTACTGTCACATACTCTATATCACCTGCTACTGTCACATACTCTATATCACCTGCTACTGTCACATACTCTATATCACCTGCTACTGTCACATACTCTATATCACCTACTACTGTCACATACTCTATATCACCTGCTACTGTCACATACTCTATATCACCTACTACTGTCACATACTCTATATCACCTGCTACTGTCACATACTCTATATCACCTACTACTGTCACATACTCTATATCACCTGCTACTGTCACATATTCTATATCACCTACTACTGTCACATACTCTATATCACCTGCTACTGTCACATACTCTATATCACCTACTACTGTCACATACTCTATATCAGCTGCTACTGTCACATACTCTATATCACCTGCTACTGTCACATACTCTATATCACCTGCTACTGTCACATACTCTATATCACCTGCTACTGTCACATACTCTATATCAGCTGCTACTGTCACATACTCTATATCACCTGCTACTGTCACATACTCTATATCACCTGCTACTGTCACATACTCTATATCAGCTGCTACTGTCACATACTCTATATCAGCTACTACTGTCACATACTCTATATCACCTGCTACTGTCACATACTCTATATCACCTACTACTGTCACATACTCTATATCACCTACTACTGTCACATACTCTATATCACCTGCTACTGTCACATACTCTATATCAGCTGCTACTGTCACATACTCTATATCACCTGCTACTGTCACATACTCTATATCACCTACTACTGTCACATACTCTATATCAGCTGCTACTGTCACATACTCTATATCAGCTGCTACTGTCACATACTCTATATCAGCTACTACTGTCACATACTCTATATCACCTGCTACTGTGACATACTCTATATCACCTACTACTGTCACATACTCTATATCAGCTGCTACTGTCACATACTCTATATCACCTGCTACTGTCACATACTCTATATCACCTGCTACTGTCACATACTCTATATCAGCTGCTACTGTCACATACTCTATATCAGCTACTACTGTCACATACTCTATATCACCTGCTACTGTCATATACTCTATATCACCTGCTACTGTCACATACTCTATATCACATACTCTATATCAGCTGCTACTGTCACATACTCTATATCACCTGCTACTGTCACATACTCTATATCACCTGCTACTGTCACATACTCTATATCAGCTGCTACTGTCACATACTCTATATCAGCTGCTACTGTCACATACTCTATATCAGCTACTACTGTCACATACTCTATATCACCTGCTACTGTCACATACTCTATATCACCTGCTACTGTCACATACTCTATATCACCTGCTACTATCACATACTCTATATGAGCTACTACTGTCACATACTCTATATCACCTGCTACTGTCACATACTGATATCAGCTGCTACTGTTACATACTCTATATCAGCTGCTACAATCACATACTCTGTATCAGCTGCTACAATCACATACTCTATATCATCTGCTACTGTCACATACTGATATCAGCTGCTACTGTCACATACTATATATCAGCTGCTACTGTTACATACTCTATATCACCTGCTACTGTCACATACTGATATCAGCTGCTACTGTCACATACTATATATCAGCTGCTACTGTTACATACTCTATATCATCTGCTACTGTTGCATACTCTGTCAGCTGCTACTGTCACATACTCTGTATCAGCTGCTGTGACCTGTGATATATACAGTATGCAGTGTAATAGATATTAAAGAATAACCCACATTTATGCAGGTTGTAATGGCATTTATAGGAGAAATCACATATGGCCCAATGTTTGATTATTAACGGATATGTGTCCTAGTCTTCATGTCTGTAGATACTGTATATTAGTGTGACTTATGCCATAACATCAATCTCCCAGTGGGGAAGCTCAATGTCCCTATGGGCAATAAAGTTTTGTGCAACCAGTACAAGATATCTAACATAGTTGAATTTGTTTTTCCAAACAGGTAGGAGTCACAGTAAGTAGTGATGAGTGAGCACTAACTTTTCGGGTTCGGATTATCCCAATTTTCTTGAAGATTTCCCATAAATAAGCTTGAGTTCCCCACTGACTTGCATTAGGTTCATTATTCGTGAAGAATACTGGAATAGTACTAGGCATTTGGTATGAATAATCCTAACACGAATATTTAGTATTCGCTCATCACTACTATTGGTGCAATGTTACTGCAGCTCATAGGTGACTAAATGTTATTGCGGAGCTCCAGCCTTATGACAGAAACCTCGCTCGGCTCACGTGCCCCCAGTTATAATATATTCTATTGTGTCAATAACGATCGTTTTTAAATTACATTGATTAGAATCTAAAATTCATGATTGAAAAACAGGTGACAACTTGTGAAACTGCACTAAAGGGAGGTGCAGGAAATCTCGGGGGACGCTCCTTAGAAAGTTTCTCAAATAGAAACTGATATGTAAGATGAAGTAATGTTTATAGATGAATATCTTAGAATTATTGAAATCTTTATTCTCCAGTTATTTACAGAAAAGACTTATACATTCGGGAATGTGCACACATTGAATATTTGGTTGCAGAAATTTCTGCACTTCTTGGCTGGAAAAACGCAGAGGCAAAAATACACAATTTTGCCACATTTTTGATGCATTTTTCATGCTTTTTTTCAATTAAATTCAATGTGGGAAAAACGCAGACAAAAACACTGAAGGAATTGCCATGCTGCAGTTTATTTTCTGCATCAAATCTGCAAGGGGAAAATATTCAACGTGCACAAAACTTTAGGATTCTCATAGACTTTGCTGGCATCAGGATTTGCTTGCAGTTTGGAAACAAAACCACTCAAAAATGCATAAAAAAAGCGATAAGAAACACACTGTGTGCACAGAAAATGTCCGTAGTGAAAAAAAAAAAAAAGCCGATTCCATGCGCTCTGCCTGCAGCTCCTCCCATAGACAGAGCAGGGGCTGCAGGCAAAGCGCACGGAAGAAGTGACATGTCACTACTTAGAACGCGCGCTTCGGCCAGCCGCCGAAGCGCTGCGCTCTAAGGCTATGTGCCCACGCTGCGGATTTTGCGCGGATTTTGCCGCGGATTTGCCGCGGATTTACTGCGGATTTTCCGAAAATCTGCAGCAGCGGCACTTCCAAGCCATTTCAATGGCATTTTGGAAATGCTGTGTCCATGCTGCGGATTTTTACGCGGCGGATTTGCCGCGGATTTTGATCCAGAAAAATCTGCAGCATGTCAATTATTCTTGCGGATTTTGGTGCGGATTTTGGGTATAGAATGGGGAAAAAAAAAATCCGCATCAAAATCCGCGGCAAAACAGCGGTAATCCGCGGTAAATCCGCGATAAATCCGCGGCAAAAATAAGGTGCGGATTTGCCGCGAAAGTCGCGGATTTTCATGCAGAAAAATCCGCAGGTACATTCTACCGTGGACACATAGCCTAAGACGCCACGTGCGCACGGCTCCTGCATAATCTTCATACATTATGCAGGGGACGCAGGACGCATGCAGTTACGCTGCGCTACAAAGCACAGCATAACTGCATGTAATTACGCAACGTGTGCACATAGCCTAACACTGAAAATTTTACTTTGTAACCAGCAGTGTATCAATATGCTATTATTCTGTATGTGACACAGTATTAGGCCAGAGTCACACTTGCGAGTGACTCGCACAAGTCTTGCATCGGCATCACCCGGCATGGCCGTACTCTCTCTGGACAGGAGCGTTTCAGCTGCATAGAAATACATGCAGCCGACCCGCTCCTATCAGTAGAGAAGCCAGCCGCGCCGGGTGATGGGATCCGATAATCGTGCAAGTCACACGTTATCACCTTATGGTGATGGTTATACCAGTCATTTTATGATAGAAACCAACTTCAGATTTTGCAGCTGCTTCATTTCAAATTTGCAAGAAATGTTCCCAGTTTCTAATTTTTTTTCCAATCCAGAGTTGTATTATTAGTAGTATTATTGGAACTAGGGCAATGTAACAAACTTAATATGTGAACTTAACTGGAACTTTTTTATGTATTGATCTATTGGATTATTATAACATTTCTTTCAGGACCCTTTTTATTATTTTTATACAGGGATTTTTTCTTTATTTTCAGAATTTTTAGGCTTATATGAAAAAAAGACAACACATTCTATTTTTATACATAACATTTAGGGTTCTATTAATCAAAGGATTTACACCAGAATTCTGAAAAGTGGCAAATATTTAGCATAATGCTGAGTTTCTCCATTTTTTTGAGACATTGGGTCTTTTTAGCTCAGTTTCAGGCCTCTGCCACACTCACGTGAAATTCACGCACGTGCCGAGAGACACGTATTTTCCCTGCGTGTTGCGTGCAGGTAAGTGCGTGTCTCTGGTACGTGCGTGACACGTGTGTTCTACGTGTGCTATCCGCGATAGCACACGTAGAATCAGTAATTATTATACTCACCTGGTCCTTCCTGCTGTCCGCGCTGCTGTCCGTGGTGCTGATCCTCGGTCTCCAGCCCTCCCGTCTCCCCGCTGCTGCTGCTGCCAGGCAGTGAAGTGAATATTCAATGAGAATAATGAGCGGCGGTCGGCAGCAAGAGGCAGCAGCGGCAGAGACAGGAGGGCTGGAGAAGGTGAGTAAATGTTTTGGTTTTTTTTCACTGACATGTGTGTTTTCTCCGGCGCGTGTCACACGGGACCGCATCCACACTACACCCGTGTGGTACGGGTGCGGGCCGTGTGACACCCGTGCTGCCGGTGAAAAAACGGACATGTCAGCGCTTTGAAAATCGCACACACGTACAAACGCACACGGACACACGTTCCGTGTGGTTTTACGTGTGTGTGCCTGCTACAATAGGGTAGCATTGGTTAAAGTGTCTCCGTGCCGCCGGTACGTGTAAAAAATGACAAACACGTGCCAGAGGCACGGATGTGTGGCGCAGGCCTCAGGCAGCTCCACCAACATGGGCAGAGCGGGGGAGGATCCAGGACAGGACAGGGCATGGATACACCTACACATCATGCTGGCATTCCGTATGACAGAAATGTTAGTACAGTCACTGACCAGAGTAACATTTCTGGTATGGCGCTTGCCACTGAAACCATGCGCCAAGGGGGGTTGTCCAATACTTTTACATTGATAGACTATCCTTAAGGCCTCTTTCACACGTCCGTGCCTCCGGTACGTGTTTGGTCAGTTTCCTCACGTACCGGAGACACGTACACATATAGACCTTGTTATCACGGATAACACACGGAGAACACACGTGTGCCATAAACACGGCTCACGGAGGGCAAAACGCACCTTTGACACGTCCGTTAAAAACGTGCGTGGTTTTTCACGGACGTGTGAAATAGGCCTAAGGGTATGTGCGCACATTGCTTTTTACCTGCTTTTTACCTGCTTTTTTGCTGCTTTTTAATGCCAAAATGGATGTGTTCTTCTATTCAAGCAAAGTCTATGGGAATTTGGGTTTCTTGTTCACACTATGTTGTTCAAAATGCTGCCTTTTTGTGGCAGAACTTTGGTCAAAAACTCAGCTTTGCAGTGCAAAACCCAAATGGCAAAAACAATTGACATGTTGCTTCTTTGAAAAGCTGAGTTTTTGACCAAAGTTCTGCCACAAAAAGGCAGCATTTTGAACAACATAGTGTGAACAAGAAACCCAAATTCCCATAGACTTTGCTTGAATAGAAGAACACATCCATTTTGGCATTAAACAGCGCAGAAGAAAAAGCAGCAAAAAAGCAGGTAAAAAGCAGGTAAAAAGCAACGTGCGCACATACCCTTAGATAGGTCATTCACGTCTGATCAGCCGGGGTCCGACACCCCGTATCCCCACCATTCAGCTGTTCTCAGGTCCGCTGCCGGCAGCAGGAGCCAGGTACTGCACATTCGCCTCCTATTGATTTGAATGTTTGAAATATGTTCAGCATTCTTTTTTTTTTTACTTTCTAGTAGTACACCCTGTTTAGGATAGACTGCATATTTTGTATTCCTTTCAATACGCACTATCATACAGCCAATGACCACGTGGCTGCTACGGAGCCCTTGAGTCGAGGGCCTGGTGGCAGAACTGGTACCGCCCCCCACCAGGCACCACACCTTGAACTGTATTGGCATCAACAATGCCGATACAGGTGAAAGTAATGATGAAAGAGGGATAGCTCTGCTGTCCACTCCCTCCTTCATCATTCTCCCTCTCTGTCTGAGCTCTGGTGTTTCAGTGCAGCAGGCATTATGACATTATTACTGCTTGCCAAATGTGCCGAGATGTGCAAAGCTGCAGAACACAAGCTAAGGAGACCGGCAAATAAGCGGCGAAAAGAGGATAGGTAGGAATTTGGGTTTTTTTTGTTTTGGGGTGTGTATTATGCTAGTTGGAGGACTGTGGGAAGTGCATTATAATATATGGAGGACTATGGGTGGCATTATTATGTAAGGCAATGTGGGGCCCATTGTACTAGATGGAGGACTGGGGGGAGCATAATACTATATGGAGGACAATGTAGGGCCTATTATACTATGTGTAGGTCATGATGATGATATTTGGAGGGCTATGAGGGAACCTTTATACTTTATGGAGGGCTGTGTAGGGGGCTATTATACAGTGTGAAGTGGTGTGGGGCCATTATACTGTATGAAGGCCCATTATATTGCATGGAGGGTTATGTGAGGGTCACAGCTGGGGATCATACTGTGTTGGGGGTCACCATACTTTTCCGTGTTATTTGAGGGGGGAGTACAGTAGAGTCATCACACTTTGGGTTTGGAGGAATTCACTGGGTAGTATCAGTGTTTGTGGCTCACTTTTGTTGCCATCAAAAGTTATATGTGCAATGAAAGGAGAATCTAGGGGCTTCAGTAGGAGATAGGTGGAAAATTACTGTGCTGAAAAGTTGTGAGATATCATGTGATTGAGGAATTATTTTTTTTTTTTTTGGGGGGGTGGGGCCTGCTATGGGGCCCCACGATTTCAATATATGCCTCTGTCCATACACCACATGTGTCAGTATATAAAATCAATCATTCTGGAGTTTGCCATTGGGTGACATGACGCTTGAGATCACGTTCTCTGCAAAGTCGCACATATTCTAGTGATTACCAGAACCTCTAACAGAACCTTGTGACTTAAGCTAGGTTGATTAGAAGCTGATTGATATTTTTTTTTTTTTTTTAATTACATATTAATATTATTTATTATTATTATTATTATAATAATAATTAGTGGAGCGGACATTGCCCAAGGATCTGCCCCGTTTAGCCACACATCTACAACCTTCCTCATACTATAATCTTAGTTCACCATCATATTTGAGTATTATTTGTTTGATTTTATTAAATTGTGAGTTGTGGTATTTGTGGGGTTTTTTTTTTTTAGTAAGGGATTTGTCTATATATTAAAAAATAAAACAAAAAAAACCTTGATGTTCAAATAAGTATTCCGAATCAGATTTTTACTATACCCTGGTGTAGACCACTTTTATACAAAAAATAAAGTATGGGAAATACCATTCTCCAATCCTCTAGCTGTCACCTCAAGACGTGCAGCAAAATTGCAAGAAAAGTGCAATTCCACAATTGTCGTTTTTGTGTTTTGTTTTTTTTTTTGTTTTTTTTTTATTTTTTTTTTTTTATTCTTGTTTTTTTGTTCCTCACCCATTACCAGATGCACTATATGGTAAAACGTACCCAGTAATATGATTCCCCCAGAGCAGTATACGTGCATAGATACCAAACATGTAGGGGTTTTTTGTTTGCGAATTATTATTATTTTTTTTTTTTAAATTTCTAAAAAAAAATGTCCCTTTTGAGACCTGTAACATTCCTATTTTTTGGGCATTTGGAGCTATGTTGCTTATTTTTTGCGCCTTTAGTTGTCGGTTTTTACTATCATTTTGGTGTAGATACGATGTTTTGATTGCTTTTTATTGCAATGTTGCGAAGGCCCCAAAAAAAACCATAATTCTGGCGTTTCGATTTTTTTCTTTACGCCATTTACGGATCATATTAATTTTATATTTTGATCGGACATTTCTGAAAGCAGAGATGCCAAATGTGTCTTTTTTTGTTTATTTTCACTTTTTATTATATTAGTTCTCCTATAGGACTTGAAGCAGTGATCATCCAATAGCGTGTGCTGTACAGCACCGCTCAGTACAGCATAAATCACAATCTCCTATGAATGTAGGTTCTCAGCCGGCATTCACAGGATGATCATCGTAAAAAGACCCAAGGGTCATTGGCTGACCCCCCCCCCCCCCCCCCACTGTCATAACAACCCATCAGCTCCCCATGATAACATCACGGGGTTGCTGATGGGAGCAGAGAATGACTTGCTCCCTGCCGCTGCATGTTAAATCCTATTCTCTTAGATTGGCAGTGGTATTTAATATCCGTGGGCAGATCTCTGATCCACCAGTGGCTGTTAACGGCACGTCTGCTGATCAAATCATCCAATGTGTAAGGAAAAATGCGGGCTCTGTGTCCGATCCTCCATCTAAACAAGAGACCCGACATATGACGCAAATATGTTATGTCGTGAAGGAGTTATGGGTGCCTAGAGCGCCAGAAATGCATCGGGGTTTTATCCTGTTTGTCATTACTTCATTTAATGGACTAGAATTAATAAAAAAAAATTGTTTTATCTACCGGATGGATGTGCTGAGAACTCCTTGTTCCTTCTGCCACATTGCTGCGCTCCACCAGCTGTCAATCTCAACACCCACTGGCAACATCTTCTCCTGGCTCTTCAGCATCGACTGACATCCTGAGCTTTGTTTTTCCTTTCTACCTACATCATTAAAAACACTGTACATTATTGATGGCTATTATTCTGGTTGAATGTAGCAATGGAAGTGCTCCAACAGGAATCCCTTATCAGTTGATAATAACAAAGAGTAATAAGGGTACCTTCACACTTAGCGATGCAGCAGCGATCCGACCAGCGATCTGACCTGGTCAGGATCGCTGCTGCATCGCTACATGGTCGCTGGTGAGCTGTCAAACAGGCAGATCTCACCAGCGACCAGTGAACAGCCCCCAGCCAGCAGCGACGTGCAAGCGACGCTGCGCTTGCATGGAGCCGCCGTCTGGAAGCTGCGGAGACTGGTAACTAAGGTAAACATCGGGTATGGTTACCCGATGTTTACATTAGTTACCAGCGCACACCGCTTAGCTGTGTGGGCAGGGAGCAGGGAGCCGTGCACACTGAGCGCTGGCTCCTTGCTCTCCTAGCTACAGTACACATCGGGTTAATTAACCCGATGTGTAATGCAGCTACATGTGCAGAGAGCAGGGAGCCGCGCACACTGCTTAGCGCTGGCTCCTTGCTCTCCTAGCTGCTGTACACATCGGGTTAATTAACCCTATGTGTACAGCAGCTACATGTGCAGAGAGCCGGAGCCGGCAGCACAGGCAGCGTGAGAGCTGCAGAGGCTGGTAACTAAGGTAAATATCGGGTAACCACCTTGGTTACCCGATGTTTATCTTGGTTACAAGCTTACCTCAGCTGTCAGACGCCGGCTCCTGCTCCCTGCTCGCTTCATTTGTCGCTCTCTCGCTGTCACACACAGCGATCTGTGTGTCACAGCGGGAGAGCGCCTTTGAAGAAAACGAACCAGGCCTGTGTGTAACGAGCAGCGATCTCGCAGCAGGGGCCAGATCGCTGCTCATTGTCACACACAGCGAGATCGCTAATGAGGTCACTGCTGCGTCACCAAAAGCGTGACTCAGCAGCGATCTCGGCAGTGAGCTCGCTGTGTGTGAAGCAACTCAAAGATAGATCAGTAATAAACAACTTACCATACAAAGTATCAGAGGGGGAGGATAGTAGGGATGAAAGGTGAAGAAATTAGAGCAGGTGACCATAGGGTTCCATAGAATAGAAAGTGTGAGAATCAGTTGTCTAGCTGACCATTAAGGCTATGTACACACTGTTTATCTGCCCACTGTTTTTAGGCTAGGGTCATGTCACCATATTTTCTCCATCCAAGAAAAAATGTCTGATTATGCTAATCAGTCTATTTTTCTCCGATGTGGAGAAGCATAAAAAAAGAAAAATCTACATCTTTTCCATTCTGCCTTTTCGTGAAAATTGGATCCCATTCAGACATCGTCCAAATGCGTTTTTTTTTGTTTTTTTTTTTTACACACAGCCATAGATTTGAATGGCTGAGTGTGATCCGATTTACACAGGAAAATCGTTTGTACTAAGATTTTTTTTTTTTTTTTTTTTCCTTGGTTCGTTCTGTCCAAAGGAATAAAAATGAACATGTGCACTGCTTCATTAAATAACATTAATCTGAATGTAATCTAATGGTTTGTCAAATCACACTTTAACGGACAATATGGCCATCAGATGCATGCACTCAGAAGGTAAATGCCCGGCAGTTACCATAGGCAGTAAGGAAGCCCAGGGAACTCTCCATCATTGGGACCAATTATGATGTATACTGCATGCTATAGATTTCTTGGCATTGGCCCTTTCAATAGAAAAGCACTGTCTGCTGCAATTTCCTGTACGACCAAAAGATCAAACAATATGCCGGTGCGTACAGCCGGTTAGAGGCCAACAAAAACCCACACTTCTGGCATCTGTCTACTGAATGGAGGTTTACAGCATAATTACAGTGCATGTCGGAGATGTTTCCTATATATGCTGTAGGCTAAATGTACAGCCTCGGTGTTCGCCTGGCCGTAGCCATTTTTATGTCATGATGAATGACTCTTGCATTAATATTGACGTTAAAAGGACCTATTGGGGGGGGGAGGGGGTTCTAATTTTTAAAAAGGGGATCCCTTCTTCTATTAGGCAGGATCAGAAATTCCAGGCAAAGATTGGATCTTGAGATCAGAGAACCTGGTGCAACTATATCCTACAAGGTCACCCATATAAATCAATTTTTTTTGGGGGGGGGGGGGGGATATGTAGTATATTATATGATCAATTTATTTTACGTGTCACATGCCATTAAGAAGTAAAATGTTTAACCTGTAACTTAGTAACAACAAAGGGGAAGCAAATATCATATGTAAATGTCACAAAAGATAAAATAGAACATTTGAATAAAAGAAAGAAATGAATGTGTCTGAAATTACCGCTCGCTATTAACCACCCGGGGACATTTTTATTTTTTTTTAGTTCGTTGAAACAGGAGGATGTTAAATCTAATGGCACAAAAAGTGAAATGGCCGAAATTAAAGCAGGATTAGAGGTAAGTGCTGAATGATAAGACCGTTTTGTCTGGGATAATTACTATGGCTATTGCCACTGATGTATCCCATAAAACAGTATATAATATTAAAGAAATAAAGTTGTGTTTGCCGCCTGAATATTAAAATCAGAAATTACATAATTTAAATCAGGGTTCATTATAAATATACGGTGCAATCGCAACAAAGTACACAAAGGTAAGGCTATGTACGTAACTCTCCGGTCACTTCATGGTCGCCTGGAGAGGAGGGTGTACTTCATCTTTTCCTGGTGATTGTAATAATGTAGAATAATTCGATGGAGCTCCATTCATTTCAGTTGCCATAAACTTTGTTCCAACTCTGGTAGCACACAAAGGGATTGGTAATATATGAAAAATCATTCAACCTGCTTTAAAAAAATAATGCGCGCACACACACACACACACACACACACACACACACACACGTCTACATTATTTCTATTTTTTTATTTTTGAGAAGGCTGTGCAATTTATCAAATATTTTAAACTCTCTGAATCTGGTAATTTCCATTATATAATTGTCAGCAGAGTTTGCCAATTCATTACAAAGACCTTTTATTCATCTATTTCAGTCATCATGAAATAATGTACTGACAGCTCTCATCTCACAGCACTGTCAGTTCTGCTCTCCTCCCCCACACTAGATATTGTAAAACTAAGAGAAAAGAGAGCGCAAAAGTCTTACCAGAATATTAAAATAAAAGTGTTACTGTACACTCAGTGTGGTTGTGAAAGTCACAACCAACACAAAAAGCACACAGATAATGGGCCGCTCTCATCTCACAGCACTGTCAGTTCTGCTCTCCTCCTCCTCACTAGATATTAGCATTGAGATCTGTGTGATCTGGGAAGGAGAGGTGTCTGTCATATACGGTATGTGTTAGCCAATCACACAGAGAAAGCCAGTTCTGAATTTCACTGGGAAAGTTCTTTGTTTTCCCCTGCATGATGCCTCCTACGTACGATTGGTCAACACCATTCAAGGGAAAAAGTACACGCCCCCAGAGAAGAATCTCTACTAACACCCTCTAATGGGAAATTGGTTTATAGTTTTTTTTCATGCTTATATCTCCTCCAATGAGATGAGAAATTTAAAAAAATAACAACCAAACAACATTTTATTTAGCTTTGCAGCCACTATTCAATGATATAGCCAGTTTAAAATGCTAGAACTGGTAAAAGATCCTTTTTAAACAATAGTTAATTTTCTGCTTATAAATTCTATTTAAGAGAAACTGTAAAGTGGATGTTGCTTCCTAGGGGATGGCGGGCCTCTGAGCTGGCACTTTTTTTTGCTCTCAATGTAACTCAGCCCTGATTTTATCTCTTAAAAAAAAAAAAAAAAAGTGCATAAAATGAGCACATATGTTTTATATCTTCATATTTCCAGCCCATATTTTGAGACATAGCCCTCAATAGGATCAAACCACATCCTGATCCACCCTCATTCCACTCTTTATCAGTTTGACAACCTGAAAATTCAAATGGTGCTAATCTTTACTCTTCAAGGGCCATGTTCCAGCCCTGATTTGGAAATTGGGACAGTGTCACAGCAGGGAAGGCTATTCATCTTTTATCTCTCATTTTTCTGATAACTATATGTTTGCATTTCAGAAGAGTGCTCCGGAAAATCATGTACATTGTTGCAAAAAAATGGTTTGCCCTAAATACTTAAATCTAAAAAACTACGAGAATGGAAAGATTTGGCAAGACACATTACATCTGAATGCAAAACAGGTATGTGATATGGTACCAAGTCTACCATACCTTTAATCTAATCCACTTTAGTGATAAATTTGGGTATTGTCAAATGCAAAAAATCTTTTGGTGAATATGGATAAAACACAGATCAATGCATGAACTGTATCAGGACCTTTCATATTACTATTCAGTTCCACCATAGAAATTAGACAATTCTACTTGAAATCAATGGATAGTCCGAATAATACATGGATGGTCCTCATTTAGTGACTATACACTCTGGCTCGTAGATCTTAAGCAGAGGAGTAACATTCTATAATGCTCGCTTTAATGCTGGAGCTGGTAGCATTGCAGGAGCAGGACACTGCCAAGTCTATAGCAACTGGCAGCACAAACATTGGCCGGTCTGTGCCGTGGATTGTCAGCCTTAGGCCCTGTGCGCACGCTGCGGATTTGACGCTGATTTGCTGCAGAAAATGTGTCTAACATTGCTGCAGTCATTCCCCAGCAAATTCTATGGGTTTTAAAAAATGCTGTGCGCACACTGCCTTTTTTATATGTATATGTATATGTATGTGTATATATATATATATATATATATATATATATCTGCGGAATTAATGAGCATGTCACTTAATTTCCGCAGAAACCTCCAGTTTTTGCCATAGATAATGGTAAGAATCCGCAGGGACCAACTTGTGGAAAATCCGCTGCAAAACCGTGGCAAAATTGCAAGAGCGGTTTTACCTTGGTTTTTACCGCGGGTGCAGGATTCTTTCAGAGGGTTTTTGTTTTTGTTTTTTGTTTTAGTTTTTTTTCAGAGAAGGGCACTTTTTTGTGCGCACATAGCCTAATAAAGTGAATTAAAAAGATGATTTATGCATGTTTTTAGTGTATTTAAAAAATCTTAGGGTAAAGGTAGAGATCTATCAGTGGCCTTACAGTATGAAAAGCACAGTTAATGATACGTAAAACACATACAGTAGTAGCATATTTACAGTATCTAGCCCATTGTGAAATATTTGGAGGTTTAAAGGTTAGTTTTGGAAAACTTCTGCTCCACAGCTATAGTTTGGTGTTAAAAACAAACAGACCCTTTCCAGGTCCAGCACTGAGCTTTTTTGTTTCTGCACCTATTGTCTGCAGTGCTGTCATCAGTGAGCTTAGTGGCTGAAACCTTCTGCTCTGGAATAGCTGCTAAGCTTAGTTACTGGCTGCAACGCTGGCAACATGTCAGCTTTGCAGACCAAAAAGATGCTAGGAGATTCAGTGCCAGACCCAGGGATGGTGTGTAAAATGCAAATATTATTATTTATTTTTTTTTAATAAACTGCAGTTGGGGTACAGAGGTTTTCCTAAACTGGAAAATCCCTTTTAAAGGGAATCTGTCAGCAGGTTTTTGCTATGTAAGCTGAAGCTGGAATGCTGCAAGGGTTAACAGACATTTTAAGGGATGCCTGTCTTGTCAAGGTCTGATCTTTTTGTTTACTACTAGTTGCAGTACACAGCATTGCATGGGATAGTAACTAAGTGTCTCTCGCTATCCGTCTCTCCACCAAACTCATATTAAGGCCGTTGTTCCACTTGCGATTGTCTCATGTATCTTGCGCCGGTTTCGCGGTGCATCACCCATCTCACACTCTGCTCACAGGAGCAAGTCGGCTGCATATAGATGCAGGCAACCGACCTGGTCATGTGAGCAGCGTGCGAGTCCGTGACGGATGATGCACCGCGAAAGTCAAGCGAGATGCACACAAGACAATTGCAAGTGGGACACCGGTCTAACTGACACATAATCTGTCATATTAAGAATGTCCTTGGTTGCTATAGGCAACAAATCAGAGTTCCTATTAATGACCTGCTAGACTGCAGCTTGGCAAAATGTACGCGAGTAAGCTAAATTCCTTCTTTGAAAGTGTCTTGTGGACAGATGAGACTAAAATACTGCTTTTTCGCGAAGCCCATCATTCTACTGTTTACCTAAAAATGGAATAAGGCCTACAAAGAAAAAAAGAACATAGTACCTACAGTTAGATATAGTGGAGGTTCAAGAGATGTTTTGGGGTAGTTTTCATGCCTCTGACATAGTTTGCCTTGACACTGTGAAAGCATCGTGAAATCTGAAGCTCGCCAAAGAATTTTGGGTGGCATTGTAATCCCCAGTCTCAGAAAGCTGAGTTTGTGTCCTAGGCCATGGGTCTTCCAGCAGGACAATGACCCCAAACATTCTTCCAAAAGACCTCAGCAATGGATGGGGGCGGGGGACGCTGAAGAGATCTCAAGTGCAAGCAATGAGGAAAGAACTTATAATTGCTGTTGTGAGAAGGTGCCGTCAAATATGAGACCTGGAGCAGTTCACAAAGAGTCCAAAATTTCAGTTGAGAGGTGTAAGAAGCTTGTGGATGGTCATAGGAAGCAATTGATTGCAGTTATTTGTTCCAAAGTATGCAAACAAATAATAAGTTGAGGGTGCCAGCAATTTTGTCCGGACCATTTTTGGAGTTGTGTAAAATTATGCCTTTTTGTTGTCATTGTTCAAATACACACAAAGGAAACCAACCTTTATCTGCAATAATTTTCTAAGAGAAAAACTTCATTTTCTAGAAAATTTCAAGGGTGCCAACACTTTTGGCCATGAATTTATGTAATGGATATCCACACACAACATTAATGACCTAAAGACATATGGTGTGAATTGACTGGTTTAAAAAAATTAAAAAAAAAGCACATTTTAGGTTGTTTTTGTTTTTTTTTTTTGTTTTTTGTTTTTTTTTGTCTCCTAAAAAGTGTATAGATATAAATTGGGGCATAACAATAGTGAGTGCAGAGGTTGCTTTTGTGCTCAGGAGTCTAAGGACAAAAAATGTTCCTTTTACCCATTTGAGACTCAGGCTACTGAGGGTCCCTTTTAAAGTATTTGCATTGGCGCCCATTGTAAAGGAAGACCATAGACCATCGTACATGATACAGGACTCCTAAAAAGCAATGAAAAATACAATTTCACTTGCATGAAATAAGACTCGTACATCCACATCACAGGTCAGTAATTCAAAAAAAGGAAATGGCTTAAGGCTTAAGGTTACTTTAGCAGGCCAGTATATTCTGTGCGTTTGTAAAAAATATTGCCATATAATTTCTTCCAGTGTTATTGTGGCATGGGAGCCACAGTGGCATTGTTCTTCTCACCGGGATCAATGCTATGCTTGGAGGCAGTGTGGGGACCTCTCCTTGTCAGGAACATCACATGCAACATCTCCTACTCCAGGCCAGCAGGGGGAGCTCATAACCTGTTTTGAAGGGAGTCTCTCTGTACATGCTGACCTGGGGGAAGGGTGAGAGTGAACAGGAAGGAAGTGAGGCAGAACAGTGTTGGCGAGGAGAAAGAGCAGTCGCTGTTTGAGAGATTCTGTAAGAGTTTTCTAGGAACGAGTGTTAGGACAGGACACCGGTTACTGGGTACTAACGGTCAAGTAGCAAAACCCGGAGGGAAAGAAATTCTACATTCCTGGCCCACCTTAGTTCCAAGACGCAGCAGCAATCTGGAACCCGGGATTGCAGTAATACAAGCGGATCCCATAACCGGTTCACGTTGCCCATCACAGGGCACAGTTACCTTTAAGTAAAGAATGAGAGAAAGGGACGCTGTGCTGCTCCAGGCTGCAGCCACTCCCACCAAGAGCGCATAGAGAAAGGCCTCCAACCTGCCAGGCAAGGAGAGATCAACGCTGTTTCTGGGCTGACGGGACCACTGTAAACCTGGACTATTTCACGTGACTAGTAAAGGTAAAGAGGAATCTACTAACTTGTGTCATCCAGTTACTACCGGCATCCCAGCTCTCCACCCCATTGCCCCACTACAACCCCATCCTCCTTGGGCCCGCACTGACTGTGCGGAGTGATCACACCTGCTCTACACTACCACCAGCCCCAGCAAGGAACCCGGCAGCGGCAACTGATCCCTCGCCGCATACCACAGGTGGCATCATGACTAACTTTCCCAAATACCCCACTTTCCCCACCATTTACTGCACGCCTCGGGACAACGGAACCGGGCAAGACCACCCGTGACATCGCCTGACCCGACCCGAAAAGGCCCGGCAATGATTAGGTTAACCAAATGCCCCATGGAGTGCTGCATTATAACTATAATTGAATGAATAATTTTCTTTGCAGACCCTCAGCTGCCAGTCCACGGTTTGTCATGGATCAGTAATGAACCCCAAGTGCTATGTGAGAGGTCCACGGGATAAGCCGATACCGCAGGATGTTCTGTTACCTCAAGCCGTAGAGTTCATTAATCAATATTACAAGTCTTTCAAAGAGTAAGTTTTTCACATAGGTGGTTTAATGCATTAATGGTCCAGAAAAGTTTAATAGTGGTTTCTTGGCCTCTAAACCAAAATGTGTAAGATTTGCCCCTATGTACTGTGTTCTTAAGAGTGAAAGGAACCTTGAGGCCCCATCGTACAACAAGTCCTGCGTGCCACTGCTGTTTCTTTTACCAATAACTACACCTGAATTATATTTTGAGTAAACATTATTTAGAACAGACTTTCATTGTTATTTGGTCTTTAGCTTATTCCTATAACATGATACTAATTTACTAAAATCTGTCACTTATGGTGTCTCTAACCCATCATTCATTTTTAAACCTGACTGTATTAATCTTTAAATCCATTATATTCTTTAATTCACTTCAGGCCCCAAATTGAAAACTACCTTAATAGACTGGAAACTATTACCAAAGACATTGAACTTACAGGAACGTACCAGCTAACATACGAGGAGTTGGTATTTGCAGCTAAACAGGCTTGGAGAAATGCCCCCCGATGCATAGGGCGGATCCAGTGGAATAATTTGCAGGTAAAAAGATCTTCAGTACTTTTACGTCTGCTGGTGTCCAGGGCCAGTCTCCTAGGCTTCCTTTTTCTAGTAAGGGTCATTATCAGAAATTTGCTGCAGCCAATCAGTAGCTGATGATTGGCTGCAGCAGTCAAATTCTATCTGAGCCAGAAGAATGTCTCCGAGCAAGTTTCTCCAGCTCAGAAGGATAACCACTTCGGCTCCTTGATCTTCTGGCCAAAAAAAGAACCCAGGAGACCAGTGATTGACACCAGCAGGAGTATGGAGGAACAGGGGCAGGTAGTTGTCTGTGTTTTTTTTTTTTTTTTTGTTTTTTTTTAGCACTATGGGCTGATCTTATAAACTCTCTTAATCGTACCTTTTGCTTATTTAAATTAAAGGTGTTCGATGCCAGACAGTGCAAGACGGCTCAAGAAATGTTCCAGCTTATCTGTCGTCATATAAAGTATGCTACAAATGGTGGCAACATAAGGTGATGCTTCTCTATTATATTTGAAGCTCTAAGAGATATATATATATATATATATATATATATATATATATATTTTCTATGATTTGAGTTTGAATATTTGTAGGATGTGTAAAATACAAAGCCAATCTGAACATATTTTTCCAACTGCTTTTCTACTGTAAAAATACTCTAAAATTTTGTAAAATGATCCTTAAATCTGATTTGAACGAATAAGTGACTAAAATTGGCCATGTTGTAAATATTCTTGGCACGGGGTTTGTTTGCAGTCTGTAACCAAGGGAAACACATGAATCTGCATAATAGCTGTAAAAATGGGTGGAGATGTTTAATCAATTTCCAACATTGCCGTAATTATTTTTTAGAAATATTGATTATAATATAAACACAAATTGCAAATATGGACATACTTTTTAAAGTTTAGCTCCAATTTTTAAACACCATTTATAGTTTCTATCTGAAGCTTAAATCAGACAGTCATGCTTTCCATGGATAGAACACGTAGCTATTATAGTCTACGGGTACACAACGTGTTCACGGCAGTTCTTCTGCAAAAAGAAAATAACAAATTGCCCAATCAAATCAATGGATCTGTGAAATTTTTCTTTACAGCATACAGTTGCCATCCTTGTTTCATCTAAATGCTGTCTGTATTTTAGTCTTCCATTGGTACATTTTTTTTTTTTTTTTTTTTAATATATTTTATTTATGTGATGAGAAAAATCGATGGTAAATATCTGCACAAAATGGATAAAAATCAGAGCTCTAGCACAATAATGAAACAGGTCATTTTTGTCTGTTTCATACACAAACGTGTGAATGTGGCCTAAATGTAACATTGTGTAACTTTTCAAGTATCTTGAATTATGTAAAGATGTAACAGACCTAAGTTTGTCAGATCGATGACATGATACTCTTAGAAACAAGATTTTTTATTTATTTATTTTTTTTTTTCAAAACTCTTCTAGATAAAGCTATTCTTAATTTGGTGATGTCTAAAGATAAGTTCCCACAAATATAGAAAACAAAATCCTTTTTTTTTTTTTTTTTCGTCTTCTCATCTGCATTTTCATCCATATGGCATCTGTTTTTATGTCAGCAGGTATTAAAATTTACAAAAAGTTTCCAATATTAAAAAAAAAATGCAATGTATCTGTAAAGTGGATGCTATATGGATCATTTGTATAGAATCTATTTTTTTTTTCTTTTTGTACACTCATCAGCGTGATAGTATGCAAACTGAAAATACAGCCATGTGAGTGTATTTCAAGAAGCATAAATAAGTATTTTCAATTAACTGTTGTCCTTTTCTTTTAACATTTTTAAAGCTGAATTTAACTTTTGCTGGGGGTTAGCTGAGACCCCAATATTTACTGAACTCTGATATAGTGTGTGATGGGTATTGTGCTGATATGTAGTGTTTCCTCCATCCCACAAAGAGCCGGGAAACCATGATGCATCCGAATCTTTGATCTCACATATGCCAAAACTGCAGATATGAGGATTCAGAGAAAATTATTTCATGAGAATGTTTCCAAAAACTGATGACAAACACACTTTTTTTTTATTTATTTATTTATTTATTTATTTTTTTGTGAAATTCAATTAACTTATTCCCCCTGAAAATCTTCTCTCAGGTCTGCGATTACTGTATTTCCTCAACGTACGGATGGGAAACATGATTTCAGAGTCTGGAATAGTCAGCTGATACGATATGCAGGGTATGAAATGGAGGATGGAGTCATCATTGGAGACCCTGCCAGTATAGAGTTTACAGAGGTATGCCATTCCAAGGAACTGTCATAGTATATACTGTCTTGTAAGTTTTGTTCTTCTATCAAGCACATGGATTCATTTGCGTATATTTTTTTTAACTATCCATTGCATCACTTTCCAGTTACTACACTATTTATTCATTTTTGTAACATGCACATAATTATTCTGTATATTAAAACTACACAGAACAAAAATATAAATGCAACACTTTCTTTGCTCCCATTTTTCATGAGCTGAACTCTTAAGGTCTAAAGGCCACTTTACACGCGATATCGGTACCGATATCGCTAGCGTGGGTACCCGCCCCCATCGGTTGTGCGACATGGGCAAATCGCTGCCCATGGTGCACAACATCGCCCAGACCCGTCACACTACTTACCTGCCCCGCAACGTCGCTGTGACCGGCGAAACGCCTCTTTTCTAAGGGGGTGGTTCGTTCAGCGTCACAGCGACGTCACAGCTGCATCACTTAACCGCCGCCCAATAGAAGCGGAGGGGCGGAGATGAGTGGGACGAACATCCCGCCCACCTCCTTCCTTCTGCATTGCGGGCGGGAGGCAGGTAAGGTGCGGTTCCTCGTTCCTGCGGTGTCACACGTACCGATGTGTGCTGCCACAGGAACGAGGAACAACTTCGTTACTGCTGCAGCAACGATATTTGAGAATGGACCCCCCCCCCCCCCCCCATGTCACTGATGAGCGATTTGGCACGTTTTTGCAACGATGCAAAATCGCTCAAAGGTGTCACACGCAGCAACATCGCTAATGCGACCGGATGTGCGTCACAAATTCCGTGACTTCAACGAGATCGCTTGAGCGATGTCGCAGCGTGTAAAGCGGCCTTTAGACTTCTATGTACACAAAAGGTTCGTTTTTTCTTTTTTTTTTTTTTTTTTTTTTTTTTTTTTCCTCTCAAATATTATTCACAAATTTGTCTAAGACCCCTTTCAGACATCAGGTACAAGCCACATGCATCGTTCTGGTCCTGCGTGTCACGTGTGACATCTGTGTTTGCATACATGTGACATCAATGTGACACATACCGTAGAAAACACAGGTGTTTGAAATGAAAAGATTTTCTATATTCACCTGTATCCAGCGCTATTTTTGTCGGCTCTGTTGTCTCCTACTTCTGACCCCCACTCATTATATTCACTGATTATTCACTGCACTGAGGAGCTGGAAGCCGGGGCTTTGCGGTGATGACATCGGGTACAGCACCGCCAAGAACAACATCGGCCGGGGATAGGCAAGTATTCAGCAAGCAGTGTGTGTGCAGTCACGTCCAGGAGGTCATTGGAGTTCCCAATGAACTCTGATGACACGCGCGCTACAGCAGGTGTCAACACTATGACTTCATGGGTTCATCAGAGTTCATTGGGAACTCCAATGACCTCCTGGACGTCACTGCGCACAAACTGCTTGCTGAATACTCATCTGTCACCGGCGATTCGGTCCCCGATGCTGCCCCCGCGATGCTCCGGCTTCCATGTCCACAGTGCAGTGAATAATCAATGAATATAATGAGTGGTGGTCAGAAGTAGGAGACAGCAGAGCTGAAGAAAACAGGGCTGCATACAGGTAAATATGGAAAGTTTTTTGTTTTTTTTTTATTTCAAAGGCCCGTGTTTTCACCTGTATGTGTCACACGGATCACATCAGTGTGCGATCCGTGTGACACACATGATGCCGGAGAGAAAAAAAAGGACGTGTGCTTGCGGGCCAACGAGGGTTCACACGGTCCGTGTGAAAACACGGCCATGTGAGTAACTACTGAGAATAACATGGGTACGTGTGGCATCCTTGTTAAAAACTGATTTCACACGTACCTAAAACACGGACGTATGAAAGGGGCCCTAATCTGTTAGTGAGCACTTCACCTTTGCTGAGAAAATCCATCCACCTCACAGGTGTGACACATCTAGATGCTGATTAGACAGCATGATTATTGCACAGGTGTGCCTTAGACTGGCCATAATTAAAGGTCACAAATTGCTAGTCCAGACCAATCAAATTGATAAATGTGACATTTGAGAGTTTCTTGATCAGCCTGCTACCCTATTTACATTAGTTAACATCAAAATACCTATATATATATATATATATATATATATATATATATATATATATATATATATATATATATATATATATATATATATATATATATATATATATATATTATATTATTATAATTATTGTCATTGTGTCCCTTTAATCTAGGCAAAAAAGCCTCTAGTAGAATACATACACACGAGAACAATAGGTTATATTGAACCATAAAGCATATACAGATACAAGAATGATGGTAAAGATATGATCTACACTTACTAGTTTTTAAAAGTACAGCTCAGTGGAACTCCTGTCGCCTCGACGTATGTTTCAGCATCTTTCCTCAAGAGGCATGTTTTACTCATGTGTGGAATCATCTCCCCTTATCAGCAGTTGTTTGATGTAGTCTTGTTTTTAAAAAATATTTAATAAAATATATATTTTTAAGGCTCAATATACTCTATTGTTCTCTTGTGTATGTATCCTATATAAATTGTATTAAAGTTAGTCCCACCTAACATGCCTCTTTATTTTCCCACAAAGCCTGATGATAGAGGAGTAAAGAATGGGAGCACTTTACATTTAAGTATCTGCTCCTTTTGTTTCTTGGAAATGAGCTGCTATAAGTGGCTTTTGTTCCTCTCTCCATAGAAAACACAAGAACGATTGGCTGATCTGATTGTTCATCTGTATGGGGGTGTCAGAGATTATTGTGGCCAAAATACCTTTTGGTGTATGATCTCCTTTTTAAACTCGCATAGATAGATTTACAGAACTTCTTTAGGCAGTACATTACATAAATGTATGGTAATTAGATAGTGGGTCTTAAAGGAGTTTTTTTAGGACTCATATATTGATGATCTATCATTCCAGTGAATATGAGATAGATTGCATTACTCAATAGTTGCCTCTAAACAGTGTATGGAGCTGCGGGGTTCAGATCCTCATATTGCTTACATCCGGTCACTGCCGCAGCAGATATTAATAGATTGGTGGAGGACCCGGGTGTCTGACTTATCCTTCTACAGTTAGGTCATCAATATGTTGGACCCAAACAAAAACAATTTCATAAAATACTGAATGTTGATAAAGAATCTTGAACATATATAATATATACGTTTTTTTTTGTTCTTTTTTCTTCTAGCTATGTATACAGCTTGGATGGAAGCCAAAGTATGAGCGGTTTGAGATTCTTCCTTTGGTCCTACAGGCAAATGGTGAGGACCCAGAAATATTTGAGTTACCAAAAGATCTAGTGTCTGAAGTCGTCATGGAACACCCAAAGTAAGAAATTCTGATCATTTCAAAAATACTTACAGTACATACATAAACACATAAGTATATAAAATTGTATCTGTCAGGTTACAGTGCCTTGTGAAAGTATTCACCCCCGTTGGCATTTTTCGTGTTTTGCTACCTTACAACATGACAGTTCACTGTTTTTGTTTTGTTTTTTTTTTGTTTGTTTTTTTTGGGGGGGTGGGGTTGAGGGTTTGCATCAGCTCATGTAAAGAACATGCCTACAATTGTGAACATTTGGTCTTCATTTTCTTGTGACGCATACAACAAAAAGGACACTACCTGAAAAATTGTAGTAATTACCGCTATAAGTCACTTTGGAAAGTCTGAGCTTTCCACATCTTGCCACTGGGATGTTTGCCCATTCCTCAAGGCACAACTACTCCAGCTCCTTCAAGTTTGCTGTTCACCTGGTGAAACCATCTATCTTCAAGTCTGACCACAGATTCTCAATTGGATAAAGGTCTGGGCTTTGTCCAGGCCACGTCAATACATTTACACTTCTTTTAACCCACTAGAGTGTTGCTTTAGCAGTATGCTTTGGGATCATTGTCTCATTGGAAGGTGAATCTCCATCCCAGTCTCAAATCATTGACAGACAAGTTTTGCTCAAGAATATCCCTGTATTTTGCACCCTACATCTTCCCCTTGACTCGGATCATTTTCCTTGTCCCTGCTGCCGAAAAAAAGCAATGTTGCTAGCGATGTTGCTAGCGATGTTGCTTAGTGTGACGGGGCCTTTAGATGCAGAGTCCTTGAAATTGTTAAAGGGAATCTGTCAGCAGTTATTTACTATGTAATCTAAAGACAGCATGCTGTAAAAGTTAATAAAGAGATTTCAGCCATGTCTCTTATCAGAAAGTGTTTGTTTGTTTTTTTACTTTGTTTTATTTTCCTGCAATGTTAGTTTAAGCTTCAGTAGCTTTTATCATTAGTGGACTGAGGAGCACATGAGCTCTATTCAGACTCTGCCCCCTTCTGTGATTAGCAGCTTCTGTCTATAGAAATGTACATAGAAAGACATGGGTGGGTGGGCAGCTTTTTAAGATCTGCTACCTGCTAAAACAAAAGTCTTCGATTTGTATCAGAATGGCTGAAGCAAATATTCTAAGTGATACATTGTTGGATTCAGGGTTGCTTTTGCTTACATCATGCTGCTCTCAGATGAGGTAGCAAAAACCTTTTAAAGGGTGTCTGTCAGTACAAAATGACTGTTCAAACCAAGCATGGTCAAGGTCAAACAGTTCAGTGGACCTTCCCACCTACTGCACTTGTTAATCTCTACCTCCCTTCTTCCTCCCCTCTGGTTCCTGTAAAGCCTGAAGTGTCAATCAAGGAAGAGGAGGGAGAAAATAGCTACAAAACAAGAAGGTGCACTGAACTGTTTGGCCATGACCAGTAGGAATCATGTGTCGGCTTGGTTTGAACAGTCCTATTATTATTTTTTTTTTTTCTAGCAAACTGCCTTTAAGTAATGCATTTTGTTGTATTAAAAATGCATTGAATAGTAACAATATAGTAGTATTCTTCAGCGGATTAATGGTTTATCTTATTTTCATAGATTCGAGTGGTTTAAGGATCTTAACCTGAGGTGGTACATATTACCTGCAGTTTCTAACATGCTGCTTGAAGCTGGAGGCATTGAATTTACAGCGTGCCCTTTTAATGGCTGGTACATGGGGACAGAAATAGGCGTTCGAGACTTCTGTGATGTTCAGCGGTACAATGTGCTGGAGGTAATGTACTCACACAATGGTTAGCTTGTACTGAGGTTTGAGGTTAAGGGTTAACTGCCTCATTATTAGAATTAGAAAATATGTGAAACCTTTGCAGCGAGAACAGCAGAGATGACTGAGTACAGGCATGGGAACGCAGTGCGACAGGAACTGACACGTAGCCCACCCATTTCTTGTGTGCATTGAAGCTCATTCTAAAAGTAATAGGAGACTGTCATTTTCATCTGAATTAGGAGCCACAGAGCGAGGAGGGCAGTTTCTTCACATTACTTATTTTAATCGACTTGCTTAATACTGCAGAAGGCAAATAGACTGCCAAATGAAACAGACATTTCTGAAATGCCATACAAATAGAAATAATGTACTGAAATTATTCAGAAATCACAATGTATCACTATTAAAAAAAAGAGATAAAAAAATGTAGGTATTATAAAATAAAAAAAATCATTTTAATAAAAATATATATATATATATAAAAAAATTTTATGATCTAGATATATAGATTTACATTTTTATTTATTTTTTAAATACTACACTAAAATGATTCACTCAGCTATCGCGAGGATTGGCATTTTTGTTCATTTTTGTTTCTTAGAGAAATGTATTAACTTTGGATTGATAGAATATATTTTGCTAGCAGAAATGTCAGTGATTTGTTTCATTCATGTCTACACATGTGATGCAGAAAGAATCCCATTCATATCTATGGAACTTACATGTCGTTGTTTACGATTTTCTCTATCGGACATTTACATTTGTATCTACATAGGAGTACAATATCTAATGTTACAATATGACTTTTCAGGAAGTGGGAATGAGGATGGGCTTAGAAACGCACAAGCTGGCTTCACTCTGGAAAGACCATGCCATTGTTGAAATCAATGTAGCCGTGCTATACAGCTTCCATGTAAGTTCTGCCATAATGGAAAATGTTAGATCAATATATGTATTATGGGTAAATTCTATATTTATCCCAGGAATGGAAAACATGATTGTCATTGTACAGTTTATACTTGGGGATTCTGCATAAAGATTGCGTCCAATAAGTTTGACCTCCTATACCCTACAGCAAACAGTAAGACTTCAACCTATATTTTCCTGATTGCAAAGGGTATTTAAATGTGAAATATAATTGATTCATGTCGGCAGAAAAGCAACAGCCCTAAAGGCATTACCTCTAGAAAACAATCTGGTTCCCGATCTCATATTTTTACAAAAGTTTTTGAAAATAACAATAGCCTCTCAACTTGGAATTGCAATAAACATTTGCCACACACCCTTGTTGGTGCCTGGCATTCATCTGTCTGCCAACACTTTTCTCTCTACAGCTGTTTGTAGTCTCTTAAAGGCAATCTGTCAGCAGATTTTTGCTACCTAATCTGACCACAACATAATATAGACTGGGAGATTCTGAATCCAACGGAGTATCACATAGATTACTGGCTGCAGCAGTTCTTGCATAATCAAAAAATTTGAGTGTTCAGCATGTAGCTGAGCCGAGAGAGCCCCCACCCATAAAAGGCTCGAAATAGCGATTGTATATTGACTGTGAGGTATCAATGACAGCAAGGGGAGTGTCAGAGTACCGTTTAAGTAAGGGAAAGCTCACTCACAGATAAGAGGCATAGTTGTTTTGATTGTTAACACTTAAATAATGGGGTCCTCAGCTTACATCCCAAAAACCTGCTGACAGATTCCCGTTTAAAGAGCCTATATGCATGAAATTCCCCCTACTGATTTAGTGTGGATTTGTTCCTGTTACTTGTGAACTTTTTTTCCAAAACAATCTTCTGTCTTTTGATGACCCTGACCTCTGCTGGACCATCCTGTACAACTGAACTCTGCAAGCCTCAACCTGTGCTGGAGTCCAACTATTATTCCCGCCTGCTTCCCTGGTATTGAATGTTAACAATGCCTTACAAACCAATACAAAAGAGTTTGGCCAAAATATTCTAATAATTTTTATTGATAACATAAGAAAAGGTTAAATAAACAAAAAGCAATGAGTATACCAATAGCAGCTCAAACCAGCTGAAGGACGCAAATATATAGTCATGCACACAATAGTATAATCATAGTGGGGGCTTTTATAGATATATAAATATTGTGTGTGTATGTGTATAAATATATATAATATTATATTAGAATCACCAATTAAGGAACATGAGAGAAGTGAGTAACAAACCTACATACATACTCCTGCCGCTGGAATGACGTGAAGTCCCGACGCCCCCTGACAAAGGCCGAGCGCTGAAACGCGTGTCAGGACTTTGCACCATTCTATTGGCAGGATTATGCATGCAGGGCTAGCGAACAGAGGACAATCCATTAGACTTCACTTGCCGGTTGGGTCCTAAATCAAATCTTAGGGACCTAGTGGGTCCACATTCCCTGACGGTGTGGCATAACGTGAAGCTCATGGGCCCCAATGCTAAAGCTCCACTAGAGCCCCAAATTATTGCAAGTCTTTATATAGGCCAAAGGGACATTTTGGCCTGGGTATGATTGCACCCCCTGCATGCATTCTATTTATGCCATGACAATCTTCAGATGCTATGGGCACTGCATTGTCACAAATATCCCTTTTGTTTCTAGAGTATCTTTGACTTAGTTTTCAAGAAACCACAAGAGACTCTTGGCAAAATTACACAAGATTAGCTCAGGATTTGTTTGTTTCAAACTCTGCCAAGTTGAGTTGAATTAAGAGGGGAAAAAAGCAAAAACCTACAGACATTTCGCCTCGGCATGTGAGGCACAAACTAACTAGGTACTCAAAAGCCAAAATTAGACTTGCATTAGTACTGTGTATCTGTGACTAAGTCTAGTCATTTAATTCTGCTAAAAAGAATTGACCCGTCAAGATGTACAGTATATATTTTTAACGTTTGTCTAGATCAATTGCATATACCATAGATGTCAAAGGGCATTTGTATTCCAGCTAATCTCCAAATTAATGGAACATATATTCTAATGTGCATTTTTTTTTCTACTTTGACATTTGCTAGATTGTATGTTTTTCTATGACCAGGCCAAATTGATATTATCAAGCAAATGAAAACTTCTAACATATTTCTATGTTTTAGAAACACAATGTGACTATAATGGATCATCATTCTGCAGCCGAGTCTTTCATGAAGCATATGGAGAACGAATACCGGCTGAGGGGAGGATGTCCAGCAGATTGGGTTTGGCTTGTTCCCCCAATGTCAGGAAGCATCACTAAAGTGTTTCATCAAGAAATGCTTAATTACATTCTGAATCCTTTTTACTACTATCAGGTAGGAAGGAAAAAAAAAGTTTGCAAAACACGATCTCATAGTCATGTTTGAAGCAAATGGTTACTGATCCTATTCCCATCAGAGGCATAGTATAGCATTCAGCTCAGTGCTACAAATAATTTATGTGGGATACTATCTAATTACTAATGCCATCATGTACCCCTGTATAAAATGAAGTCATTGTAAAGTGACTTAATTGTAATATTATTTTACAATATTCCTAGAGGGGTGTTTCAGCCTGAAAAAAATGTATTCGAAATCCGGATGGTTGTTTTTTATCAGTCATAGACATTGATGGTGTAATAGGGCATATGCTCAACCAACACTCAATTCAAAATCCTCTAACGTCCATTTCTGGGGTATTTTGGGCACTGAAGTGGTCAGCTTTAGAGATGAGCAGACCCGTGGAAGTTTGGTTCGGCGGGTTTAGCCGTACTTTAGCTAAAGTGTTTGGTTTTAGACCCGGACGTGACCCGAACCCCAAACTACTCGATGCTTGCACGAGTAGTTTGCATACATAAAGTACCCAAACTCCGAATCTGGACTTGGTTTTGCTTTTTTTTTTTTTTTTTTTTTTTGTTTTTTTTTGTTTTTTTCTGTTCAGTCAGTGTTCAGTACGAACACCAATCCTCAGGTTCGCCCATTCTAGTCAGCTTCTCTCCCGGTTTAGTATTTTTCAATTGGAAAGGTATAAATACTTTAGATTGATATACCCTTTTAACAAGAACTTTTTGACTAGTCATTTTATACATTGCTTGTTGGAGGAGCAATCTTCTAGCTCTTCCGAAGTAGGTACTTCTGCATCCTCTCCCCAAGAAATTTACTCACATACTTTTTAAGGAGGTCGTCAGGTTTAGAAATCCCATTTTCAGATACTTCATCAGGGAATAGAGAGATTCATCAGACCATTATTCAGAGCAGAGAATGACTGACTACCAAGATGTTCTCTTGCTCTGGATGACCTGGCACATCCAGATGTAAAACACGGCTCATGGATTTTCATGGGATTCTGAAATGCTTCAATTCCTCGGAGTTGGCAATGGCCAATATGGACAACCCTTTGGAGTTGAATAGTGCAAAATACAAATGCACTTATTTCAGAGACCTCACAAAAGCCATTTCTGGAATTATTATAGATAATGTCATTGACATGAATTTAAAAATGAAAAAATGTCTAGAATCTCCAACTAACGTGTTCTCCATTATATAAGCATTTTATCATATGATTTCCAATTTGTTTATCCCAGAGCTGTATAATGCTCAATAGGTTTTTAATTTTTTTTTTTTTTTTTTTTATAACCCTTTTTAAACGTTTGTGTCTTCTTCTCAAGCGGGGTACACTGCTCCCCAGCCTGATCTAGCTTGCTGGGGCAGTCTGATTCTGCCGGATTCATAGTTTGGACTAATAACATTGTTGCGCCACTGGTCTGAATTGTGCGCTCTGCAAGCCAAGTGTCATTAGAAGCGCACGGTGGTACTGAAGCTGGCTGGACCGGGAACAGTGCATTATAGAGACTAGAGCTGCGTCATGGCAGTGCTTACAAGCTCTATGAGAGAGAGCTTATAAGTCTGTACATGCTCAGCTTGTTCACAAACACTGCGCAGGTGGTCTGTAACCTAGGCAACAAAACCATAAACAAAATAAAAATTTCAGTCCAATAAAGAAACCTGAGTTTACAAGCACCTTGCAATTCTACAAATTTAAGATGAGAATAACCTTTTAATACGCAATGAAACTTCAGGATATTGTTTATCATGATCCTGGACCAGTATTTTAGTGGATGGCCACTTTAAATGGCATGATTGGATTTTTTTATTTTTTACGCTTTTGTATTCCCTTTTTTTTTTTTTTTTTTTTTTTTTTTTTTAGATTTAACAAAAACGGCAGTTACATAGGAATTGCTAAGAAATGGCAACGTTTATATACATAAATATTGAAGAGTTGAGGCTTTTGTGTTTGACTTTTTGGCGTGTTAAAGCAATCTTCCACTTCTTCCAATAACACTGGTGTGGTGTTGGGTCTTAGCAATCTCCTATGCCAGAACAAAGACACACGACTGTAGTAAACTAAATAAACTTTAATGGAGAGAGAACCAAAATATATATACAAACTCTCATCTTTTGTTGGATTGGGGGTCGGTCACAGCTTGGAATAACTGGTGTAATTATCCAACCAGAGATACCATATCAAACGAGGCGTAATGCCGGGCCGGAATCACGACACAATCTGCTTTTGCTTAACATCCACCATTTTCTACCACTGACCGCTGTGACTTAACATAATAGAACATATAACCAAGGGAAAGGGAGGGTGGGACCGCAGCATCCGGGTCTCAGGATGAGTAGACTGAGGGTATGTGCGCACGTTGCTTTTTACCTGCTTTTTACCTGCTTTTTTGCTTTTTCTTCTGCGCTGTTTAATGCCAAAATGGATGTGTTCTTCTATTCAAGCAAAGTCTATGGGAATTTGGGTTTCTTGTTCACACTATGTTGTTCAAAATGCTGCCTTTTTGTGGCAGAACTTTGGTCAAAAACTCAGCTTTGCAGTGCAAAACCCAAATGGCAAAAACAATTGACATGTTGCTTCTTTGAAAAGCTGAGTTTTTGACCAAAGTTCTGCCTCAAAAAGGCAGCATTTTGAACAACATAGTGTGAACAAGAAACCCAAATTCCCATAGACTTTGCTTGAATAGAAGAACACATCCACTTTGGCATTAAACAGCGCAGAAGAAAAAGCAGCAAAAAAGCAGGTAAAAAGCAACGTGCGCACATACCCTTAATCCCAGAAATAGGAAAAATATATAGGGCAACAAGTAGGAGGGGAATAACAATAGGATTAGAGCAAGGTAAAAGGGGCAGGGTTTGGGCATGGGAGAGGGATTTAACCCCTTACAATATCTGGTTCAGCAGTCAGGGTGCATCCATCTTAGCCCACGGACATGCCCTACACATTACTTATTTTGGTTTCCTCTATGATTTTGCTTTTTTTGGTTTGATACATGCATAATTGCCCATATATACTCATTCTGCTGACGCCTGTCTAACTAATTCCATGTACTTGAATTTAATGTTTACATAGCTATGTAACTTTTTTTTTTTTTAATAGATCGACGCTTGGAAAACTCACAAGTGGCATGACGAGAGCTGTAAACCAAAGAAAAAAGAATTCAAACTCCGGGTTATCTCCAAGTAAGAAGATTGTTGAGTCCGATATCTGAATGGGAACCAAGTCTTTCCACTTGTATTAACACGGCATGGTTCTGATCACATTCATCCTCTCTGACAAGTCAATGGGTTTTAAGGGAGTTTTCAATGTTGTAATAATGGAGTAAGCAGGCTGACGAAATCAGATAACTGAGAATCCATTTAGTTGACGGACATCTATTGTAGAAGAAAACATAGCTGGCTTCATAGGAAACCATCTGTTAATCCTGTTACAGAAATAGATGATGTGTTGATCTGAGATGTTTTGCTGGTTGTATACATTATATGCTTAATGGACATTATGTTTTTTTTTTTTTGTTTTTTTTTTTTTTTCAGGGCAGTGCTTTTTGCTTCAATACTTATGTGGAAATCTATGACTGCCAGGACAAAGGCAACTATCCTCTTTGCGACTGAAACTGGAAAGTCTGAGACGTTTGCTAAAAAGCTACAAACGTTATTTAGCTATGCATTTAACACTAAGGTAAGAAAAAAATAGATTATCTTTAATTGCTTACTGGTACCAAAGTTATACTTTTCCTTATTTATTTATTTTTCATTAAAGGGAACCTATCACATCTTTTTCTATTAAACTACCCCCGATATCTTGTTAGTGATGCAATGTGCATCACTAACTTGGTGTTCTCAAACACAAATTCCCAGTATTTATCGAAAAAAAACAAAACCAAAAAAAGCAACCAAACCCTCTTATCAATAGGTGAATGCATCACATACCTTCTGTTTCAGTCATCGGGGTGACACTATAGCGTTTCAGACACAGTCCTCTTCAAATTATCCACACCATCACATTCTGATTGATTGCCGTGAGTGGCCCAACATCACTGAAATCCTCTAGTAAATCTTCAGTTTTAGGCGGTAAACATCAAGGCTCTAATGTTAGTCAGTCTGGAAGGTGAGGATCCCAGTAATTCTGAAGCTGATGGTGCCCGTAACCATAATGTCATGCCATGGAATAAATGGCGCTATAATAATAAATAATAATGTACACATCTTCCTGGCAAAGTTCCCCAAACTGCAAGGAAGGGAAGAACGCATAAATAAAGTGCAGAGCATGCTCTGAGGGGGTAAATACGAAAGGAGGCGAATTATCTTTTGTGACACTTGCCCTGAAAAATCTGGCCTTTGCATTAAGGATTACTTCAAAGCATACTACACATTCATTTAATTGACATATTTGCTCTTACACTGGTGATACAATGCCTTTTTTATAGTCTGATTGATGAACACCACACAACTTGCACATACCACCGTCCACCACATTAATAATTTGTGCACCGGTAAAACCAAAGCATTAGTATCATTACTATGCCGAATTCCTTGAGGGATGTAGTTTCCAAACTGCGGTCACTTATGGGAGTGTTTCTACCATTTAGTCACATCAGGGTGTTGCCAAACGCAACATGGCGCACACAGACCATTCTATTAAAGCCTGCACTCCAAAACGTGACTCCTTCCCTTTGTAGTTCAGCAGTGTTTCCAAACCGTAGTGTTCCACAACATATGGGGTGTTGACACATTCAGGAGACACTGCACAACACAACTTGGGGTCCATTATCTCTTGCTACTCTTGTGAAAATGAAATAATTTGAGGCTCAAGCAACATTTTTGTGGGAAAAAAAACTTTTTTTTTTTTTTTTTCCCATTGTCACGGTTCAACATTGTAAAATTCTGGAAGCACCTGTTGGTTTAAGGTGCTCACCACAAACCTAGATAAATTCCTTGAGGGGTGTGGTTTAGAAAATTGGGTCACTTATGGTGGGCTTTAGCTGTTTAGGCACATCAGGGGTCTGCAACATGGTGTTTGCTATTTCAGCCAAATTTGTGTTACAAAAGTCAAATGGTGCTCCTCCCCTTCTCGGCTCTGCTGTGTCTCCAAACAGTTTTTTTTTTTTTTTTTTACTACAAATCGGGTATTAGTGTATTCGGGAGAAATTGCACAACAAATTTGTATACAGCATTTTCTTCTGTTACCCTTGCGAAAAACTTTGGGACTAAAACAACATTTTTGTGGAAACCATGATTTTTTTTTTTTTTTTTTTTTTATTTTCACTACTCAAAGTTATAAAATTCTGTGATGCATCTGGTGGTTCAAGGTGCTCACCACACACCTAGATACATTTCTTGATGGGTCTACTTTCCAAAATAAGGGTTCCTTGATGGGGGGGAGGGTTTCTACGGTTAAGTCACATCAAGGAAAGCAACATGGTGTCCAGCCAATTATGCATTACAAAAATCAAAAGGTGCCCCTTCCCTTCTGAGCCCTGCCGTGCGCCCAAACTGTAGTGTTCCTTCACATATGAATGAATGGTGCATTTTCTACTGTTACCCTTGTGAAAATGCTAAATTAACATATTTTTGTTGAAAAAAAAAGTGAAATTTCATTTTTTTTTCCTTCCATATTGCTTTAGTTTCTGTGAAGCGCGCGCGAACACACAAGGGTTATTTAAACTTCTTGGATTGGGTTTTGAGGTGAAAACAGGCTGGAGGGCTCAAAGGGTTAATTGTAGGAGGGATTATGCTTAGTTCATAGGGCTTGCTACATGGAGAGTGCCGCTCCTCCTGAAAGGTTTGAGCAGGTAATAGTCATAGCTGCACTTTACGTTAGCCAGTTTAGCTGTGGTAAGTTATATTGGTCAATGGAAAAATCTCACCAAGCTGTGGTGTATGCAAAGTAACGTTGGCCAGACCAGAGAGTAAGAGGAGCCATGTATAAGACTGTGAAAATGGTTACGTTACGTTACTAACAGTAAATTTGATTTACCAACACGTTCCTGAAGTGTTTGAAAGCAAACCCTCCACCACCTCTTATCCTTATTATCGTAGATCTTGGAGCATTCTTCTAATGAAATGATTCATATTGTAGGTTTTCTGTATGGAAGATTACAACATTGGTAACTTGGATAAAGAATCTCTTCTCCTCGTGGTTACCAGTACATTTGGAAATGGTGACTGCCCTAACAATGGAGAGGTGGGTGAAATAAATCTTGTTTCTACTTTTCCTACTTTCGATCATCCCACAACTGTTCCTTCTTGGTGTTGTAGTTTTTAATGTTGAGAATTGTGTGTATATATATAATACATGTTTCTATCTTACAGAAATTCAAGAAATCAATTTTCAACTTGAAGAAACTAAAAAACAAATTGAGGTATGAAACCAACAATAATACTGTAGAGAGTGAACTACTTTTTTTTTTTTTTTCCTACATACAATAAAGATGAACAGAATATGAAAGGATGCTTTGTTAGGGAAATGATTCAGGGTATTTTTGAAATTTTGTCATTTGCACAAACATTTGTGACCATTTTGGCTTGTCACGCCACTCTCTACACTATTTAAAAGGTAGGTGTAATCCTTATGTGGCTAGTGATGCAAATAAAATTTAAAGAGTGTCATCCCAGAATGACTGCTCAAACAAAGTATAGGCGCTCCGTGTCCCCTTGGCATGGCCAAACATTTTAAGTGCACCTTCCCTCCTACTTTATTTTTTTCTATCTTTCACCTCTCTTCTCTCGCTTTATAAAGTCAGAGCTGTCACCAAAGAGGAGTGGAAACAAGTAGATGTGATGGTGCACCAAACTGTTTTGCCATGCCAAAATGCCAAGGGGGTGCACCGAGCACCTGTACATTGTTTGAAAATTCATTCTGTCTTAACAGATTCTCTTTAAGGCCTCTTTAACACGTCAGTGATTCTGGTACGTATGTACTAGTTTTTATACGTACCAGAATCACTGACATACGCAGACCCATTTAAAATGAATGGGTCTGCGCACACATCAGTTTTTTTTTTTGTTTTTTTTCACTGACCATGTCTCCGTGCGGCGTACATGCGTGTCCTCCGCACGGAGACATGTCCCTTTTTTATTCCTGGCATCTCTGATGTCTCATGGACCACACTATGGTGTGATCCATGAAACACATACCCAGAAAACACGTACATTGAAATAAAATGCCTGTCTCCAGCAACGCTGTCTCCGGCCTCTGCTGGCTGCTGATTCCTGCTCGGCTAATTACTGTCATGCATATTCATTTATGCACTGCACAGCCGACCTGGAAGTAGCTGCAGAGGTGACACAGCGGCGGCCGGAGGCAGCATCTGAGAGAGTTCAGCACCACGGACAGCAGGAGCTGGGAAAGGTGAGTTTATCTCCATGTGCAAGCACAGAGGGACATATGCGTTTTTACACGTCAGTGAAAAACGTGTGTGGTTTTTCACTGACATGTGAAACAGGCCTAAACCAGATTAGTATTTGCAGCTGTTTAAAAAGTTGCACAAAAAGTAGCAAACTCACTTCAATATTGACAGGTAAAGTGTGGAAAATCATCTCTAAGTAGAATTGTTATATCTAGAGGGACACCAATTTTATCCACAATTATGCACATGAGAATATTTTATGATTGCATATAGAGTAACAAATGTGGCACCTACCATCTTTGAGGACAATTTGAAAGTACCTTTCAGGAATAGCTTGTGAATCAACCCATTTTTAATTGTTATCTATGGAGGACGGAATACACAAAATAAATCTCTTGCGATCTGTGCAGATACTACAGTGGACGGCGAAGTAGAAGATTTTGGGCACAGTCTGGAGACACCCATCAGACCACTCTGTGCCCAGTAGCATACAGTGCTGTACAATTATAAAAAAAGATATTTCAAAGATGTGTTATGCCAGGCTCTTATCAAGAGGTTGGAGGCCATTAAAGGATATGTTCGCACCGAGTATTTTCAGGAGTTTTTAGAGCAGAAAATTGACAAAACCCTCCTCTAAAGCTCTAAGAAGTATATTGGAAATGTTTTCTATGGTAAATCCATTTTACTGTTTATATGAGGGTTTGGGGTTTTCTTTTTAGCTTTTTTTTTCCTTAGGATGTTTTGAAAAACTCCTTGGGGGAAACAAAAAGTGCATGTAATTTCTTTGATGCAGATCCTGGAAGAAAGCTTTCCAAAGTTAGCACTGTCCTATCAAAAGGCTGCTTCAGGAAAAAAAAAAAACTCTTCAAAACCACTTCAGGAAATATCATATTGTCCCGCAAAAAACAATCTGCTATACAGCTTGGACAGACAAAAAAAAAAATAGAAAAGCAATAGCTTTTCTATTAAAAAAACAAAACAAAAACAAAACACTTCAGGATAAGAAAAGCTTTTCCAGAACCTTCCCTAAAAGGAGAGCTCCCTGAAGTTGTTTTCTGCTTCAAAACTTGTAGTTTTTGAACTTCCAAAAGAAACTCTGTGTGAACATACCCAAAGATGATTCTTATGGAAAGAGTGTAATTTTTTTTTTATTATTATTTTACAGGTATGCTGTTTTTGGACTTGGCTCCAGCATGTATCCACAATTTTGTGCATTTGCCCATACCCTAGATGATAGACTGGCACAGCTTGGAGCTTCCCAAATTAGTCCTACAGGTGAAGGAGATGAACTTAGTGGACAAGAGGAGGCCTTCCTGTCATGGGCTGTCCACACATTTAAGGTATTGATCGCTTTTGAAAGGTTTTGTCCCCTCTCATATACTTTCTAACCTTAAGTATTAATGGGGTGTATAAGTTTAATAGTTTTATGCACTGGAAAGGTTGGTGCTAAATACTATAATTATTTAGTATATGGGTATTAAGGAGTCAATGCACACAAAGCACTAAATACAGACCTTTGCAACTAAAGGTCTACCAACAGCATCATGTTTCCCAGTAATTACTGTAGATATTCTTATACACTTCACGGAGTAAAAATGAACTGAAAATGACAAAAACAAAAATAATAAAGATTAACTGACCAATAAAGAATAAAAGAGTAGGGACAATTGTGTAGACCAGAGCCCTTATTAATATCCTCACACTCAACAGTATGAATTTAACTCCTCCTGCAGCAGTTGTGTATTTATGGCTATATTATATATACAAAATGGCAAAATGAAGATTACACACCTCTTCTTCAACTTGGCGATCAAGATCTGGCACTCTGTAGGTCCTCTTGGTCATTGTTTACAATTGGTCAGGATGTGAGCACTGCAGACAATCACTGGTGGCAGTGGTCACATATCGGGCTACTCGCATCAATATTCAGATATGGGAGCACTGATGCCAGATATTGGCTGCTTGTAAACAAAGTCTAGCTGGACCGCCACAATTAGTGCCTGATTGCCGGGGGGGAAAAGAAGCAAGTACTCTTTAGTGTGATACATTTTAGAAAATTTGCAACGGTTTAAACATATTTTAAGAGTTATTAAACTCCTAATTTATCACTCGACACTCATGTCTATATTTATTTTATCCATTCTTATTAAATTTGGAAATCATACATAATAGAAAGAATCACTAATGGTGCTTTTGTTATTCGCAGGCTGCTTGTGAAGTGTTCAAGATTTCTGACAGACAAAAAATTGTGTTGCCAAAATGTTATACCTCAACAGAAGGCTGGATCCCCGAAAATTATCGTCTTGTAAATGAATCTCAACCTTTGGATCACATCAAAGGTATTTTGACTTTTAGAAAAAGTAATTTACAATTATAAATATCCATGACCGAGCACTACCATGCTCGGGTCTCGAAACGAGAAGGTCAGACGCCTGGATGGGCTCAACTCGCGTACCAAGCACAATGGGGAAACTTGAGCATTTTTCCAGAAGAATGTGGAAGTTTCCCATTGACTTCCATTATACCCGGTAGAGTCGGTACTTAAGTTGGAGTGATCTACAGGACCTGCTCGTTTCCAGTACTGAGCACTCGAACATGGTAGTGATCGCTAATCATTAATTCTAAAGAAATTACTAGTATGTGTAAAAGATTCAATTGCCTATAGAGTAGAAACTGTATAAATGTAACTATTGTGGTAGAATATGCTATTGTGTCCAGCTATATAGACACCGCCGGAGAAGAGGGCAAATAGAGCCTAAAGTTTTATATTTTGGACTCCATTCTCCTCAGTGAGTAGTTCCTAGTTTTCATGGGTTTAGATACCCAGATGTGATATGAAAAATTCAAATTATTGTCGTCACCATTTCTAGCCCTGAATGTTCTAATAAAAGACCTGCAGGAAACTTTCAATCCCACACGCTTGCCCAAGATACCCTTGCGTTGACATAGCCTTTATTTACATCAGTCTAACGTGAGCAATTATACCATAACAATATATTAGGTAATTGCTGAGTGACCCCACGTACAGTATATACTGTCAGGAAGGGCATTATTCTGCTAGCCAGCTTTTATGTTTTCAATTACTACAGAGTTTCCAGTTATCCTATTCTTTCAGTACTCGGCTCATTGTTACCCAACATCTGTCTAATAGCTGAAGCCCGGAAAAAGGTGTGGGTGCTCTGTACGAAGGAAACCGGCTGAATGATGTGCACATTAACTGCTGAGTAAAGGGACCATTTGTTCTACAGCTGTGAAATAGCCTTACTATATTGTTTAATAGGATATTAAATAGATAGATAGATGCTGCAGGTAATGGATATTACTCCATTTTAGAACATTGTTATTGCTTTACATATAGAATAATGTAATAATGATATGTGCATGGGAGGAAAATGGGCACATTTATCAAAGAAATTAAGACACAAGAGTGTTATAAGATGTAGAAGCATTGCTCGGATTTCCTTCCCTCTGGGCAAAGATTCAATTCCCCACTTATACCTGAATATCTTGTCAGATTGCCTTTTTGGTGCCTCCTTGGCAATCAGTAATTTGGTACATATCCAGCCAATCACTAGATGAACGAGGAATAATAAGTTCCCTACACCTAGTTATGTGTTTTTTTTTTTTATTTATTGCCATTGTGTAGCTAGCTTGTTGTTGTCTGTAGCAGCTTCTTTATCACAATCTAAGAAAACACAAAAGCCATGCATTTTAGATAGAATAATAATAAAAAATGGCAAAATTTTAACTTATGTAAAATTGTTAACTTATACAAATAGGAGAAGGTGGTGAAATGCTTGGAAAAACTATTGCAGGGTGGTCAGGCAACTAGTCATAAAATATTATGTAGTAAGACCTTGAGCCCCTCTTTAGTGATGGCTCAGACAGGCAGAATTTTTAGTTATATATTATTTATTTATTTATTTATTTATTTTTTATGTAAGGCTGGGTTCACATGTCCTGTTATCTGTTATCACGGATCCATTTGCAAAAAAAGTTGTGCAAACTCATCGTTTTTGTCCATTGTTAAATAATGGATGTTGGCAGGATCCGTTTAACATGTGGAGTCTATGGACATTGGATCCGTTAACGGATTGCTATTTATCGTCCATTTGTAACTCCCATGTTAAAAAAACCCCCCAAAAAAACCAAACGCATCTATTTCCCAATGGATCCATTCTAACAGATGACTACAGGACGTGAACTTGGTCTAAGGCCCGTTTCACAAGTCAGTGAAAAACAGACGTTTTTCACTGGCGTGTAAAACACGCACATGTCCCTGCGTGTGCCGTGAATCACGGCACACGTGGGTTGTCTAAGTGCAATCCGGGCTCCGTTCTCCGTGGCCCGTGATTGCACTTAGAAAACAACTCACCTGTGCCCGCTCCCGCTCTCCATGGTGCTGAACACTCCCGCGGTGCAGCATCCGGCCGGCGCTGACCCCCGCAGCAGCTGCTTCCGGGTCGGCTGTGTCGCGCATAATGAATATGCGCGACAGTAATCAGCCGGCTTAGAAGCAGCAAGCTGCACGGGCTGCAGAGGACATTGCTGGACGCCGGGTGAGTTAAAATGTTTATTATTTTAAATGCACTTTTTTTCTGGCACGTGTTTCACGGACCACACCACTGCGTGGTCCGTGGGACATCAGTGATGCCAGAAAAAAATGGACATGTCTCCGTGCAGCAATCACGCACACGCGGGTACGCCGCACGGAGACACGTGCAGTGAAAAATCACTGACGTGTGAGCAGACCCATTCATTATAATGGGTCTGCGTATGTCCGTGATTCTGGTACGTTTAAAAAAAAAAAAGCACAAACGTCCCAGAATCACTGACGTGTGAAAGGGGCCTAAGGGGATTGGCTCTTTTTCAGAAAAAATAGAGTTCTGATCTTGCAGGCCATTAATCTGGACCTAATGCACCTAAAAGTATCATTGTATTCAGTAGATAGAACCTTAAAGGAAATTAGATACCGACTGTACAATGTAACAAAATGACATCAGCACTTTATTAACACCTTTTATGATGTGGCCTGACAATCAAATGTTCTCCACTTAATTTATCACCATGTTCTGTTTTTCTGTTTCATTCAGCGCTCTCAAAACTACATTCAAGAAATATCCTGAAAATGACCTTAAAGTCAAGGCAAAATTTGCAAAGCTCTAAATCCGGGTAAGTAGCAAGGCTATTGTAGCTCGCGCAGATATACTGTATGCCCCTTTAGACTGTATAAACATTTTCCTTATGTTAACACATGTTCACATGGTTCTGTAGCCTGACAGAGGCCAAAAGAGCGCTAGATCTCTGTATGCTTTGTAAAAAAAAAAATAAATAATAAAATGGAATAGCGCAGCAGACTACAGTACTATGACATCCTAGAGAGTCCCGTAGCAAACAACTACAGTCTATGTACATTTTAACTTAGAAGTCTAAAGGCCCCGTCACACTAAGCAACATCGCTGCTAACGAACAACTTTTGTGTGGAGAAAGGAGGGTGGAGCTAGAGATAAGTTTTCCTGAAACAAGGGTGGGCTCGCTCGCTGAAGTGTATAAAGTGGACGAGAGCTATCCAATGTTTTGTTGGATGACATTTGGACCAGGGTTACACCACGGGGCCAGTGCAGAGCAGCACTTTTTTTTTTTTTTTTTTTTTTGGGGGGTCGTGGTTTGTTTTTCTCTTGCCGATTTGGTGCAGCACGCTCTGTGAGTGGCATTAAAGTCTATGGCTGAGTGGAAAAAATCGGATTTCAAATGGGAGTCTATGAAGAATGAATTGCCACTTATCTTCCATTTGAAACTGATCATGTAGGAAAAAAATTGATGATAAAATAGCAATCTGTTTAAGGCCCTGTCTGCACGCTGCGGATTTACCACGGATTTTCTGCAGAAAATGTGTCTAACATTGCTGCAGTCATTCCCCAGAAAATTCTATGGGTATTAAAAAAATGCTGTGCGCGCACTTTTTTTTTTTTTTTTTTTTTTTTAGACCATTAATGAGCATGTCACTTCTTTTCTGCAGGTACCTGCGTTTTTTGCCATAGATAATGGTAAAAATCCACAGGGACCAACTTGCGGTTAATCCGCGGTAAAACCACATGCGGATTTCGTTGCAGTTTTACCGCGTTCTTTTAACGCGGGTGCGGGATTCTTTAAGAGGGTCCGTTTTTTTCTTAAGAAAATGGCACTTTCTAGCGCACATATAGCCTTAAGGCCGCTTTACATGCTGCGATATTGGTACGGATATCACTAGCGTGCGTACCCGCCCCCATCTGTTGTGCGACACGGGCAAATCGCTGCCCGTGCCGCACAAGTTCGCCCAGACCCGTCACACTACTTACCTGCCCGGCGACGTCGCTGTGCCCGGCAAACCGCCTCCTTTCTAAGTGGGCGGTTCGTTCAGCGTCACAGCTGCGTCACTGAACCGCCGCCAAATAGAAGCGGAGGGGCGGAGATGAGCGGGACATAACATCCCGCCCACCTCCTTCCTTCCGCATAGCGGCCGGGAGGCAGGTAAGGAGAGGTTCCTCGTTCCTGCGATGTCACACGGAGCGATGTGTGCTCCCGCAGGAACGAGGAACGACCTCGTTACTGCTGCAGTAACGATTTTTGAGAATGGACCCCCATGTCACCGATGAGCGATGTTGCACGTTTTTGCAACGATGCAAAATCGCTCATAGGTGTCACACGCAACGGCATCGCTAATGCGGCCGGATGTGCGTCACAAATTCCGTGACCCCAACGAGTTCGCATTGGCGATGTCGTAGCGTGTACAACCCCCTTTTAGAGTCCATTTTCCATAAACTCCCATGTTATACAAACGGATCCTGCAGACATCAGTTATTTCAAAACTGATAAGAAGTTTACAGAACTTTTTTTTTTTTTTTAAATTTTTTTCCAACAAATCTCTGCAAGATCCGTCCTAACAGATGATTATCTGACATTAGACCTCAGCCTGACTATGTAGTGAGACGCCATTATACTCATGGCCTTGTACTGCATCCACACCCCAAATAAAATGTTTGCTTTTGGGACATTTTTCCCTGCACTTATAAATACACCTAGTTATCATCTCCTAGAAGGCTTCATAGAAGCAAACTTGGTGATATCATAAAGTCCCAGTGTAAATTAAATTGTTGATACTGCTGAGAGAGAGGAAATCCTGTATACTGTACGTCCTCAATCCTATTATGAGCTCCTGCTTGTTGTTTTCAGCCGTGCCACCCTCCTAGTGAAACTTTCCAGTGGGAATTGCCAGGAAGTTCAATATCTGCCCGGAGAACATGTCGGTGTGTTTTCTGGCAATCGGCCAGAGCTGGTTACAAGCATAGTTAAACTTCTGACGGGTGCTCCCCCCATCAATCAGGACATCCGGCTGGAGACACGCAGTGAACAGGGTAAGAATCTACCAATCTCTTCTGCTTTGGTGAACGCCTTGACTTCCTTCTTGGTATACTCAGATGCGTCATTATTATACTAGACAATTGTCCTGTCTCTTTGAAATACCAACTTCCCGACTCCAATCATCAGACATGTAACTTTTGGACGACTTGATGATAAAAAGACACTTTTTTTTTTTTTTTTTTTTTTGCTCACTTATTTTTTACAATTCCAGTACTCCTGCAACCATTAAAGGGAACCTGACACATTTTACATGCAGACCGGTCTGTGGATAGGCTGGCAAAAAGAAGGAAACAGTGAGCAGATTGATGTATAAGGCTCCTTCAGATTGCGTTTTGCCTTACGTTCACAGGTCTCGTCGGAGCATCCGTCCGAACCGCCCCTCCCCTACTCTGCGAAGCGTGTTTCGGACGCATGCGCCGGCAGGGCCATTGAATGTTTTCTGCAGACGGACACCTGAACGTAGTCGACTACATTCGGGTGTCCGTCTGCAGAAAACGTATATGTGCAAAAATGGTACTAAACAGAGCACACGCTAAGGCTATGTGCGCACGTTGCGTACAGTTCACTGCAGACATTTCTGCAGCGATCTGAAGAGCACATGTGCGCTTTAAATCGCTGCAGAAATGTCCGTAGTGAAGCCGATTTCCATGCGCTCTGCCTGCAGCTCCTCCCATAGACAGAGCAGGAGCTGCTGGACGCACGGAAGAAGTGACATGTCACTTCTTTTTACGCAGCGCTTCGGCAGTAGCCGAAGCACTGCGCTCTAAAACGCCACGTGTGCACGTCCCCTGCACAATCTCCATAGACTGTGCAGGGGACGCAGGACGCATGCAGTTACGCTGCGCTATAAAGCACAGCGTAACTGCATGTATTTACGCAACGTGCGCACATAGCCTTACAGTGTGTGCTCCATTAGTCAATGACCCTACCGGCGCATGCGTCTGAAACACGCTTTGCAGAGTGGGGGAGGGGCGGTTCGGATGGATGCTCCGACGGGACCTGTGAACGTGAGCAACAAGCAATCTGAAAGGAGACTTAGGTTCTTGGAACAGATTCAGTATAACTTGGACTTTATTCATTGAAATTCTTGGTATTTGCTTGTATCAATCCAGTTGGTGGTGCTACTAGTGATTGGCAGCTGTCTGCATGCAGTCATAGAAATACACTTTTATTAAATAATGACATTTAAAAAAGAGCTTTTTTTTTCTATAACAATGTGTACACGTAAATGGCAGCTCAAACCAATGGGAGGAGAGAGAGTGTACAATCATGTCATTGCACCTCTTTGTTGGCTGAACTTCTGTCTTTATGCAGTTATACAAGAAAGACTGTCAATCACTGGATAGGACCGCCTACTGGACTCCTAAATAAATAACTGGGATTTCAATGAATAAAGGTTTTATTGAAACTTTTCCTACAAAATTGTACATCCATCTGATCAGCTCCTCCTGCTCTATAACCTCCTGCCTGCAGAGCAGACATTTTCAATATGACCGGTTCCCTTTTAAACAAGTCGTACAAAATACTGTAACTAACAGGCTGCTTTTCATTGAATAGAAGTAGGGCGTTGGCCATATCACCGTGATTGGTAACATCCATTATACTTTACATTTCTACTGCCGGTTCAAGAGAATCTAGCATCAGACAATGCTGCCCAGATAAAGGGAGAATAATTTAGAAAATGTTAATTCTCCTTGAGTCCAAAACTCATATCTATAAGTCCCCTGTATGATTTGAAAGAATTTCTTAAGAAAATTGTAAACATTGTTTTGTGCTCTTTTTGCTAATCATAAGTGCCCATACTATGCTCAAACTTTCACAAAAAAATGTGTATGTATTAGCCACAATGATGCTTTGACCCTGGCATAAATACCAAGGGGCAACGTCTGCAGCTGCTTCATGACGCATCTATAAGGGATAAGCAGGTTATCCTGTAAAACACCCCCCCCGTACCATATCTACCTAAATGAAGACGAGAACCACGACTTTATTGCAGGAATGGCCACAGTTTTATTTTACCGTATATATGTATACCAAACTTGTGGCCCAACATGCCACTCAATTGTTAAACTTAACCTTATACATATATACCCGTATAACCAGAAAACACCGATAGATCCGTCCGAGAGGCAAACCATCATTCCTAACCCCCCGGCCGTAACCTCCAAACCGGCCCAGAGGACCACCTCGGCCGTGACCACCCGGCCCGAGGTGAGGGGTAACAACGTTCCATCGTTAATTACCCCTACCCAGAACCTGCGGGACCTCCGCCCACAAGTTCCCATCCACTCCGAAGCCACTCCCCTTGAGCGACTTCGTACCAACAAGCCGACTGTCGGTACTCCCAACCTCTCAGACGGACCTATCACCCCGCCACAGGCCGGCCAAGTGACACCCTTACTTGGCCCGGGCCCCCCACACCCCCAGTGCTTGCTCTAGGCCATCCCTCAAACCCAACATCCATAAATCCAGACCCACATCAGTCAGGTGAACCCCATCTCTCCTTAGATACTGCTCCGTGGACTCCTCCAATTCTCTATGCCGCACCACCAACCCACCATTTCTCGCCACAAACCTGCCAATAGCTCGGTTCAGCTTGCTCCGAGCCCTATTAATACGGTCCACCGACCTCCCAAAACGCCACTGCGTCCGAGCTATAATGTCCGACCAAACGATAACTATGCCCGGGAACGCCCTCCACAAATGTAACAGGTCCAGCTTTATGTCCCTTTTCAATTCCCTCGCCGACCTTACTCCCAAATCGTTCCCTCCCACATGCAAAATTAACACATCAGGGACACGATCCATACGGCTATAATAAGCCACCTCAGGGCGCACCCTACCCCAGGTCATGCCCCGAATTCCGAGCCACTTTACTCGAGCTTCCGACACCGACACTCCGAGCTGCCGACCGTCACGCCGCACATCCGCCCGTAACGCTCCCCAATACACATAGGAGTGCCCGAGGATCCACACAAGGCATGGACCTATAAAATACAAAGACCACGAATAAAAACAGCAACAGCACAAGAAATTGCCCACAAACCGGCATCTAACACCAACCTTGAATCCCCCACCCCTGACCATCACCTTACCAAGTGAGGCCTAATGTACAAACGGAACCTGGAAGACTCCCACCTCCCAATCCGCCGGATACAATCCTCACTCAAACCCCACCTGGCGGCCTCCGTTGCCGCCCCAATCCGGAAGGAGTGAGACCCGTACTCACGTGGCTCCTCCCCCACCCTTGCTAGAGCCATCTTCAGCACCGCATTGAATTGATACCGCGACAAAGCCAATCCGTCCGTATGTCTAAGAAAAACACCAGGGTAACCACCGCGCACCTTTAAAAACTCTGACACATGTAACACTGGGCACAACTGGTGCCCCGGTAAAGCGTACAACACTACTAAGCGCCCCCGGCCCCTCTGATCCGTCTTAGAAAAACGAAGCCGACATTCCACTCTATCCTCCCCCAGCATCACATCACCCAACAGCAAACCACCCATCGCTTGCTTAGTCGGGCTGACCAATTCGCCAATACGAAAGGCCCCAAAAAACGCCAGTACAAAAGCTACAGAGAACAACACCCGCTCATAAGGAGACGAACACAACTCCCCTAAACACCCCACCAAACGCACCAACAATGGCAATGACACCGGCCGCCTACAGTCACGCGACTGAGCCCCTTTTCGAAAACCCTTCATCGCCTGTCGCACCAGAAAATCCTTAGTCGCGTCCCGAACCCCTTGCATCTGGAACAAAAAGGCCAACGCTGCCAACTTGCAACCAATCACCGAAACAGACCTGCCTTCCGAAAAATCCCCACTTATTAACATCAGTACCCCCAACACTCGACCCTGGTAACCCGACTCCATGAACTCCCTACTTTCCAACTCTGCCCATTCCTGCCACACCGCCTGATATCGGCACCAAGTAGCCTCAGACACCGATCTCCGAATTCCCTCAAAAGCTACACCGATGCCAGGTCCCACAGCCAGTTCGGGCAAGGTTCCCCCTCCGCGTCCGCTTCCGGCACCAGCTTCCTGAACCTGCAAAACTGAAACCGTGATAGCGCATCAGCCACCTCGTTGCGAATCCCAGGCACATGCCGAGCCACCACGCAAATGTTTAACTCCAAACAACGCAACACTAGATGCCTTAAATACCCCACAACCGGCGGGGATTTTGCCGACAGTGCGTTGATGGAATGCACCACCGCCATGTTGTCACAATGCATGCAAACCCTTCTTCCAGCAAAAACAGGGCCCCACAACTCCACCGCCACAATAATGGGAAACAATTCCAACAGCGCCAAATTCCTCACCAAACCTGCTTCCACCCACCGCCGCGGCCACTTTCCCACACACCAGCGCGTTTGAAAAATTGCTCCAAAACCTGTCGCCCCAGCCGCATCCGTGTACAATTCCAGCTGGCTATTGGACACCGCCTCGCTCATCCAAAGGGTCCGACCGTTGTACCGGTCCAAGAACTCCTCCCACACCAACAAATCCCCTTTCATCATTTTTGTCACTCTGACAAAGTGATTTGGAGCTTTTACCCCTGCGGTTGCGCTCGCCAGTCTCCTATTAAATATCCGCCCCATCGGCATAATGCGACAAGCGAAATTCAATTTTCCGAGCACTGACTGCAACTCGCGCAACCGCACCTTCTTGGCCTGAGACAAAAACCGCACCGACGCCTTCAAATCCAACAGCTTTCCCTCCGGCAACCGGCATTCCATTGCCAGTGTATCAATTTCGATACCTAAGAAACATAATACCGTCACCGGCCCTTCTGTTTTGTCTTTTGCCAACGGAATACCCAGGCTCCGCGCGATCCGCTCTAACGTAAACAACAACAAGGAGCAAACCGAAGAGCCCGCCGGACCCACGCAAAAGAAGTCATCCAAATAGTGAATCACCGAATGGACTCCTGCCACCTCCTTGACTACCCATTCCACAAACGTACTGAATGCCTCAAAATAAGCACACGAAATGGAGCAGCCCATCGGCAGGCAGCGATCCACATAGTATTCACCATCCCACATACACCCTAAGAGATGAAAGCTCTCTGGATGCACCGGGAGTAAACGAAAAGCTGCTTCCACATCCGCCTTTGCCATCAGGGCCCCCCGCCCCGCTACCCTTACCAGCTCCAAGGCCCTATCGAACGATACATAACATACCGCCGACAATTCCGGTGATATCCCATCATTCACCGACAATCCCGCCGGATAAGATAAATGATGAATGAGCCGAAATTTGTTCGGCTCCTTCTTAGGTACCACCCCAAGGGGGGAAATCCATAAATTAGAGAATGGCGGGTCCTGGAATGGGCCCGCCATCCTCCCCAACTCCACCTCCTTCTGCAGCTTTTCCTTCACCACCGCCGGATGTTCTTTTGCGGACCGCAAGTTTCCCGGGCGAAACACCGGCGCCTCAGATTCAAACGGAATCCGAAAGCCCTCTGTAAAACCACGTTCCAACAACTCCGCCGCCCGCACATCCGGGTATCTACTTAAATAGGGAAGCATCGCCTCTACCCTCACTGGCGTCCTCCCTTTTTCCAGACCCCTCCCCCGCCTTTCCTTTGCCTTTCTTGAAGCACCTGGCCAGAGGGTGGGACCCTCCACATCCGGAACACTCGTGTCTGAACCGACAAGAGGCCCCGAACTTACACTGTCCCTCGTTATACTGCCAACAAGCTCCCTTTTTCTGTCCAGCCGAGGACCCGCCACTCGCACCCGGGCTCCCGGCACCCCCTCGAAAGGGCTGAGCCGGCGCCGTCATTAACCGCCTCCACAAAGAAATATCCTTGTGGCCCCACTGGACTCCCGGCCGCAGAGCCTTCCGCTGCCGGAACTGCTCATCATATCTCAACCACCCCAAACCGCCGTATACTCTATACGCTTCCCCTATCGCGTCCATATATCCAAATAGGGCGGAACAATGCTCCGGCTCCTTTTCCCCGATCACACTGGCTAAGATAGCAAAGGCCTGTAGCCAGTTAGTAAACGTCCTCGGGATCAACCTATACCGCCGTTTTTCCTCATCCTCCTTCTCCTTTTTTGTCTCACTAGGTTTCACCTTATCCAAATTAAACTTTTCCAAGGGAAGCAGGGAAAAAATTTCCACATACTCCCCCTTCCAAATCTTTTCCCTCACCTCCTTTTTTAAATGAACCCCTAACTGCCCTTCAAAGCACACATAAATTTCACTCCGTGCCCTATCATCCAAGCGCACTACCTCATCCTCCTTTTCTTTTTCCTTTTCCGCCTCCTTACTCGCACCCACGGAAGCCGCCCCACCAGCCTCCTGTCCCGTACCTGCCGCCGAGGTCGTGTCCCCCGCCACAACATCGCGCACCGGCGCTTCTGTCCGCACCACCTCCGTGGGGCCCACCCACGCCCCCACCGGAGCCCCAGGCCCAGTCCGACTACCCCGTTCCGCAGACAACCCCTGCAACACCCCCAAAAGCTGCCCCCAAAACTCTGGACCCGGTAAACCAGACTGCCCGACCGCACTCTCCCCCAGCGCAACGCGTCCCGCGACGGAACCCCCGCCCTCGCCCGCGCTACCCACAGCATGTAACATTTCTGTTGTCTGCTCACCAGGCTGCCGTTGAGTCGACGCCGGAACAGCCGTGCCACGATCTTCCAGCTGCCGCTCCGTCCGACCTGCCGCTGCTCCTTCTTCCTCGCTGGAGTCTGATGCGCTGCCGAAATCCTCAGGGGGGACCAGCGAGGGGACAGCCCGCACCTGGCGGCCGTCGACCCCCACGGTCACCGCACCCCGCTCGTCCGGGCGACTCCTGCTTGACCTCTTCCTTTTCTCCCGCCGTGGCGCCCTGCCACCGTCTCTTCCCGCTGTAATCGTGATATCCTGCTGCACCGCCCCTTCTCCTGTCGTCCTCAGTGGGCTCCCTCCCTGCCGACTGCCGGAAGGCCGTGCCGAGCTTGCTCCTCGCCGGGACCCACCCCCAGCACGCTCCTCGCCGGGGGGACCGTGACTACCGATCTCCTCTGTGCCTGCGGGCCACCGTACCCCTCCTCCGATCTCCTGACCTCGCCGCTCACATCCGCTCCCGTCCCCCGTCCTGTTGCTCTCCCCTGCGGCCTGCAGGGAGTCTCCTCCGGCAATCCGGCACGCCGAGCGCCACCCCCAGCCGGCACATCACTGGGGGCTGCCGTCATCCATGCTCCGGTCTGGTGCTGCGCAGGCCGCGGACCGGAAGTGGGCCTCGCAGAGGCTCCGCCCACCCCCAACCCACGGGATCTCCGTCGCGGATTCCTCCCGGTGGCCGGCTGCTCCCCTAGGTTAGTTGGAGGGCTCCGCCGCTGCTCCGGAGGGTCCCCGCAGGGGCTCCTTGATCTGATTCTCCCCCTCCAGCTGGGGGAGTAGCGCTCCGGCGGTCGCGCCCGCCGAGCACGTAGCCACGGCCCGGGCGCTGGAACAGCAGGCGGCGCCGCTCCAGCCCCACAGACCGCTGCCAGCTGCTGCCTCAGGGCATCCACTCCCACGACCTCGGATGCCCCCCGCACCATCTCCAGGAGTTCAGCAAGGGCAGCCATGGCAGGAAGCAGCAGCAGCACTACGTCCTGGGACACAAAGATCAATCGACGAAAGGGGAGGTAAACAGCACACCCCCCTCTCTTATACCTTTCCCAACACCCCACCCCTTCCTTGCTCCCCCCCAATCCCCTTACAGCTCCCTACTACCAATCCTGTACTCCCACACATCCCCCATCCCATGCAAACCTATTAACCCTTTCCTAACCTTGCACCCTCCCGATCGTCATGGGGTCCATTCACCCCTATGGGGCTCACTGCCCTTCTTTTCCCTGTATGACACATCCTATAAGGATTAATGGTCTACCATTGCACCTTATTATCCCTGAACCAGCACCAGATATAGGCACCCTGGAAACATGACTATAGCCATTACAACTGATTTAGGACCCAGAGATTTTATTCTAGAAGTAAACATATCCTTTTATTTTAGCTCCAATCTAAATAGGTTGAACATATTTGGCTACTTAACATTACAGAATATATTTATGTCATGCCCTGGCCTATCAGGTCGTCACAGGACATTGTGCAATCTGCCCTTCTGCATGGTATCCATCTCCTCCTTGGTTACAGGTCCCTGGCCTTTGGTGTTGCTAAGAACAAGCTAATCAAAACACTAGAAACACTCTGTACCACACCCGCCAGGCACACCAATGGGTAGTCTGAAGGGAATAGGGCCACCCACTTGGAGAGTTGGTTAGGGAGGGTCAGGAGTGTCAGGAGCAGTCAGTTGAGTGCTGACTCTCGAGAGGAGAGGTCACAAGTTAGTTGGAGGAGGTTAAGAGCTGGGCTCCTCAGTTATTAGGTGGCAGACGTTGGTCTGGGCCTGGTAGGAGCTGGAACCCCGGTCGCTGGGTATCGTGTAAAGGGGCACGGAACTGCCGAGCAGGGCACGGGGGGGGGGTATGTGGACCCTAGGCCGAGAAGTAGCTTCAAACGTCCTAGTAATTTACCCGACGAGGGCGAAGACTTCACGATTCGTCCTCCACCCGCTCCAAAATCGGGGTACTAGGGCAACGAGGGGGATAGGACTTTCCCAATACATAGTCCAGAAAATCCCAAGCGTGAACCCTGTGAGCAAGCTCACTCCGTTAGCCACACTAGTGAGTGGGACCCGACTAGTTCTATACTGCAGGGCCCAACCAGTAAAGAAAGTGCCAAAGAAAAGGTCACAGGCTAACAAGCAACACAATCTGGCACGGGATCCCAGCGTACTCCCTCCCTGCTACATCGGTGCTAAGAATTCTGGTTTACAAGTTGTCGGTGTCAGCGTTATTGGACTGAGTACGCAGTGACCCTTTCATCCCCAACTGTGCTCACCTGACACCATCACCAAGCCCCGGGGCACTCCCCCCCCCCCACCCCCCCCCCCCCCCCCCCTTCCTCCCCTCCTACTTACGGAGGGGTTAAACACCTGGCTGCTATTCTATACCGGCCGCTCCCAAAAGCAGCGATGGTATTCCACCTTACCACGCACCGCGTGGGTGGTGTCACGAACTCTAACCACAAAATCCCCTGTAAATACCCCCCTTTTATTTTGGGTGACCGCGCGACCCCTCCCGGGTCCGGAACCACCGTGGATCCGAGCAGCAGCCCGGCTGCTTTCGCTGGGGCAGTACATTTGCAGGGTCTAATACTTATTTTTTTTTATATACATAGACTCACATTCCTTGTATTCTGTGACATAGTCACAGTCTTTACAGACAAAATTGCTTGAACTTGTCTCTAAGGAGCTTATTGCATTCTCATTTAATGGTAAATTCAGTGGAAGTTGTAACAACTAAGTGGCTGCTTCAGGCAAATGATTTGGTTGTCTTTACCATTCATGGTGTTGTCCAGGCTGATGTACAATGGCAGATAACAATATCTACATATAAATAACATAGGATACATACTTGACAGTAGGTGATGGTCACAGCTCACCTTCTCTCCCTCCCTGTACAATGACCTCTGCACAGATCATACAGCATGCCTAGAAAGCTCAGAAATCTCTTCCATCAAAGCTAATTAGCATCTCCTGTCTATTGCAGTATATGGTCCATGTCACTGCTGTAAATAATATTTCTGAATGCTGTTGGCAAATCACAGGCAAGGTACTTGCCACCCCCTAAAATCATAAAGCAGATTAGAAAAAAATGAATCCAATCTGGTTTTAGTTATTAAAATTAATATAGACTAAACAATCCCCTTTCAAAATGCCCCAGCCCATGAACATCAGCGATTGCATCCATGAAATGGGATATATAGACTGAAGCATCTGAATAATAAATGGCTGAGACCTCTCAGAAGATTGGCTTCTGCCCAGGCGCTGAGACGCCGGCTCAGGATGACTGCTTCCAGCCAGGGCTATGTATTCTTGTAGGTTCACTAAAGTTTAACCTGGACGACAATAAGGATGCGTCATACGTAGTCTCTACTACTAAACAAGGGCCAGGAACTATTGAAAAGAAATGACTTTATGCTGCACATTACACCACCTGCCTAGGATAAGGAGGAAGGATGTGTGAAGCTGTCCAAGGTCATGTCTTTATCTGGATTTTATGGGATTTCACACATTATTTTGTTACTTTAAAAATTCCCTAAGCTTAGCAAAGATGGGAAAAATTAGTAACTGTCAGGAACACTTTGGATCCTATTTTTAATAAATTTCCTCTTCTTCCTGTGTTTTCAGGTAACTTCTGGACAAGCAGTGAGAAAGTCCCTCCGTGTTCACTGTCCCAGGCCCTGACTTACTTCCTAGACATAACTACTCCACCGTCCCAGCTGCTCCTGAAAAAGCTGTCTCTTCTGGCCGCTGATGTTGAAGACAAACGGAGACTGGAAGACTTGAGCAAAGTACGTACACGGCCCCGTCACTCTACACAGAAGTCTGCCATTAGTTTTAATTATATCAGATAGCAGGAGAAAAGCAGGTTTAAATACCGCGCCAAACCACAGGAGTCCAGATGAGGTTATTAAATTTCTTCCCTTTATTTTCACAGGTCTACGCGTTTCGAGGACATATCTGTCCTCTTCCTCAGGACAATGTACAGAGAATACTATTAAAGTATTAGTATTCTTTGTACATTGTCCTGAGGAAGAGGACATATGTCCTCGAAACGCGTAGACCTGTGAAAATAAAGGGAAGAAATTTAATAACCTCATCTGGACTACTGTGGTTTGGCGCAGTATTTAAACCTGCTTTTCTCCTGCTATCTGATATACCTCTTTGTTGCGGGACTGCTGCCTTCCACGCTACATATATGCTTGCTAAGGGGTTGTGACTGGCACAACCCTACCGGGTGAGTGCTTTTATTTGCATTCACCCCCTTGTGTCATACCGGGTAAGACCCTATTGCGCCTTCTCTTTCCACAGCTCCTTTTGCCATTCATTTTAAGTGACTGTGTTTATTTTAGGTAACATTTTGTGGATTGGGCAGAAATTACAAATCATTTACAAAACGCCCAATGGAAATAATTAAATGTTAAACATAATTTTTAGGGCACGTATGCTTTTTGTGACCATTGTTTGCTATAAATAAGAATATGCATCTGAAAGTTCAACTGGATGGCAATTATAAATATACTATCAAAATACATGCCGCTGCGCTCTCTGAAAATATGGTAAATTGTTGGTTACGCTTCCTGAGGTTACATTTTAAGTTTTATCCTAAAGTTGACATTTTCAGGGTTTTAAAATTTAGGTTTTTTTTTTTTTGTTTGTTTTTTCACCCCTGCTTTGTTAGATTGGCATCAACAGTTGTCATAATACTGGGTTGAACAAAAAACAGCCCTTGTATTGTGACCCTTATGTAAGACTAAGAAAGAAAAATTCCCTTTTAAAATATAACTAACTTTTAAAAGGTTTAATTTTTTTTTTTACCAAAGTGTAACGCTCACCCTAATAGTATAGGGACAAAGAAAAACTTAATTAATTAGCCAGGGGGAGGGAAGGGGAGGGGAGGGAAGATGTCCCTATACTAACCCTCCAGTCACCCTACCTAGCAATGGAGGGTATGACGCCCTAGGGTTGTGGCGCCCCCATTCACCGACTGGTAACCCTGGATAGCCCTATACTACACTAATATATGCACAAAGTGAATTAAAATAACATATTGATAGAGGTAGTCAACATAATAGTGTGACTTATCTGGCCAATTGTATCAGATCCTCATGAAGGCGTCCCGACGCCTGTTCACTTCACAGGGTTCATCAGGGGACAATTGTAGAGTCCAGGATTAAAGTTTCATCCTGGTGGTAGCCAGAGTCCAGGTGCTGTGAGGAGAAACCCTAGAGCGTCATACCCTCCATTGCTAGGTAGGGTGACTGGAGGGTTAGTATAGGGACATCTTCCCTCCCCTCGGCTAATTAATTAATTTTTTCATTGTCCCTACACTATTAGGTTGAGCGTTGCACTTTGGTAAAAAATGTATACCTTTTAAACGTTATATTTTAAGGGAATTTTTCGTTCTTGGTCTTACATAATTAGTTCCCTCCTATATTGGCTGCGGCATGGTGTTTTTATTGTGACCCTTAGTAATCACCTCACACTGATCAGAGATCTAATTGGTGAATGAAAAAAAATGATACATACATATCTATCTATATATATATAATTTGTCTGTCTGTCTGTCTGTCTGTCTGTCTGTCTGTCTGTCTGTCTGTCTGTCTGTCTGTCTGTCTGTCTGTCTGTCT